>NC_047120.1:27604935-28804935 GCF_902500255.1 Thalassophryne amazonica | reverse complement strand
AATAAACATGTTGATGGTTTGGATGAAGTAACTAATGAGAATAACTCAGACAGAACAATCGGAGAGAAAGAGTCTAACCAAATACCGGCATCACTGAAAGCAGCCAAAGATAACGATACGTCTTTGGGATGGTTATGAGTAATTTTTTCTCTAATAGTTAAAATTTTGTTAGCAAAGAAAGTCATGAAGTCATTACTAGTTAAAGTTAATGGAATACTCAGCTCAATAGAGCTCTGACTCTTTGTCAGCCTGGCTACAGTGCTGAAAAGAAACCTGGGGTTGTTCTTATTTTCTTCAATTAGTGATGAGTAGAAAGATGTCCTAGCTTTACGAAGGGCTTTTTTATAGAGCAACAGACTCTTTTTCCAGGCTAAGTGAAGATCTTCTAAATTAGTGAGACGCCATTTCCTCTCCAACTTACGGGTTATCTGCTTTAAGCTACGAGTTTGTGAGTTATACCACGGAGTCAGACACTTCTGATTTAAAGCTCTCTTTTTCAGAGGAGCTACAGCATCCAAAGTTGTCTTCAATGAGGATGTAAAACTATTGACGAGATACTCTATCTCCCTTACAGAGTTTAGGTAGCTACTCTGCACTGTGTTGGTATATGGCATTAGAGAACATAAAGAAGGAATCATATCCTTAAACCTAGTTACAGCGCTTTCTGAAAGACTTCTAGTGTAATGAAACTTATTCCCCACTGCTGGGTAGTCCATCAGAGTAAATGTAAATGTTATTAAGAAATGATCAGACAGAAGGGAGTTATCAGGGAATACTGTTAAGTCTTCTATTTCCATACCATAAGTCAGAACAAGATCTAAGATATGATTAAAGTGGTGGGTGGACTCATTTACTTTTTGAGCAAAGCCAATAGAGTCTAATAATAGATTAAATGCAGTGTTGAGGCTGTCATTCTCAGCATCTGTGTGGATGTTAAAATCGCCCACTATAATTATCTTATCTGAGCTAAGCACTAAGTCAGACAAAAGGTCTGAAAATTCACAGAGAAACTCACAGTAACGACCAGGTGGACGATAGATAATAACAAATAAAACTGGTTTTTGGGACTTCCAATTTGGATGGACAAGACTAAGAGACAAGCTTTCAAATGAATTAAAGCTCTGTCTGGGTTTTGGATTAATTAATAAGCTGGAATGGAAGATTGCTGCTAATCCTCCACCCCGGCCCGTGCTACGAGCATTCTGACAGTTAGTGTGACTCGGGGGTGTTGACTCATTTAAACTAACATATTCATCCTGCTGTAACCAGGTTTCTGTTAGGCAGAATAAATCAATATGTTGATCAATTATTATATCATTTACCAACAGGGACTTAGAAGAGAGAGACCTAATGTTTAATAGACCACATTTAACTGTTTTAGTCTGTGGTGCAGTTGAAGGTGCTATATTATTTTTTCTTTTTGAATTTTTATGCTTAAATAGATTTTTGCTGGTTATTGGTAGTCTGGGAGCAGGCACCGTCTCTACGGGGATGGGGTAATGAGGGGATGGCAGGGGGAGAGAAGCTGCAGAGAGGTGTGTAAGACTACAACTCTGCTTCCTGGTCCCAACCCTGGATAGTCACGGTTTGGAGGATTTAAGAAAATTGGCCAGATTTCTAGAAATGAGAGCTGCTCCATCCAAAGTGGGATGGCTGCCGTCTCTCCTAACAAGACCAGGTTTTCCCCAGAAGCTTTGCCAATTATCTATGAAGCCCACCTCATTTTTTGGACACCACTCAGACAGCCAGCAATTCAAGGAGAACATGCGGCTAAACATGTCACTCCCGGTCTGATTGGGGAGGGGCCCAGAGAAAACTACAGAGTCCGACATTGTTTTTGCAAAGTTACACACCGATTCAATGTTAATTTTAGTGACCTCCGATTGGCGTAACCGGGTGTCATTACTGCCGACGTGAATTACAATCTTACCAAATTTACGCTTAGCCTTAGCCAGCAGTTTCAAATTTCCTTCAATGTCGCCTGCTCTGGCCCCCGGAAGACAATTGACTATGGTTGCTGGTGTCGCTAACTTCACATTTCTCAAAACAGAGTCGCCAATAACCAGAGTTTGATCCTCGGCGGGTGTATCGTCGAGTGGGGAAAAACGGTTAAAGATGTGAACGGGTTGGCGGTGTACACGGGGCTTCTGTTTAGGGCTACGCTTCCTCCTCACAGTCACCCAGTCGGCCTGCTTTCCCGGCTGCTCGGGATCTGCCAGGGGGGAACTAACGGCGGCTAAGCTACCTTGGTCCGCACCGACTATAGGGGCCTTGCTAGCTGTAGAATTTTCCACGGTGCGGAGCCGAGTCTCCAATTCGCCCAGCCTGGCCTCCAAAGCTACGAATAAGCTACACTTATTACAAGTACCATTACTGCTAAAGGAGGCCGAGGAATAACTAAACATTTCACACCCAGAGCAGAAAAGTGCGGGAGAGAGAGGAGAAGCCGCCATGCTAAATCGGCTAAGAGCTAGTAGCTACGCTAAGCTAGCGGATTCCTAAAAACACGCAAAGCGAATAATGTGTAAATAATTTAGAGGTGATTCAGCAGAAGGAGTGCTTTAGTTAAGGCACGTAAAGATTACACTGGGAAACAAATCGTAATCTAGATAACTAGATCAATCTAACTGCGCAGATCAAACAGCTAACAGATACAGAAAAACACCGCTGTGCTCCGGAACAAGAAGTGATACAATACCGCAGTGAGAGCCGACCACCAGTAGAGTCAAGTAAAAAAGTAAAAAAAAAAAAAAAAAAAAAAAAAAAAAAAAAAAAAAAAAAAAAATAAAAAGGTAAAAAAGTAAAAAAGTCTTGAAAAAGACTATTAGTTCAAAGTCCAAAGCAGCAGGTAGCAGTCTCTGTGTAAACAGTCCCAACAGAGAGCCAAAATTAACAGATACAGCAAAACACCGCTGTGCTCCGGAACAGGAAGTCTGCTCCGGAACAGAAAGTGGGTGAAGGCCGCAGCAGGAGGGGCCCACACCGCCCAGCCTGCGGGTTGAAGGCTGCAGCAGTAAAAACAACGCTGCCTTCGAGGTGGCAAAGAGGAAGCCAGGGGGGGGGAGTGGAGAGACACGGGGGGGGTAATAGGGATGGAGGGAGGGAGATATGCGTCGTGTGCAGATGACTTAAATTTCTGTCAATTTCTGTCCGTGTGTGTGTAAAGTCTGACTGTTTCTGTCCGTGTGTGTGTGTAAAGTCTGATGCTGCTAGGCAACAGCAGGCTTGGGGGGGGGGGGGGGTAGTAGATGGGGGGGGGGGTGAATTCCTTCACCAAGGCTGTAGATTCTTCTGTGGGAAGAGCAGGGAATTTGGCCTTCAGGAGCCGATAAGGCTGCCATGTTGATGTTTGGTGGAGAGATACAGAATTCTATTTACTGCACCCCTGACCGTCGAGAGTCCATTTTTATGAGGAATATTCTATGCTCCTCAGCAGTACAATCTTATGCAATGCAGTGATTTGCTCCGAGATTGAATCCATTTTGCGATTGAGTTCAAGAGTTCACGCAGTCTGAGATTACACAGCATTGCCAAACTCATTAATTATGACGGACTGATGAGGGGACAAAATTCTGGAAGCAGCCGTCTTGCTTTTATTCCTATGGGTCAGGGCAGCACACAAACCAATCAGCACCAAACCTCCCACCAGACAGGCCTGGACATGTGCTGGCTTGAGCAGGGGGACCTTGCTGCCCTGCAGGATTTTAAACCATGACAGCATCATGTGTTACTAATGTAATCTGTGTGACTGTGGTCCCAGCTCTCTTCAGGTCATTGACCAGGTCCTCCTGTGTAGTTCTGAGCTTTCTCAGAATCATCCTTACCCCACAAAGTGAGATCTTGCATGGAATCCCAGACTGAGGGAGATTGATAGTCATCTTGTGTTTCTTCCACTTTCTAATAAATAATCATAACAGTTGTTGTCTTCTACCAAGCTGCTTGCCTGTTGTCCTGTAGTCCATCCCAGCCTTGTGCAGGTCTACAGTTTTGTCCCTGGTGTCCTTAGATAGCTCTTTGGTCTTGGCTATGGTGGACAGGTTGGAGTGTGATTGATTGTGTGAACTGTTGTCTTTTATACCGGTAAAAAGTTCAAACAGATGCAATTAATACAGGTAAAGAGTTCAGAATAAGAGGGCTTCTTAAAGAAAAATTAACAGGTCTGTGAGAGCCAGAATTCTTGCTGGTTGGTAGGTGTTCAGATACTTATTTGCAGCAGTAACATACAAATAAATTATATAAAAAAAAAAATCATACATTGTGATTTCTGGATTTTTTTTTTTTTTTTTTTTTTTTTTTTTTTAGATTATGTCTCTCACAGTGGACATGCACCTAAGATGAAAATTTCAGACCCCTCCGTGATTTCTAAGTGGGAGAACTTGCAAAATCGCAGGGTGTTCAAATACTTATTTTCCTCACTGCATATATATAACATAGATAGATAGATAGATAGATAGATAGATAGATAGATAGATAGATAGATAGATAGATAGATAGATAGATAGATAGATAGATAGATAGATAGATAGATAGATAGATAGATTAGATTAAGAAAATCTGATGTAGAACAGTTGTCAGACCTGAGCAACAGTCAATCTCTAGATGCAGTTGCAGACTGAACGGTCCCCCTTACAAATTTGTCCCCTGCTTTCACTGTGCATGCATCATTTTGGAGCATCAGGAGTGATTCACCAATTATCACCTCATTTCACCTTAAAAATGATTTAAGGTGGACATGCACCTAAGATGAAAATTTCAGACCCTCCATGATTTCTAACTGGGAGAACTTGCAAAACCGGAGCGTGTTATAATACTTATTTTCCTCACTATATATATATATATATATATATATATATATTCTATTTCTACCTCATTTTCTTATTTTATTGTATTGCTACAAGTATTATTATTGCTTATCCTTGTACACACTGTTTGATGCACATCTTCCTCCACTCGCACTCATCTTGTGTGTTTTTTTTTAAGAGCTGACGTAACACGTGAATTTCTCCACTGTGAGATCAATAAAGTCTTATCTTTATTCTCTGTAAACAGAGGAGAGCTGGTTTCAGGAGAAACCACTCTATCCTTTCCAGTCAGAAGAGAACTGGTCACAAGATAATTGCTATTGACACCATAATAACTCACTGGCAATATCACCCAAGTCATCCAGAAGCATACAGTTTTAACTTATGGTTAAAATTTTAACCAAACTAATTTCGGATATGTTATTTAAATTAATGTCACTTCTGACGTTTTATAAAGTGAACATAACAGCTAATGTCTTAGTTTTATAGTACTGCACTAATTTTGAAGGTTTTAGTGTGGACATGCCTTGACAGTGCTAGTGCATTATGGGTAAAAGTTCACAACAGGAGAAATGCATTTGAGACACTCTGATCAGGCTCCACACGGACAACAGCATTAAACTCTTTGTATATTGTGCCTAAAATTCTCGTGAATATATTCTCTGGGTTTATAGACGTTGTTATTGGGTTTGTTTTATGTAAAAATGCCATAAGATTATTTGGAATATTTGTTTTGGTAAGTTTGCACGGTCTCTACTGCCATCTACTGGCCAGTAGTGTTCATGGTAGTATTCGCCCTAAAGATCTGAGTGTCTGGGCACCAGTAGATGGCAGTGTTCTATTCATTTTGACCCCGGTTATATCAGGCAGTTGTCTAATCACGACTTGCCTTTTGGCTTGTGAAAATCGCTTATTTTAAACATATGAATAAAATGGCATATTTTACAAAAGCACATTTATATGTAAATACCAACACACACGTCAAGTCACATTAACGTGTTGGTTTTTACATAGAATGAATGAGTCAATCAATCAGTGTTTGCGGAGGCTCATTTTACCCATAATGCCTTGGCATCTGTCTGTGTTTGTTACAACACTTCAGAATTAGTGCATTATTTAAATTTAAAAGATATGTGTTATATTCTAACTTTGTACAAATGACAGAACTGACATTAATGGAGTTATTCTATCCGGATTAATTTGATTTTAAATCAAAACCACAAGTCAAAACTGCTTTATTTTCCAAGACCTCTGCCTTACGGTGGCATTGCTATATCCTGGTAAGGAATAGTGGCTTGCTTTTTTGTATGTGTAGAGTTGAGCTTAGCTCTTCTCAACTGCTTCACTGCTGTATGATATGTAGTAAACAGGAATTTCCAGCAGTGGGCAAGGCACACACAGACAGAAGTGCTGACTCATTGTTTGGATCTGTGGTCGCCTTTGATGCTACCAGAAGTGATCGTGGTGTTAAAACTCAAAATCACCATGTTAGTAGTTGCCAGTGTACCGGAGACAATACTGAAAGTTATCAGTTAGCTGTAGCTTCCGATAAATTTTTGGGTGGTTTATCGGTTTTGATTTATAAAAGACAACTTTTCAGTTAGCTGATTAGCTGTTATCGAAGCTAACTTTTTGGTTAGCTGTGCGCACCCCTGCCGGTCTGAGGTGTCAGTATAGTACAAATAGAGGTCCCATGTTGTGAAAAAAATCCTCTGCGATGTTACGCAGTTCCAGAGTGTCAGAGTCTTCTTCAAACTACAGTAAGAACTAAATAATAACCAAAAACTAGAACATAGACAGAAAATAACCATGGAACTCAAAAGTGAACCAAGTGCAAATCGGGGGAACACAAATGATAAACCTAAGAAACACATTAGGAAGACGATGATAACACACACAGAGACATGGACAGAAGAGACTGAACACACACAGATGCAGAGGAGACCAACCAAGGACATAGAGGACAGGACGCGAAGACCACTCACAAAAGGAACATGGACAGAACACGAAGAACACTTACAAAAAGACACAGACAGAACATTATGACACTTAACACCAGGGCACAGACAGGGGGTCAAACCACAACAATGACCTTTAAATCCCCACATTAATGCTTGCCATGTGCCATTTTTAAGCTGGCCAAGTGTGCACTACCTTTCTTTCGCAAACCTATCACAGTTCCTCAGTGGAAGTGGTGAGATGTCCAACTTTAAATCACTGACCACTTCGTTAACTGCGGTTTAATGGGGTGATTAGGTTTACTTCACTCTGTTTTTTTCAACTGTATATCCATCTTTCTAAAGTGTTGACACGGCAGCAACCCTGGCATAATAAATGCTCAATTACCGGTGAATCACTGAGCACACCCTTTACTTTTTTTGCCAACTGCTTCATGAAATCCATAAATTATTATTATTTATGACTGGAGTGCTCGGTGCTCGTGAGACTTGTGAATGGTTTGCCTGGCAACGATGTGACCTGTTGACCAGAGAAAAACGCACACAGGCTGATTCTCTCTCTACGTATTATGTAAGTCTTGATTAAAGAGACATTCCTAAATGACAATACCAACCTAGTACATGGACAGAAGCTTAACTCTTTGTTTTTAGTTTGTATACATGGAGTTATCCTCAACATACTTGACAAACTAAAAGTATCTTTACTAATCTATATTTTCAATTTAGCAATGAATTCATATATCTAACAAAAATTTGGTCACTCATTTATCCGTTCTGTAGGTATACTCAGCTTTTGAAGCTCTTTATAGGTCATTAGTTTGGTTTCTTTTATTTATTTGATGAAAATCTCCAAACATGAAAATGTTTGACATAGTTATGACATAATTTTACTAGAAACCCTTGAAAAGCAACTCTAAGGGCCATTCAATTGACATTTTTCTTCATCAAGCAAGGTGAATAACAAACTGCAATATGTTCCTAGTACTTTAGCAAGTGCGGATTCTCCTTTGACTGATCTGGTAGAACATTGGTCTCATGAGCAAGAAGTCCGGTGTTTGAATCCCACCAGAAGCCACAAAGGTAAAGATTGAAATATGTTCTTTCTAGCTTGGCCAGTGGAGATTTCCCTTTGGCTGACCTGGTAGGACATTGGTGCAGAGTTCAGTCCTTTTTCAATTGGCCTTCCCCTCCATCCACCGTCCTCCCAACATCCAAGCCACCACCTTGATTCAACTTTTTTTTTTACAATAAATCTGCCAATCCAGGGGTGGTGGCCAAGTGGTTAGTGCACTTGGTTTCGGTGCGGCAGGTTCCCAGCTCAGATCCTATCCCTGCCATATTTCTCCATGTAATGTGGAGTTGTGTCAGGAAGGGCATCCGGCGTAAAACTTATGTTAAGTCAACATGCAGATCCACCTCGGATTTGCTGTGGCCACCCCAAGTACAAACCAGGGAGCAGCCGAAGGGACTTACTTACTTACTTACAGTAAGTCTGCCAATCCATGCTGAGTTATGGTCCAGATCTTGGGAATTAGCTTTCTAGAATCCTGCCAACAAATGAGCCACTGAACTGATGCAGACAAAAGCATACCTCCTTGGCAGAGGTGATGATAATTTAATTTGCATGACACTTTCTGAAACAAATCATTAGAAAATGCTTTACATCATCAATACAACATAAAGCATTTACAGCGCCTTTAAAAAGTATTCATACCCCTTGAATTTTTTGCTCATTCTTCTTTGCAAAATAGCTTAACCCCTTAAGCCCTAGAGCCTATTTCACCAAAATCACATACCCATACATTATGATTTATTTCTCAGCTTGTACAAGGTCAAAAATGGAAAAGTTTGGATCATCTAAGAGACAGGTCCTAGGGGATGTTGTGGATGAAAAAAATTGAAAGTAAATAATACTTGGTAGGAGTAAATGAGGTTTTTTTTTTTTCCCCCCAAAAAATGAATTTTGATTTATGTCTATTTGCTTGGCGTTTCAGCTGTGGTTAGTTGATGTGATTGAAGTGGATACTTCTGTAGAGGAGACTTCGCTTGACATTTTGATGTATAATAAGTGTATGTTGGTGTCAGCATTGGTTAGTTATGAATCAAATTTGGGGCCTTACCCTGTTCCAAAAGAGGGCAAGTCCCTGCTTTTTGCAGATGATGTGGTCCTGTTGGCTTCATCGGCCTGTGAACACCAGCACTCACTGGATTGGTTCACAGATGAATGTGAAGTGGCTGGGATAAGGTACTCTAAATCAGGGGCCATGGTTGTCAGCAGGAACCTGATGGATTGCCTACATCGGGTAGGGAATGAGGTCTTGCCCCATGTGAAGAAGTTCAAGTACATTGGGGTCTTGTTAACGAGTGAGGGGTAGTGTGGTCTACCGTACTGTTGTGATAAAAAGGGAGCTGAGCCAAAAGGTGAAGCTCTCGAGCTACGGGTCAATCTTCATTCCTACTCTCACCTATGGTCATGAGGGTTGAGTCATGACTGAAAGTACTAGAGTACATAATGTGTTTCAAAGCATTCTCAATATTCTTCAATGTGAATGAATTTTGAGCATACAATAATCCCTACTGTTCCATCGTTTGTAGGTCAGGGGTTGTACGAGGTCTGTCAATAAAGTAACGGTCCTTTTTATTTTTTCAAAAACTATATGGATTTCATTCATATGTTTTTACGTCAGACATGCTTGAACCCTCGTGCGCATGCATGAGTTTTTTCACGCCTGTCGGTTAAGTCATTCGCCTGTGAGCACGTCTTGGGAAGGAGTGGTCCCGCCCCCTCGTCGGATTTTCATTGTCTGGAAATGGCGGAATGAAAAGGACTTTTTTTTCCATCAGAATTTTTTCAGAAGCTGTTAGAGACTGGCACCTGGAAACCATTCGAAAAATTTATCTGGCTTTCAGTGAAAATTTTACGGGCTTCACAGAGAATAAGGACTGTTACTACAGCTTTAAGGACCCCTTTAAGGACGCTCGGCGTGCCGCGCTCCGAGCTGCGATGACGCGGCACAAGCCACCGGACCATTTCTAAACGGATGGCTCTGTGGATACGAGACCGTTGTGTGCTCTTTCTCTGGTTATCACAAGAGCTGGACATCAGCCATTTTCCGGCAGATTTCACTTTTAACAAGAGATTTTGTCATGGAAAGCCGCGCGGATGCTTCGCTCGTAAAGACCGATTCGCTTTGGAAGCGAGACAAAGGAACACCTCCGTTTCGGCGTGTCAGAGGACAAGTTTGGACATGCGTATCTCGGCTTTCAATGCTTACCAGTACAGTAAGTATCAGAGAAATTGTGGAGAGCTGGACATGTCCAAACTTGTCCTCTGACACTTCGAAATGGTGTTCCGTTGTCTCACTTCCAAAGCGAATCGGTCTTTACGCGCGAAGCCTCCGCGCGGCTTTCCATGACAAAATCTCTTGTTAAAAGTGAAATCTGCCAGAAAATGGCTGATGTCCAGCTCTTGTGATAACCAGAGAAAGAGCACACGACGATCTCATATCGCCGAGCATCCTTAAAGGGGTCCTTAAAGCTGTAGTAGCAGTCCTTATTCTCTGTGAAGCCCGTAAAATTTTCACCAAAAGCCAGATAAATTTTTCGAATGGTTTCCAGGTGCCAGTTTCTAACAGCTTCTGAAAAAATTCTGATGGAAAAAAGTCCTTTTCATTCCGCCATTTCCAGACAATGAAAATCCGACGAGGGGGCGGGACCACTCCTTCCCACGTCGTGCTCACAGGCGAATGACGTAACCAACAGGCATGGAAAAACTCACGCATGCGCATGAGGGTTCAAGCATGTATGACGTAAAAACATATGAATGAAATCCATATAGTTTTTGAAAAAAATAAAAAGGACCGTTACTTTATGGACAGACCTCGTATAGGTTCCGCAAGAAGGTTCACTGTTGATCACAATTTAATATGTCAAAATGTTAAAATAAAACTATGCAGTCTGTTTTCTCACGTACGTGGGAGCCAGAGAAGGGGCAAATATTGGTTGATTATAGTTAAATTTCCTAATCCTGGTTAAGATGATAATGGCAGGTGTCATATTGTGTATTGCTTACTTTTTTCAGTCAAAACTCAACAATATAAATTTGTTGAACAGTGCTGTTTATTTGCTAGAAAACCAAAAACAGCCCACAAATGAATATTCAATACATTGTTAAACCGAACACTTCATTTTAATACAATAATTAAGTTAGAGTAACTCAAACTTTGAAAAAAGTTATAGTCACTCATTTCCATTAATTAAACTAACTCAACAATGAATTGCTGTCATAACAACTCAGTTCCTTTAAGTGCATTTAAGGTTTTGGGGCATTTAAGTGTTGGTGATGTCCAGATTTTCAGTGCATTCCATTCACTCATTTTAATTGAGATTATGTAACGGAGGCCAGCAGGTGTCGCTGTGCATATGTAGTTAGTAAACCTCACTCCCAACAGCTCATAAGAATTCTCTGGTCACAAGGGCAGAGCCCTGGGTTTTAGCCTTCTGGTTTAGAGAGTCCGACTTCCATGTCGGAGATTGTGAGTTCACGTCCCGAGGGGAGTGACTGGGCGGAGTCATAACAACACAACGCAGAGAATGCATCAAAAAATCTAATCCAAAATGTAATGCGAATTTTTTGGGCAGAAATTTATTTGTCACTTTTTTATTGAAAAACATAAACTAGATTTACATACGTTTAATTAACTATAAATTGTTAAGTTACTACAAATTTAACAATGAAATTTTTGAAAATTATTTTATTTAAGTTCGCAAACTCAAATGGTTTAAGGCAATCGGTTTCCTCAAATGGTTTGAGTTCAACTAACTCATTGAGTTTTACAGTGTAGATATAAAGAAGCTTGATTTGCTTCTGGATGAGATCGGTGGACGTAAGCCATCATTACCAGCCTCAGTCAATGCATGTTATAGGGAGTTTGGTTTGTGGCTAAATGGATATGAACACGAAGGCTGTATGGACCGATTCTCGCTTCAAGCATGATGTGTTGTGTGGGTCGCTGAAGAGGAGGTACTGCTGGCCCACTACCACCAGAGGGCGCTCTGCTTGGAGTGCGGGCTCCAAGCACGAGAGGGCGCCAGACCCAGAGGAAGTGACAGCTGTCACTCATCACACCAGCTGTCACTCATCTACACCACCACTTAAGCCGGACTGCAACTCCACCTCCCCGCCGAGAAATCGACTACCGAGAGGTACGTTCTCTGCTACTGACACATTGTGTTATAATCCAGTTCTCATTTGCAGCCCTATTCTTGTGGACGGAGCCTTATCTGGGACTTCGGCGTTTGGCGTAACGACGACGACTGCGCCTTACTCTCTGGACAGATAAGTGGTTACACGAGAGTTGCACGAGTGTGTGATTCGGAGGTGGAGGTTCCCCCTCCTAACGGTGTACAGACCGAGGACCACTGAGTGTACAGACTTACACTCATCATCTTGTTTCTGCTTTTGCCAGCAGTACCAGGTCGACAGTCGAAGACAGAGGTCACCTGGGGATTCGGGACTTGCGGCTCCGGTGTTCTTCAGGCCGTTGGTGGTGGAAGCCGTGTGGGACGCGGCCTCTCTCTCATCGGGGTCTCCTATCTTCGAGCCTGCCCACACGTCACCTGGTGTTAATTGACTTTGCAGATTTTGTGTGTTTAGTTGTGTATTGTCACAACATTAAATTGTTACCTTTTGGCTTACTCATTGTCCGTTCATTTGCGCCCCCTGTTGTGGGTCCGTGCTACGACACCTTCCCAACAGGATTTCTCGGCCGCCATCGTCATGGATTCCGAGGGGCGTCAGCTCGAGCGTGAACGGCCATGGAAGAGCCAGGAGCGCAGGCGTCAGCAGGAGGCGTGTTGGAGTGAGCTGCAGCGGATCTTAACCGCCTTCACGGCTCGGTTGGATTTAGTGACCGAGCAGAATGTCCTCCTTAATCGGAGAGGTGGAGGCTCTCGGCCTGCCAGGGTGGAAGCGCGCGATCAGGGCGCTGCTGCAGCTCCTCCTCTGGCTGATCCTGGGCCTGTATCAGACGTTCCACTGGTCGTTCAACGAACCCCCCCACCGTCCCCTGAAGCATACATAAGCCCTCCGGAACCGTACGGGGGCTGTGTGGAGACGTGCGCAGACTTCCTCATGCAGTGTTTGCTCGTCTTTTCACAGCGCCCTGTCATGTACGCATCAGATGCTAGCCGGGTAGCTTATGTTATTAATCTGCTTCGAGGAGAGCACGCGCATGGGCTACGGCGCTTTGGGAGCAGAACTCACGGCTCCTAACGTCTTATACTGGGTTTGTACGGGAGTTCAAACAAGTGTTTGATCATCCCAACAGAGGCGAGACCGCTTCGAACGTGCTGCTGTCGATGAGACAGGGGCGCCGTAGCGCAGCCGAGTATGCAGTCGACTTCCGCATCGCGGCAGCGAGGTCCGGCTGGAATAACGTTGCGCTCCGCGCCGCCTTTGTAAATGGACTGTCCCCGGTCCTCAAGGAGCACCTACTGGCTAAGGAGGAACCGCGGGATTTTGACGGGATTGTCGATTTGGTTATACGCTTAGACAACCGTTTAAACGAGCATCGTCGGGAGCAGGCCGGGGGGTGTGACCGGGCACGAGCCGTCCCTCCCCCTTCCGGTTCCGACAAGGTGACGTCGTCCCCACGCTTCACTGCCAGGGAGCCCCGTGTGGCTACAGCTCCCCCTGCTGAGGAGGCTATGGACACGAGCAGGGCTAAAGTACAATCAAACGTCAGATAAAGGAGGCTGGCTCGCGGGGAGTGTTTTGTCTGCGGCTCTTGTGAGCACATGCAGAAGGACTGCCCTGAACGGTCAAACTACAACGCCCGTCCTTAGAAACTGGGCTAAGGGTGGGCCATAACACACACGCGGAAAGACCCCGCAGATCGGCACGAATCCCAGTAACAATCCTTTGTGGGGATTTAACCCTTCACGCCCCAGCACTGGTAGACACGGGGTCAGAAGGGAATCTGCTGGACAGCAGATGGGCAAAGGAAGTAGGGCTCCCCCTGGTGGCCCTGCCAGCACCATTGCAGGTGCGAGCACTAGATGGCACCCTGCTTCCATTTATCACACATCAGACACAACCAGTGACTTTGGTTGTGTCTGGGAATCACAGGGAGGAGATAGTGTTCCATGTAACACCATCTACCTCCCGAGTGATTCTGGGTTTTCCATGGATGGTGAAGCACAATCCCCGGATAGATTGGCCGCCCGGGGTTGTGACGCAGTGGAGCGAAACCTGCCACCGGGAGTGTTTAGGATCCTCGGTTCCCCCCGGCACTACAGCTAATGAGGAGGTCAAAGTCCCCCCCAATCTATCGGCGGGTGCCAGAGGAGTACCATGATCTTGCTGACGTTTTCAGCAAAGATCTGGCGCTCACTCTTCCTCCGCACCGACCGTATGATTGCGCCATCGATTTGGTCCCGGGCGCTGAGTACCCGTCCAGTAGGTTGTACAACCTCTCACGTCCGGAACGCGAATCAATGGAGACCTACATCCGGGACTCCTTAGCTGCCGGGCTGATCCGGAACTCCACCTCCCCGATGGGTGCTGGTTTCTTTTTTGTGGGTAAAAAAGACGACGGACTCCGTCCATGCATTGATTACAGAGGGCTGAACGAGATCACGGTTCGCAACCGATACCCGTTACCTCTGTTGGATTCAGTGTTCACGCCCCTGCATGGAGCCCAAATCTTTACGAAATTGGATCTTAGAAATGCGTACCACCTGGTTCGGATCCGGAAGGGAGACGAATGGAAGACGGCATTCAACACCCCGTTAGGTCATTTTGAGTACCTGGTCATGCCGTTCGGCCTCACTAATGCCCCCGCGACGTTCCAAGCTTTGGTAAATGACGTCGTGCGGGACTTCCTGCATCGGTTCGTCTTCGTATATCTGGACGATATACTCATCTTTTCCCCGGACCCTGAGACCCATGTCCAACATGTACGTCAGGTCCTACAGTGGTTATTGGAGAACCGACTGTTTGTGAAGGGCGAGAAGTGCGAGTTCCACCGTACTTCTTTGTCCTTCCTGGGGTTCATCATCTCCTCCAACTCCGTCGCCCCTGATCCGGCTAAGGTTGCGGCGGTGAGAGACTGGCCCCAACCAACAAGCCGCAGGAAACTACAGCAGTTCCTCGGCTTTGCAAATTTTTACAGGAGGTTCATTAAAGGTTACAGTCAGGTAGTTAGCCCCCTGACTGCCCTGACCTCCACCAAGGTCCCCTTCGCCTGGTCGGATCGGTGCGAAGCCGCGTTCCAGGAGTTGAAATGCCGGTTCTCGACTGCACCAGTTCTGGTGCAGCCTGATCCTGATCGCCAGTACATAGTAGAAGTGGACGCCTCTGACTCAGGGATAGGAGCCGTGCTGTCCCAGAGCGTGGAGGCTGATAAAGTTCTCCATCCTTGTGCCTTTTATTCCCGCAGGTTGACCCCAGCTGAACGGAACTATGACGTCGGCAATCGGGAACTTCTTGCGGTGAAGGAGCCTCTTGAAGAGTGGAGACACCTGCTGGAGGGGGCATCGTTGCCCTTCACGGTTTTCACGGACCATCGGAACCTGGAGTACATCCGGACCGCCAAGCGGCTGAACCCCAGGCAAGCCCGCTGGTCTCTGTTCTTCGGGCGCTTTGACTTCCGGATCACGTATTGCCCCGGGACCAGGAACCAAAAATCAGATGCATTGTCCCGGGTGCATGAAGAAGAAGCCAAAGCGGGGCTGTCGAACCCCACCGAGACCATCATCCCCGAGTCCACTGTCGTGGCCACCCTTACCTGGGACGTGGAAAAGACCGTCCGGGAGGCCCTGACCAGGAGCCCGGACCCGGGGACTGGCCCCAAGAACAGACTGTACGTCCCACCAGAGGTTAGAGCTGCCGTATTGGACTTCTGTCACGGGTCCAAGCTCTCCTGTCTTCCCGGAGTGCGTAGGACCGTGGCAGTGGTCCAGCAGCGCTTCTGGTGGGCGTCCCTGGAAACCGACGTCCGGGACTACATCCAGGCCTGTACCATCTGCGCCAGGGCAAGGCAGACCATCGGAGGACGACGGGCCTCCTCCAACCCCTGCCAGTGCCTCATCGCCCCTGGTCTCACATCGGCCTGGATTTCATCACGGGCCTCCCGCCGTCCCAGGGCAACACCATCGTTCTCACGATAGTGGACCGGTTCTCCAAGGCGGCCCACTTTGTGGCCCTCCCGAAGCTCCCGACGGCCCAGGAGACGGCAGACCTCCTGGTCCATCACGTCATGCGGCTGCATGGGATACCATCGGACATTGTATCAGATCGTGGTCCCCAGTTCTCTTCTCAGGTGTGGAAGAGTTTCTGCAAGGAGCTGGGGGCCACCGTGAGTCTCTTGTCCGGGTACCACCCCCAGACCAACGGCCAGGCAGAGCGGGCCAACCAGGAGTTGGAGCAGGCCCTTCGGTGTGTCACCTCCGCACACCCGGCGGCCTGGAGTCACCATCTGGCCTGGATCGAGTATGCCCACAACAGCCAAGTTTCGTCTGCTACCGGCCTCTCCCCTTTTGAGGTGTGTATGGGGTACCAGCCCCCATTGTTCCCGCTGGTGGAGGGAGAGGTCGGTGTGCCCTCGGTCCAGGCCCACCTCAGGAGATGCCGCCGGGTGTGGCGGACCGCCCGCTCTGCCCTGTTAAAGGCCCGGACGAGGGCCAAATCCCATGCGGACCGCCGACGTTCCCCGGCCCCTATGTACCAGCCCGGGCAGGAGGTGTGGCTGTCAACTAAGGACATCCCCCTCTGTGTGGACTCACCCAAGTTAAAGGACAGATACATCGGACCATTCACTATCCTCAAGATCATCAACCCGGCCGCAGTGAAGCTCCGACTCCCGGCTTCACTGCGGATCCACCCTGTCTTCCACGTGTCCCGTATCAAGCCACACCACACCTCGCCCCTCTGTACACCTGGACCCACGCCGCCTCCTGCCCGGCTCATCGACGGGGAGCCGGCTTGGACGGTACGCAGGCTCCTGGACGTCCGTCGTAAGGACCGGGGGTTCCAATATCTGGTGGACTGGGAGGGGTATAGACCTGAAGAACGCTCCTGGGTGAAGAGGAGCTTCATCCTGGACCCGGCCCTCCTGGCCGAATTCTACAAAAGACACCCGGACAAGCCAGGTCGGGCGCCAGGAGGCGCCCGTTGAGGGGGGGGGTCCTGTTGTGTGGGCCGCTGAAGAGGAGGTACTGCTGGCCCACTACCACCAGAGGGCGCTCTGCTTGGAGTGCGGGCTCCAAGCACGAGAGGGCGCCAGACCCAGAGGAAGTGACAGCTGTCACTCATCACACCAGCTGTCACTCATCTACACCACCACTTAAGCCGGACTGCAACTCCACCTCCCCGCCGAGAAATAGACTACCGAGAGGTACGTTCTCTGCTACTGGCACATTGTGTTATAATCCAGTTCTCATTTGCAGCCCTATTCTTGTGGACGGAGCCTTATCTGGGACTTCGGCGTTTGGCGTAACGACGACGACTGCGCCTTACTCTCTGGACAGATAAGTGGTTACACAAGAGTTGCACGAGTGTGTGATTCGGAAGTGGAGGTTCCCCCTCCTAACGGTGTACAGACCGAGGACCACTGAGTGTACAGACTTACACTCATTCATCTTGTTTCTGCTTTTTGCCAGCAGTACCAGGGTCGACAGTCGAAGACAGAGGTCACCTGGGGATTCGGGACTTGGCGGCTCCGGTGTTCTTCAGGCCGTTGGTGGTGGAAGCCGTGTGGGACGCGGCCTCTCTCTCATCGGGGTCTCCTATCTTCGAGCCTGCCCACACGTCACCTGGTGTTAATTGACTTTGCAGATTTTGTGTGTTTAGTTGTGTATTGTCACAACATTAAATTGTTACCTTTTGGCTTACTCATTGTCCGTTCATTTGCGCCCCCTGTTGTGGGTCCGTGCTACGACACCTTCCCAACATGATGCCTTTTGTTTTAGTCTTTGTAGTTTTATCCACTTGTGTCAGTTTTTATGTTAAGCAGATGGAGTTGGACATAATAGCCAGCCAAAACACAGAAACTGTGAGGGCTGGGGCAAAATCTCAGAATTTTTCCAAGTGAATAGTAACATTTGACAGGAATGTGTTCCAGCTCCAACACTGTTCAATGCTTGCATGGACTAGGTGTTGGGTAGGGTTGTGGAAAACAGTGTGTGGGATACCTTTGTTGGTGAGGAAAGGTTTACTGACCTTTGCAGACAATGACGTGATCTTGGTGGAATCAATGGATACCTTGATTGCAGAAACCACAGTATCTGGGCTTGAACTGGTCCTGGATCAACATTAAGATCCAGGCTTTCAATGAGTTCCTCGACATCAGAAAGGTATTTTTATGCATTAAAAGTGTCACATGTGGAGAGACATTCACTTAATGTATCTTGGCAGTGACCTTGATGTCTCTGAGTCCTCAGCCTTTCAGATCAATAGGTCTCTGGACAAAGGTGTTTAGTGATGCCTGTACCTTTGCAGAAGACCAAAGAGCCAAGTCTTTAGCATTTTGCCACTTCCTGTCTTTTTATATGGTTGTAAGACTTGGATGCTAACCAGGGACCTTTGGTGAGCACTAGATATCTTTGGTAGTAGGTCCATTTTGGAGGATCCTTAGGTAATGCTGGTATGCCTTTGTGTCAAACAAGCAGTTACTTAGGGAGACTCATGAGGAGTAGCTCTTGTATTATGAGGGAACATCACTTTTTGGTCCAGCATGATCCACTGTAGGAGATAGATGGTTCCTCTGGTGAGGTGGGGTTAGACCAATTGTATGCCTGGGTAGCTGTCATCCAGGACCCAAGGTGGTTCCTTTGTATGATGGATGCAGCGATGACCCAAGGTCAAAGTTGAACTCTGTGCATAAGTACTGCACTGATGTAGTACCCTACTGCAATAATCCTATTTGTGGTCTCAATAAATGCTGGTTCAGATGTCTTCTATTCTCGGCAGAATAGCAAACACTCAGAGGTAAACGACACAGCATCGTACACTGATTCATATCAGTGATTTATCTTGTTGCAGTGTGGTCAGTCACCTTTCTGATACAACGCTCACCCACTTCTCTCCAGACACGGAGGCTCTCTAACATTTTGTAATCAACATTATCCATTGGAGTGTGGAGAGCAGCTGGACTGAGCTGACATTAGTATGCTCCTGGTGTGGTGACAGGAGCTGCAGTGCGCTCCCTTTCTCTTATTGCACAGTGTCAGATGGAGAATTTTATGTGACAGCCGGTGGAATGAAATGTGGTAGCATTCTCCAGCAAACCAAAATGGGCTTTGTAGCTTTTAATGTTTCGAGAATCGAGATAAGGAATGGTCAAGCGAGTGTTGGTCTGAGCAGGGAATACCGTTTCAGACAGCTTGTTTGCACATGCAAATGAGGTCTGATTTGTTGGAAGCTGAATACAAAATTGCAACTACAGGTCAACTGTAACACAGGGCCAGAGACTTCAAGTGAAATTGTGTTTAGGTTGCTCAATCTAGCACCCTCCCCACAAATGTGTGTGCAGTAAATTAGCCGGGCTGCTGTTGTGGAGTCCCGTAATGTGACAGGCCGTGATAAAATCAGGTTTGGCATTTGAATCGCTGTACCTGGAACAGCTTCCACTCCCCTCTCCTGTGACAGATGCGACAATTGGAGAGAGTGAAAACCGCCAATTACTGATGCTAATTCATATCATCAACCAATGGCTAATTTTTCCCACCTACACAGTGGACAAAATCTCAACGGTAGTTTATTTTAATAACACTTTTGAAGCATTACCACAAGCTAGTGGTGCCTTTAAAATACTTATTTCTGAATGGCTGCAGCACATTGTTCTAAACCAATGTCCAAGCTTTGGTGTCTTAAGCTGCAAGCATCCATAGCAACAGTAATGCTGCTTGATACTACAAGCTAATGCTGGTGAAATGGCCTTATTCCCTACAAACAGACAAAGATATTTACATGACCTTTAGAATGGCAATAGCTAAAGATACCCAACTAGCTTACCAGACGCTATGCCCTGTTACAGTATGATCTTACTAATATGCAGCATTAGCATTTTTGCATTTAGCGCTATGGAATGCTAGGTAACTTTCTGAATTAATGTTCAGCTTGTTAAAATTTTATCACCTTTCAGATTGTGTGACCTTATTTGGAAAAAATACAATTCTGACTTCAGAGGCTATTTTGGTATGTTTGGAATTTGTTAAGCATTGATATATCGAGTGCTCGTACATTTTCCCATTTAATTGACCACATATTTCAAGTTCAGTACTCTATTATTTATAGTCATATCACCTTGGGAAGAGAGAAAAATTTACTTTCAGTGAACGGTGACTTTTTTGCAGTTTGTAATTTAGTTGTTTTGTGGTGCATGTGTGTGCATTAGAGCGGTTAGGGTCTCATATTTCAGTCTGAACCCAACCTACATCCGACAGTGTAGTGACCAAACCCAATTCAATCTCGACAGAGATTTATTTGTATGTCTCTGGCCAAGCCTGACCCAAACCCGACGCTTTTAAATATGAGGCCAGAACTGGACCGTCATCATTGACTGTTATTTCCATGCTGTTTGACACAAAACACTTTTTTGTAGAGGGATACCTTGCCTTTATTAAACAACTGTGAAAAATTCCAAAAAATGTGAAGAAAATAATAATAAAAAAGTAATTAACAAAAACAAATTTTTGTATCATGTGATGCAGACCTGTTGGCCGCCCTGCATAACTGGGCAGCATGGTGGATTTGTGGTTAGCACTGTTGCCTCACAGCAAGAAGGTTATGGGTTTGATTCCCACCTGTGGACTTTCTGTGTGGAGTTTGCATGTTCTCCCCATGTTTATGTGGGTTTGCTCCGGATTCCTCCCACATTTAAAGACATGCAGGTTAGGTGAATTGGAGACTTTATAATTGCCGTCCTTGCAAAAAGATCTCAATCTCTTTGTGACTAACGAGGTTAAATAAAATCAAATAGTTGGTAAACTATTTTAAATCTCAATATTTTGAAATGATACTTGGGTTCAGGTCGAGTATGGACTGTACTGACCTGAACCCGAGTATCATTTCAAAATATTTGTCTGAACCTGGCCCGACCCGACCCGTCAGGTCCCATCGGGCTTGGGTTGGGTATCCAGACTCCAGTGTGCATGTGTGCTGGGTAGTGGGCGCGGGTATCATATTAAATCAGTTAGGAAGCTGTTTCAGTGGAAGCCTAAAAACAAAATGCTGCTTTGCCAGCTTTAATATTAAGACTTGGAATTTGTAAAAGGCTACAGAACCTGAGAGAGCTGAGTTGTTTGTAGCTGATGGGCATGTTGGAAATGTAATTTGCTATTAGTAGAAAAACAGCAGTGTAACTGTTTGTAGAGTCATTTAAAGCATTATATATTTTATACGGCTACTGCGGTAAAGCAAAGAATGTAGCATGTAGGAGAGCACATGGAAAAAATGTTTTTCATATTGGCATCAAAGTCCTGGGAACTCAGTGACATCATGTCAGGGCAGTATTTAAGCCATTTCCCCCATTTATTGTAAATAAATAAATAATATTAATCTGATTTTGAACATCTGGACCATTGTTGATTTTAGTTATTTTCTTCTTCTTCTACTTTTATTGTAGGGTCAAATTGCTGGGTTCATTTTGATACACAAAATAAAAAAGTTGAACAAGTTAAAGGATTTATGCATGAATACATCTAAGTCATCAAATATATGTTGGACTGCAATCATTCAGAAATACACACAGTTTGGTACTAGATTATAAATTTGTCTGGAGTTGGCAATTCTCAAAAACTGAGTAAAAGTGGAAGAAGACTGAGGGAAGCCACCAAGCCACCAATGACATCTCTGAAGTAGTTACAGACTTTTGTGGCTGTGTTCGGAGAAACTGGGCAGAATGTGACTTTTGTCTGTTGCACCATCAGTATTAAGAGTTTCACGGCAGAGTTAAACAAAGAAGAACTTTATTTTTATAAAAGAACTGAAATATCAGCTACACTTTGCCAGATGGCACAAGGGAGATTTGAGTCTAGAGGCTAGCAGTAAGTCTTAGGGCCTCTTCACATATAGTGCAATGTTTGGACAGCTTTTGGACGAAAACGGCAAAACAGCACGAAACAGTTCGAAATTAGCGCACGAAACATCACGCTGATGGGCAGGCGTGCATGCGCCAGTGTCCGTCGAGCAGGAACAGTGCCAGGTGCAGCACATAGCGCCGCTTATATGGAAGAAATAAAACCAGCTGGTACGTGTGGAACCAGATCGCGCCGCTTATGTGGAATAAATAAAAAATAAAAAACCAGCCGGGACCTCTGGGACCACATCGTGCTGCTTATGTGGAATAATTAAGAAAAAAGAAAAAAACACATTACCAGGATGCGAACTTGCGTCTTTCAAAACCTCTGATTCCCAGTCAGAAACTTTACCACTGAGCTACAGAGCTGTTCTTTGAAAGCTGCGGGACGCTGCCTCATATCAGGAAATACATGGAAAAAAAAAAAAATTTAAATCACACACCATATGAAAACACCACATTTATCAAGTGAGCAGTACAAATATGATTTCAATTCACTTAAATTTAATTATCTTATAATGCACCAAATTACAGCAAAAGCCGTCTCAAGGTGCCTTACACAAAACAATTCAACATAAAATTTAAATAAATAATTAAAAATGAATAAAAAATGTAAAATAATTAAAAACAGAAGTAAAAGAATAAAACACATAAAAAATAAAAACTATTCATAAGAAAGAGAATAAAAATAGGTTTTCAGTCTTGACTTAAAAATGTCCACAGACTCTGACTGCCTTACGGTTGCAGGAAGACTGTTCCACAGAGTGGGTGCACGATGAGAAAAGGCTCTTTGACCTGCTGACTACTTCTTCACCCTGGGAACACAGAGAAGTCCCGCATCCTGCGACCGCAAAGCCCAGGTCGGCACGTAAAGTTCTACCAGATCAGCCAGATAAGATGGCGCCAGTCCATGAACAACTTTATAAGTCAATAACAAAACCTTAAAATATGCTCTCACAGAGACAGGGAGCTCATGCAAAGATGCCAAAATGGGTGTGATATGTTCAAACCTTCTGCTACGTGTCAAAAGTCTGGCGGCACCATTCTAAACCAGCTGAAGACCCCTAATGCTGGACTGTGGTAGCCCTGAAAATAGAACATTACAATAATCTAGTCTAGAAGAAACAAAAGCATGAATCAGGGTCTCGGCATCAGCCATACACAGGATGGGGCAGATCCTCACTATATTTCGCAGATGGAAAAAAAAGTAGTCCTAGTAACATCCCTGATGTGGAGGTCAAAAGACAGCATGGGATCAAAAATTACCCCAAGGTTGCTCATTTTGTCCGTATGATGTATGGCACACGAACCCAGACCGAGCGCCAGCTGGTCAAACTGATGCCGATGTCTCACTGGCCCAAGAACCATCATTTCAGTCTTATCAAATTTTAAAAGTAGGAAGTTTCTAGCCATCCAACTTCTCACTGATAGAAGACAGTCCTCCAGGGATTTTATGGGAGTGAAATTTCCCACAGTTATCGGCATGTACAACTGAGTATCATCAGCATAACAATGAAAGGCAATCCCCAAACTGCACAGTATACACCCAAGGGGTGCTACATACAGAAAAGCAAGGGGCCTAAAACGGATCCCTGTGGAACCCCAAATCTCATGTCACCAAGGTCAGATCCGTCTGTTCCTCTGGTGATGACCCATGGTCACAGACATGCAGTCATGAAATGATATAAATGAGAAGCAGTGTGCTCTGATCATGTCCACATCTACTGGTCAGG
The DNA here is from genome assembly GCF_902500255.1 of Thalassophryne amazonica. NCBI lineage: Eukaryota > Metazoa > Chordata > Actinopteri > Batrachoidiformes > Batrachoididae > Thalassophryne > Thalassophryne amazonica. Next base: position 28,781,362 of record NC_047120.1, on the reverse strand, counting down.
TGCGTCCAGTCAGCCGTGCGTGTGTTCTGCATGACGTGTGTCTTGTGGACGGCGCATCACAGCACAGACACCGCGTCATGTGGAACAGAGCTCATGTGGGTGATGTGACGATTAGATCACCTGCTACGTGTTCTGATCTGACGGTCCGTTTCAACCTGGGGGGCTGTCAGTGTCTGCTCTGTGTGCGCGCTCGCTTGCTGCAGCTTGTCGCCACCACGGCGATATATGTTTTTATTTATGTCCACGTAAATACAGCAATCAGACACACGCGCCTCACAGTGGACAGTTGTTTGTCCATGACTGTCCAAACACAGTAGGTGTTATGTAGCTGGAATGTCCAGAATGACAGATCACCACAGCTGCTTCTGTCGGAAGCCATGCCTCCCGTGAGTGGAGCGCACACACCCACATGTCAGTATGTGTTTGCAAAGTCACACTTGTGGGGAAATTAGACAAATTCCACAGCAGTACGACAGTGATTGTCTGCAGTCTCTTGTCGTGCCAAGAGTGCGACTGGCCACACATTTTCTAACTGTCATGTGAGTGGTGTTAGGTCTTCATGCATGTGACCTGGTATTTGGCCGGCACTTGCCGCGGGAGGGTGCGATGGGTTCGCACAGCGCACACTTTGTCTTTCAGGCACTTGTGTGCGCAAATAGTTGTAGCAACAGGTGTACGAGGCGTTGCCGACAGGGGCGACATTACATGGTTTGCACACAATTCTTGCATCATGCGCACTAAGTGTGCACTTCATCCAAACTTTGCACTATGTGTGAAGGGGCCTTGGACTAGTTTGAGGTGTACCCAACACTGTGATATCTATTTAAAACTCATTTCAAGCCAGCATTTGCTTAAAGTACATAGATATTATTTAAATGCTTACATAATCTGCAACAATGAGGTAATAATTACTAACAATGTTTGGAAACTTGTATTTTCCTCAATATTGTAGCTAGGGATGGGTACCTTTCACATTTAAGGGTGATTCTTTAACTACGGGCACTATTGGCCTTGTAAATGTAATTTCCACCACACCATTGCCTTACAATATAAAGCGCCTTGGGGCAACTGTTTGTTGTGATTTGGCGCTATATACATGTGCTCTGATGTCACTGTTTATCTCCATAGAAACTACCCAAACAATCTTTCATACAAACTGTTTAAAGGGACATTACAGTGTTGTGGTGGAAATTACAGCAATAGTGTGGGACAACTACATTTTGTTTAAAAAAAATCACAACAGTTGTATGAGATTGAATACCTCAATTATGTTTTGATTATTTTACTGATATTTTATTCAGAGATAATTAGAAAAAATGTTTCTTTACCATTCATTTTTATCATTGAAGATCAAAAGTCTGGGTGTGGGACAAGCACAAAACGGCAATATTTGCATATAATGATGCTGAAAAAGGTGAAAAAGTCATCATAGACTACTAGAACAGATTTCTTAACACACTTTCATTGTAAAGATAACTATAAAAATGTGAAATTTCCCCTTTTTTCTGTTTTTCATACAGTATGATCAAAGGACATAATAAGTGCCCGTAGTCTAAGAATCATCCGTAAACCGATATGGTACGGCTACCCGGTACCTGGGAATCGATACTGGTACACAACGGTACCAATTTTCTGTACTTTTATGCATTGTGTTTGAAGTAAAATCTCAACAAATCACAATTTAACAGATTCATTTCTGAAAGTATAAAGTTTAACAAATATGTCAAAACAGCATGAAATTGTTTGTCTTTCTTGAACATAGAATCTCTTAACTACACCTAAGCAGTGTTTTTCTTTAAAATGCACAAAATTAAAACCAAAAGGGGATAGACTCAAAATAAATAAAAGTGTACTTTTTTATAAATTGAATTACAACAAACTAAAAATAAAAGTGAAGCAAACTTTTTTGCAATGAACTACATTTACTGTAGTGTTTCATCATTCCTTGTGCAGTTTTTTTTTCAAGAACACAAGCATATCAACTTTTTTGGGCAAGAGCCGAGCCTGTTCACACTAACCGTGTCCCCTGCTGTGGAGAAAACTCGCTCTGAAGGAGATGACGAGGCTTGAATACAGAGATATTTTGTTGCCAGGCTGGCCAGTGTTGGCATGTGATTCCCTCTTCTGCCACCACCGCAAGAGGGAATGGACTGAGCTGAGTATTGCTGGGATGCTCTTGTAGATCTGTCGCTCATCCTTGACCTTTTCATTTAATGATGGTGCGCTGGTTTCTGCTTCTGTCTGTAAAAGCAATGCCTGGTCCTCATCCTCAAAAAACTCTCCAAGAGCTGACAGTTTTCTTTTACTTTTGACAGGTGTCACTATCATATCACCTTAGCTCCTCTTCCACCTGCTATTCATTTGTTCTACCCTTCTCTTAATTGGTCACCTTTCCAACCTTTAAATACTATGATTGTATTAGAACATCACCCAGTGGTCTACATAATGAATAAACCTTGTCTCCACTTAAGAGGGCTATAGCTGCATTCTGTAGGCGGGTCCAAAGAGCCTCATCATGAATCTTCCCTTTGAATTGAGGATCCAGAGCCTCCTCCAGGAATTGTCAAAATTCTTTGTTTGTTTCCTCCTATCAACATTAAAAGTAAAAATTTGATTAACAAATTATATGTGGATAATTGCACTATTAAGTTTAAGTTGACAAAATGATAAATCAGTTGAAAGTATCGATTAACTACACACCAAATAATGATGGGAGAGGTCTCCCCAGACCTTCTCCTTGATGGCTCTCTTGAATGGAGAATCATCATGTTTCACCTCAAACTTGGTTTTCAGTTTGTCCAGTATAGGGAGGATCTACCCAGCAGTGGTACTCTTATCAGATGAGACTACAATTGTGGATGCGTAAAGAACCCTCATGGTTGTCAGGTTTAGGCCCGGATCCAGGTTTCGGTTCTGTTTTTCCTCCTTTCTTTTGCTCTCCATCTTCCCCAGCTTTGTTTTATTAGTTGTTTATTTTCATCATGTGTGTATTCTATATTCCGTTTTACTTCGTCAGTTTCTTTGTTACTTCTATACTTTGGCCATAAGTTCAGTTCCATTCTAGTTGTTCAGCCGGGTTGTGTTTTCATTGTTTAGTTATCATTTGTTTATTTTTGCTGTTCTTATTTCTGTTATCTGTAGTGCTTTAATATTGGGTTTTGTTTGTCACTTAGTCTCTGTTTTACTTGTAGCTTATTTCTTAGTCAGCTCCAGTTTAGTTCTGCTTTAGTATTTATTTTATTATTATTTTCTGTTCTGTTCCCATGTAGCTTTTCATCTTTACTTACATTCTGATGGTTGCTGTTAGTCCTCATGTTCATGTCCTGTTCATAGTAGTATTATATTCTGTCCTCAGTTTCTGTTTGATCTTTGTTCTCTGTTTCTCTCTTGCCCATCTGATTATGTTCATTCCATGCCCTGCACCTGCCTCATGTCTCTATCTCTCACTTTGTTTCTGTCCGCTTTGTGTTTTTGTTCACTCACATTCTTGGCACCTGTTTACACATCTTTGTGCCCTTGCTATCTTGCCCCATGAATAATCTTTGTCCACCAGCCATGTCCCTTTCTAGATTGTTCCTCACGTGCACCTAGTTTACACTTCCCATCACTCCCCTGCCAGTTTGTTGTCATTGTACACATTCCAGCCTCTCGTTCTCAGTCCTGTCGTTGCCTAGCCATGTTCCATTTTTTGCTCTGTTCTCCTTGACCACGCCTTTTGCTTCATCCCTAAAAACCGTGTTTGCTTGTGCCATTGAACCTTGCCTGTATATGACTGCGTTTTTGCTTGACCCTGATTTTACCTCTGCTCCGCTGCTTGATCACATGTGTACTGAACCAGAGCCTGGAATAAAGACCACGATTTCTCTCACACCTGAGCCTAGTCTGGGAGTCTGCTTGGTGTGTCCAGCCACTTCGGGTGCCTGGCAACCGCTCAGCCTGACAATGGTATCCACAAAGTCCTCACACTTGCTAATGTCATCATCTGACACTCATTCTAATCTAGCAATAAAACCCAAAGTTCAAAATTATACCACTTGTTTTATGTCAGCAGAAGTGTAATTATTTTTGTCATTTGTTATAATAATAACTTATATTGCTTTTTATATCATTTTTATCTATACCTGTCTGTCCATTGCCTTCTTGATGCGTGGGTCTCTTGAAGCAGCCTGGATTGCCCAGTACTGTTCTATAAACCCTTCTACCATCAGGAAGAGGCTGTTCCATCTGGTTCTCACATCCAGAATTAGAGAATGTTCATCAAGGCCTTTGACAAGACATAAAATAGTTAGAATAGTAAGAATGTTAATATTGTGGAAATTGGAAGTATTTAAAATAATTTAAATGTCTGAAATAGTAAAGGTATATGAACATCCTATGTTTTTTACTAACCTCCCTAACCTAAGAGATTCTGCTTTTCTTTAAGGACAGGCTTGGCAAGACTATTTCTTCTTAGCCACAGCACAATAGCCCGTATCCTCCCGGACCCTCCTCAGGGCCCTCGTCATCTCCCTATTACATAACAAAAATTAAATAATAAACATAACTGCTTTTTCATCAGCTTGATCCATCACACATACTATACATTATCACTCATTTTATGGAGTAATACTTTACCTAAACCATGGGGTGTCAACGGTTGTAAAGGGCAACATTCCTTTGACCACAAATGCAGTCACTATCATGTGACACGCATCTACCCTCTGATGGGAAAAGGCTGTCTCTTTGGCTTTTGTAAAGGGAGTCACAGTTGCAGCTCTCACTTTAACTTTAGGCTGGTGTCGCAGACTGAACGGTCCGCCCCTAAAAATCAGTCTGCCTTTTGCATCTGCGAACGCATCATTTCGGACCACAGCAGCACGTCTGAGAGTCTCTTCACCCAAAGCAATCAAATGGATTAATGGGATTATTAACCATCAGATGATAAAGGTAAAACCTCTTAAATCATTCTAAAGTCAGTTTTAAGCAGAAACAAGGCCATTTTAAGCAGAAAGTCGGCGAAATTCCATGACGCTTTGAAATGTCCGACGCACAGTGAACGCATCAGCTAACTGCTTGTTTAGCTGTGGCACTCTGATTGCTTCCGCCACCTTTTATCATGAAATAATGCTGAATTTATGTGGAAATGGTTGTTGTACAAAAGCTTCAGATATCTGTCGCTGAGGTAAATGATGACTGGAGTGCAGTTTGAAGCAGAAACGAGGTGTTAATCTGTGAACCGCGTCATCACTTGGGACCAATTTTTAGGGGGACCGTTTGGTCGGCAGACCTGTATGACAACAAACATTTACATAAATGTAACGAAGTATAACGAACCAAGCTGGTAATTATTAACACTAGTTATAATGCCATGCTAATGTCATCTAAACACTATGCTTTAGCGTTTCTTACCTGCAGCAGACGATGATGATGAAGCGGTTGTCTCACTTGAATAGTCGTTGTCACCGTTGGCATCACCAAATGTTTAAACAAGTGTATCTTCTCCAGCGATGCTGGCTGCAGACAATGAGTCGCTAGCGGTGCCGAATTCAGGAGCTGATCTGACTCGCAGGCAGTCAAAAACTGTGCTTTCTTCAGCGTTGAGAAATATCTTGTGCTTAACCACGTGCTTCCTCAGATGTATTAGATGTATTTCCGCCGCTGGCCTTGGATTTTGTGTCACAAATACTGCAGCGAGCGTAATCTGCATCGCTTTTAGAAAAGTCCACTCTCCCACTGTCTCAAGCATAATGATGCGTTTAAGTACCGAAACATGGTACCATTTCATTTTACGTGAACAGATGCCCGGTAGTACCGACGGAATTCAGTCGGTACTAAAAAAGTACAGAATTCTGTACCCATCCCTAATTGTAGCAATATCCTGCAGTCCACTGGCTGGATTCTTCAATATATTAAAGTATGTTAGACAACATTGAATAAAACCTTTGAAAAGCCAAGGAATTCAACTTATTTCAATTTATTTTATTTATATAGCATCAAATCACAACAATGCTGCCCCAAGGAGCTTCACCTGAGTAAAGGGCCTTTCACACCACGTGCACGCGATCATTCTGCCGCATCTGCTCACAATTTATTTTAACAAAAGTGGATGTGGCAACAACGTTTCTGGACGTGCTGAGGGAGGTTTCTATACCACTATCTGGCTTTTCAAGCGTCCGATGAGCAACGCAGACAATCTGCATCATGGATTCATGACAGGAAAAAGTGAAACTCTCAGTTTGAGAGTCATAACCACAAGATTAGGAGCAAAAAGCAGAAGAACGAGTGACAGACATCACCCTGTTGGGAGGAGCTTTTTTCAGCAACTGTTCGGAGTGAGGCCGGCTGACCAATGCATGCCAAGTTTGCGTGCTTAGTGCAAAAGATCCTTAAGGTCTAACCTTACCAACCCCCCTCTTCATGGAAAACTGCATTCCAAAAGCAGACTGCAGTGGCTCAGAGAGGTGACCAGCAAGGTGATCCACAAGCTGCTGCATCAGCTTCAGCCAGGGCATCTCGTGGTCAGTACAGCCCCCTGGGGTGCGCAGCTATCATCCGTAGGAGATCTTATCAGTGCCTCAGACAGAGAGAAAAAGAGGAAAAGTCGGCCATAAATAACTAATAACTAGCCTAAGGAATGAGTTCACCAGCAGTAAGTCCACAGGGAAGCAGCGAGAATACTAAGGTGAACGCAGGCAGCTAGCCCTGAGCTTCACTAACAGACCCAGAAATTAGATGAAGTGAGGCCGAGACATGTGTTGGGTATTTTCTCCTCCAAACATTCTTAAAACCTTTGATAAGACAAACAGAGTCAAGAAACACCAGTGAGACAGAAAGTCAAATTAATCACGCGCGGAGTGCAGCCAGGCTGTACACCAAGGCTACACTAAAGTCTGGCCTGTGCTCCCACTCTTTTTATTAGAGAAGCCCTCATTACATCATGAAACTTGTCCTAAGGGGGGGGGGGGACAACGCGAGACAAGTTTCTTCCCGTAACATAAACACATACGTCAATAAGTGCAGCTGTAAGGAAAAACAGTTTCTTTCTTTTACTCTTATCGTCGAAGGTCAGCACATCCCGTTCGTCTGTTGCAGTTATCAGCTGTTGTGCATCTGCCTGGAGTGTCCTGGTCTTCACACTAAGCATCACATCACAACAGTCAAATCAACCTTCAGTTCTTTTACTCCCAGTTTAGCCTGACCCCGTCATGCTTCACTCCCAGTCGTTAGCGGCTACAAAAACAAGTTGTATAATAATAATAAGTACATCCAGCTCTTCATTCCCAGTTCAGATTGACCCCAGCATGCTAAAACAGAGTTGAATAACAAATACATTCTCAGGGTTACTTTTAAGACAGGTGCATAACAGCACAATAACGTTTTCATAAGAAAGAAGACAAAGGTACAAATGTTTAACAGTGATAACATATATATATATATATATATATATATAAAATCCTTAACATTTCCCACCTGTTTATCGCCTGTTAAACATATAGTAGTAGTTATCACCTAGCTTAGCACTTCTTTCTTGAGATTTTCACTAAGAGGTTCATCATGGTACGTAAAGCATCTATTTCAGTGTTTTGAGCTGCTACTATTTTTTCAGTTACATTCATGAACAGACCCAATCGATAATTCAGTGTTTCAATCATTAATGAATTTTTTTTTTTTTTTTTTTTTTCCCCCACTCCTATCCAGGGGAACAATGAATGTGCTATTTATCTCCTACAGACCACAATGTTTGGTCCTTTGGTACATCCGAGCCCCACATGTGATCATGTGGTAACACATCTGGGTATATCAATCTCCTCCGTCTGGTGCTGCCATTCTTCTCTGTGGAGGTCCTTGGCACTACCACATATGTATGGTCAGTCACCTGGGTAGGTGCACACACACCACCCCAATTTGGTGGGAGACTCATGTACAGTCTGGAACCACAAAGCCAATAGATGTCATCATACACCGGAGTACCATTTACAGGTGGTAGCAAAAACTTACTAACATAAGCACATGATTCATCCGTTCCCCATGGACAGGAGCCTGTATAATTACATCCCCGTCCAATGTGAAGAAGATAAGTACCATCCACATATTATGTTTTGGTTAGGCTTAAATTATTTGATAAAACATACGTTTGGGTACACAGACGTTTCTTAATTTTACCTACAGTTTTATTCCCTGTCCCGTAAAAGCAAATTGGGAATGGCCGTTGTGATGACAATTTAACGTGATGATATTTTTGCGTTTCCCTTCAGTCTAGTCAATGGAGCAGCACTTGGGCACGCTTGTATGTCCTCTGTTGAAATCCCTATCATATAAGTGGTTGCACTGAGGCAAGTGGTGTTAGAACTGCCCCCGAAATACAGTTTGATTATGCATCCGTATGATAAGACATTCTGTCACCCTAGCAGGGTACGGTTTAGCCGTCAGAGCTGGGTGTGTTGAGGATATAGGTATTTGCGAACAAACATAACAATTAGTAACGTAATTCCATAGCCAATAAATGAACATCTCTGTACCACAAATTAGTATGGTATATATGAGGGTGTCCATCTGTCTCATTCACATTATGAATAAACCTCTTCTGACGTTGCTTGCGTTGTTCTCTGGCTCGGTCCACAGTGAGCTGCAATTCTTGGGTCAACCACCAGGCCAGGAATCCGAGGAGCACGAAACACACTAAGATCACAACGCAACCGGCTGCCCTACCAACAGTCCGGCAGCGGCGGCGCTGAGCACGCCGCTCCGGGGTCTGCTGTAGTTCAGTCATGATTGCTAGGATACAGTGTTGTTAACCACCTCACCTAATAGTGCAAGGATCTCCCTGCTTCACTGGCATTGAGACAATCTATTGCTAATTAAATAGACTCCCTTTGTAGCCAGACTTCCCCTTACACTGTGGAGGCAGCCAACACACGCTGTATCTTACAGTGATGTATCCACGTTGATCTCTCCGCTATCTTTACTGCAGTTGGTGTTGTTAACAGCACTTGGTATAGACCTTCCCAACGAGGACTGGACCAGTTCTTCCTCTTAATCACTCTGATGAACACCCAGTCTCCTGGCTAGACTACTGGAAGGCCGTCCTGTGGAAGATCAAAATTATTCGGCAGTAAATGTGTTTAAGTTATCTCTTTCTGTGTTAATGTCTTTTTCATAAAATTTGCTAATGTTTGTTCCTCATCTGCTGTTTTAGTATCCATGTCAAAATTGGTAGACGATATGGTCGTCCATAAAGTATCTCAAATGGTGTTAACCCTGATGGTGTTGGTGTTATTCTCATATACAATTTTACTAGGTCCAAACATTCAATCCAGGTTCGTTTTGTCTCTTCTATACATTTCCTTAATCTTATTTTTATTGTGCCCTTTGTCCTTTCCACTAATCCTGCACTGTGTGGATGATAAGCACAATGATTTTTTTGAGATTGACCTGTAGCGCTTCTCCTACGTATTGCACTATTGTATTAACAAAATGCGCTCCATTATCTGAATAGACTGTTTCTGGTATTCCAAATCGTGGAATGATGTCTTTGCACAATGCCTTAGCCACTGTAAGTGCATCTGCATGTTTTGTAGGGAACAATTCTACCCATTTTGAGAAGGCATCAATTATGACTAAACAAAATTCCTTCCCTTCATGTTTACTCAGCTGTATATAATCCATATGAATCACTTGAAAGGGATATTGTGGTGTTGGAAATTTGCCTCTTTGGGGTCTCAAATTGCCTTGTGAGTTGTGTTTTGCACATATCATGCATGCTCTACAATGCTGTTTTGCATATGCATCGAACCCATAAAGACAAAAAATAGATTGCAATTGCGATATCATACCCCCTGATGAGACATGCGTCACGCCATGGCTCATAATAGCTGCCCATTTAAACATATTTTTTGGCAATATGGGTTTCTTTTGTGGGCATACGTACAAATCATTTGCATACGTAGCTCCTTTATTTATCCACATCTGTTTTTCTCTTTCAGTTGCCTGCTGTTGCATGTCAGCAAGCAGTGTACGACCTAAATGCAAATCTGGAGTGGTTTCCTGTACAACAAAAATAGAAGAAGCTGCTGCTGCCTCTTTTGCTGCTCTGTCAGCAAAATCATTTCCTTTTGAAATACTGTCAGAGCCTTTGGTGTGAGCCGCACATTTGCATATAGCAATTTGTTTAGGCAATTTCACAGCTTTCAGTAGTGCAGTTAGGAGAGTGGCATGAGTCACTGGCTTTCCAGATGATGTCACCATTCCACGCTCTTCCCACAAACACATGCACTGTGCTGAAAGCGTACTGGCTGTCTGTATAAATTGTTACAGCCGTACCTTTAAACAGATAGCAAGCTGCAGTTAAAGCAACTAATTCAGCTGCTTGTGCTGAAAATGACGATGGCAATGAAGCAGAATCCAATACTTCTGAATTTGTGACAACAGCATATCCAGATTGTGTTTGTCCATAAGCGTTTTTAGTGGAAGAACCATCCACATACACAATTGTACTGTTTGGGATGGGTGTGTCCTGGAGGTCTGGGCGTGCTTTCGTACAGACTGTAGCTACATCAAGACAATTGTGCGGCTCGCCATCCTCAGGTAAAGGTATCAATGTGGATGGATTCAATGTTGTACAGCGCTCTACCGTAAGGTGTGGTTGTGATAATAGCAAGGACATGCACGAAAGATGTCTTGCTGGGGACAAAAGGCTCATGTTTGTCTGCAACAGAAGTGCAGAAACTGCATGTGGAACTTTCAGTGTCAACTGATGGAATAGAACAACATTACTGCTACTTTGAACAGCCATAGAGGCTGCAATAACAGCTTGTACGCATGGTGGTAGAGCACTTGCCACTGCATCCAATTTAGATGAGTAGTAGGCAACTGGCCTTAATTTTGAGCCATACACTTGAACCAAAACACTAGTCATGAACTTATTCTTACAATCAACTGTTTGAATGAATGGTTTACTATAATCTGGTAGTGCCAAAACTGTGGATGACACTAATGTTTGTTTGACTTTTACAAAGGCTTCCTCAGCGTCTTTGTTCCATTCCAACACAGTTGACATTGAAATATCATCCTTGTACATCAAATCAGAAAGTGGACTAGTCAATTCTGCATAGCAGGGAATCCATGCCCTGCAGTAATTAGTCAGTCCAAGAAATGACATCATCTGCTTTTTAGTTTGTGGTTTCGGAGCGTGTAAAATCGCTTCCTTCCTGTCAGACAGGATCGTGCGCCCTGTGGCTGATAATTGATGTCCTAAATATTTTACTTTATCCCTACACAACTGAACTTTGTTTTTACTCACTTTGTGGCCATTATCAAATAAGAAACATAATAATGCTACTGTGTCAGTTATGCAGTTTTCTCGTGTGTCAGAGGCAATCAAGATGTCATCAACATACACCAATAGTTGGCTATCTGCCGGTGGAACGAAATTGGCTAAACATGCTGACATGACTTGAGAATAAATAGTTGGACTCTCTGCGTAACCCTGCGGTAATCTGGTGAATGTATATCGTTGTCCTTTAAAGGTAAAAGCAAACCAGAATTGACTATCTGGGTGTACTGGCACAGAGAAAAATGCATTACTTATGTCAATTACTGAGAAACTATTAGAATTTGGTCTCAGCGAATTTAACAGGGTGTGTGGATCTGGAACGCATGGTGCTCTTTTAATCACAGCAGCATTTACTGCCTGCAGATCTTGAATCATTCTCCACCCCACTGAAGGTGGAGCCTTTTTTACAGGAAATATGGGTGTGTTACATGGTGAATCTGGACATGGCACTATTACTCCTGCTGTTAATAAATTCTCTACTACTGGCCTGATTCCTTCAATTGCATCAGGTTTCAATGGATACTGTCTTACACATGGTCTGTATTCTGTTTTTGGTCTTATAACTACAGGTTGTGCATTTTTTATCAGTCCTGCGTCTGAAGGACCTGTTGTCCACAATCCTGATGGTACAGAAGAGAGAAAATCATCTTCAGGACTCAACTGAAACACTCAGGATTGTGAAGTGGACACATCAATGTGTGTTCCAGCTGTCAGCACCAATGAGACATTAACTGGCACTTTGTACAATTTAGTTGATGGACTGAACTCCGTTCGTGGTCCAACTCTGCTCCAATCAGTGGCTGACAAAGCTGTTATGACTGTCAGTCCCAAATCTTGCCATTCTGTCAAATATGGTTTACAAAGTGACACATGTAATGGCATACCTGTGAATCTCAATTTTAAAACATCTTCAGTGGCACCTGTCACTGTTATGACAGCTGTTGAGTTGCCATCATGAATCAAATCGGTCATTGTCAGCTTCACAGGTGAAATGTTTTTCAATTTGTTTTCATACACTGGTGTTCCTGGCAATATGCCACTGTGGACTCTAAATACACTCTCAAATCTGCATCTAAACTCTGTCCATGGTTCTCCTTCTTTCTGTGTTGTCCTGGTAATTTCAGTATAATTTATCTTTGGTCCTAACACACCTTTTGCACGTGTAATCATAGCTTCCACTCTTGTTTGCAAGACTAGATCATCATGTGTCAGTGGTACACCTTGTTGGTCTGCAGGATTCCAGTCTCCGCGTATCTGACTCCATTTAGGGCCACATGCTTTCATCCACACCTGTTGGACTTCAGGTCCATTAAGGTGGTAAGAATTTCTAATGTTTTCTATATCCTGCATAAATCCCTTGATATCGACATGTGGCGATGGTATCATGTCGACTGCTGCTTTGATATCATCAGCATTCCATGTTCGATATACGAGCATGGTTGATCAATGTCCTGCTGTTCCTGCACGAGGATTTGGTACTTCTATCATAGGATAGGCATCTCCCTGGTCACTGTGTTCCACCATGGGAGGGGCTGTGGGCACTTTCGCTTGACTGCGTGTTTGTGGTTTTTCTGGTTTTTCACTTTTTACCTTAGGTTTTACTGCCAAATCATACTGTGGTGGCGGTACATTGTCATCCTCTGGTAGAGAGGGATATAAAGGTTCCGTTGTCACCGACGATCCAGCCGGCGGTGGTTGTTGAGGCTGTTCTGGTTCTCTGTGCTGAATTATCACATCTTCTTCTGCCTTACCTACAACTTTCTTTTCCTTGCTTTCTCTAATCGTCGCTTCTCTGCTCCCTTCCGTCTGTTCTCTGCTTCCTCCTCCCAAAATGCCACTAAATCTGCCCCTACTTTCTGCATCTTTTTCTCATCACCTTTATGTTCCTGTTCTAACTCCTTCTTTAGCTTCTGTATACTGATCAGGTTCAGTCGTCCGTCAAAGTCATGTTTATTTATCCAGGTCTCCAATTTCTTTGTTGCTTTTGGATTTTTTGCTTCCATAAATTTCCAGTCGTCAGTTGATAAATTTTCCTTATTTTTAGACGTCTTACCCCCCATTTTATTATCCCTTGTTATAATTTGGACTTCAGACGGGGGCACACCTAGGGTGTTCTAAATCTGAAGTTTTCACTTTCTTTGGACGTGACAATTAATTTGCCGTCGTGTGGTTGATTCCTTTCACCTCCCCGTAGGAAGCGGAATCACTTGCCTTCGCTTCCACACACACGGTTGTCACTAACGTTGTCCAAAGTATTACACTTTCACACAGTTATTTACACTTACACAAAACACTATTTACACATAGAAACACTTTTAATAATCGTACGCGTATTCTTATGCCAGGGGAGCTCGCCCTCCCGTGAAATTTAACTAATGTCCTGCATTAGGGGACTCCGCCGTCCCTGCCAGATTTAACTGCTTTTTTACAGTGCACGTTTTTCTACCCGGGATTTCCTTTACGTATTAAAACAGAGGAGTCCGTACCCTCCTTCCGGAATTTAACTACGGGCGTCCCTCGCAACCGTAGAGGAGTCCGCCCTCCTCGCGGATTTTAACTGCTTTACATTAACAGACGATTCCACGCCATCGCTTACGGAGTTTAACTGTTTTATGTGATCTGATCACCACTCACTCAGTACTGTTACAAAGAAATTCTACTCACTGACTCGACCTCCTGTCTGTCTTCTTCGGGAAAATCTCGTCAACCAGACGATGCCAACGGTGGTCGACAATTGCAGACACGATCAATCGATCGGACCTTGGCCAAGGATTTACGTCTGGACTTGGCGACCTCCGCTGGACACCTCCGGTATTGTTGAGCTCCCGGACGAGCCCCCAGTCAATGTTGGGTATTTTCTCCTCCAAACATTCTTAAAACCTTTGATAAGACAAACAGAGTCAAGAAACACCAGTGAGACAGAAAGTCAAATTAATCACGCGCGGAGTGCAGCCAGGCTGTACACCAAGGCTACACTAAAGTCTGGCCTGTGCTCCCGCTCTTTTTATTAGAGAAGCCCTCATTACATCATGAAACTTGTCCTAAGGGGGGGACAACGCGAGACAAGTTTCTTCCCGTAACATAAACACATACGTCAATAAGTGCAGGTGTAAGGAAAAACAGTTTCTTTCTTTTACTCTTATCGTCGAAGGTCAGCACATCCCGTTCGTCTGTTGCAGTTATCAGCTGTTGTGCATCTGCCTGGAGTGTCCTGGTCTTCACACTAAGCATCACATCACAACAGTCAAATCAACCTTCAGTTCTTTTACTCCCAGTTTAGCCTGACCCCGTCATGCTTCACTCCCAGTCGTTAGCGGCTACAAAAACAAGTTGTATAATAATAATAAGTACATCCAGCTCTTCATTCCCAGTTCAGATTGACCCCAGCATGCTAAAACAGAGTTGAATAACAAATACATTCTCAGGGTTACTTTTAAGACAGGTGCATAACAGCACAATAACGTTTTCATAAGAAAGAAGACAAAGGTACAAATGTTTAACAGTGATAACATATATATATATATATAAAATCCTTAACAACATGTTCCGCTGCTAATAAGATGAGTTAAAGGGATAGGAAGCATAGTTTCATCCTATGCCAGTAGGCATGTAATGATTCATTTTAACAACGATTCGATTTGTATCGCGATTCATGGTTGTCGATACAATTCAAGGACGATGCTGGTTCATTTAGAACGATATGATCTGAAATGATTCCGTGACTTGAAATAGATTCAGTAACTTTTTAGCCAAAAATTCAACCAGTGTGACTGTGTTATAAATACCTGGCTAGTTGTGCGAAGTGGGTAATGTGTGGACTGAACTGGGCTTCTGCACCGGGTACAGTCATGTTCCTGCCATTTTCTGTGATGATGGCAGGATTCTTGTTAGATATTTTCCACTCCGTGCAGACTTCAATGCACCAATATTTTCACCAGTATGAGCTTCATTTAAAACTCTGGCTTTCAGAACAAAGGTCTTCATTTTCCACTCCGGATCAATGTGATGAGAGGTAATTGTCACATCCGTCCTTACTGCTACTCGTTTAGCGTTGTGTGAAATCCCATGGCGCCTTAGTAGGTGGCTGGAGAGATTTGTCGTTTTGCTGTGGTATTTTACTTGACCTTTAAATATCCTACAAACAGCGAGCGACTTATTTAGAACTTCTCTGTTTCTGCAAAAGCCAAAGTGTTTCCACACGCTGGACTGCAGTAGTGGCTTGATAATGTTTCGCTTACCGGCTTCTCCTCTGTCTCGCGCCACGCTATATTTTGTTGCCTGCTGGTGTGTGGTGATGACGTCACAGACAGGCAGACTGAATCAAGTGACCTTTAACATCTTTATCATTAAAGGTGCTAACAAAACACATCCATATAAAATCTAACGTGCTTAAATCCAATGTGTTATTTCCTAGTATCGATACAACTGATTTATTACCTTTTAAAATGATATATCAATATATGTTATCCAGAAGGCCAACTTGTCAAGCACATTGGATCGTAGGAATATAAATCGATATATTGATGTAGTAGATGAATCGTTACACCCCATATGCCAGTATGCTAGGCATACGAGGGAGAATAACTGCATCTTTTGTCTGGACTTGAATGTCTCTGCGGAAGCTGACTGTTTTATCTCTGCAGGGAGATCATTCCACAGGACAGGTGCATGACAAGAGAAGGTTCTGTGGTCTGCAGACTTTTTATTAAGTCCTTGAGTGGCCCAGCCAGAGCCCAGACCTGAATCTGATTGAACATCTCTGGAGAGATCTAAAAATGGCTGTGCGCCAATGCTCCTCATCTAACCTGATGGAGCTTGAGAGGTGCTGCAAAGAGGAATGGACAAAACTGCCCAAAGATAGATGCACCACGCTTGTGGTATCATATTCAAGAAGACTTGGCTGTAATTACTGCCAAAGGTGCATCTAATTTTCAAATAAATCTTTTTTCATGTTGTCATTATGGGGTGTTGTGAGTAGAATAGTAAGTAAGTCCCTCTGGCTGCTCCCTTGTTTTGCACTCAGGGTCGCCACAGCAAATCCAAGGTGGATCTGCATGTTGAATTGGCACAGGTTTTACGCTGGATGCCCTTCCTGACGCAATTCCACATTACATGGAGAAATGTGGCAGGGGTGGGATTTGAACCCGGAGCCTTCTGAACTGAAAACAAGCGCATTAACCACTTGGCCACCACCCCTGCGGGTGTTGTGAGTAGAATATTGAGGGAAAAAATTAATTGATTCCATTTTGGAATAAGGCTGTAACATCAAAATGTGGAAAAAGTGAAGCACTGTGAATACTTTCTAGAAGGACTATATGACACACAGGTCCAGGTTAAGCATTAACTGGTCAAACTGATGTCGATATCTCACTGGACCAAGGGCCATCATTTCAGTCTTCCCTGAGTTTAAAAGTAAGAAATTGCTAGACATCCACCTTTTCACTGAAGCATGGCAATCCTCTAAAGTCTTTATGTCTGTATGAGATTACCAGCAGTTATCAACATGTACAACTGAGTGAACGTGTTTGGGCTTCATTTTGCTACATTCAGAACCCTAGGAAGCTTGGAAAGACCCGACATAAAAATCAATTGCTTATCCCAGGTAATGGCTTATAGGCAAGGCTTATCACTATGTTCATGTAAAATTTGGAGGCAAAATTTCAAAAAGTCCGACCAGGAAAGTTGTTTTATTGAATTTAGTGTTTGACCTTGCTGTGACCTTGACCTTTGACTTTGAGTTTGATCCTTTTGTGTGCTGAAAGGCACCTTGCTAGGGCTGCTATATGTGAAGTTGCAAGAGTCTGCAGTGTAAACGGTGTGCCGCACAGCGAGTTAAAGGTGAAAAATGCAATGATTACAAACAAACATACATACTGATTAACATATCTTGCAAAACTTCATTTTGGCAAGATAAAAACTCTGCTTCCAGAAAAATTATTGAATTATTGTATTATTGAAATGATCTCAGAGACAAATATGGCTAAACTATTTAGGCTATCACAGAAGAGCTAGGCTAACAATATCTTTTGGGCTAATTGAAATTTTAAACTGTTTTTGCTGATGTGTGTTGCTGGAAACTTAACTAATTGGACACAGAATGTGAATATATTACATATATTTAAATATATCAACATATAGTACCTTAGTTCTTAGGTTTCCATTTGATAGCATATAGATTATGCTTTTTATTTTCCTATAGTATGCTAGCAGAGTTACTTTAGACAGATAACAATACACATTCATAGCTTGTTTCTATAATAAAATACCATGACCATGACCAAATCTTCTCCTGTATTATTTAGGTTTTACTACTCCTGTAAATTATATAGTACCATATTTTATTTTTTTATTTTTGTATATGTTGTTTATTACCCTTAATATTTAAATATAGTTATATGTATGATGTCTTATCTTTCTTATGTCTTATTATTTATTATTATATATACTTTTTTCTTGAGCCGCTTGGGTGGGTAGGGAGAGTTCCCATGGGATAAAAAAGCTTTTCAACCTACCATCCCTGGTTGTCAAGACCAAGCAGCTAAGTGGCTCTACTCTGCTCTTTTCTACTCTTCTATTTTACTCTTCCTATTTAGATATACCTTAGTATACTAGCATAGTTCCACCTTAGAATTGGAATATAATATATAAGATATACCTTACTGAATTTTCATATAGCAGTGATGTCTTGTTAAAATTTCTTTTTAAAGATGCACTTTCAACATTAGTAATATTGTTGTCTCAGTCTCAAATGCAGCTGCCATAGCTGTGATGTTAACTCCAATACCTTTTAATTTTCTCACAAGTTTCCCAGGGAAATTCCAGCTTGATGGAGCATTCAAGGCATTTTTTCCCCAAGCTGGAGGTTGCAATCTTCTACCTTCTGAGGATTTTGAATGCAGTATACATTCCTAGGTCACACCGGTTTTCACCACTTTACTTACTGACTGCGAGTTAGTTGAAGTCAGTCACTTTCTTTCTGAAGTGTATGTTAATGTAACAGATGACAACAAAAAGCTTGAACACACAATTGTACATTGTACTTTGACTTTGTCCAGCCGTGACACCAGCAATTTACTGAGAACATAACAAAACAAGACGAAGCCACGTGATTGTGACACCATCCACAAAACCTGCTGAAAGGACTGTGACCACATTTGCAAGTATTCACAGCGTTTGACAATAATGACAATGTGAAAAAAGTTTTTTTTTTTTCAAATTTTTGCAAATTAATTAATAATAATAATAAAAAAAACCTAAGAAATCACATGTACATAAGCATTCACAGTCTTTACCATGACGCTCAAAATCAAGTTTCCTCAAGTGCATTCCAGATGCACTGTCTGCTGCCAGGAAGAATCCATCCATGGAATATTTTAGAAGCAATGGACACTTATGCATCTCTTTTTCAAAGAACCCATTTGAAATCAGTTCTTCATTCACATACCCATTTGTATATCTTTACCAAAAAGTTATGTAGAATTAACATTCATACTGCTGAAGTCGATTCCAAACAGTATCAACATCTCTTGATAATAAAGAATGAAAATAAAGAATGTTATGAATCAAATCCTTATTTTTTTTAAAGTGATGTTAACCCTCTGGGGCCGATGCCGTGGTATATGATGGCTGAACTTTTTAATGAGATGAGATAGAAACTTACTTTTTTTTGCTGAAAAGTTAACTCCGCGGACTTTCGAGCCAGCCGTCAGCCATCTTTGTACTCCTTATAGAAGCTGTTTGATGACGTGCGCAATGTGAGTGTCCAATCGAAATTGGTTCACCATCACATGGTTTTCCACAATCCAGTAGTAGGGCAGATTTACCTCACGTGAAAGGGAGTGATATATTACTAGTTGGCCTGTTTGAATAGCCCCCTGGGTGCTCCAGTGAGTACATACTATTAGTACATACTCAGTGCGCCCTGTGCCATTACGCACAGCGAAAGTGAAAGCAGACGGAGCAGACGGACAGACTCTGATGACAATCTCACACGCTCAAACAAAGAGTGTGTAACTATCAGGATTGCTCCACTAGTTTGCATGTGAATGTTACTGGATAACTCTGTTGCTTTCTCTGCATGAAGCACTGTTTACCATATCAATGGACAACAAAATGCATAGACCATTTTGTATATATTGATCAAAATGTGCATTTGTATTTATTGTTTGAACCTTTCTGTTGTACAGTCTTTCACACAAGACCTCAAATTACCTTTATAAAGTGTCAAAACAGTTGTTTAATATAGTTTGCTGTGTGTTTTGAATAAATGTGTGTGGAAAATTATTTTTCGCTTTATTTTTTCCTTGCCTATTTTTGATTGTAAACCTTTATTACACTTATAAAACATATATATTCTGAAAGCACAGGTTGTCCTGAAAAAAAAAGAGACATAAAACTTGATTGTGGGATGCAGGGAGAGCTGTTAACAGCAATAATAAAACATTTATGCCAGGCGAGTGAACTGTCCAAAAATTTCCCTCGGACCCGAGGGTTAAATAATATATTTTTCTCCTCTGAAGAGTTTGTCCATAAAATCTCTTTTAGTAATTCTATGCAGTAATTACACAGGGAATTTCACAAATAGGTGCAAAGGTTTCGTGTTAACATGATGTCTGAACATGCTCAGGGTATTGGGGGAGAGGGATCCAGTACACCCCTGCTCCCCCAACTTCACAGTTCAATTGGTCAGCAGATTCATTGGTTGCCAGGTCTGTACTAGAACTCCACACAGATAACAGGTAATGTTATCCACCTTGACATTTCCCCAGTAAAATGCAATCTCTGGAATTTAAACTGCATTTCTTCAACCGCACAGACTCTGCTGTCTGGCTTTTGCTTGGATTGGATGCAGAGACAAAAGTGATTAGGGAGGAAAAAAAGTACCCCCCACCCCCCTCCTTTCCCCCAACATTCCCAAAAGCAGCATGAAGCTCCAACATGTTTTCACAATGCCGAACCAGATTTTGCGTAAAGGACAAGATATGTTTTGGATTTTACTGCTTTTTACTTTTTTGTTTCTTGTTGCCTATATTTAATTTTCTGTGTTTAGGCACAAGCTAATGCTTATTATAGCTCCCCTATATCTAGTACAGACATGGCAGAGGAATAGTGCCAAAAAGTCTGCTACAATGACAATATTTTTCATTATTAAGAAATATATTAATGGTTCATGTATTAATTTATTGCAGTCGATTGCTAAATGAGTGAGGTGCAAATGTAAAAAAAAGTTAGGATTTTAGCGTTCCTTTTTGGTTTTAATCCAGAATCAGGAGATAAATTGTAATGAATGTGCTGATATTTGTGCTGGGCATTGTTACGCTGCTAAAGCTTGTTACCAGTAACCACTGCTAGCGTGATCACATATGCTAGCATAACCACAAAAACGTGAGCACTAATGCTAACTGTGGTTCTTTAATATGGCCCATCACAGATCTTTTTTGCTGAACTTTGACCTTGACGGTCACTATTTGAACCTGAAGCATTATGCCTGATCTAGGTGGCTGATTTGAGACCCTAATAATCACCACCCTTTGACCTTGATGACATATCTTTGATCTTGATTGCTGACTTGTGATCATGATTGCTTATTTGTAATTATCTTCCTGGCCTTTGATTATGATTACTGAGCTTTTTTCTGGGTTGCTGATCTTTGATCCTTTTTACAGAGCTGTGATACTGATAGCTGATCTTTGATCCTGATGATTGATCTTGATCACATTCCCGATATTTGAGGCAGATTGCTGAACTTAGATCTTGATTGATGACCTTTGATTCTACTTTCATCTTGTTTTTTGACATTTGGTCCAGATTCTTGAACTCTGATTCTGATTGTTGACATTTGATCAGCAATCGGGATCTTAGCTCAGGATTAATGATCAAAATCAGGATTTGCTCCGTAATCAGATCTGCATCCATCTTTTATGGCCTTTTCCCTGTCCTGTGAACCATCACTGCACCAAGAGACATTAAAATTGGTCCAGTAGTTTTTGTGCAATCCTGCTAACATACACATAAGCCAGAGACCAGAAACAGGACATTACATAACCTGCTCAATGGAGGTAAAAAAAAAACCCAAAACAAAAAACAGAATAAATGTCCTTTTGAATACACGGTTATCTCCTTTTAAGCAGAACTGTAGAGAAGAGAGAGCTGAAGAGCCCGTGTGAACAGCATTAGCGTTACATCCTTGTGTGATGAGAGCAGAGCCCTGAAGACCACTGGAGCCTTTGTTGAGACGTGAGAGATGGACAATGCTGTGAACATCAGCTGGAGCAAAGCCACACGTGGCTGCACAGAAAAGCAAAGCTATTATGCATTTGCCACAGTTAACGGCAATGGTCCCTGAGAATATGAACATTGGAAACCTTAAGAATATTGAATGAAGCTTGAATATATTGAATGAATTTTGAGAATATTGAATGGAAGCTTGAATATATTGAATGAACCTTGAATATATTAAACGTAACCTTGCATATACTGAATGGATGCTTGAATATATTGAATGGAAGCTTGAGAATACTGAATGAACCTTGAATATATTGAAACAAAGCTTGAGAAACTTTGAATATATCTTTCTTTTCTTTCTTTCTTTATTTATTTGAGCAAGTTAAAAACATTTATCTATTCCACACATTCATCTTTTAGAGTCCGTACATTACTCAAAGGGAGTAGGATGAAGTAAAACTTATATTTTCTACCCCCTTTCACATGTATTATTTTTGGCTGTGCAGACAAGAATAAATAAAAAGTTTTGAGATCATACATACCTATATAAACACACACCTTGCATTATACATAAACATATATTTACATAAATACATTACTTCTATACACAAATACCCTTGCATACACCAATACACACACTAGAGTCAATGAAATTTGATAATATAACAATTTTAACCCACATACATGCATCCATGGGCACCCAGGCCCATGCATGCATGCATGTTTCCCTGTATTCAATATGACTTAATAATATAACAATTTTATCCACTTACATGCACAAATGGGCAACACGTGTCCATGCGTGCATGCACGTTTCCCTGTATTCGATTAGACTTGATGATATAATAATTTTTTATCCACATACATGCACCCATGGGCAACCCGTGCCCACGCATGCATGCATGTTTCCCTGTATTCAATATGACTTAATAATATAACAATTTTATCCACTTACATGCACACATGGGCAACACGTGTCCATGCGTGCATGCACGTTTCCCTGTATTCAACATGACATAATAATATAACTGTTTTTTTTCCACACACATGCACCATGGGCAACCTGTGTCCACGTGTGCATTCATGTTTCCCATACATTCGATATGACCCGATAATATAACAGTTTGGATCCACAAACATGCACACCTGTATATATCCTGAAAATTATGTTATTCAGTTTCATATTTTTTTAATATTTTAATTTTTAAATTTGTTTTGAATTGATGTAATGTAGTACACACTTTGATGTCCTCAGTTAGGTTATTCCATAAATCCACCCCATGTCTTGTAAGGCACATTTGTTTCATTGTTGTATGAGCACACTTTTTTAAATTATATTTCCTTCTTAAATTGTAACCTCCCTCTCTGTCAATTTTAAGATTTACTTTTGTTTTCATTTCTCGGTTTCCAAAGAGCATTAGTTTTGTCTTTGAAATATTAAGTGACAATTTATTACCATCAAACCAATTTTTTAATTTAATAATTTCTATTTGCGTTTCGATCACAAGTTGTTCCAGGTTTTCCCCAGAACATACTATCGTTGTGTCATCAGCAAAGAGGATAAATTTCAGTTTTTCAGAGATGAGTTGCAAGACATTAATGTAAATTAGAAAAAGTTTAGGTCCTAAAACGGACCCTTGTGGAACTCCACAGTGTATCTGTTTGAACAAAGATTTATATTCTCCTATTTGTACATATTGTTGCCTGTTGTTTAAATAAGATTGGAGCCAATTTAGTGCAGTACCTCTTATGCCAATTTTTTTCCAGTTTACGAAATAATATGTTGTGGTTAATAGTATCAAACGCCTTTTTTAAGTCAATGAAGATCGCCATTGTATGTTTCTTTTTATCAATATTATTTGTTATTTCTTCCACTAAATCAATTAAAGCTAAAGTTGTTGATCTATTTTTTCTGAAGCCATACTGGTTATCGTTTAATATCTTGAACTTTTCAATGTATTGATCTAACCGTACTGTATATAGTTTTTCTAAAATTTTTGAGAATTGAGATAACACAGATATAGGTCTATAATGTGAGAATAGATACTTATCTCGACTTTTATATATGGGTGTAATTTTGGCAATCTTCATTTGACTTGGAAACTCTCCATTAATAAATGATAAGTTATAGATATGACTTAGAGGTTTTGCAATTTCATTAATGACTTGCTTAATTATTGTAGTGTCCAACCTATTGTAATCTAATGATTTTTTTGATATATATTATTATTATTTATATGTTGTTTATATTTATATATGTTTATATGTTATTTTGATATATTAAACGGAACCTTGAATATATTAAATGGAATCTTGAATATACTGAATGAACCAACAATATATTGAATAGAAGCTTGAATATATTGAAAGAACATTGAGAATATGGAATGAACCTTGAATATATTGAATGGAAGCTTGAATATATTGAATGAACCTTGAGAATGTTGAATGTACCTTGAATGTATTGAATGGAAGCTTGACTATATTGAATGTACCTTGAATGTATTGAATGGAAGCTTGACTGTCCCAGCTTTTTTTAAACGTGCTGCAGGCATCCATTTCAAAATGAGCAAATATTTGCACAAAAACAATAAAGTTTATCAGTTTGAATATTAAATATCTTGTCTTTGTGGTGTATTCAATTGAATATAGGTTGAAGAGGATTTGCAAATCATTGTATTCTGTTTTTACTTACATTTTACACAACGTCCCAACTTCATTGGAATTGGGGTTTTGTGTGTGTATATATATATATATATATATATATATATATATATATATATATATATCTACAATAAAATTACAGACCTCTCCATTCTTTGTAGGTGGGAAAACCTGCAAAACTGACAGGGGGTCTACTGACAGGAGGTCAAATACTTATTTTCCCGTGTGTACATATACGAGGTCTGTTAGAAAAGTAATGGACCTTTTTATTTTTTTCAAAAACTATATGGATTTGATTCATATGTTTTTACGTCAGCCAAACTTGAACCTTTGTGCACATGCGTGAGTTTTTCCACGCCTGTCGGTTGTGTCATTCGCCTGTGGGCAGGCTTTGAGTGAGCACTGCTCCACCCCTCTCGTCGTTGTTTCATTGCGAGGAAATGACGGAATGATTTGGGCTTTTTTTCCATCAGAATTTTTTCAGAAACTGTTAGAGACAGGCAGCTGGAAACCATTCAAAAAATTTATCTGGCTTTCGGTGAAAATTTTACAGGCTTCACAGAGAATAAGGAGTGTTACTACAGCTTTAAGGACGGCCCACAATGGCGCACGGCACGCCGCGCTCCGAGCCGCCATCGAGAGGCAGAAACCACCACATCATTTCTAAATGGATGGCTGTGTGGAGCCGGGACCGTCATGTGCAATTTCTCTGGTTATCACAAGAGCTGGACATCAGCCATTTTCCGGCAGATTTCACTTTTAACAAGAGATTTTCTCATGGAAAGCCGCGCGGAGACTTTGCGCGTCACGACCGATTCGCTGATGAAGCGAGACAAAGGAACACCTCCGTTTCGGAGTGTTAAAGGACAAGTTGGGACATGCATATCTCAGCTTTCAGTGCTTACCAGTCGAGTGAGTATAAGAGAAATTGTGGAGAGCTGGGCATGTCCCAACTTGTGAAATGATGTGGTGGTTTCTGCCTCTCGATGGCGGCTCGGAGCGCAGCACGCCATGCGCCATTGTGGGCCGTCCTTAAAGCTGTAGTAACACTCCTTATTCTCTGTGAAGCCCGTACAATTTCCACCGAAAGCCATGTGAATTTTTCGAATGGTTTCCAGCTGCCTGTCTCTAACAGTTTCTGAAAAAATTCTGATGGAAAAAAAGCCCAAATCATTCCGCCATTTCCTCGCAATGAAACAATGACAAGAGGGGTGGAGCAGTGCTCACTCAAAGCCTGCCCACAGGCAAATGACGCAACTGACAGGCGTGAAAAAACTCACGCATGCGCACGAAGGTTCAAGCTTGGCTGACGTAAAAACATATGAATCAAATCCATATAGTTTTTGAAAAAAATAAAAAGGTACGATACTTTTCTAACAGACCTCGTATATCGGTGGATTTCCGGTAGCAGCGGATCTCTCTCAGTGCCACAGTGCCGGGCCTGTAATGGTGAGGCTTCTTCACACTGACGGTAGCTGGAGCGCTCTCCCGGGCGGCTTTGGATTTGCGGGCGGTCTGCTTGGTTCTGGCCATATTAAAGCTTCCTTCAGATCTGCTCTGCCTATTCTGCTGAGCCAGGTATCTCTGCGTCGCTTAGAAAGCTTGTAACACTCCACTGCTTGATGCACAATAACTGCTGGTAGACTGTAAAATGAGCGACCTGTGAGGAACCTTGGGGTAATTTTTGATCCTTCCTTGTCCTTTGGCCTCCATATTAGAAATATTAGTAAGACTGCTTTCTTCCACCTGGGAAATATAGCAAAGATTCGTCCCATCCTGTCTATGGTTGATGCTGAGACCCTGATTCATGCGTTCATCTCTTCTAGATTGGACTACTGCAATGTTCTATTTTCTGGTTTACCGCAGCCTAGCATTAGGGGTCTCCAACTGGTTCAAAATGCTGCAGCCAGACTTTTGACACGAAGCAGAAAGTTCGACCACGTTACACCCATTTTGGCGTCTCTTCACTGGCTTCTTGTCCCAGTGAGATCAGATTTTAAGGTTCTGCTACTAACCTATAAAATTATTCATGGATTGGCACCTCCCTACCTAGCTGACCTAATTAAACCTTACGTACCAACCCGGGCTTTACGTTCTCAGGGTGCAGGACTACTTTGTGTCCCTAGGGTGAATAAGAAGTCTGCGGGTCACAGAGCTTTCTCTTATCATGCCCCTGTTCTGTGGAATGATCTCCCTGCATCAATAAAACAATCAGATTCTGTGGAGACTTTCACGTCCAGACTTAAGACACACTTCTTTTCCCTTTCATATGACTAGCATACTGGTACAGTTTTGTTTTATGCTTTTTACTCTAATTCATGTTATTAGTAATTGGAGCGGGCCGCAGCCTCAACTTCACGACAGCACAAAAGTTGACCATTGTTCAAGCTTCTGCAATTGTTCGCCAAATGCACGTAGCGTATCACAGCAGGCACTGCATCGTAATCCACAATGGCTGCGGGGCGCAAAATCACATGACCGATACGTCACATGAAAACCCTTTATAGAAAGTTAGCTGTGAGTCAGCGGAAGTTAGCGTGCATGCTGATGTTCGCAGTGTCTTATTTGGTTCCAAAAACAGTTTTCAGGTTTAGAAGTGTTTATTTCTTGCTAGCTTTTACATAACATATGAGGAAGGTGCTATTTCTAGCCAAAAATGAAGCAAAGTTAGCTGCTAGCAAACACCAGGAAGTGATGTCACCATGCTTATGGCCACTAAATGTTTTTGCAAATACTTCAGTAGGTCTTATCAGGTTACAAAAACAGCGTTTGCAGTTTTACAAGTGTTACCAGCAAGTGACATCACCAAGCTAACGTTCATGACATCATACCATAAAAATAGGAACAGAATTGGACATTTTAACCTCTTAAAATAGGTCGAGGTTAGCTGTCATTGAACTTGTCCACGGTCTGTGTCCCAAGAATATTCCCTGTGAATTTGAAGACTCTGGCAATAATAGGACTGGACTGTTGCTGAGCACAGACAGCGGGACGGATGGACGAAAAGCCTTCACAATATTTGATGGCCTCGGGTAAAAAGCAAACAAAAACAGAAAGCTGTAAAATCATAATTGTTCATCACTCACCTGTTGGGTGTTGATGAACACTCCATAAAGAGCATGTCTCTGTCAAGGCAGAACAGACCCTTCAGCCATATTAACTCCAAACCATATTCCAGCAATCAGGATTCCTGGTCATGCTACCAGTCTGGGCCCTGCACAAATTCCTTTTTCGCATCGTCACAGTCTCTGGGCTGCCCAAGTTTGGTCCTCTAGATCTACCTTCCTGACACTCTTAGTTGTCTCCCTGCTCCAACACACCTGAATCCTATGAAAGGCTCATTAAAAGCCAGCTAACAAGTCTTTCATTGGATTCAGGTGTGTTGGAACAGGGAGACAACTAAGAGTGTCAGGAAGGTAGATCTTGAGGACCGAACTTGGGCACCCCTGACCCAGTTAATCTGAATGGGCCGTGGATTCCACATGACGGAATCCTGGGATAAGCTCAGGTATCAGTGGACCTTCCGGCCTCAGTGGAATGACATACAATAATTCAGATAATCTTAAAGCGGTGGACATTGATGAAAGTGTTTCACAGTCTGTCCTGTCCCACTGGCTTGGTTATATTGGGCGTTTCTATAAAGTGGACCTTCCTGCTGGGATGTTGGATGCCCCTGATGCCCGAGTTCTAGTTGCTGATCCACCAGTCAGCTGCAAACCACTGAATCTGAGACTGCAAACATAATGAAAGCGGTATCGGCAATGGACCGATGTCCACCACTTCACCCTCATGTATCTGGAACTAAATGCCCCTTCACATGAATATGCGAATATGTACAACTCCAAGGTGACACCCGTCAGAGCAGCTGGTATGTGCGCACCACGAAACACTGTGTGTGCACAATGCTGGTGTGACGGTTTGTGCATGCGAGAACACAGTGCCACCAGCTGCACGATGTGGTTACACATACACAGAAAAAAATAAATAACAAAAAAATACATGCTGCGACGGTTCCATGCACGCGGAAACACAGCAGCTTTCCCCCAGCAGAAATGACATGAATGAGTCGTGGAACAGAGCTCGCGTCGGCGACGTGACAGTCAGATCACCTGTTGCGTGTTATGATCTGATGGCCTGTTTCAACCTGGGGGCAGCCTGTCCATTGCTTGCTTGCTGCAGCCCGTTGCCACAGTGGTATATGATTTTATTTATGTCCACTTGATGGCAGCAAACAGACACACGCGTGTCACAGCGGTCAGTTGTTAGTCCATGTCTGTCCAAACACAGTACTGTCCAGATGGGATGTCCAGAATGACAGCTCTCCACAGCTGCTTCCTTCATAGCCACACATCCTGTCAGTTCAGCGCACACACCAAAGCCACACTCGTGGGGCACTTAGCCGAATTTCACTGTAAATATGACAGTGATTGTCTGCAGTCTGTTATCGTGCCAAGAGTGCGAATGGCCACACATTTTCTAAGTGCCATGCGAGTGGTGTTAGATGTTCGTGCATGTCACCTGGAATTTGGCCGACACCTGCTGCGAGAGGGTTCGATGGGCTCACACAGCGCACACTCTGTCTTTCACCTGCTGGTGTGCGCAAATACGAGGTCTGTTAGAAAAGTATCCGACCTTTTTATTTTTTGCAAAAACCTGATGGATTTCAATCATGTGTGCTTGCATGAGCCAACCTTGAACCTTCGTGCGCATGCGTGAATTTTTTCATGCCTGTCGATTGCATCATTTGCTGGTAAGCAGCCTTTATGTGCGGATGGGTGTAGTCTCTCGTCGGATTTTCTTTGCAAGGAAAATGGCGGAACGACTGGAGCAGCGCGACTGCATCAGATTTTGCCAGAAACTGGGCGACAGCCAGGTGGAAACAATTCGGATTATTAAGACGGCTTTTGTTGATGATCCTATGGGCATCACACAGATTAAGGAGCGGTACAACCGGTCTAAAGACGGCCGCACAACAGTGGAGAGCGAGCCACGCTCCGGTTGGCCATCAACACGCTGAAATGACCAGATCATTTCCAAAGTGAACGCTGTGGTAAAAGTATGTTAAACTAGGCCAATCAGAGAGCATGCACCTCCACTATAGTCCAACAGTCCTCTGATTGCATGGTCGTAGTTGGCAATTCCCTCTCTTTGACCCTTTTCACTGATCTTTTTGTCAAACCTGAACTGATTGCCAAACCTTCATCCTGACCTTTGATCCAGATCACAAACCTTTGAGCCAAATCACTAAGCTTTGATCCTGGCAATACATGCTGTTTTCTGAACCTTTATCCTGACTTTGTTTGATCTTGATCCCTCATCTTTGATCCTGAAGAGGAATCTTTGATGTTTGTACCTCACCAAGGATGTTATGTTTTTGTTGCCACACGTGTCTGCTCATTGTTTTGGTCAGTAGGATATCTCTGATCCTGATCAATGACCCCTGACCCTAGTCACCATCCTTTGATCCTGGTATTAGATCATGACTGATGAAGTTTCAAGGTCCAGATCACAAACCTTTGATCCTAGCCACAAACCTTTGATTGTGCTATTAAATCTTGATTGATTGCTGAACTTTCATACTGACCTTTGACGCTGATCACCAATCCTTGGTCCTGGCATTATATCCTGATTGCTGAACGTTTATCCAGACTTTTGACTCTGATAACTGATGTTTGAATTTGATCACTATCATTTTATCCTGGGGTTACTGAATGTTCAACCTGATCTTTGATCCTGATCACAAACCTTTGACTCTGATCACTAACCTCTGACCCTGATCACTAAATTTTTATCCTGGCATTATATCCTGATAGCTGAACTTTCATCCTGACTTTGATTTTGATTTCTCATCTTTGATCCTGAATTTGGGTCTTTGATGTTTTTTACTGCACCAAGGAGGTTATGCTTTTGTTGCAGTATATTTCACTCTTTATTGTTTTGGTCAACAGGATAGCTCTGACCCTGATTTCTCTGATCCTGTAATCACAGTTGCTGTAGTTGGGGTCACAGTCAAAGGCAAAATCCAACCCTTGATCCAGGTCTGCACAGAAATTTAATCAACTGTTTCTGGAGCCAAGAACTACAGAGCCACCAAGGTTTTACTGAAATCTAGTGATGTTCTTTTTAGATATCTGGCAACAACAAGTAAACAAACGGCAATGAAAGCATAACTCCTCGGAGGAGGGAATTAAAAAAACACAGAACTGCAGGAGCTGAATGCTGCTGCAATTATACTTCACTATAAACCCATCAATCCCTCATTCATAGTTGTTGTTTTGTTCATTCCTGACTCTTTTCTCCTCTAAACACACTGCCTGGTTGCCAGCAGCTCTATTCAGACAGCGCTTTGTGATGACAAAGCAGATTTCAGGCCTCAGAGACAATGACTCCAGTCCCGTTTACAATCTGTGCTTGAAGATCGGGCGCTTTCTGTTTCGATTATTATTATGTGAAACAAAGAGCCACTCAGGCTGAATGCATCGGCGGTAAATCAATGTGATGCATATTGCAAGAGCTGTTCGCTAACTCAGTTATAGCTGCCTTATTTTTTACATTGCTGGTCTGGCAATACACAAGTCATCGATTCAACTCCTTACATTCTAATTTCTGTCGTTCTCTCTGTGCCTTTTCTCTCCCTCTCGAATCCATTCTCGCCATCTTTCCCTCGGCGCCTCGTTTCGGGGAGCAATTCACTTTTTATAGCATGCCGAAGATGAGACTCGAGAGTTGTTGCTGAAAAGTTGCTTGAAGTAATCAGAGCTGTCGCCCGCCGCCCGCTGTCCTCTGCTTTGGTCGTGGCTTTGTTCAATAAAAAATACCCTCTTCACTTTAATGGATGTCATATTCCACAGCTGGCTGCTTCTACATTTATGTGAAGCGATTTATGCTCTTCACCCCCAAATCAGCAAGTGCATCTGAAAGCACAAGCGGCCCGGCCTCATTTAAACAGCGCTCGTCTTATTTCACTTTTCAATTGTTAGTAGATCTCTTCAAAAAACTGTGGCTGCTCCGAGGAAATAAATCTACAAACTGGCAGTCGAGAGATGGAAGTGCTTCAAATGTGAACTGTTAAAAAAGCGTGACGCTGGAAGCACTTTTCTTTCACAAAGCAATTTTAATACGTAAAATTATAGTGTCAGTTTGTTTCTGTTACAGCTGCACGTACAGACCCTGCACTGACTGGATGCACATTCCTGAAACATCCAGCAGGTGTCAGTGTTCAACAGGACTTTGGAATAATGATTCGTTTTTAATGTTTTGAAGCAGTGTTTCGATTTAAAAGAATTTCAAGTTGGTGCCTGTGCTTAGGGCCCCTTCACACATAGTGCGAATTTGGTCGAATTGCACATTAAGTGCGCATGAAGCAGGAATCATGGGTGATTCCTAGACTACGGGCACTTATTATGTCCTTTGATCATATTGTATGAAAAACAGAAAAAAGGGGAAATTTCACACTTTTATAGTTATCTTTACAATGAAAGTGTGTTAAGAAATTTGTTCTAGTAGTCTATGATGACTTTTTCACCTTTTTTCAGCATCATTATATGCAAATATTGCCGTTTTGTGCTTGTCCCACACCCAGACTTTTGATCTTCAATGATAAAAATGAATGGTAAAGAGATGTTTTTTCTAATGTTTTAAAATATCTCTGAATAAAATATCAGTAAAATAATCAAAACATAATTGGGGTATTCAATGTCATACAACTGTTGTGATTTTTTTAAACAAAATGTAGTTGTCCCACACTATTGCCGTAATTTCCACCACAACACTGTAATGTCCCTTTAAACAGTTTGTATGAAAGATTGTTTGGGTAGTTTCTATGGAGATAATCAGTGACATCAGAGCACATGTATATAGTGCCAAATCACAACAAACAGTTGCCCCAAGGCGCTTTATATTGTAAGGCAATGGTGTGGTGGAAATTACATTTACAAGGCCAATAGTGCCCGTAGTTAAAGAATCACCCTCATATGCAAACCGTGTCATTTCGTAGCTGCCTCTAACGCCTCGTACTGTTGCTACAACTACGAGGTCTGTTAGAAAAGTATCCGACCTTTTTATTTTTTGCAAAAACCTGATGGATTTGAATCACGTGTGCTTGCATGAGCCAACCTTGAACCTTCGTGCGCATGCGTAAATTTTTTCACGCCTGTCGATTGCGTCATTTGCTGGCTCCGAAAAATTATGCCGCTTCCACCATTCGGAAGATTCAGACGGCTTTCGGTGGCTTTTCAGTTGTGTGACTATCTGAGAAATTGTGGAAGAGGTGGGCATCATTTTTCGGAGTCCAGCATGTCCTATGAGACTTCAACACGGAGGTGCTTTTGCTCCGTAGGCAGCTTCGTGCCGAAGCCTTTGACATGAATTTCGCCGCCACTCCTTTTCATGGCCAAATCTTCTGTCACAGTGGAATGTGCCGAAAAAGCGCTGATGTCCACCTCTTCCGCAATTTCTTGGATAGTCACACGACGGTCCCACATCACCACAGCGTTCACTTTGGAAATGATCCGGTCCTTTCAGCGTATTGATGGCCGACCGGAGCGTGGCTCGCTCTCCACCGTTGTGCGGCCGTCTTTAAACCGGTTGTACCGCTCCTTATTCGGTGTGATGCCCATAGGATCATCAACAAAAGCCGTCTGAATAATCTGAATGGTTTCCACCTGGCTGTCGCCCAGTTTCTGGCAAAATGTGATGCAGTCACGCTGCTCCAGTTGTTCCGCCATTTTCCTTGCAAAGAAAATCCAATGAGAGACTACACCCATCCTCACAAAAAAGGCTGCTTACCAGCAAATGATGCAATCGACAGGCGTGAAGCAATTCACGCATGCGCACGAAGGTTCAAGGTTAGCTCATGCAAGCACACGTGATTCAAATCCATCAGGTTTTTGCAAAAAATAAAAAGGTCGGATACTTTTCTAACAGACCTCGTAGTTGTAACAACAGTACGAGGCGTTAGAGGCAGCTATGAAATGACACGGTTTGCATACGATTCCTGCTTCATGCGCACTTAATGTGCAATTCGACCAAATTCGCACTATGTGTGAAGGGGCCCTAAGCACAGGCACCAACTTGAAATTCTTTTAAATCGAAACACTGCTTCAAAACATTAAAAACGAATCATTATTCCAAAGTCCTGTTGAACACTGACACCTGCTGGATGTTTCAGGAATGTGCATCCAGTCAGTGCAGGGTCTGTACGTGCAGCTGTAGCAGAAACAAACTGACACTATAATTTTACGTATTAAAATTGCTTTGTGAAAGAAAAGTGCTTCCAGCGTCACGCTTTTTTAACAGTTCACATTTGAAGCACTTCCATCTCTCGACTGCCAGTTTGTAGATTTATTTCCTCGGAGCAGCCACAGTTCTTTGAAGAGATCTACTAACAATTGAAAAGTGAAATAAGACGAGCGCTGTTTAAATGAGGCCGGGCCGCTTGTGCTTTCAGATGCACTTGCTGATTTGGGGGTGAAGAGCATAAATCGCTTCACATAAATGTAGAAGCAGCCAGCTGTGGAATATGACATCCATTAAAGTGAAGAGGGTATTTTTTATTGAACAAAGCCACGACCAAAGCAGAGGACAGCGGGTGGCGGGCGACGGCTCTGATTACTTCAAGCAACTTTTCAGCAACAACTCTCGAGTCTCATCTTCGGCATGCTATAAAAAGTGAATTGCTCCCCGAAACGAGGCGCCGAGGGAAAGATGGCGAGAATGGATTCGAGAGGGAGAGAAAAGGCACAGAGAGAACGACAGAAATGAGAATGTAAGGAGTTGAATCCATGACTTATGTATTGCCAGACCAGCAATGTAAAAAATAAGGCAGCTATAACTGAGTTAGCGAACAGCTCTTGCAATATGCATCACATTGATTTACCGCCGATGCATTCAGCCTGAGTGGCTCTTTGTTTCACATAATAATAATCGAAACAGAAAGCGCCCGATCTTCAAGCACAGATTGTAAACGGGACTGGAGTCATTGTCTCTGAGGCCTGAAATCTGCTTTGTCATCACAAAGCGCTGTCTGAATAGAGCTGCTGGCAACCAGGCAGTGTGTTTAGAGGAGAAAAGAGTCAGGAATGAACAAAACAACAACTATGAATGAGGGATTGATGGGTTTATAGTGAAGTTTAATTGCAGCGGCATTCAGCTCCTGCAGTTCTGTGTTTTTTTAATTCCCTCCTCCGAGGAGTTATGCTTTCATTGCCATTTGTTTACTTGTTGTTGCCAGATATCTAAAAAGAACATCACTAGATTTCAGTAAAACCTTGGTGGCTCTGTAGTTCTTGGCTCCAGAAACAGTTGATTAAATTTCTGTGCAGACCTGGATCAAGGGTTGGATTTTGCCTTTGACTGTGACCCCAACTATACAGCAACTGTGATTACAGGATCAGAGAAATCAGGGTCAGAGCTATCCTGTTGACCAAAACAATAAAGAGTGAAATATACTGCAACAAAAGCCTAACCTCCTTGGTGCAGTAAAAAACATCAAAGACCCAAATTCAGGATCAAAGATGAGAAATCAAAGTCAGGATGAAAGTTCAGCTATCAGGATATAATGCCAGGATAAGAAATTTAGTGATCAGGGTCAGAGGTTAGTGATCAGAGTCAAAGGTTTGTGATCAGGATCAAAGATCAGGTTGAACATTCAGTAACACCAGGATAAAATGATAGTGATCAAATTCAAAATCAGTTATCAGAGTCAAACGTCTGGATTAATGTTCATCAATCAGGATATAATGCAAGGACCAAGGATTGGTGATCAGGGTCACAGATCAGTGATTAGAGTCAAAGGTTGGTGATCAGGATCAAAGGTCAGTATGAAAGTTCAGCAATCAATCAAGATTTAATAGCACAATCAAAGGTTTGTAGCTAGGATCAAAGGTGTGTGATCTGGACCTTGAAACTTCATCAATCATGATCTAATACCAGGATCAAAGGTTGGTGACTACGGTCAGGGGTCAGTGATCAGGATCAAAGATATCCTATTGACCAAAACAATGAACAGACACGTGTGGCAACAAAAACATAACCTCCTTGGTGAAGTACAAACATCAAAGATTCCTCTTCAGGATCAAAGATGAGGGATCAAGATCAAACAAAGTCAGGATAAAGGTTCAGAAAACAGCATGTATTGCCAGGATCAGATTTGGCTCAAAGGTTTGTGATCTGGATCAAAGGTCAGGATGAAGGTTTGGCAATCAGTTCAGGTTTGACAAAAAGATCAGTGAAAAGGGTCAAAGAGAGGGAACTGCCAACTACGACCATGCAATCAGAGGACTGTTGGACTATAGTGGAGGTGCATGCTCTCTGATTGGCCTAGTTTAACATACTTTTGAAAGTGACTCTAGACAATCTTGAATTAAGTAATTCTTCATAAAGAACAATTAATTTGGTGCTTGTTGTCAACTTTGGCAAATTTAGTATTTTAGTGTGAAGTATGTGCTAATCAGGGGTGTACATGGTGTTCATGAGGAGGGAACACATCTGGTGAATCAAACCTTGTGATGTCCTCCGAACTAGGACAGTTCATGCACCCTGGTTCCTCACCTGTGGTTCCCAGTAGTTACAGCACATCCAACATCTACATTACCTCAGCAGTTGGGCAAAGACAGGTGAGGGTAGCCAGCAGGCCATCAACCATCTATTGTAAATTGTAAATGTAAATTAGAAACTAATGACATCTTATGGTACTGTGTGGTAAATCTATCTGGAGTAGGCAGTTCTGAAAAGCTGAGTGATCGCGAAAGAAGGTGACTCATGAGGGAAGCCACCAAGACACCCAAGGCAACTCCGAAAGAGTTATAGTCTTCTGTAGATATGTCTGTAGAAGATGTACATAGTGCAACTTTTGTTCATACAGCTTCATGGTGGAGTGAACAGAACAGGATTTTAAAAAAACGACGTGAAATTTCAGCTTGTTTGCCAGAATTCACACAACAGACTTAAAACTTGAGGTGTGTGTGTACGTATGTTGGAGGGTTAGCGGATTGCCCCTAACCCAGAAAACTTTAATTATGTTTGTGGTTTCGAAGGTTATTTTCCAGTAACATTTAAGCTCAGCTAAAATAACAAAATGTAGTCCTTTAAAACCATTTACCAATAAAAGTGGACCACAGATGTTTTCTCAGTGTGTGTGTTTTTCATCTGCCACACTGAATAAATAAACATGTGATTCAGACATTTTGTTGGATGACGAGCTGTGACATTATTTAACGCCCTCATGTGCGCTCAGCTGACCTCCAACTACCACTGCTGCTTCAGACTGAAGCTCGCTGTTGAAAAACAGCAGCGTATTACTGCATACATGTGTGACTGTACTTCCTACTGTGTTGTGTAATGATTTGCAAGACGTATGTTTTCCCATCATGCCTAGATGTATCATTGTGATGTCTTGTGTCAGCTCCTTACCGCGGTGGTCTCATCTCATCCTTCACCCGCAGACTGTGCGCGTGTCTTCATTATGGTTGATGAGTACGCTCGAGACGGAGTCTGATGGCTTCGCTCCATCATTCTCACCTGCTGCCGCTGGCAGGGTTATTGTGTATGATTAATCTGGAAACCACAGGTGTTCACTTTTGTCCGAATTGTTAACGTCATTGTTAAGAACCATCATGGTGCCACAGCCTGTTGTACTGACAGTAGTCTGCAAGTATTTGGACACTATATTCTGTTGTACTCCACCTATGGAAGATCAGTATTAGGTCCTTCTTCTATGGATAGACCTCACATCAGAGTAGAACAGGTAACAGGTAAGTAGGATGCTACTGGTATGTAATGGGACTGGTTGGTGGGGTGCTGTGCCGCCAAGCAGTCCGTGGCCCCCTCTGGGGGTGGTATAGCTCACCCCCTCCATGTGGCTGGAGTCGTTGCCTAGCACTGGAAGCTGGAAGGGGTATCTCCATTGGCTCCCATGTGGGGACCTTGGCCACAGGGGGTGTGGTAAAACTTGTGGTGCTGCCAGCACACGTACAGGTTGGGCGATCCAGCGCAGGGCATTGGGCATTTTTGTGCCCTGCCTGATGTTGGGGCTGGGAGTTTAGCAATGTCAGTCTACTTCCAAACATTTGACTGGAAGTGTATGTCTTATATCACATGCTTGCACCTGCCTGTAGGGTGGTTGGGTGCTCCCTGTCGTTGAGCAGCTGTTCTGTGTTTGCTTTCATTTCCAGTTAGTATAGGATAGTGGTGGTGGGCGGGGCTTCTCTGTGTTCTGTGGCATTGCTATGGCTCCGGGCTCCCAAACATACCCACGTGGCTATAACTTCAGGTTTGGGGATATGTGGTCCTGAAGCAACTCCGCACAATCATTAATGACTCATAATATGGCATGGCCCATTAAATCAAGTGTGCACATCGATTAATTAGCTTTCACACACATATGAGCACACGTGCACATACTCTGTAAATGCATGTAAGATTGCAGTATGTTTGCTGTTATCATCACAAGCACCTCTCCACTCAATATACACTACCAGTCAAAACTATGGACACACTTTCCCATTCAACTGAATGACTAAAACATTTCAGTTTCTAAGTATGGAAACTAAAATGTCATTTTTTTTTTTGTTTTGCTTTCTGAGGTATCTGACAAAAAATATTGAACTTTTTCCACAGTACTCTAATTTTTTGAGATGCACCTGTATATAAATATATCATCATCCTTGTTTAATATGTTGCATCAATAGTTTTTGTGGCTATTATATTGTGTTCATTTAATTGGTGTTTGAAAAGTATGAGATTTATGACCAACGTTGCCACAGTTACTTTGAAAAAGTAATCCAATTACTGATACTCCTTGAAAAAGTAACTTAGTTACTTTACTGATTACTCAATTGTAAAAGTAACTAAGTTAGATTACTTACTAGCTCAGTGCAGGTGTGCTGATCACGCGCTTTAAGAGGTGAGGACGAGTCGAGCAGCTGCAAAAAAACGTGGATGAAAAGCTCAGAGCTCGCTTAAAGTGGGCAGTTCAGTCGAACCCCACGGACCAAGTTTAACGCTGCTATCGACCCACAATGAAAAATAATAGTAACACACAGTGACTTGGAGAAGTAACTTTAATCTGATTACTGATTTGGAAAGATTAACACGTTAGATTACTCATTACTAAAAAAAGTGGTCAGATTAGAGTAACGCGTTACTAAGTAACGCATTACCGGCATCACTGTTTATGACCCACCCCTGGTGGACAGTGTTGGAGCACCCCCATCACCCTGCATATGGCTCCGCCCCTGCTTGCACTGTCACAGTTTGCAACTTCATTAGGGAGTGTTTCATTCTTTATCAAATGTGCCAAGTATAAACTATATAAAATAAAATGAACCACTGTGTCCACATACTGAGCAAAATGTGAAAAGTAGGTCAGAAAATAGGAAAAGCAGAGCTCATGGGTCGCGATGTGACACGTAAACAAATGTGCTGCTGGGCCACTAATGAAGGAACTGTGGGAAGAGAGATGACCTTTGAACTCTCAACAGAGTTCAGGCTTTAAAGACGGTTAGCTCTTCATTTGCACAACAGCACCAAGCTCAGGTTCAAACCTCCGTACTGACTTAACACTGCCACTGTAAAGCCGAGCTTAATGAGGATGTGCGTCCGCACTCGTGCCTCACTGCATGTCTGATGGAAAACAGTGTGATGCATTATTCCACTCAGGCGGGAAACAACAAACAGTAAGAAAGGAAAGGAAAAAAAAAAGCTCAGGATACGCAATCAGGCTCCGCACATCCAGAGTATGAATAAAAGATGAACAGAACAGGAAGGTTTTTGCATTGTGAAGTGTCTCTGTAGATGTTTTACTGCTTGGAGAGAAAGTTTACCTCAGCGCCAGGCAGCATCGGTGCTTCATTTTCACTCTGCACATAACGACATATTGTAAGCTGCTCTTTGGTGGCTTCATTTGACAAGTCCAAATCAGAAAAAGTTAGGATGGAATGGAAAATGCAAATGAAAAGCACAGCAGTGATCCTTACATTTACTTTGACTGCTGTTTCATTGCAGAAAGTACAAACCCAAGATGTTTCAATTTTTGTGTGATCGGCTTCGACCATTCATCAAGCTTCATCCTTTCTGACACTTCAGGCTTGCAACACATTCTGACTGTGACAGACTGACGTCCTATCCAGGGTGTACATCGCCCCTAACCCGGTGAGCACTGGGATAGGCTCCCGTCCGCCCCTCGTGACCCTGGACTGGAGTAAACAGGCATAGCAAATGAATGAGTGAATCAATGAACACATTCCAAAAACATCTGAAAAGAGAATGCTTTTATCACTTTTTAATGTTGACATTCCTTCTCACAAAACTTAAAAGATGTTTTATCATTGAGGATACCAAGTGACAAATGGTTTCAGGTGTTATTTTCTCCCCCGATTGCTCAGTTCAGAAAAGCGGCCAGCTCAAGGAAGAGTCCTGGTGGATTGGAACTTCTTCCATTTACAGATGATGGAGGCCACTGTGCTCATTGGGACCTTCAAAGCAGCAGAAATGTTTCTGTATCCTTCCCCAGATATGTGCCTTCAGACAATCCTGTCTCAGAGGTCTACAGACAATTCTTTTGACTTCATGGTTGGTTTGTGCTCTGACATTCACTGTCAACTGTGAGACCTTATATATAGACAGGTGTGTGTCTTTCCAAATCATGTCCAATCAACTGAATTTACCCCAGGTGGACTCCAATTATGGTGTAGAAACATCTGAAGGATGATCAGTGGAAACGAGATTCACCTGAGCTTGATTTGGAACTTCATGGTAAAGGCTGTGAATACTTTCGTACGTGCGATTTCTTAGTTTTTATGTTTTTAATAAATTTGCAAAAATCTGAATTTTTTTCACATTGTCATTATGTGGTGTTGTGTATATAATTTTGAGGAAAAATGGAATAAGGCTGTAACATAAAAAAGTGGAAAAAGTGAAGCGTTGTGAATACTTTCTAGATGCGTTGTACACTACCAGCCCAGGTTTGTGCTTTTTTTCATTCTCCTATCTCAAATTAAGTTTGTGCTCCTGTCATGAAACACATTGCATTTTCGTGATGGTATCATAAACCATAGATTGATTTACTTTTCATGATGCCATCACGAAATGGAGTGAGATTGGGTTGACGCTAACAAATGAAATGAAGTTGGGTTCATACTGTCTGGAATGAAAGACAAGTCAAAATGAACATAATATTTGCTGCGTTTTTTTTTTTCATTTGCATTTTCTATCCATCCCATCTTTTTTCAGACTTTGGGGTTGCGGTCTTGCAGTCTTGATTCAGAATCACTGTAAACCCACGCACTCTGCAACCACTCTGCAATCAGAGAATCCAGTGGTTCTGCACATCTTGCCAGAAACAGCAAACAAAAATTTGGTGCACAACGTTTGAGTCATTTTGGGTTTTTAGCATTCAGCATGGGATCAAAATTATACACACACCCACTTACCTCAGGCTGCCATCCTGAAAGGTATCCTCCCAAGTGTGTGAGCTGGCTCAACAAAATCTAAAATCACAATCAGAGCTCACTGCTACATTACGGTGGTTATCAGCTTGATTTGTTGCTTGCTGCTGTGTAACACATCAGGTGACTCTTCTGCAAAAATAGGTGAGCCGCACATTTATTTATTATTTCTTTATTTACTCCTGACCCTTAAATTTACCCACATTCAGAGCTATTAAACTTTACACTCAAGATGTGCATTTACTGTATGTGTAACCGGCGTCAGACCTAGGGGTATCTGGGCCGGCAACATGTGATACACAGGCTAAGGAGCACTGTGGATCTGTGGTGCCCTGGCTCTACGCGCACAATGGATCACTGTGGATCAATGAGGAGAGACAGCAAATTAATATCCTTGTCAAGCCAGCACCATTTATTTCTGATTAGCGCCAGGTGAGGCCTGAGAAGAAATAGCTCTGTCTGATCCACAGGAGCAAACAAGCGCCATCTACTGATTTGGTGGAGTAGAATCCACGAATCTGTGATGCGTTCAAGTCACTCTGCTAGAGTAGTTCTTTACAGTATTATCTCCAAAAAAAAAATAAGAGGGGGGTTTGCTTCATAATAAAAACTCTGTAGCATTTTCAACCTATTACATATGTCTGACTCACTTTAGCTTTTCTCAAAATCAAAAACAAGTTTAAACATTTATATGGGCTACTGTAAGAAAAAAAAAATTTGTATTTTGAGAATCGAGTCAAAATGTTCTGAATTAAAATTTCGATTTATTTTCATTTATATAGCAGCAAATCACAACAAAGTTGCCTCAAGGCGCTTCACACAAGTAAGGTCTAACCTTACTAACCCCCAGAGCAAGCACACAGGTGACAATGGTAAGGAA
Organism: Thalassophryne amazonica; assembly: GCF_902500255.1. Taxonomy (NCBI): domain Eukaryota; kingdom Metazoa; phylum Chordata; class Actinopteri; order Batrachoidiformes; family Batrachoididae; genus Thalassophryne; species Thalassophryne amazonica. Next base: position 28,739,838 of record NC_047120.1, on the reverse strand, counting down.
AAACACCCTCTGATGATTTGAGGAAGAAACCTCAAGCAGACCAGACTCAAAGGGGCGACCCTCTCCTTGGGCCATGCTACAGACACAATTTACAAAACGAATATACAGGAGATTTTGCCGATGTACAGGACAGGAAGGTTGCAGAAACAGACACCACACCCATCTCTGGATGGAGCTGCACTGCAAACAGAGAGAAAAAAACAGAACCAGGCATCAGAAAGACAACAAATACAGTATAATTTATCAGCATTAATCAACAAGAAAAACAGAAGAAATACTGAGGTGATCGCCGGCCACTCGCCCTAATTTTAGATAAAATTGAGGCCGCGGCTCACTCCGTTTCTTAATAAAATGAATTTAAAAGAGTAAACATACTATGCCAGTATGCCAGCCATACAAAAGGGAAAATAAGAAAACACTCATACTGAACATAATTTCATTTGCATAGACTGATTTTGGAGATCAAGCAATAATTGCAGATGGGCTTTCTGAGGTCCCAGATAGCTTTTCTGATTTCCTTTTCTAACTTTCAGAATTTAGTAAATTAGAATATGGTCCATTGATACTTATGTGTAGACACTAGTCCCTCAAGGCAACTATTTTTGGTTTCAAATCTGGGCAAATGCAGTCCCAGAAAATTCCGAATGTGACAAACAAGAAACAGGTGTTGTAAACAAGTCAGTGCTGCTAAAAATACAAACTTACAGAAACAAAGATACTATTCTGACATGGTTTTGCACATAAGACTGACATAGCATGTTTCAAGTACACACATATATGTCAGAAACGACTGGACCTCTGTTTTGGTTCGGTGAGGGGAGGCTACAGATCTGTCTCTCGAGCCCCGCTCGGGTTGTCGGATCACAATGTGTATTTACTTCCGTCCTATAAACCGGTCCTGAAGAAACACAAATTGGTGCGACGTTTGGTTCCGGTTTAGTCGGAGGAGGCAATTCGCATTCTGCAGGACTGTTTTAGCTGCACAAATTGGGACTTATTTAAAGGCATATGCAGGAATCTAGATGAACTCACAGAGACTGTCACTGCATACATAACTTTTTGTGAGGACTTGGTTATCCCCCGTAAACATATCTCCATCTACCCTAATAATAAACCCTGGGTGTCCAAATCTATTAAAAATATAATTAATCAGCGCAGTATCTGTTATAACCAAGGTGACACCAGCAGGTACAGAGAGTTACAGAAACAAGTTAAGAGGGAACTTAAACTTGCTAAACGTAACTATAAAGAGAAAGTGGAGTCATTTCTGCGCAACAATAATTCCCGCCCAGCCTGGGATGGGGTAAAGGCAATGATGGGAATGCAGTCCAGGAAAGGCCCAATCTCCCTTGGGGATAAGTCGGACTATAATTTGTCCAATGAACTGAATGATTTTTATAATCGTTTTAACATTCATGATTTTAGTAAAGAACAGTCCCTCTTCAAGGTTGCAGTTCCTGGACAGAACTCCATCCATGTCAGTAAGGACATGGTTCAGAGGCTTTTCAGGACCACAAAGGAGAGGAAAAGTCCGGGCCCCGATGGCATTGGTGGTTGCATTCTTAGGAACTGTGCTGATCAGCTGACAGAGATCTTTTCTTTTCTTTTCTTTTTGAATGTTCTCTTTGTCTCCACAAGGTCCCCAGTTTATGGAAAGACTCAATAATTGTTCCTGTGCCAAAAATCAGTGTACCTAAGCAACTAAACGATTATAGGCCTGTTGCACTTACCTCCTTGGTGATGAAGACATTCGAAAAAATTGTGGAAAAATGCTCTTTAGACCTTGTCAAAGATGATTTGGATTCTCTTCAATTTGCATACAAGTCAGGTAGAGGAACTGATGATGCACTCTGCACTTTACTGAATACAGTAATTGCACATTTAGAGGGGGCTAAAACCTTTGTGCGTCTTTTATTCATTGATTTTTCTTCTGCTTTTAACTGCATTCAGCCACATATCCTAGCAGAGAGGTTAAAAAATCAGCACAACTTTGACCCAGGAATTTTATGCTTGCTTATGGATTTTTTAACTATCAGATCTCAACGGGTTAGAGTCAATGACGTTTTACCTGATGCTCTAATTTCTTCCACTGGTTCTCCACAGGGTTGTGTCCTTTCACCTCTTTTATTTGTTCTATATACAAACGTGTCAAAGTCAACATCAAGGTCGACTTATCCTTAAATTTGCTGATGATTCTGTCATTGTGTCTCTTTTAAATTCAGATGATCATGACCATGGCCCTGTGATGTCAGATTTTATCAGTTGGTGTAAGTCATCCTTTTTAGATATCAACATGAACAAAACTAAAGAGATGTTAATTGATTTTAGGAAAAAGCAGGATGACATTTCTCCTGTAGTTATTAATGGACTGGCTGTGGAAGTTGTACAGAACTATAAGTACCTTGGAACCTCTATTGACAGTGGATTAACCTTTGAGCACCAGATTGACCAGGTATGTAAGAAAGCTCACCAGCGCATGCATTTTTACCGTAAACTCAGGCATTTTAATGTGGACAGTACTTTTATGAAGATGTTTTATCCCTGTTTTATTGAATCTGTTGTGAAAGTGTAGTGACACGGACCCACAACAGGGGGCGTAAATGAATGGACAATGAATGAGCCAAAATACAACACTTTACTGTTGTGAATGTGCACAACGAAATACAGACGATTACGGAATTTATATGTAGTCAATCCACAGAGGTGACGTGTGGGCAGGCTCGAGGATAGAAGACGTCTGTCCAGACAAGAACCGGATCCCACACAATTTCCACTGCCACCGAACCCGGAAGATACTGGAGCCGCCAAGTCCCGAGTCCCCAGGTGGCCACCGTCTCCAGCTGTCGGATCTGGTACTGCTGGCAGGAAGCAGAAACAGTTAGGTGTGGGTGTGTGCACACCCAGTAACAGTCAGCAATACAGGTGGGAATTACACCTCCACCTCCACAATTACGAACACAGAGTCTCTACGGATCTTATACAAACACTTGTCTGCACGGATCGGGAAGGGTGCGGCTTATCACCCTGTCGTCCACGACCAGCTCAGCCTCCCGCTGACACAAGCTACCAGGAACTCCTGTAGAGGATCAGACAACAAATACGTGCGATACGGCACAGATTATGGCTGAGGAATTACCTCCAATGGTAGGTGATATCTCGGCAGCGGGGTGGAGATGTCGTCCGGCCTTTAAGGAGTGGTTGATGAGATGGTGACAGGTGACAGCTGTCATGAGTTGATGAATGAAAGCTGTCACTCCCGGCTGTTCCTGTGAGGCGGCAGCGCCCTCTCATGCCTGAAGCCCGCACTTCAGGCAGGGCGCCCTCTGGTGGTGGGCCAGCAGTACCTCCTCTTCAGCGGCCCACACAACAGAATCTGTTCTTACCTTTTCTTTTATCTGTTGGTATGGGTTTTTAAATTTGAAAAACAAAAACCGTCTGGATTGTATTGTAAATGAGTGCAACAAGATTGCTGGCGTTTACTTAAACGACCTGTATTTATATATAAAAACAGATCAATTAAGAAGGCGAGGTTGATCATGGACAATTCCAGTCACCCCTTGTACCCTGAGTTTGCAATGCCTGCATCTGGTCGTAGATTTATGTCTAAGAAATGTAAGACCAATAGGTATAAGAACTCCTTTATTCCTATTGTTATTAGATTTTTAAACACTATCACATGAGTGGTTTTTAACTAGGTTTTCTTATTACTGAATTATTATGTTTACTGTGTGGTGAGTTTTCATGGTGAGTTTTTATGCTATATTTTAGATCATGTTATGTCTATGTATGTCCGAATGTGTTCTACTGCTGGCTGCACAACGAATTGCCCCTGGGGGGCTAATAAAGTCTACTTGATACTTGAAGGATACCCTATTCTGTCCCCCCTGGTTGAAAAGGTGTGGGGGGGGGGGGGGTGTCATGAAATGCCATCTTAATAATAAACATCACATTTCAAAATTCTTTTTAATCAGTTTGGATTGTCCAGTCAGTGTTTTTTTTTTTTTTAATCACTTTGCTTAAAATGTGAACATCTAATTTTAACAACCTCAGAGAGCAGCCAAAACCTGCTGCATTCCCTGTGATCTTTGACGTCTCCTGAGGGGGGCCCAGACCCCAGTTTGGAAACCAGGGCTCTGTGCAAATTTCCTTGCATTAATAAATTGGAGAACCTGTATTTCTGCATGGTTTTAGTAACAAGAGAATTATTTCCCTTTTCTAGGTTGACCAGGTGGTTCCTCTACCAGACGATCCTTGGTTCAAATCCCAGCCTGACCAGGAAATCACTAAGGGCCCTTGGGGGGACGCTGAGTAACATCATGGGCCAGAAAATGTATTTTTGAAGCACAAATTAAAATTTGTTACACCAGAAAACAGTGCTATTTTAATATTTTGAATGGGGGGGCAGCTTCACGCAGGTAGCCAGAGGTCAACGTCAAGGGTGAAGGTCAGGATCATTGGAGTCAAACTGTTGTAGCTATTACCATCTTCATACCTACAGCTGCTATTACTTACTTTCTTGAATAAATTATGACCTCCATGAGACTGCATTCACAGCAGGGGTGGGGGGGGGGAGTTATGGCGTTATATGGCTGATTTATGTATATTATGGCAAGAATGTGTCCAGACTGCATGGGAATTTCACCACAAACGCTAATCTGAGCATAGTGATGTCACAAATCTGGTTTTTCTGTGCATGCTCATATATCACTTCATCCCCTCTGTCATGAGCCCTGGCTGCCTGTCTTCATGAAGGAGCCACGATTCTATCTGCACTTTTCCTCCAGCACCATAAAATCTGAGACAGTTTGCTTTTTCACTTAGTTTTCCTACACCTCGGTGACAGGTCTAGCCAGAGGTTACATCCGCGAGGGGCCCCCGGTTTTCATATTACAGCATCAGAAATTCCTGCGGCCGTGTCGCACAGTGCACTGACTGTTCAAAGCTCCTGCCAAGTCCACGGTAACAAACAAGCCTATATTTACCTGTGTTTACGATGTGCTGCACAGTGCCTAAAATAGTGCAGGGGGAGACACGTTTATAATGCTGCCACCAAGGGGTCCATGGGGGTCCATGGGGGTTGGAAATCAAAGCTATAACTTGTTCCTACCACCTGAACATACATACTATGTGTGTAGTTCTTTGCCTGTGGTATGTACCATATGTGCATACCTAAAGGTGCCAAAAGCATTGGGGAAATTAAGGAAAAATAACCCAAATATTTTAAAACAGATATAAATATGACTCATTTCAATCTTTGCAAATATTTACATGTTAGATGATTTTCTTTCACGTCTATGTCTTACCTGATCTGGTACGGATCTCCGAGTTTTATGATCTGTGTATTTAACTTCTTTCTTTATTTATTTTTTTGCATTGGATGCCCTTAATGACGTAATAGATTCAAGGAGAATTAAACAAATGTGCATGTTTTTATGGTGGCAGAAGCAGAACATGCAAACTGCACACAAACAGGAACTGTGCTTTGGTTGACATTTCAAAGTGGAGTTTTCTATGTAACTGTACCTCTGAATATGAAGACAGTGAGGGCTATGGGAATCTGACATTTGACCCTAGTGACCTTGACCTTCCCCTGACTGCCCTTACCAGGGCACGTCTGGAATCCTCCAAAGTGTGTGCCACATTTCCACGTTTGGCTGAAATATGGTTGAAAATCAAATTCCTTGAGCCTTTGCCAAAATTAATATTTTCAGGCAAATTTCAGGGTCAGCCTTCATTGACATACCAAGTTTGGTTGAAATCAGAACTTATAACCTTGGCCCAAAGGCTGACCATTGCAAATTTGTGTCAGAATTGGTATTTTTGATGTGTTTGTTTGATGTTATTTTTCTGCTTGGGACTTTTGTTACTGATTTTTCTTGTCTGTCACTTGGGTGCTTGGTGATGGGCGGTTCCCTTCTGCTGTCCACGCCCTGCTCTGGATCTTTCCTTCACACCTGTTTCTAATCACCTTCTTCTTACACTCTGTATTTACGCCTCACTCCTCTCACTCATCCCCGCCAGATCATTGTGTTTTGTCACCTTTGCTTCCAACCCGTCTTCTGAGTTTTTCTTGTCTTGATTGTCCAGCTGTGTTTTTTTAACCTTCTTCTTGTTTTTGGTCTCTGCCTTTTTGCCTGATGCGTTGGTGTCAGAGTTGTTCGGACCTGAAAAGATTAACAACCCAGTTTACACACAGAAATGATCACGCAAGAGACACTGAATTTCTTTTTTTCCTGATCAGGAGAGGGCAAACGAGGAGCTCCTTCAAGAACTGTCGTCTGCTCTCAAGGCCCTGCCCATTTGCTTCTCCTTTTTATTGAATATAGTTACATACAAGCATATAGGAGTGACAATATTACAAAACAATGGAAAGACACAAAGTCTGGTCTCACATTGATAGGAAAACTGTTATGGCTTTGAACCCTCAGTCTCCTAAGCTTAATGTCCAGCCCTGAACTGGTGTTCTGGTTACAATGTGTTGGGGGGTTTGGCTGGATGTTTTTGTGTTGTTTTCTTTTCTTTGCTCTCCAGGTGGTATGCAAACTGGTTTTTGTCTGTGGAGAAGGTGCTGGCAGAAGAGTCCTTCACCCTCATCAGCATTATTAGCTGCACTTGTGGAGGATGTTCACGTGCAGGCCTACTGACTCGCAGCACCTGTGGATGATGCTCACGTGCAAACTTAAAGACTTTCAGCTGAAACAGATAATGAGATGGCGTTCTGCATTTAAGCCATGAGTGGTTCAAGCAGAACTGCCGGGAACTGGACCTTGTGACGTTCGTTTGTGAGACGCTGAGGACCGCGCCAGGGTTTGACACATCGTGCCTGTGAAGGAGGACGGGTGAGGGACACATGCTGTCAGCACACATCAGAGGTGATTATTGTCTGAATGATCGTTAATAGTAATTTGGCATTCTGTTACGCAGTATATTTGAACATTGATGAGAATTGTGCAGTTTGCTTCTCACTGCCGTGGCATACGGACTGATGATCCTCCACCTGTTGTGAGAAGCTGCTCATTTACATAAAGCTTAAATTCAGACCTGAATGTGTTGCTGATAGTGTGTGCCTCTGAAGGATATTTGCTGTAGCTCTGTTGACTTACCTCACCTTTTCCATCCTTCACAGAGTCAGTTTGTCGTGTCCACCTGGGGGGTGTTTGGCGGTGAATCTGAGTCCCGAAGCGCCGAGGCTTCGATCCTTTTGGGCGCTGGAGAGCGCGCTGTCCTTCACTCCGCCAGACAAACCAAATATTTATGTTGTACACTAATTATTGCACTGGAGGGGAAATAAAATCGTTTTGTTTTTGGAACCGCTTTCTGGTTATTTAGCGCTGGGTTCGGTCAGATGTTGGTCCGCTCCTCAACCTGCGTCTGCACATAACAGTAGTTCCCGGCACCTCTAAAATGGACCCAGCGGCAGAAGCGGTTCCATTTGCTGAAAGAGTTCAAGAACGCTTGGAGAAAATATGGGAGCAATTACAGCATCTCGCAAACCAAATTAAACAAACAGATGCCCGCGTTACGGAGCTTGCAGCGCAAGCCGTTCCGCTTCCTGCTGCTCCAGCTGTGGCACCATCGATACCAGTGCAGATAACTCCGTCACCCAGAGTTACGGCTTCTGAACCAATCATTTGTCATCCGGAGCCTTATGCGGGAAACGTTGAAGCCTGTGCTCTGTTTTTGATGCAATGTTCTCTGGTTTTTGCTCAGCGACCGGCTTCCTTCTCTTCTGATGGTAGCCGTGTCTCATATGTGACAAATTTGCTCCGAGGTGACGCCTTAGCTTGGGTCACTGCGTTGTGGAGTAATAACTCTCCATTGTTAGGATCCTTTAAGGATTTCTCCCGGGAGTTCCGCTTGGTTTTTGACCATCCGGTGAAAACAAATACCGTTGCCCAACGGTTGCTGAATCTCAGGCAGGGGAGGCGGAGTGCGGCGGATTATTCCGTGGATTTCTGAATTTTTTCTGCTCAGTCCGGTTGGAATGCCACAGCTTTAAGAGGATTGTTTGTGGATGGTTTGAACGATTCATTAAAAGACGAGCTAGCAGTCTGTGACGAACCAAAAGATTTAGATGAACTAATATCTTTGGTTATTCGTCTAGATGATTGGATAAAGGAGCGTGGATGCGAGAGAGGGCGGACATCAGAGCGGGTCTTTTCGTCTCGGGGCTTTCCCCGACACAGATCTGGGCTGCCTCTTCTTCGCCCCACTGAGACTCCTCCGACAGGACCTCTGGCTCCTCTTGTGGATGAGCCCATGCAGCTCGGATGAGCTGAAGCCGCCATATTGCCCCGGTCACATAAGCGTCAAGAAAGATAGTGATGACGTATCTCCAGGTGTTCTGGGACGATCTGTTGCCGTTCGCCATTTCGGTAGTTCCACCCCTCCCGATAGGCTGGTGGTATGGTCGGGTTGGGGCACCGGACGTCTTTCCGGTTTTCCGCTGCGCTTCGGGGATGGGACCGGGTTAGTTTTTCCTGTTTCCTTCCCCAGCTTAGTAGTTTTGTGCCGTTCGCCAAAATTGAGCTAACGATAGGCTCTGGGAGTGATCTGGGGTCTTTCGGGGTGCTGGGGGGGGGGGGGTAACAGGGTTTGACAGTTGTTTTATTTTGCCCCCGGGGTGTTTTAATGAAGTCCGCCGGGGGTTGGATTTTTGTGTTGTTATGTTTCCTTCCAGGTGTTGGTTGTCTCTCCTGGAACTGGCGGTAAAGGTCTTCTGGGGGGTGGGCTCTGCATATCGTTCTGGGGTGGGGGGGGTTGTTTGTTATTTTTCTTTGTGAATTTATGTTTGTATTGTGTTGTTGGGGCTGTGTTGGGTTATTGCATTTGGGAGTTTTTCTTTTCTTCCTGGGGTTGGATGGGACGGTCCCCTGGGGAGGGTTTGGGTGGGTTTTGTGTTTTTCTTCTATGTTGAGTTGTATATGGGACTTTTTTGGGGTTTTTGTTGATGCCAGCCGGCCTTCAGCCGCGGTGCCCTGTCCTGCCGTCTGCTTTCTGTCATGGACCCCGGAGGGAGGTGTTGTTCTCGGGCCTGGTCTGTTCGGTTGCCGGGAGGCTGGCGGTAAAGGTCTTCTGGGGGGTGGGCTCTGCATATCGTTCTGGGGTGGGGGGGGTTGTTTGTTATTTTTCTTTGTGAATTTATGTTTGTATTGTGTTGTTGGGGCTGTGTTGGGTTATTGCATTTGGGAGTTTTTCTTTTCTTCCTGGGGTTGGATGGGACGGTCCCCTGGGGAGGGTTTGGGTGGGTTTTGTGTTTTTCTTCTATGTTGAGTTGTATATGGGACTTTTTTGGGGTTTTTGTTGATGCCAGCCGGCCTTCAGCCGCGGTGCCCTGTCCTGCCGTCTGCTTTCTGTCATGGACCCCGGAGGGAGGTGTTGTTCTCGGGCCTGGTCTGTTCGGTTGCCGGGAGGCTGGCGGTAAAGGTCTTCTGGGGGGTGGGCTCTGCATATCGTTCTGGGGTGGGGGGGGTTGTTTGTTATTTTTCTTTGTGAATTTATGTTTGTATTGTGTTGTTGGGGCTGTGTTGGGTTATTGCATTTGGGAGTTTTTCTTTTCTTCCTGGGGTTGGATGGGACGGTCCCCTGGGGAGGGTTTGGGTGGGTTTTGTGTTTTTCTTCTATGTTGAGTTGTATATGGGACTTTTTTGGGGTTTTTGTTGATGCCAGCCGGCCTTCAGCCGCGGTGCCCTGTCCTGCCGTCTGCTTTCTGTCATGGACCCCGGAGGGAGGTATTGTTCTCGGGCCTGGTCTGTTCGGTTGCCGGGAGGCTTCCCGTTGATGGGGGGGTACTGTTGTGTGTTGGGGGGTTTGGCTGGATGTTTTTGTGTTGTCTTCTTTTCTTTGCTCTCCAGGTGGTATGCAAACTGGTTTTTGTCTGTGGAGAAGGTGCTGGCAGAAGAGTCCTTCACCCTCATCAGCATTATTAGCTGCACCTGTGGAGGATGTTCACGTGCAGGCCTACTGACTCGCAGCACCTGTGGATGATGCTCATGTGCAAACTTAAAGACTTTCAGCTGAAGCAGATAATGAGATGGCGTTCTGCATTTAAGCCATGAGTGGTTCAAGCAGAATTGCCGGGAACTCGACCTTGTGACGTTCGTTTGTGAGACGCTGAGGACCGCGTCAGGGTTTGACATATCGTGCCTGTGAAGGAGGACGGGTGAGGGACACATGCTGTCAGCACACATCAGAGGTGATTATTGTCTGAATGATCGTTAATAAATCGTTTTGTTTTTGGAACCGCTTTCTGGTTATTTAGCGCTGGGTTCGGTCAGACGTTGGTCCGCTCCTCAACCTGCGTCTGCACATAACAGCTCTTTCCTCAAGGCTGAACCATTAATTAAAGGTGCACATCTGCGCTTAGCAAAAACATGACCCTAGCAAAACAGTCTGCACATTCTGGCAAAACAGTCTGCACATGACTAAGCCAAAGATCATTTGCTCACTTTCTCGTGTGGCAGTTTTAATGATCACTTGAACAGTGATTGCTTTGACAATGAGTAATTATTTAAAGGAATAATGGTACATGAACGTCTCACACATGCATACATGTATATATGAAAAATAGAGAACAGAATCAAAGACACGATCACAGAGAGTACATCAAAGTAAAAACATTAATATTTGATAATATATATTGACAATATAGAGAAAACCCTGTCATTTGGTTACTGTTGCTGTTTGCTGAGTGCCTTTTTGTGTACTGGACCCTGCAAGCCTTCTCAGTAAAGAATTTTGAACGCCTATCTCCTGTGTCTGAGTCCAGTATTTATGTCCAACCTTCTTGTGCTCCAAATATTGTTAGTTTGTCCTTGCTGGGCAATTCCAAAACCCATCTCAGTAATTTCCTTTGGGATAAATAAAGTTGATCTTATCTTATGTTAATATGTGTATTATCCATCTAAGAAATATAGCGAAGATTTGTCCCATCATGTCTATGGCTGATGCTGAGTCTCTGATTCATGCTTTTATTTCTTCCATATTGGACTACTGTAATGCTGTGTTTTCTGGTTTACAGCAGTCCAGCATCAGGGGTCGTCAACTGGTTCAAAATGCTGCTGCCAGACTTCTGACACGAAGCAGAAGGTTTGGCCACATTACGCCGGTTCTGGCTTCTGGTGTCTTTGACGTTGGATTTTAAAGTGTTATTATTGGCCTATGAAATTGTTCATGGTCTGGCACCCCCTCCCTACCTGGCCGGCCTGGTTGAGCCCTATGTACCGGCTTGGGCCCTGCATTCACAGGATGCAGGCCTACTATGCATCCCTAGGTTGAATAAAAAGTCAGTGGGTTACAGAGCCTTTTCCCACCACACCCCAGCTCTGTGGAATAATCTGCCTGCGCAGATTTGACAATCAGACTCTGTGGAGACTTTTAAGGCTAGATTGACGACACAATTTTTTTCCCGTTTTATCATTAGCATTTTATATGATTGTATGTCTTCTTTTATTCCTTTTACTTTTATTCCTTTTACTTATGTTTTTAATTTTTTATTGTGTTCTAATCTTTATTTCATTTTATTCTGCCTTTAAATGATGTTTGTGAAGCACCTTGAGGCAGCTTGTCGTGATTTGGCACTATATAAACCAATAAATTAGATTTTGATTTGATTATGTTTGGTGTAAATTGGAGTGGAAACTTCTATTTGACCTTTGACGCAATTACCTGGATGCCAATGATGCCCCCATTGGCAAATTTGACCTTGCCTGGGTAATACCAGAACCCACCAACATATGTAAACCAAATTTGGTGTAAATGGGAGTCGAAAACTTTAATTTTGACCTTTGACATCAAGCCCTAAACCCCAATGACTGAACTCAAAGTTGGCAAATTTGAAATTATCTGGGCAATTGCAAAGTCCACCTTGATATGTGTGCCAAGTTTGGTGGACATTGGAGTGTGTGTGTTGTGGGGGAAGGGGGAGGGGACTGTTAAGAATCTAATAAATGTATAACCTTTGACAAGATGACATTGACATTTGCCAAAGCATTACCTTTACGGGCAATTCTGACCATCATCTACATTCCAAGTGTGTTGAAAATTGGTAGGAATAGGGGATTGAACAGACATTGATCTTGACACACTGAAGAAACAGTGGAAATGTGCCTAAAACCTTTGCACAGTATTGCAGAGTTCCTAAAAAAAAAACTAAAACCAAACTGAAAATGCTCAAAAAGCTTATTTATTCCCCCAAGCTTCATGAAGTGGAATTTTCCTTCTTTGTGTGCGCCTAGAGAATCCTTTTAACCTTCAGCTAAGAGCTTAGCTCAGGCCAAAACTCTGGAAAATGTGCGGTCTTTGCCTCTGTACTCCTTCAATTCAGCGCTCTTATTTAAAAAAAAGTCATGACTGACAGGACTGAGCGTCAAAGGTTAAATCCACTGCATTTTACAAAAACAACAGCAAAAGCTGAACTCCAGCTGGTTTTATGGAATCACTGCAAAGACGTCAGCTGAAGAATAAAAACACTGGTCTTGTCATTAATGGTTCACTTACTACAGCCGCAGTGTGCAGGATTTAAGGGCGTTTCTGAGCAGAAATCCAATAAAGCATTCATATGCATCAGTTCATTAAGCGAATAATTAGCAGCAACAACGAATCAATGCATTTTCTTCAGATTAGAGCAAGCTCTTTCGATCTACACTGGAGCAGGCGGCCACATGGAAGCCCCCATGTTGCATCGTCATGTTGATACAGTAGCCCAAAATGGACAAGCTTACTCTATATTTTGCATGGTTGCTAGTTCAGGCTAACAATTGTGAGGACCCTTAATTTAAAAAAATGTAAAATAGAAGTTGGCACTCTAACTCTGTGTTTGGTCTTGCCATAAACTGCACAGATATTGGTCTGATATGCTATTTGAATTAGAGAAAATATTGGCTTTAGAACTTGAGATGGACCCATTGTCCCACATTCTGGGACTCCCGTAGTAGGAAGAAGATCCTTTCACAATGTATTAACGAAAAAGTACCAGTTATTAAATGTTGTCAGACAAACATATTGTATAAATTCTTGGAGGCCTACTTGAGATTTTCTTTGTTGCTTTGACCTCATATGGACTTTGCAATCTCTGGCATCTACTACTACAACAGGTTCATCTGCATACTCCACAGCAGCCTGTATTCAAGGTCCTTAAAATGGATCAATATCTCCACCAGGTGGCCATTTACCAGTTAAGCAGGTAGAACAGAATTTGTCCATGAGTTCTAGTTGTGTATGTCGAGCTGGGCTGATTTTTGTTTGCTCATGTTGTCCAGCTTTTACATTTTTTTTCCCTCTTACCTGCTTATTAATGTGTATTATCTTTTATTTGTTGTTAAAGTAAAAATGGCTTACAAAAGATGCAAAAACATGAATGGAAACAAAATTGTGAAAGACGGCATATTGCAAAATGCAAAGAAGAAGAAACAGCAAGACGTTTAACGCTGGCAGCTGCAGGTTTGGTGATTAAAACACCCGCCGTTTTTCTCTTTTCGGCAAATATATGTAGTTATGTCTCCATATACATTTCTACACGCTTTACTTTTTCTTGTTCCCCCCGTTTTCAATATTATTATATTTAAGTAAATATTGGAGGAGTGGGGTACAATTAGTTATACCTAACAGCTAAAGTTAGCTTATCTAGCCGGCCTTCGCAACGTTCATCGTAGGTTACAAAATAGTTGGTTCCTTTGTGTTTGATAACAATCTTCTCCTATGATGTCTTATCCTTCTTATGTCTTATTACTTATTATATTATATATACCTTTTTCTTGAGCTGCTTGGGTGGGTAGGGAGAGTTCCCATGGGATAAAAAAGCTTTTTAACCTACCATCCCTGGTTCTCAAGACCAGGCACCCAAGTGGCTGTACTGTACTCTTTTCTACTCTCCTATTTTACTCTTCCTTTTTAGATATTTAGATATACCTTTGTATACTGGCATAGTTCCACCTTAGAATTGGAATATATTAGATATACCTTACTGAATTTTCATATAGCATCAAATAACAAACCAGCCCAAGGTGCTTCACGAGGGCAAGGTGTAACTCTACCAACCCCTTTTGGCTGTGTTTGCATTCATTATATATTACTGAGGTTGCCAGAGTTATAGTTTTTGAAAACATATTTGGAATAAAGCTGTAACAACATGTATGTGCTCCTTGTAAAGAACAACATTCATTCACTTTCTATACCCACTTATTTCAGTTAAGGGTCATGGGGGGGAGCATGTGTGTGACTTTTTTCTTTGGCCAGCTTTCATTTTTATTCACAGTGTTAACGTTGCTTCACTGTTAGCTGTCTCTGACTCCACTGTATTTGTTGGTGAGATGTTACAAAGTGTTGGTTCATGACACATTCAGGGTGTCAGATTTGTTCAAGTTTGACGTGCAGCTGTAGACTGGATCCGTTTTTTAAAATGCAAACAGTAGAGTTGGATTACAGGAGACAGAATGGTCAGGACAGTACTACAACCTATGTTACATTATGTTAGCCTGTACAGCTAACGGACTAACACATTGTTAACACAAACTCATTCATTTCCACTAGATCTGGATTTGTCTTTTAGGTGTTTCAGTAAATTTGAGGTTTCCTTTGGTCTGAAACGTGCAATGGCACATTTGCAAACAGCTTTTGTGAATCAGTTACTACTCCTCATCCACTTCAAACAGAAAGTCTGGCACTTTTCTTGCTGCAGCTGTAGTTTTTTTGTGCTTGAAATTTCACAGCAGTTGTAAAAAAAAAAACAAAACAAAAAACAAAACAAAACAAAAAAAACAAAACTATTGAATGTCTCAGAATACTGTTCCAGACTGTTTTGGCCCACTTTAACCTTCAAGTTCTCTTTGGATGGAGAAAATGTATCTTTTCAAGTTTACTACTTCTGACCAAATCACAATAAAAAAAAAAGGTCTCGTCCTCTCTTCATGTGCTCCCACAGCTCATTTTTTTCTACTTTTGTTTTTGTTTTTCTTCTCTTTTCTTCTTCTACTGCCTAAGGCTAGTATCTCACAGAGCGACGAATGTGAATTTCTGCTGCCCTTGAGGAAGAAATGCTTTGTCTGGCTGCTGCTGCAGCTATTCTGCTGCAGAAGAGAAGGAAAAAAGACGAAGAAAAAGAAGAAAGGAAGAAGAAAAGGTACACAGTTTGGGCCAGAGAGTGGTTGCGAACCAAAAAGAAGTTTAGCAATATGTTGTTATGTGTCGGACGCAGCCCCGA
Organism: Thalassophryne amazonica; assembly: GCF_902500255.1. Classification (NCBI taxonomy): domain Eukaryota; kingdom Metazoa; phylum Chordata; class Actinopteri; order Batrachoidiformes; family Batrachoididae; genus Thalassophryne; species Thalassophryne amazonica. The sequence goes on along the minus strand of NC_047120.1, from coordinate 28,724,639 downwards.
GAACCGACCAGCGTTTGAAGGACCCAGTATAAAATAAGCAGAGCACGGTACAAAGGATAACAGGGTTTAATAAACATAACAGTGATGTGAAAAAATACAAACAAATAAGTGCGCGGTCTGGCGTGGCGGATTTGCGGTGTGCTCCCAGCAGCACAAAACGGTCCGGAGCCAGAACCAGTTCGGACCCAAGGACCCCGCCGACACCCCCCAGGTGGCCGCGACAAACCGAGTCTGTGAAAGAAGAAATCATCATGTGAGTCCACACTCTACACACAGAGGGACCGCTCAAAGGTGTACAAACAGCAAACACTTCCTGGCTTAATTACTAATCAGCTTCCCACCCTGCAGGCATAGAACACCCTGTTCACAAAACTCCACTGCAGTGGAAGCTGATTAAACGACTACATACAGCTCAATATAATAAGGTGTGAGGGACACCACATTTACTGACTGTATAAATGTTAGTCACAAAATCTAACGTACATCAGGAAGTGTGCTGACGAGCGTGAGACCTCACCCCCTCCTCTTTCACAGACCATGCATCAAACCTGGACGTTCTCTGCATCCACTGATGATGAGATGGCTCTCGAGACGACGATCTCACCCGCCTGGTCACAAGGTCGAGTCTCTGGCAAATACACACTGTGTACTCCAGTCTTAAATGCCACCGTGTTCCAATCCATGTAGATGCACCACAGCTGTGAGTCCTGACGAGCCGCAGGTGATCAGCCTCAGGTGATCAGGGTGAGGTCCTGATAAACTCAGCTACACAGCCACTCAGTCCCAAATGCGCACCACCTGGAAGGAAAAACAAAAGACAGGACAGAAAACAGAAACAAAAGGCAGCCAGGCCCCCCCAGCCACACAACAGCACCCCACCCTCACGGGAAGCCTCCCGGCGACCACACAAACCCGGCCCAGGAGAAACACCCCCCTCCAGGGGCCATGGCTGGAAACCGTATCTGCATTCGTCTTCCAACAGAATGGTTGATGTCTTCTCCTCTGGCTGCATCTTTGCCTTTGTTTCTGTCAGTCAATTAGCACAGGTGTGGCCAGGAGTTCTTAAACCTGTGCGGTCAGCCTTTGTCCAACCATGTTCACAGTCTGGTTAGTCATAAAACAAAAAAGACAAACACAAACAACCAAACCACCCCCCCCTCCTCAGGGGACCGTCCCATCAAACCCCGGGAGGAGGAGAAAAGAAAAACAACCCAAACTTAAACTTGCAAATAAAAACGCTAACACCCCCCCCCCCCCCCCCCCCCCCCCCTAATGACATGTAGGGACCAACACCCCCCAGAGGACATCCCGCCAGCTCCAGGAGTAATAACCACAGCCGAGGTCCCTCTGGGATCCAACGTCACCTACGGGGACTCCCAGCGCCTCCCAGAGGACCATTCCATCAACCCCAGGAGACGCCTCCCCTCATGACCAACGGACCCAGCCCCGGCCGTCTATGGCTAGATGGACCCACAGCCCTTTCCCTTCCTGGCTTAATTGCAAATCAGCTTCCCACCCTGCAGGCATAGAACACCCTGTTCACAAAACTCCACTGCAGTGGAAGCTGATTTAAACGACTACATACAGCTCAATATAATAAGGTGTGAGGGACACCACATTTACTGACTGTATAAATGTTAGTCACAAAATCTAACGTACCTCAGGAAGTGTGCTGACGAGCGTGAGACCTCACCCCCTCCTCTTTCACACAGACCATGCATCAAACCTGGACGTTCTCTGCATCCACTGATGATGAGATGGCTCTCGAGACGACGATCTCACCCGTCTGGTCACAAGGTCGAGTCTCTGGCAAATACACACTGTGTACTCCAGTCTTAAATGCCACCATGTTCCAATCCATGTAGATGCACCACAGCTGTGAGTCCTGACGAGCCGCAGGTGATCAGCCTCAGGTGATCAGGGTGAGGTCCTGATAAACTCAGCTACACAGCCACTCAGTCCCAAATGCGCACCACCTGGAAGGAAAAACAAAAGACAGGACAGAAAACAGAAACAAAAGGCAGCCAGGCCCCCCCAGCCACACAACATATGTGTTCCAACCATTTACAAGTGTTTTAATTCACTAAGAAATTTTGAACATGTTCAAAATTTATTTGTGACAAGAAATACTGTTTGTGACCTCAAAAACTGCTTGCATACTGTTTTGCATCTTTTTACGAAATCTGACGACAGTGGGGGGCACAGCTAACTGAAAATTTAGCTTTGATAACCATTAAATCGCTAATTGAAAATCTAACTTTTGTAACGCTAAACCAAACCGCAAACCGGTAAAAAATTTTTGAGGAAGTTACCGCTAACTGCTAACTTTTAGTATTGACTCGGTCACGACCACATCAGATTACACTGTGGAGTTTAAGCACCGCAGGAGCTGCTGGGCATTCCCAGGATCGCAAACACAAAACAAATGCACAAAAAATAAATATATAAAAAATAAAACCACAAACACAGTCATTATCTTTCAAAAGCAGTAAATCACAGTATTAGAAGTCACAGTTTGTCTCTGTATTATATATTTATAAACCGTTAATGGCGCTACGGCTCACCTGTACTGTGTTAACAAACACAAAACAAATGAACGAAAAATAAATAAATAAAAATACTGAGTTTTGACATGCTTACATACCGTTTTTGTCCACAGTGTAACTTCTTGCAGTTCTATGTTACAACAGCCTTGTCCTCTTACCACCATTTGTGTGCTTTGACCTGTGAAAGGGCAGTGTTAGCTACCTCTCTATGTTCATAAACAGGAACTAACATGTACTAACATGTAACGTTTTTTGACTGTTAAACTTTACTCACTTTACCAGCAAAAAAAAAAAAAAAAAAAAAAAGTTAGCAGACTGAAAGTTAGCAGAACTAAATTTAGCGGAAACTAATTGGTCCGCTGACGGTTTTCAGAGTTAGCTGAAAAGCTAATCTGCTAACAAAAATGTTAGCTTTGCTAATTAGCGGTTAGTGGATTTGTGGAACTGTGCCCATCACTGCCTGACAAATCCCAAAATTTGCTGCATTTGTCAGCATTTGCCACTCTGAGATATGGCTTAATGTATTTTTATTACTTGTGTTTCTTTCATCTCCTCCTTTTCTTCTTCTGCCTCAGTCTTATTCAAGAATGGTGGTCCGCCAGGGACCCCTACTGGTCAGTGACTAGATTGATAAAATATCACATTTTAATTAAACTCTCACACTGTATAAAATTACTTAAACATCTAATAGATTGTGATATACTGTTTTAATATTCCGTTAGAGTGAACAGCAGACCTAATGTTTTTGGCTATTTGATAAGTTAGATGATTCATGATATATTTTTTTTATTGGTTAAGTGGCCCATGGTCTGAAAAACTTTGAGAAACGCTGTTCTAATGTCTAATGTGTGGTGATAACCTGCTTCAACTTCCTTTAATTAGTCCTAATATCTGATATCACCTATTTTGGTTGGACCAAATTTTGGTCCTGTGGTCCAGACTGTGGTCCAAGGCAGCTTTCACAGCTGCTATTTTTGTGCACACCAATCAAGTGTGAAAGTAACTGGAATGACATTTTTGCCTGTTCAGTGGCGACAAAAAAACAGTTTACTGGGAATGTTCTCAACTTGCCTCGTCCATTATCTGTATAACCTACAACAGTGTGTTCAAAATCAATATTGCACAGATTAATTTTGCTTTTGTCCAAAGTCAAATAATGACCTACACATAGTCTAAAAATAGAGCCCAGCTTAAAAAAAAAAATCTCAAAATTCTGGAATCATTTATTTATTTCTGAAACACTTTTGTTTATACTTTTTAATATTCAGGGCCCTTGTTGGTAGAATCACAAAGATCCCACACAATGCGTGAAGGCCCAAACCTCCTGCTCATCTCGACAAACATCTCTGTAGCAGGTTAAACGCACCAAATGACTTATCGTCTCCCACAGATTACAATTTCAATCACGATGTTCAATTATAGTCTCGGTCTGAGGACCTGTCAGCCGCTTTGGGTTGTTTTCTAGAATTGTTTGAAAAATATCAATATCACTTTTGCCATAGCTAGAAGACATGGTTGGGCTATAAGGCTCCATGCTGTTTCCCATAGCGATCTGCCCTGTAATGCCTCAACCTAACCCCAGTTTCTGAAAAAACAATTACATGAGAGCTCTCCGAGCGCCTATATTCTGTCAGCTCAGGCTCATGGCTGTGTGATGTTTGTGCCAAAAGTGGGAATTAATATATTATAATATAATGGATAAAGCTTGTGTGACATCTCCCATAGGTTTTCTATGGAGATCCGGAACAGCCATGTTCTGGGTGTCGCCATGTTCACAGTATCTGTATAATGAACTTATTAATGCGTAAATGGGTGGAGAATGGGTGACGAAAGATGCCTGAACACGTCCCTGTCTCTCTGAACCACCTAACCTGGTTTCGGATGTTTATTAAATCATATTTTTGGAGACTGTGCGGTGGTTCTCCTAATGGCTTACTTTGTTGTGGACATTAAAAATTATGCAATGCTTATTTTTCAGTAATTGTACATTAAGTAGCCCTGATGGATGAGACTACTGAAAAGTGCTCATGGTCTTAGCGTGCAACATTAAATCTGAGGAGATTTTCACTCAGTGCAAATATTGCAACAGAGACATCTTTGATGATCCATTAGGACATTTTACCACACAACAAGCCATATTATTCCATCCATTTTCTATATCTGCGCGCTCCCATTAAGGGTCTTGGTGCCGAGGGGTGGGTGGTTGGAGCCTATCACAGCAGTCATAGGGTGTGAGGCAGCAGAATCCCAGCCTGACTGGGATTTGAACCGACGAAGGGCCCTTGGGCAATTAATTTCCTTAATCTCCTAGTTGCTCCCGGTGTGTAGTGAGTACCTTGTATGGCAGCACCCTCCCATCGGGGTGAATGTGAGGCATTGTGCCCTATCTATCTGGTTTGATACACTTTTTCATACTTTCTTACCTTCAGAGGTTCAGAATTAGATTGTGTCAAGTGGCTACAAATGAATGCTAACCTTAGCTAGTTTGTAGCATTTGACTTAAGGTACATTTTAACTAAGCAATGTTAGTTATCTAAAGCTAACATTTGCCTCACTAACACTGGCTAACTAAGATGAGGTAAAGGCCCCTACATTTGACATTGTATAATTCACTCTCTGATTTGAACATCTTTGGTATCATTGATGAATTACTAGTAAGTAATACTCTGTAATATGCTAAAATAAATAAATTAGTCTAAATGTTTCAAGGTGTTATTAAAGAGCCTTTTCCATCTGTATATGTGTTTTTGTCTTATTTAAGTGCCAGATACACTTAAATTCCTGTTATACCTACTTTCCCAGTCAACATGATGGTATGCTAATTTCACTTCCACATTTCATGGTTTTGACCACATTTATATCAGGTGCAAATGCGCATACCAGTGGATGGCCAGAACCCTGTATTTTAGTAATATGTTGGGAGAAATTGGGTTTTGAGCCATTATCTAGGACGTCTTCCAAATTTTTCTTTTTAGTTTATGACTATCCTGATAAGTTTAGTCTTTTTCTCAGAATATTAACGCGTTATACCCACAAACATGCTTATACATTACTATCACTACTTATGCCACTAAATAAAGTTTACTAAAACATCCCCTGTGACAAAATGTGTGCCCTACCTGGCGCAACCCCACATTACATGGGAAATGGATGTATATGTATATATTTCAACACAGATTAAGTCAATCAAATCAAGGTTATTTTACTTCACTGGAAAAATTTTTGCATACTTTAATAATTTGTCTTATCTATCTAAGTGTTTCAGGCACTTGTGTTCCTCACTTCATTTGGGTTGAACTAATCCATCAATGTGAGAGATTATCTACAATTTAGGATGCGTCTGAATGAATATTCATGAGTGTTTAAAGTTATGTATCAGCTCTCTGCATTTTTCTACTTCAGGCCTTTTAGTGATTTACACGCCTCCTTTCGATGCTTTGTGTTATCCCAAATCAGGTTCAAACTTCCCTTTTGAAGACTGAGCAGATAATTTTGTATAAACTTTGTGGTCCGCTGTTATTCCAATTTGAAACTGCAAATGAATCGGCTATCTTATTTTGTGAAATATTATGATGGGATGAAAATAAGTAAATGGGTAAAAAGGCAGAGTGTGGGAAAGATTGGTGTGACCTGAGTGGGACGAATGAAGCTTGAACACGCTCTCCAGCTCAAATTTCCAAAACAGACAAAGCTACAGCTAACAGGTTTTGGTTTGGTTGTTTTATTAATGGTTATATTTATGGACTGGGTGATGGTTTTCATAAATAACTTTTAACATGAAATAAGTTGATACGGATGACATGAAAAACAAACAAACAAACAAACAAAAAAACAAAATTTCACTTGCCTACTCTGTACAGTTTTAAAGAAAAGGAAAAGTAGCTATGGAGACTAAAACCGTTTTGTTGTTTCAGGCTGTAAACATGCACTGTAAAAAAAGTCTGTGAAATTAATGGTGAAATCTTGTGAATCCACAACATAAAGAAATTGTTAAATGAAAAACAATGGAGTGGGGTTTACTTTACAGCAGTAATGTGTCAAATGTGGAACAAAACTGTACTGTGAATTTAACAGTACAAATATGTCAAAATAATCATATACCATTGTAGAACTGACAAACGATTGTAGTTTAAAAACATAAAAATGGTAATACCAAAAACTGTACAAATCAGATAGATTTTACAGATGAGAATTTTCACGAATACAGTAAAATACTGATAATTAAGGGTTTGAAACAAGAGGTGATGTGTCTGTTTAAACTACAACCCCTGGCAAAAATTATGGAATCACCGGCCTCGGAGGATGTTCATTCAGTTGTTTAATTTTGTAGAAAAAAAGCAGATCACAGACATGACACAAAACTAAAGTCATTTCAAATGGCAACTTTCTGGCTTTAAGAAACACTATAAGAAATCAGGAAAAAAAATTGTGGCAGTCAGTAACGGTTACTTTTTTAGACCAAGCAGAGTGAAAAAAATATGGAATCACTCAATTCTGAGGAAAGAATTATGGAATCACCCTATACATTTTCATCCCCAAAGTTAACACCTGCATCAAATCAGATCTGCTTGTTAGTCTGCGTCTAAAAAGGAGTGATCACACCTTGGAGAGCTGTTGCACCAAGTGGACTGACATGAATCATGGCTCCAACACGAGAGATGTCAATTGAAACGAAGGAGAGGATTATCAAACTCTTAAAAGAGAGTAAATCATCACGCAATGTTGCAAAAGATGGTGGTTGTTCACAGTCAGCTGTGTCTAAACTCTGGACAAAATACAACAACATGGGAAGGTTGTTAAAGGCAAACATACTGGTAGACCAAGGAAGACATCAAAGTGTCAAGACAGAAAACCTAAAGCACTATGTCTCAAAAATCGAAAATGCACAACAAAACGAATGAGGAACGAATGGAGGAAACTGGAGTCAACGTCTGTGACCGAACTGTAAGAAACTGCCTAAAGGAAATGGGATTTACATACAGAAAAGCTAAACGAAAGCCATCATTAACACCTAAACAGAAAAAACAAGGTTACAATGGGCTAAGGAAAAGCAATCATGGACTGTGGATGACTGGATGAAAGTCATATTTAGTGATGAATCTCGAATGTGCATTGGGCAAGGTGATGATGCTGGAACTTTTGTTTGGTGCTGTTCCAATGAGATTTATAAAGATGACTGCCTGAAGAGAACATGTAAATTTCCACAGTCATTGATGATATGGGGCTGCATGTCAGGTAAAGGCACTGGGGAGATGGCTGTCATTACATCATCAATAAATGCACAAGTTTACGTTGATATTTTGGACAATTGAAAGGATGTTTGGGGATGATGAAATCATTTTTCAAGATGATAATGCATCTTGCCATAGAGCAAAAATTGCGAAAACATTCCTTGCAAGAAGACACGTAGGGTCAATGTCATGGCACAGGGTCAATGTCAACGAGCAGATCTGATTTGATGCAGGTGTTAGTTTTGAGGATGAAAATTTACAGGGTGATTCCATAATTTTTTCCTCAGAATTGAGTGATTCCATATTTTTTTCCTCTGCTTGGTCTAAAAAAGTAACCGTTACTGACTGCCATAATATTTTTTTCTTGATTTCTTATAGTGTTTCTTAAAGCCAGAAAGTTGCCATTTGAAATGACTTTAGTTTTGTGTCATGTCTGTGATCTGCTTTTTTTCTACAAAATTAAACAACTGAATGAACATCCTCCGAGGCTGGTGATTCCATAATTTTTGCCAGAGGTTGTACATTTAGAGGAAAATAAAACATGAGGTGGCCGTTTTGCAGAGATTTTATCTTCTAAATACATAATAAAATTACAACAAGTTTACTCTGTAAAATATACATATTTTATGCAAAATAATTTACACATTTACTGTAATTTTTACAGAATTCTTCTGCTAACCACAGCTGCCAGGATTTTTCCGTAAAGACAAGGGAATTTTTTTTTTACAGTGTGTCTATATTTGTGCACAAAAGTTGGAGAATTTAACATGGGCGTCTATGGGGAGTGGCTCCCTTTTGGAGCCAGCCTCAAGTGGACATTATAGGAACTGCAAAATTTGCTTCTTCCTTCTTTCGTTATGTATCAGGGCTGCAGGTTGGGATTTAATGGCGCACATGTGAGCAAGATGCTCAACCGATCAGCATCACCATATATGGTATTATTGCACCCTCTCCTCACATTGTCCACCAAATAACTCTAGGCTGATTTCTGATTCAGGTGCCTCTTCAATGAGGAGGCAGGCTGTCCAGAAACCGCTGCCACTGACTCCCAGTGCATGGATGAAGGCCACAATGGAAGTGTCAATGAAGCCACTATACCCGACCTCATTTGTCCATCCTTATAATTTTTTTCAAGATGCCGCATAAGATCCACTCAACACGACGAGAGGCACAAAACATCCACATTTCACACATTCGGCAGATGTTTTCCAACTAATTGTAAAGTGTGAAGTTATTTCATAAACAGACAAAATTGCCAATTCTGGAGTTTGCCCAGCTGTCAAACCAGTTCATTGCCAGCTTTGCTTTAGTCCATAAACATGTTTGTCTTCAAGGCAGCAGCAGTCTAGCACACAGTGTTGACCATTCCTGGGACAAATGAGTGAGAAACTCTCGGGAGACATACTGAGACATTCTGTACCGACTGCTCAACAACTTGGCGACCTCAGAGGGCATTGGCACTGACCAGAAAGGAGTTTCCAGTGGAGTGTGGCTTTCATATTTTCCACATTAAAGACATAGGCGCACAGAATGTTCAAAACCACATTTTCTAGTAGGCTAACTCACACTGACAGGCAAGAGACCTCCCCACACATTTGTCCAATGTGGAGCTACATGATACAATATTTCCGTTCTGCTGCATCTCAGTGTTTTTGTAATTCTATGGACAAACTTGACAAATGGCTGAAAAAAGACCTCTTCCAACACTCCCAGTACATGTAAAATTCTGCTCAAAATTATTTGCGCACCTGATTTTCAATAATTTGAGATAAAAGTAAGTGTTATGTGTCGGACGCAGCTCGGAGAACCGACCAGCGTTTGAAGGACCCAGTATGAAATAAGCAGAGCACGGTACAAAGGCTAACTGAATTTAATACATAACAGTGATAATATAATAACAAAAGGTGCGGCCTGGCGTGGTGCGCTCCCAGCAGCGCTAATGGTCCGGAGCCAGAAGCTGTTTCGGACCCAAGGACCCCGCCGACACCCCCCAGGTGGCCGCAACAACCGAGTCTGTGAAAGAAGGAACCATTATGTGAGTCCACACTCTACACACAGAACACTTAAAGGTGTACAAACAGCAAACACTTCCTGGCTTGATTACTGATCAGCTTCCCAACCTGCAGGCATGGAACAATCAGTTCCCAAAACTCCACTGCAGTGAAAGCTGATACATGACTAACAAACAGCTCAATACAATAAGGTGTGAGGGACACCACATTTACTGACTGTATAAATGTTAGTCACAAAATCTAACGTACCTCAGGAAGTGTGCTGACGAGCGTGAAACCTCACCCCCTCCTCTTTCACAGACTGTGCATCAAACCTGGACGTTCTCAGCATCCGCTGTTGATGAGATGGCTCCCGAGACGACGATCTCACCCGTCTGGTCACAAGGTCGAGTCTCTGGCAAATACACACTGTGCACTCCAGTCTTAAATGCCAACATGTTCCAATCCATCCAGATGCACCACAGCTGTGAGTCCTGACGAGTCGCAGGTAATCAGGGTGAGGTCCTGACAGCCTCAGCAACACAGCCACTCAGTCCCAAACGCACGCCACCTGGGAGGAAAACCAAAAGACAGAAACAAACCGGCAGCCAGGCCCCCCAGCCATATAACAGTAAGCCCGTTTGGCTGTTCCCTTGGGGTCACCACAGCAGATCTGCATGTTGAATTGGCACAAGTTTTATACTGGATGCCCTTACTGATGCAACTCCATATTAAATAGAGAAATGTGGCAGGGGTGTGGTTTGAACCCAGAACCTTCTGCACCAAAAGCTCACACACAAACCACTTAGCCACCACCCCTGCAAACAGGGGTGTAGCACCAAATTCTGGGCCCTAGGTACTAGCCATATTGAAGCCCCCCCCCCCCCACCCTCACTGTTATGTTCTTTTTTATTAACGCAAAAACCAAATTTCTAATGTGTAGTCAAACCAGGTCTAAATCATGTATACCTTAGATCACACCTGGGAGTCAGAACCCTTTTAAAGTTGGGGGAGCAATATTGAGTTTGGGGGTCTGGGGGACCAAATTGCAACCATTTTCTAGAAAAATGGTGCAATTTGGTGCATCCCCCGTCTGTTAAAATGCACAGGAATGCACCAAATTGCGCCATTTTTCTAGAAAATGATGCAACTTGGTCCCCCAGACCCCCCAACTCAATATAGCTAGCTTTCAAGCTCACCTCTCTTTTCAAAGAATTTGGTTAGCAGCTGCTTTCCCTCATTTAGTTTTCTTTCCCTGTCCTTTTTTCTCTTCTTTTTTGAAATCTAGACTTTGATTTTTTAGGAAAGACATATTTTATTTCAGCCTAAACACTAGGGCTGCAACTAACGATTATTTTACTAATCAGTTCATCGGTCGATTATTTTTCGATTAATCGTTTTGTTTGTTTTTTTACTTACATGTGAGTTTTGCCATTATATCTTGAAGTGAGTTATTATTAAAAGGCCTTTATCACGTAACATAAACGTTTGACCTTGTAACAAAGTTATGTTATATTCTTGTCAAAAACATACCTGGAGTAGTGTTTTGTTTTATTTTGCACATACATACATCACCGACACACCACAAAGAGATTCCATCAGGTTTCACCCGATTATGAGCATTTTAGATGCCTACAGTAACTATCTCAACCACTGACAACATATTACAGCAAGAGTCCACAAAACTATTAAAGGCCTGACTAAAGTGTAATATGTTATATTTAAAAACATATTTTCATGAAAAAAGACACAAATGTGCAGTTTATTGCATTTTATTTTTTTCTTTTGTAAAGACACAGCTTAGATGTGGTTTGACTGAAACAAATTGTTATTAAACTTAAATAAAACAGGGATGAAGTGGAGGTGTAAGAGTCCACTAGGTATTCACAGGAAACAGTTATTTCTATATTATGTATGTTCATTGTTAGTTGGTTTAATCTTTTCTGTTTTGTTTTATCAGATTCTTTTAGTCCGTTTCTCTAAAACTGTATTGTGGCATTATTAGTTATTATATTACTATTGTTGTTTCTACTATTATTATTATTGATATATAAATAAAAATAAATGAATAAAATATTACAATTTGTAATACATTTGACTCTTTTATGACAACAAACGCTGAGCCATGAATTATTATACAGAAAACAAATGTGCTGTACTGCAACAGCTTAATGCTAACTTTAAAATTGAAAACGCCATAGACATGCTAACGCGTTAGCATCGGTCCCGTTTTTAAGTTATAAAATACATCTATCAACTGTTTCAGAAGACCATAAGAGGTCAGATTAACATAAAAAGGTGAATATTACTCACAGACATATGCCATTTGGGGTTTTAGTGGGGAAAAGATTAAGTGAACTAAAACACTGAATCAAGAAAGCACCAGATCAAAGCACTGCTGTATTTAATGCCAGTTTTTTGTGCCCCCCCCCCCCCCATGCTCTGGGCCCTGGGTACATAGTACCCTTTACCCCCCCAGTCCGATGCCCCTGCCTACAAAGTAGAAATAAATAAAATAAAACCAAAATTGTTCAAGAACAATGACAACAGCAACACTTCACATGTATTTGATCAGACCCTAAGAAGAATTTGATGTGCCTACCCCACTACCTCATTTAGGATGTCTAGTTAAAATTTAGTGAGGGGGTGCACAGCTTTTCTTAGATTGAAAATAGGGAGCCTATAAGGACAAAAATGTTGGGAACCACCGTCTTTAGAGAAACTTGATCATGGTGCCGTTGGAACTCATCCAAGATACAGTAATCCTACGTCCAGTTCAAACTTTGTGAAAATCTGACAAATCTTTACAGTTACAGTGCATCTGGAAAGTATTCACATTGCTTTACTTTTTCTACATTTTGTTATGTTACAGCCTTATTCCAAAATGGATCAATTTTTTTTTCCCTGAAATTCTACACACAATACCCCATAATGACAATATGAAAAAGTTTTTTTAAATAAAAAATTAAGCAATCAGCCTTTACCATGAAGCGCAAAATTGAGCTCAGTGACATCCTGTTTCCACTGATCATCCTTGAGATGTTTATACAGCTTAACTGGAGTCCACCTGAGGTAAATTCAGTTGATTGGACATGATTTGGAAAAGCACACACCTGTCTAAATATAAGGTCCCGCAGTTGACAGTGCAGGTCAGAGCACAAACCAAGCATGAAGTCAAAGAAATTGTCTGTAGACCTCCAAGACAGGATTATCTTGACGCACAAATCTGGGGAAGGGTACAGAAACATTTGTGCTGCTTTGAAAGTCCCAATGAGCACAGTGGTCTCCATCATCTGTAAATGGAAGACATTCGGATCCATGAGAACTCTTCCTGGAGCTGGCCACCTGTCTAAACTGAGTGATTGGGGAGAAGGTCCTTAGTCAGGGAGGTGACCAAGAACCCGATGGTCACTCTCAGAGCTCCAGCATTCCTCTGTGGAGAGAGGAGAACCTTCCAGAAGGACAACCATCTCTGCAGCAATCCACCAATCAAGCCTGTATGGTAGAGTGACCAGACGGAAGCCACTTCTTTGTAAAAGGCACACGGTAGCCCACCTGGAGTTTGTCAAAAGGCATCTGAAGGACTCTCAAACCATGAGAAACAAAATTCTCTGGTCTGATGAGACAGAGATTTGGCGTGAATGCCAGGCATCATATTTGGAGGAAACCAGGCACCATACCTACAGTGAAGCATGGTGGTGTCAGCATCATGCTGTGGGGATGTTTTTCAGCAGCAGGAACTGGGAGACTAGTCAGGATTGAGGGAAAGATGAATGCAGCAATGTACAGAGGCTCCAAGAGAGACACAATTACTCCATATTTACTTGTCATTTTGCAGCTGGAAGACTGTTGAAAAGAAGACGAGGACTCACTGGCTGGTCAGCTATCCATTGTCTGCTTGACTGCTGCTTACAGATTTGGGAACCCTAATTTCCCTAATTTTTTATGAAATGGAGGATCATGTTGCTTATGACAAAAGAAAGAAAGGAAGCATGGATCACCATCACCAGAGGAACGAAAACATGAAGAGAATCAAAACTGTCACTGGCAGGCCAGTGTCTGCACCCTCACCACGAGATGGCACTACATCTTACATACTGTAGCTTTAAGAATCATCCCAGATGTCCATCTGGCTCAATAATTAAGGAACTGATCTTTGACCTTTTCCACACAAACTTACTTATTTTTCCACACAGAAAACAAAAAACATCCTGTGGCAATAAAACAACAATTAAAAAGATAATAAAACATCATCTCCATCAGGTCATGAAGTGCGTTTGAGTCGGTGTTTCTGGACCAGGAGCTTGGAGATCAGTGACCTTGCCCTTGTGCCTGTAGTTGTCAGCAGGCTGTGTGCTCTTGATGCTGCTTCAACACCTGTTTGAGCATGAAACAGCACAAATTGTTCAAGATGAACAAGGTGCGAGTGTGGATTTATGGGTTTCCGTGCAGCGCATACGAGAGCATTCATGTGAACCAGCTGTTCAAGAATACAACAGGCGCTGTCGCACGCACACACAAAAACAAACAAAAAGACAAATCGTCCTCAAAACCTGAGCTTTGCATTAGTCACTAGTCAAAGCAAACAGTGTCATCGTCAATCATCAAGATAACACTGTTTTTTGTGTGACAATGATGAGCCAAAGTGTTGTCAGTTTCTAATTTCAGGTGGTTTCAGTTATTTTCCCTGGACATGTCAAGCCGGTGTCATCCCAGGATGACCACACAGTTATGTTTTTATCTATAAACACAGTCAGGCACTGTAAAAATGAGGAGTTACCTGGATGTAACTCCTGTTCTCAGAGTATGTTGCAGCCTTCTGTCCGTCCGCCTTAAAGACACACATATGTTGGTGGGTTATGAAACTATCCACCTGACATCAACTTTTCCACATGTCAATCATTAGAGTAAATGCCATTGGGGTCAAAGGTCAAATACTAAGTTTTTCTTTTTTAAAACTCCAGTTTTCACCAAAACCTGGCACACACATGTAGCTGGGTTCTGAAGTGCCCAGCAAGGTCACATATGCAAAGATACATAAGTGTGACCAAGGGTCACGTCTGCCTGTCTGTTTGCTGGCATTACCAATACTTGTGTTGTACTGAATCATTTTACCTCTCCTCAATGTGTCTTAACAGTGGAGGCAGGTCTCAGCCTCATTATATCTAAATTCTGGGTCTGTTAGTGAAGCAAAGGGCTAACTGCCAGAGACAACATTAGTATCCTGTGGTGTACTCTGTTGGTTTACTGTTGGCAAGTAATGCTTATATGGGCTGATGGTGTCCTCTGATTCCTCTATCTTTCTCTCTGTTTGAGGTACTATACTTACCTATGACCCCTGCCCTAAGGATACTAAGGGGTGACATTTATAACAACCTATAAATTAGACTTTGAATTTGTTTGCATAATTGATGATTCTTTGTTTTGTACTTCATCTCTGTTATTGTTAGAATGGCCTAAGCAGTGGATCACCCCTGTCTGCTTGAGGTTTTCTTCCTAAAAAAAATGCATTTTTCCTTACCAATGTCACCTAGTGTGCTTGCCCAGGGTGGTTGGTATGGTTAGACTTTACCCATGTGAAGCATATAGGGGTGACCTGTGCTGTGACGTGGCACTATATACAGTTGTATGTAAAAGTTTGGGCACCCCTCATGATATCCATGATTTTCCTTTATAAATCATTGGTTGTTTGGATCAGCAATTTCAGTTAAATATATCATATAGCAGACAAACACAGTGATATTTGAGAAGTGAAATGAAGTTTATAGGATTTACAGAAAGTGTGCAATAATTCTTTAAATAAAATTAGGCAGGTGCATACGTTTGGGCACCCCAACAGAAAAAAATAAATCAATATTAGTAGATCCTCCTTTTGCAGAAATAACAGCCTCTAAATGCTTCCTATAGCTTTCAGTGAGACCCTGGATTCTGGTTGAAGGTATTTTGGACCATTCTTTTTACAAAACATCTCCAGTACAGTCAGGTTTATTGGTTTCCTAGCATGGACAACCTGCTTAAAATCACACCACAGATTTTCAATAATATTCAGGTCTGGGGACTGAGATGGCCATTCCAGAACATTGTACTTGTTCCTCTGCATGAACGCCTTAGTAGATTTTGAGCAGTGTTTAGGGTCATTGTCTTGTTGAAAGATCCAGCCCGGGCGCAATTTCAACTTTGTCATTGATTCTTGAACATTGTTCTCAAGATTCTGCTGATATTGGCTGGAATCCATGTGACCCTCAACTTTGACAAGATTCCCAGTACCTGCACTGGCCACACAGCAACACAGCATGATGGAACCACCTCCAAATTTTACTGTAGGTAGCTTTTCTTGGAATGCTGTGTTCTTTTTCAGCCATGCATACCGCCCCTTGTTATGTCCAAATAACTCAATTTTAGTTTCATCAGTCCACAGCACCTTATTCCAAAATGATGCTGGCTTGTCCAAATGTGATTTACTATAGCTCAGCGACTCTGTTTGTGGCGTGTACGCAGACAAGGCTTCCTCTGCATTACAGCATCATGCAGCATGTCTTTGTGCAAAGTGCGCTGTACAGTAGTGTTCAGAATAATAGTAGTGCAATGTGACTAAAAAGATTAATCCAGGTTTTGAGTATATTTCTTATTGTTACATGGGAAACAAGGTACCAGTAGATTCAATAGATTCTCACAAATCCAACAAGACCAAGCATTCATGATATGCACACTCTTAAGGCTATGAAATTGGATTATTAGTAAAAAAAAAAAGTAGGAAAGGGGGTGTTCACAATAATAGTAGCATCTGCTGTTGACGTTACAAACTCAAAACTATGATGTTCAAACTGCTTTTTAGCAATCCTGTGAATCACTAAACTAGTATTTAGTTGTATAACCACAGTTTCTCATGATTTCTTCACATCTGCGAGGCATTAATTTTGTTGGTTTGGAACCAAGATTTTGCTCCTTTACTAGTGTGCTTGGGGTCATTGTCTTGTTGAAACACCCATTTCAAGGGCATGTCTTCTTCAGCATAAGGCAACATGACCTCTTCAAGTATTCTGACATATCCAAACTGATCCATGATACCTGGTATGCGATATATAGGCCCAACACCATAGTAGGAGAAACATGCCCGTATCATGATGCTTGCACCACCATGCTTCACTGTCTTCACTGTGAACTGTGGCTTGAATTCAGAGTTTGGGGGTCGTCTCACAAACTGTCTACGGCCCTTGACCCAAAAAGAACAATTTTACTCTCATCAGTCCACAAAATATTCCTCCATTTCTCTTTAGGCCAGTTGATGTGTTCTTTGGCAAATTGTAACCTCTTCTGCACGTGTCTTTTATTTAACAGAGGAACTTCATGGGGGATTCTTGCAAATAAATTAGCTTCACACAGGCGTCTTTTAACTGTCACAGCACTTACAGGTAACTCCAGACTGTCTTTGATCATCCTGGAGCTGATCAATGGGTGAGCCTTTGCCATTCTGGTTATTCTTCTAATCCATTTTGATGTTGTTTCCATTTTCTTCCATGCATCTCTGTTTTTTTTTTTTTTTTTTGTCCATTGTAAAGCATTGGAGATCATTGTAGATGAACAGCCTATATTTTTTTGCACCTGCTTATAAGTTGTCCCCTCCTCCAGTCAACTTTTTAATCAAACTATGCTGTTCTTCTGAACAATGTCTTGAACGTCCATTTTCCTCAGGCTTTCAAAGAGAAAAAGCATGTTCAACAGGTGCTGGCTTTCATCCTTACATAGGGGACACCTGATGCACACCTGTTTGTTCCACAAAATTGACGAACTCACTGACTGAATGCCCACACTACTATTATTGTGAACACCCACTTTTCTACTTTTTTTTTTTTACTAATAGCCCAATTTCATAGCCTCAAGAGTGTGTGCATATCATGAATGCTTGGTCTTGTTGGATTTGTGAGAATCTACTGAATCTACTGGTACCTTGTTTCCCATGTAACAATAAGAAATATACTCAAAACCTGGATTAATCTTTTTAGTCACATAGCACTACTGTTATTCTGAACACTACGTATAGAGGACAATGCCAATAGGGATGGTAAGATGATAAGATTTTATCGATATTGATGCCATTATCGATTCCGCTTATTGATCTGATTCCTTATCGATAAGGAATCAAATCGATAATCGATAAACTTTTAGTACACTAAAAGTGTACTAAAAGTAGGCTTTACAAGTTTCATATGTCAACAACATTTTAAATTGGTTACTGGATCCTTGATCTGTGGACATAAATAAAAATAAATAAAATCTGTAGTTTTTGTCAAAAGCAGTTCCTTTCAGACATTTTGGCATGAATGTCCTCTCCGTACCTCTGAGCTGAGTTCAGCCAGCTGCTGTACGTCAGCGCAGGATGTCTCATTTGGAGGAAAAAATGTTTTGATCGATTGCAGCTTGTTTGTATTACAACATTTGGAAAGAGGTGTCATTTGATTTAAACAGTGTTTCACTTTGAATTAATTCTGACTGGACTCTATTGTTCTAACTTGACTAGGCAGAGAGCGGCGCAGTGTTTGGAGCTGTGTGAACAGAACAGGGGACAATTCTTGTTTCTTTCTCCCAGCAAGACAGGAGACCCAGTTAGTGACTTTAATCTGCACAAAAGTGAGTCACGATTGACATATTCAGGGATAAAAGTGGTGAAAACAAACAAACAAACAAAAAAGCTGAAACCCAAAATTACTCCCCAACACCACCCGCATGAAAATGTTTGAATTGTAGAACCTCTGAAATACAATCTGGGGCTAGTTCAGATAATAAACTACATCCATTTAGGTGAGAAAAACCCAACTTTCCTTATTCAAATTCATTCCAGTAGTATTCTGCTCTTACTAGGATGCAGCAGTTTTCTAGCTTGGCAAATAGTTCTGGAGGAAATCACTGAAAAAATTAACACATTGAAAATATGGTTTGACCAAAACAAACTGTCATTAAACTTAAATAAAACATGGATGAAGTGGAGGTGTAAAAGTCACTAGGTGTTCACAGGAAACATTTATTTCTATATTTATTTATGTTCATTGTTAGTTGGTTTTATCTTTTCTGTTGTGTTCTGATTTATCAGGTTCTTTTGGTCTCTTTCTCTAAAACTGTATTGTAGCATTATTAGTTACTATGAGTTATTATTACTATTATTGTTGTTGTTGCTATTATTATTAGTATATAAATAAAAATAAATAAAAAAATACAATTTGATTGTTTTACGACAATGACCGCTGAGCCATTAATTATTATACAGTAAACAAATCCACACAAACGTGCTGAGATGCGAACAGCTTAATGCTAACTTTAACATTGAAAATGCCATAGACATGCTAACGCTTTAGCATCGGCCCAGTTTTTAAGTTATACAATACATCTATTAACTGTTTCAGAAGACCATAACAGGTTGGTTTAACATTAAAAAGGTAAATATGGTCTTTAGTGTTTTAGCGGGGAAAAATTAAGATAAAGCGAAATAAAACAATGAATCAACAAAGCAGCAGATCGAAGTACTGCTTCAATCTGTGAATCACTGCTTCGATTGGTTCAAGGTTCAAAGCAAAGCTGCACTGCAGAAAAGTTGATTACAGACCCACTGAAGGGTCTATAATCATTGTACAGAAATGATCATTTTCCTGACAAACACCCCCAAAAACAACGGCCACTCTGATGGACCGATAAGGGAATGGTTAAGCAAAAAGGTCATTGATGTCGGTGGATCGAATCATTTCTTAACGATACCTGAAAGGAACTGGTTCTCGATACCCATCCCTAATGCACAGAGACACTATCTGCAGCAAGATCATGTTGTAGGTTTTTGGAGCAGGTCTGTGGGTTGACTATGACTGTTCTCACCATCCTTGGCTTCAACTGAGATTTTTCTTGACCTGCCACTTCGGGCCTTAACCAATATTGTGCCTGTGGTCTGCCATTTCCTCATTATGTTCCTCACAGTGGAAACTGACAGCTGAAATCTTTGAGATAGCTTTTTGTATCCTTCCCCTAAACCATGATGTTGAACAATCTTTGTTTTCAGGTAATTTGAGAGTTGTTTAGAAGCTCCCATCTTGCCACTCATTAGAAGAGAAACATTAGAAGAAACATTTGCAAATGGCCACCTTAAATACCCTTTCTCATGATTGGATTCACCTGTGTAATATAGGTGGGCGATACCGGAAATTTTGGTATTGATCCGATACCAAGTAAATACAGGCCAGGTATCGCTGATATCGATACTGGTATTTTTCATATTTAAGCTTCATAGATCCAAAGGATCCAAAAGACCTAGGATAGAATTTCGCCAAACATTGTACGTGACAACAAAATACTTTATCACAATCAACATTTTTGTTTAAAAAAATACCACTCAACACAACTTAAAATCTCCTGAGGTAGAGGGCTGACAAACTACAATACAAAGGTGCGCTGCTCCGTGTTGTGTGACACAGCGCAGCGCTGCTCTTACAGACAGAGAGTAGACTTTGATGAATCTGCATGCGCAACAGTCAGTGCATGCGGGAAAGAAAAAAGCTTGAGTATCGATCTTTTTACACGAGGATCGTTCAATATCAATACCAGTGTTGGTATCAATATTATTGATATTAGGATTGATCTGCCCACCTCTACTGTGTAAAGAGGTCAAGGGTTAATGAGCTTACCAAATCAATTTTGTGTTCCAATAATTAATGCTAAATGTATTCAAATCAATAAAATGACAAGGGTGCCCAAATTTATGCACCTTCCTAATTTTGTTTAAATAATTATTGCACACTTTCTGTAAATAATAGAAACTTCATTTCACTTCTCAAATATCAGTGTTTTCGTCTGCTATATATTTAACTGAAATTTCTGATCCACACAACCAATGATTTATAAAGGAATATCATGAAATTATCCGGGGTGCCCAAACTTTTACATACGACTGTAAATAAACTTGATTGAACTGCTGATTTCTAAGCCTCACCCTGAAATTGCTGTTAATTATTAACTGCTGTTAATCATTAATTTGAGCAAAGGTGAAGGAATTTGATTTTCAACCCAGCCTGCACTAAATGTTACACTTATTAGGTGGATTCCAGAACTTCCCTGACAAAGTCAGCCAGGAGAAGGTCAAGGTCTTTGGAGTCAAATGTCAGATTGCTGAAGTTGTTAAAGTCTTCATGCCCATGGGTATTATTAACTAGTATTACAGATTTGCAGCACATATTTTGTTTTTAGACTTGTTCTATACTAATAAATACTTTATTTACTATTAATGAACAGTTGTTTATTCTCCATAGCGAGTGGCAAAGCAGATTCTTTCTAACACAACACAGGTTAACTCCAGCAGCAGAAAATATGCCACAAACAAATTTTGTGCAAAATATAGGAACTGTCATGGACTTATTTAAAACATCAGTGCAAAAGCACAATACATATGCAACATTGGCAATAAATGCAACTGTACATGGAGTCCAGCAATCAGCAAGCAGATTATCACCCACAAGCATATGGAAGCTACGAACCCTATTGGTTGTTATTTGAGTACCTCACTCACACTCACTCATCTTCAACTGCTTTTCTGGGTTCGGGTCACAGGGACAACGGCTCCAGCAGGGGACCCCCAGACTTCCCTTTCCCGGGCCATTGACCACCTCTGACTGGGGGATCCCGAGGCATTCCCAGGCCAGTGTGGAGATATAATCTCTCCACCTAGTCCTGAGTCTTCAGGCCCGGATCCAGACCGGTTTGGACCAATGCAGTTGCATCAGTCAAATTCTTTTCTGCATCATTCGTCATTGGTAAAAAAAAAAAAAATCTTGAATAATCCTGAATAGTGCCGAACGTGTCCTCGCGGTGAACACAGCTTTGGTTTTCATGTCAACCTATAGTCGGTAAATTATACGGATTTTTCCGAGTTTCAGAGTCATACAGATGTACAAATAAAGTCAGATATTCAGGGCTAGGTCTGCAGCGGGTCTGTAATCAACCGTTTCTGCAGCGCGACTCCACTTTAAAGCCGTGAACCATTAAAGCAATGCTTCGATTCAATGGCTCGTTGGTTCTTTGATTCGCTGCTCTTCAGAAGCAGCAAGTACGCTTCTTAACTCCTCTCAAAGCCATTAAAATATCATGAGTCACTTTTGTGTGTATTAAAGTCACTAACTGGGACTCTTGTCTTGTTGCTGTCAAGAAAAGAGAATCGTCCTCGGTTCCGTTCACACAGCTCGAAACGCTGAGCCGGTCTCTGCCGAGACAGAGTCCGGTCGGAATAACTTCAAAATGAATTGCCGCTTTAAATAAAATGACACCTCTTACAAACGTTGTAATACAGACAAGAAACTACAATCAACTAAAACGTTTTTCCTCCCAAAATGAAACGTGCTGTATTTCTTTACAAATTACATCCTGAAGTGCGCAGCAGCTGAAAGAGCTCAGGTCAGATATATGGAAAAACATTCATGCCAATAATGTCTGAAAGGAAATGCTTTTGACAAAAACTACAGATTTTGTTTATTCCTGTTTATGTCCAGAGATCAAGGATCCACCATGTAGAGTTTATTATGTCCAAAGTTTAAGGATCCAGTGACCAATTTCATATTTATTTACTTTAACACTCAATAAAATGTTCAATTTCAATTTAATCAGCTTATAAAGTGCCAAATCACAACAAAATCTAAATATACTAAAACAGATACATCACAATTGCACACATATCACAGTTGTGATATGTGTGCAATTGTGATGTATTTGTTTTAGTATATTTAGTCATGGACATGAATATTGTTACCTGCTGGACTGTTTCTAATTTTGATTGGTATAGTGGAAAATGTCTTCTGTGAACTGTCTGTATCTCAATATTATTAAGCAGTGGTGTCAAAAGTACACACATTTGTTACTTAAGTAGAAGTATAGATACTGCAGTTTAAAAACACTCTGGTAAAAGTTGAAGTATCAACTTGACCTCTTTACTCAAGTAAAAGTGAAAAAGTATGTGCTCGAAAACCTACTTAAAGTATAAAAGTATAAAGTAACCTTTAAAAAAAAAAGTAAAAAAAAAAAAAAAAAGGTAGATGCCACTATATGAATTGAAAGCTTAATTTAAAAACTGATTTGTTCTACATGTGGCCCAAGACCCAAAACCCAAAATTACACCACCTGCACAAAAATGTTTCAATTCTAGAAGCTCTGAAATGCAATCTGGGACTATTCCAGACAATAAACTGCAGTGTGTGCAGCATCCATTTAGTGAAGAAAAAAAACAAACAAACACAACTTTCCTTATTTAAATTCATTCCAGTAGTATTCTGCTCTTACTAGGATGCAGCAGTTTTCTAGTTTGGCAGACAGTTCTGGAGGAAATGTTGTGTGGGCCGCTGAAGAGGAGGTACTGCTGGCCCACCACCACCAGAGGGCGCTGCCGCCTCACGTGAGCAGCCAGGGTGACAGCTGTCACCCATCACTGGACACAGCTGTTCCCCTCAGCACGGAGGTATATCAGCAGGACAGCGTCTCCACCTCAGTGCCGAGATATCGCCTTGAGATAGAGGTAACCTTCTCTGCAGCATATTCTGTGTTATCTGATAATACTTGTTAAACCTTTCAGGACAGCTGACTACCGAAAGCCGATTGCTTGGATAAGTACTCACCTTCCTGCTTTATTGTGACGACAGGTGGAGGCCGGCTTCCTCCCCTCTCCGTGTTACTGGGTGCAGCCGCATCCACACCTGTGTGTTTGTTGCTCTCTCTTGCCAGCAGTACCGGATCCGACGAGCGGAGGCAGTGGCCACCTGGGAATTCGGGACTTGGCGGTTCCAGTACTTTCCAGGGTTCGGTGGCAGAGGAGATCTGGGTGGTTCCGGTTCGACTTGGACGGACGTCTCCTACCTTCGAGCCTGCCCACACGACACCAGCAGAATTCGGCTTAAACCCCAAATTGTTGATTGTTGTATTGGTTGTGCTTGTTTCACAACAGTAAAACTTGTTTATTTACCTTCTCCATTGTCCGTTCATTTGCGCCCCCTGTTGTGGGTCCGTGTTCCTACAACTTTCACAACAGAATATCTCGGCCAGCGTCATGGATCCCGAGGGGCGTCAACCGGACTGTTGAACGGCCAATGGAAGAACAGGGCGCGTCGGCGTCTTCGGGAGGGGTAATCGGTGAGTTGCAGCGGATCCTCACCGCTTTCACCACTCGGATGGATTTAATGACCGAGCAGAACGTTCTCCTAAACCGCAGGGTGGAGGCTCTCGCCGCACAAGTGGAAGCGCGCCCCCCCGGGCGCCGCTGCGGCTCTCCCTCCCGAGGACCCTGCGCGTAATAGTGACGTTTCACTGGTCGTTCAACGGCCCCTATCCCTCCGTCCCCAGAAGCATACATAAGCCCTCCAGAACCGTACGGAGGCTGTGTGGAGACGTGCGCGGATTTCCTTATGCAGTGTTCCGCATCGTCTTCGCACAGCGTCCCGTGATGTACGCGACTGACGCTAGCAAAGTAGCTTATGGTAATAAACCTGCTTCGCGGGGAGGCACGCGCTTGGGCTACAGCGCTCTGGGAGCAGAACTCACGGCTCCTTCATACATACGATGGGTTTGTGCGGGAGCTCAGAACGGTGTTCGATCATCCCAATAGAGGAGAGACCGCTTCAAACCGTGCTACTGTCTATGAGACAGGGGCGTCGGAGCGCAGCTGCCTATGCAGTCGCCTTCCGCATCGCGGCTGCGAGGTCCGGCTGGAATAGCACTGCCCTCCGCGCCGCCTTTGTAAACGGACTGTCACTGGTCCTAAAAGAGCACCTGGTGGCGAAGGACGAACCGCGGGATTTAGATGGGCTCATCGATCTAGTCATACGACTTGACAACCGGTTAGAAGAACGCCGTCGGGAACGAGGCGAAGGGCGTGGCCAGGCACGCGTCGTCCCTCTCCCTTCCGGTTCCGACCGAGCTCCCGCCCTCCCCACGCTCCCACTGTTCCTGCGCTCCGTGCGGCTTACGGCTCCCCCTGCTGAACGAAGCTATGGACACGAGCAGGGCAACATTTAGGGCACCTGGAGCACAAAGGAGGCGGGCCCACGGAGCTTGTTTGGTTTGTGGCTCGATTGAGCATCTTACAAAACGACTGCCCCGAGCGGTTAAACTCCAACGCCCGCCCCTAGAGACTGGGGCCTGGGGTGGGCCGAAAACAATTCACGTGGGACACACCCACATTGCCACACGACTCCCATCACGATCCTGTATGAGGATTCACCCTGAGGCCCCAGCACTGGTGGACACGGGCTCTGAGGGAATCTGCTAGACAGTAGATGGCCAGGGAGATAGGGCTCCCTCTGGTGGCTCTTACCTCGCCTGTACAGGTTCGGGCACTAGATGGCTCCCTACTCCGCCGATCACGCATAAGACACCACCTGTAACTCTGGTGGTGTCAGGTAACCACCGGGAGGTGATCGAGTTCTTTGTGACTCAGGCCACCTCCCGTGTGGTTCTGGGTTTTCCCTGGATGTTGAAGCACAATCCCCGGATCGATTGGCCGTCCGGGGTAGTGGGTCAGTGGAGCGAGACCTGCCCATCGGGAGTGTCTAGGTTCCTCGGTTCCTCCCGGCTCCCAAGCTAAAGAGGAGGGTCAGAGTCCCGCCCAATCTGAGGACGGTGCCGTCGGAGTACCACGGTCCTTGCGGACGTGTTCAGCAAGGATCTGGCTCTCACGCTTCCTCCTCACCGCCCGTATGATTGTGCCATTGATTTGGTGCCAGGCAGTGATTCCCGTCCAGTAGGCTGTACAACCTCTCACAGGCCGGAGCGCGAATCAATGGAGACCTACATCCGGGACCTCATTAGCTGGCCGGTTTGATCCGGAATTCCACCTCTCCGATGGGTGCTGGTTTCTTTTTTGTGGGTAAAAAAAGATGGCGGGCTTCGTCCATGCATTGATTACAGGGGTTGAACGAAATCAACGGTTCGCAACCGATACCCTTGCCCTTATTGGATTCAGTGTTCACCCCCTTGCATGGAGCCAGGATCTTCACCAAGCTTGATCTTAGGAATGCGTACCATCTGGTTCGGATCCGGAAGGGAGACGAGTGGAAGACGGCATTTAACACCCCGTTAGGTCACTTTGAGTACCTGGTCATGCCGTTCGGTCTCACTAATGCTCCCGCGACGTTCCAAGCGTTGGTAAACGATGTCTTGCGGGACTTCCTGCACCGGTTCGTCTTCGTGTATCTAGACGATATACTCATCTTTTCCCCGGATCCTGAGACTCATGTCCGGCATGTCCGTCAGGTCCTACAGTGGTTGTTGGAGAACCGCCTGTTTGTGAAGGGCGAGAAGTGTGAGTTCCACCGCACGTCTTTGTCCTTCTTGGGGTTCATCATCTCCCTGAACTCCGTCGCTCCTGATCCGGCCAAGGTGGCGGCGGTGAGAGACTGGTCCCAACCCACAAGCCGTAGGAAGCTGCAACAGTTCCTCGGCTTTGCTAATTTCTACAGGAGGTTCATTAAGGGCTACAGTCAGGTAGTTAGCCCCCTGACAGCCCTGACCTCACCAAAAGTCCCCTTCACCTGGTCGGATCGTTGCGATGCCGCGTTCAAGGAGTTGAAACGGCGCTTCTCGTCTGCACCCGTCCTGGTGCAGCCCGATCCTAGCCGCCAGTTAGTGGTTGAAGTGGACGCCTCGGACTCAGGGATAGGAGCGGTGCTCTCCCAGAGCGGGAAGACCGATAAGGTCCTTCACCCGTGTGCCTATTTTTCCCGCAGGTTGACCCCGGCCGAACGGAACTATGACGTCGGCAATCGAGAACTCCTTGCAGCGAAAGAGGCCCTCGAAGAGTGGAGACATCTGTTGGAGGGAACATCGGTGCCATTCACGGTTTTCACTGACCATCGGAACCTGGAGTACATCAGGACCGCCAAGCGGCTGAACCCCAGGCAAGCCCGCTGGTCACTGTTCTTTGGCCGTTTTGACTTCCGGATTACCTATCGTCCCGGGACCAGGAATCAGAGATCGGATGCATTGTCCCGGGTATACGAAGACGAAGTCAAAACGGAACCGTCGGATCCCCCGGATCCCATCATCCCGGAGTCCGCTATCGTGGTCGCCCTCACCTGGGACGTGGAGAAGACCGTCCGGGAGGCCCTGACCCGAGACCCGGACCCCGGAACCGGACCAAAGAACAGACTCTACGTCCCACCGGAAGCCAGAGCTGCAGTGCTGGACTTCTGTCACGGTTCTAAGCTCTCCTGTCACCCTGGGGTGCGAAGGACCGTGGCAGTCGTCCGGCAGCGCTTCTGGTGGGCGTCCCTGGAGGCCGACGTCCGGGACTACGTCCAGGCCTGTACCACCTGCGCCAGGGGCAAGGCCGACCATCAAAAGACCTCAGGGCTGCTACAGCCGCTGCCCGTTCCACATCGCCCCTGGTCCCACATCGGCCTGGACTTTGTCACGGGTCTCCCGCCATCCCAGGGAAACACCGTCGTCTTCACGATAGTGGACCGTTTCTCCAAGGCGGCCCACTTCGTGGCCCTCCCGAAGCTACCAACGGCCCAGGAGACAGCGGACCTCTTGGTCCACCACGTCGTCCGTCTGCATGGGATACCATCAGACATCGTCTCCGATCGCGGTCCCCCAGTTTTCCCTCGCACATTGGAGGAGCTTCTGCCGGGAACTGGGGGCCACGGTCAGCCTCTCGTCCGGGTATCACCCCCAGACCAACGGGCAAGCAGAGCGGGCCAACCAAGAACTGGAGCAGACACTACGCTGTGTGACAGCCGTGCACCCGACGGCCTGGAGTACCCACCTGGCCTGGATCGAGTACGCCCACAACAGTCAAGTGTCGTCCGCCACCGGCCTCTCCCCTTTTGAGGTGTGCTTGGGGTATCAGCCCCCCTTGTTTCCGGTGGTTGAGGGAGAGGTCGGTGTGCCCTCGGTCCAGGCCCACCTACGAAAGTGCCGTCGGGTGTGGCGTGCCGCCCGTTCTGCTTTGTTGAAGGCCCGGACGAGGGCGAAGAAACATGCAGACCGGCGGCGGGCCCCGGCCCCCACGTATCGTCCTGGGCAGGAAGTGTGGTTGTCCACCAAGGACATTCCTCTGCAGGTGGACTCCCCAAAACTCCAGGAACGATACATCGGACCCTTCAAGATCCTTAAAGTCATCAATCCCGCCGCAGTGAGGCTCCAGCTCCCGGCCTCACTGCGGATCCATCCAGTATTTCATGTTTCCCGGATAAAACCCCATCACACCTCACCCCTCTGCACCCCGGGTCCGGCACCACCTCCTGCCCGGATCATCGACGGGGAACCGGCTTGGACTGTGCGCCGGCTCCTCGACGTCCGTCGAATGGGCCGGGGTTTTCAGTACCTGGTGGACTGGGAGGGGTACGGTCCCGAAGAACGCTCCTGGGTGAAGAAGGGCTTCATCCTGGACCCGGCCCTCCTGGCCGACTTCTACCGTCGCCATCCGGACAAGCCCGGTCGTGCGCCAGGACGCGCCCGTTGAGGGGGGGGTCCTGTTGTGTGGGCCTCTGAAGAGGAGGTACTGCTGGCCACCACCACCAGAGGGCGTGAGCAGCCAGGGTTGACAGCTGTCCCCATCACTGACACAGCTGTTCCACTCAGCACGAGGTATATCACAGGACAGCGTCTCCACTCAGTGCCGAGATATCCCTTGAGATAGAGGTAACCTTCTCTGCAGCATATTCTGTGTTATCTGATAATACTTGTTAAACCTTTCAGGACAGCTGACTACCGAAAGCCGATTGCTTGGATAAGTACTCACCTTCCGGCTTTATTGTGACGAGAGGTGGAGGCGGCTTCTCCCCTCTCCGTGTTACTGGGTGCAGCCGCATCCACACCTGTGTGTTTGTTGCTCTCCTCTTGCCAGCAGTACCGGATCCGACGAGCGGAGAGGCAGTGGCCACCTGGGAATTCGGGACTTGGCGGTTCCAGTACTATCCAGGGTTCGGTGGCAGAGGAGATCTGGGTGGTTCCGGTTCGACTTGGACGGAACGTCTCCTACCTTCGAGCCTGCCCACGACGACACCAGCAGAATTCGGCTTAACCCAAAAATTGTTGATTGTTGTATTGGTTGTGCTCGTTTCACAACAGTAAAACTTGTTATTTACCTTCTCCATTGTCCGTTCATTTGCGCCCCCTGTTGTGGGTCCGTGTTCCTACACTTTCACAACAGGAATCACTGAAGAAATTAACAATTGAAAATATGGTTTGACCGAAACAAACTGTCATTAAATAAGACAGGGATGAAGTGGAGGTGTAAGAGTCACTAGGTGTTCACAGGAAAAACTTATTTATGTATGTATGTATTTATGTATGGGTGATTCTTAGACTACAGGCACTTATTATGGTCCTTTGATCATATTGTATGAAAAACAGAAAAAAAGGGGAAATTTCACACTTTTATAGTTTATCTTTACAATGAAAGTGTGTTAAGAAATTTGTTTCTAGTAGTCTATGATGACTTTTTCACCTTTTTTCAGCATCATTATATGCAAATATTGCCGTTTTGTGCTTGTCCCACACCCAGACTTTTGCTCTTCAATGATAAAAATGAATGGTAAAAAAACGTTTTTCTAATGTTTTAAAATATCTCTGAATAAAATACAGTACAATAATCAAAACATAATAGGGTATTCAATGTCATACAACTGTTTGTGATTTTTTTTAAACAAAATGTAGCTGTCCCACACTATTGCCGTAATTTCCACCACAACACTGTAATGTCCCTTTAAACAGTTTGTATGAAAGATGTTTTGGGTAGTTTCTATGGAGATAAACAGTGACATCAGAGCACATGTATATAGCGCCAAATCACAACAAACAGTCGCCCCAAGGCGCTTTATATTGTAAGGCAATGGTGTGGTGGAAATTACATTTACAAGGCCAATACTGCCTGTAGTTAAAGAATCGCCCGTATGTTCATTGTTAGTTGCTTTTATATTTTCTGTTGTGTTTCAATTCAGGTTCTTTTTGCCTCTTTCTCTAAAATTGTATATAATAATCATTAGATTATTAATATATAAACAAAAATAAATTTAAGAAATATTACAATTTGAAAACAATGCACCCAAACGTGATGACAGCTGCAATTGCTTAATGCTAAGTTTTAACATGAAAATGCCATAGACATGCTAACCGCGTTAGCGTCGCTCCCGTTTTTAAGTTATAAAATACATCTATCAACTGTTTCAGAAGACCATAACAGGTCGGTTTAACATAGAAAAGGTAAATAATACTCACAGAAGTATGCTCTTAGGGTTTTAGCGGGGGAAAATTAAGCGAAAGAAAGAAGCGAAGCAACAGGTCGAAGCATTGCTTCAGTCTGCGAACTACTGCTTCGATTGTTCATGGTTCAAGAGCAAGCCGTGCCGCAGAAAAGTTGATTACAGGCACACATGACGTGAAATATATATATAAACATTAAACTGAAGCCAAGAGTAACGAGGCTGTTTGTTTTAAAATGTAAGGAATAGAAAGTACAGATACTTGTGTGAAAATGGTACTGAAGTAGAAGTCAGAAGTAGGCAGAAAAATAAGTAATGGAGTAAAGTATAGATACCTAAAAAGTGTACTTAATACAGGACGAAGTATTTGTACTTCGTTACTTGACCACCTCTGTTATTAAGAATATATGCAGTCATATCTTCATTGATTTTATCAACTGAAAAAAAATCATATATAGATTCAGGTATAATTGAAAGATTTTGGCAGTAAATTTGATCCTGTTTACAGTCAATTTTTGTTATAGTGTTTTTTTTTAGGACATCGTATTTATACAAATAAGAAGTGTTCACTATGGTCCATGAAGTATAATAAATATATTAAAAGAGGTGTGACAGTGTATGTTGCACATGAATAAAAGAATGATTATTGAATAACAAGAGCATATGATTTTTATTTTATCATTGGGCAAAAAATGCATCTGTCAGATTTTCACTCTGGATCCAGCCCTGGTCTTCCCTGGGATCTCCTCCCAGATGGACGTGCCTGGAACACCTCCCTTGGGAGGCGCCCAGGAGACATCCTTACCAGATGCCTGAACCACCTCAGCTGGCTCCTTTCAATGCGAAGGTGCAGCGACTCTACTCCGAGCTCCCCATGAATGACCAAACTTTGAGTACCTACAACCCCTGGCAAAAATTATGGAATCACCGGCCTCGGAGGATGTTCATTCAGTTGTTTAATTTTGTAGAAAAAAAGCAGATCACAGACATGACACAAAACTGAAGTAATTTCAAATGGCAACTTTCTTGCTTTAAGAAACACTATAAGAAATCAAGAAAAAAATTGTGGCAGTCAGTATTGGTTACTTTTTAGACCAAGCAGAGGGAAAAAAAATGGACTCACTCAATTCTGAGGAATAAATTATGGAATCACCCTGTAAATTTTCATCCCCAAAACTAACACCTGCATCAAATCAGATCTGCTCGTTAGTCTGCATCTACTCGTAAAAAGGAGTGAACACACCTTGGAGAGCTGTTGCACCAAGTGGACTGACATGAATCATGGCTCCATCACAAGAGATGTCAATTGAAACAAAGGAGAGGATTATCAAACTCTTAAAAGAGGGTAAATCATCACACAAACTTCTTTCATTTATGGATGATGGAGGCCACTGTGCTCACTGGGACCTTCAAAGCAGCACAAATGTTTCTGTACCTTTCCCCAGATTGTGCCTTGAGACAATCCTGTCTTGGAGGTCTACAGACAATTCCTTTGACTTCATGCTTGGTTTGTGCTCTGACATGCACTGTTAACTGTGGGACCTTATATGTAGACAGGTGTGCACCTTTCCACTTCATGTCCAATCAACTACATTTACCCCAGGTGGACTCCAGTTAAGCTGTAGAAACATCTCAAGGATGACAATTGGAAACAGGATGCACCTGAGCTCAATTTTGAGCTTCATGGCAAAGGCTGTGGATAGTTATGTACATGTGATTTCTTATTTTCTTATTTTTAATAATTTTGCAAAAATCTACAAGGAAAACAACAACAACAACAAAAAACAACCTTTTTTCACATTATCATTATGGGGTATTGTATATAGAATTTTGAGGGGAAAAGTTAATTTAATCCATTTTGCAATAAGGTTGTAACATAAAATGTGGAAAAAGGGAAGAAACACTGCAAGTACGTCTAGGTGCATTGTATATTTGGGTGAAACCACCAAGGTGTAAACATTGGATACCTTCAGCAGCACTGAACAGTAAATACTTCAGTATCTGAGGAAGGCTGGTTGCAGCAGGTGTATGGTTATTTCCCAGAAGTCCGGATGGACCGTTTGTCTACCTGGGAGTTTGTTGTCTAGGACCTAAGATGATTCCGTAGAGCCTGACGCTGCAGTTAATGAGATCCTGCAACACAAGACAGAAAAACATTTCTTTATAACTTTGTAAAGTAACAATGCTGCACAGGTGGACAGAACCATGAATAGTGTTAAATATATAAACAGCTGTCAATTCAATTTAACACATTTAAAGTATAATTGGAGAGTAATAGCTCACAACCAAATCAACAAACATCAGTTCAACTGAATACACTCTTGTTTTCTATTTTAAGGGTTTAATGAGCACAATGTGTATTTTTGCCAGTTTTTTGTGCTCCTTCCATTCTCCTGCTCCAGCCCTCCAGTTGTGAATGAATGAGGCTTAGTGTTCCTGAAGGATGTGAAGTCACACTATTGGCAGAAGAACACAGGTTGACACCTGGATGGAGCAGCTGTCTGTGACTGATAGATTACAGTTTGGGAAGCTGGACAGAAAACCACACAGCTGGGCGGACAGCGCCATGGATACGGGCCAGACAGTTAATCTCCGCCACAGTCGGCATCACAGCTTTTACCTCTGCCATTGCTGCCTTCGGCTTTATTCACCTGCGTTCCCACTCCAGCCCAGCGAAAGGGCTCCACATGCACCCCCACTTAGACAACGTCACCTCTTTCCCAACTCTAGAGCCGAGGACGACGAAACACACGTCCAAATCATAACCAGTTCAGAGCAGTGTGAAGTTGGCACCAGGTTCGATATTCGAATATGGAGCTAGCTTTTGTCAGATTGTACTTGAAGAGCATACTTCAGTG
Source organism: Thalassophryne amazonica (assembly GCF_902500255.1). Lineage (NCBI taxonomy): Eukaryota > Metazoa > Chordata > Actinopteri > Batrachoidiformes > Batrachoididae > Thalassophryne > Thalassophryne amazonica. The sequence goes on along the minus strand of NC_047120.1, from coordinate 28,691,797 downwards.
TGCCATCCTAAACTTACTGTCCTGCAATACTGTCCACAGCATTGTTGATGGTTTGTTTGCCATTGACCTTTTCTGACATATCGGAATTTTCTGTAATGGGAGGGATTGCCATCTTTGCATTGTTGTTGCATGCTAAATTGCCGCTGTTCCACCCAAGACACCATCTGATTTTGACCATCTTGGATAGGTGGTTGGAGAGCCATCTTGTCTAGGGTGGCAGAGTGGATGATTTCTTGGCCATTGACTTTATTGTTGGACTATTGGGATTTTCCAATTGTTACAGAACTAAATTGCCCCTGCGCCCTCCAAGACACCATTTGGTTTTGACCAACATCTTGGAACTGGAAGTTGGATGGATTGTTGCAGGGCAGTAGTGTGCATAGGATGGCACACTGGAGCATGTTCTTAAAATACAGTCTTACAAGAGATAGCTCCATATTTGAATATTGAATATCACACCCGATGCCAACTTCACACTGCGCCAGTTCAGCTGCTGATTTATGCACAAATCTGTACGTCTCCATGCTTGTTTGACAGGCCTGTTCACGTACGCCCAACAGCATGCGTTCCTCCTGTCGTTTCATCAGCTAATCTTTTGCACAGAGATTGATTTTGGCTCTTGCATGAATATGAAGAGCTCTGTTTTCCACAGTCTGCAGCAAAACAACACTTTCAGTCACTGAATGACTGAATCTGTTGAAGTTGCAGCGAAACATTACGCTTCCATCAATGCCGACTTGATTTTTCTCTGTGTGGTTGACTCAAAGTTTGAATTTTGGAGGTGAAGTGCGTTTCAATTTGAACTCCATTCACGTACCTGCATTTATAATAAAGGAAGAAAAAGAAGAAGTAGAAGGAGAAGAAGAAAATCATCACATCTATTTAACTTGGCACCAAAAGACAATATGCGAAAATTAGTTCGGTTTTTCACCGGTGTCCCTTTATGAGCAAAGCTTGTCCAATTTTACGCACCGCTGTGCACAGTAGACTCAGCACCTGCTCTCATTTTACTCATCACTTAAACATATAATATCTGCCTGCGCCCTGTAAGCGTGCACAGTCTTTTCTCTCTAATGGGACTTACCTTCATGGCTAATCTGCGTATTGCATTTTCCAAAAGTTCCAAAGCTTTTATGACCTTGTGCTCTGTGAAAATCTCTTGTGATCACAGAGCTAAAAATCCAATTTAAGCTCTTCACGCAGGCCGTAATGTTAAATGAAATAGGTTGCTGGTGGCCACTCTGGTGGGGGTTCCTGCACCCACTGGATCACACAGCAGCCCACAGTGTGTTAACCCATTAAAACCACCTTCATTTGCCTGTGAACGAAAGTGGAGGTGACACACAAAAATGTTTTCTTGATTCCAGTTCAAAATTCAAGTTTGTTACTTTGACACCCTGAGACCCTTTATTTAACCAGTTTAACAATGATTTAAGTGCTTTAAATCGGTCTGTCATTTATGTAAACCTGTTAGAGTTTAAATCTAAATATCGTTAAATGAATTTTTGTTGAGTGGTTCAAATTAAACACACAGATACAATACCAAAGTTGCATTACTACTGGATAGGAGGATATACATCATTTAATGTTAATCTTTGGTCAGTCTTGACTAATTATCGCACCACCGTTGCTTCACAGCAGTGAGCTGCTGTAACAAGAATAAAGGACCAACAGACTGAAAAACTCCTTTGTCCTTCAGGCCATCAGACTGTACAGCTCCTCACTTGGGGGAAGGAGGAGTAACAGGAAGACAGAGGACAGGAAGGAGAGGAACAGTGGTAGCCAGTAAACCAGTATTGATCAGTATGTCTGGTATTTATATTGTGTATTTATATTTACATTTGCAAACTGTTTTTCTTTTTTACTTTCACGTTTGATACTCTGTGTGCTTCTTACCCTGTGTGCTACTATATAATGCTGCTGGAACCTCAGTTTCCTGGAGGGGGTCTTCCCATGGGATCAATAAAGTTCTATCTAATCTAATCTAATCTATTCTAATTTCATCTAAAGAAGCTGTGCAAAAGAAGAAGAGGGCAGTGTGAATCTGGCTTCAGCTGCAGTTCCACAGAACCCCAAAACTATTGTTTAGCACAGTGGTTCCCAAAGTTGTGTACATCCTGAATAAAAACAGGAAACTCCTTGTTGCCATTGACCCCCCCCACCCCTTCCCCCATCACAATAACCAGTCCTGTGCACAATAGCAGGTATGAAAGCTGCCTCATTAGTCCATCCAAGATGTGGTCTTGGTCCAGATCAAGGTGAATCATGGTCCAGTACGTTTGCAGTGTGAAAACTTTTTTTTTGTATCGTTTGGACTTTTGGACAAATTGCAGAAAGTTGGCAAGGTACTGTCACCCATTAAACAGCAGAAAAAGAAAATAAAAGGTCAATATTGGGTTCAATATAGCTGATTAATCCCAGGTGCCTGCACCCCTGTCCATTTTTCTCCTTGTTTAAGATAAAATATCAGTATTGTGTGGCAGCAGGCAGCAGTTGAAAACATTTCCCCTTTGATGGCAAGTTCTGTGAAATTGCTCACCACTCGCTCCAAAAAAGAAAACAAAATGTTCAACATTCAGGGAAATGCTGTCCAGTGATGGCTATATGAGTCAGAAACAAACAAATGCTGAGCACACTGACTGGACTCAAACTAAATGCATGGAGGCTCATAACAGACAAAAGTAAATAGTGATCATTTGTCCAAAACCATTTATTATTTTTTTTTCCATTCATACTGAAGTTTTTGTGTGTTCAAACTAAACTATACACCAAACTGCAAGAAGTCGATGTCAGACGCACACACGTCAACAAGCCAATCAGTATGCAGAGACACAGTCTACATAAATGATGTCAGGACATAATTATGTCATGAAAAGGTTTTTAGTTGTACCACAACATTGCAGCAACTAATCAGATCAAATGTATATGAACATGAACACTTCAGATTCAGTCTTTGTTCTGGATTTTTATATGTGAAAATGCCCTTAACTGTTTTTCATAGATTATTTATATGTCGAAATGTTCTCTTGGGCACCCCTGAGTGGCAATCCGCACACTCCCATTGATGCATGCGCCCCCAGTTTGGGAAATCCGGTGTTGTGGTCTGCTCGGTCCCCCCTAAAAATCGATCCCCTTTGGCATACCGTGCATATGCCATTTCGGTGGGTCAGCAGTGGTTCACCGATTATTACCTCGTTTCTGCTTAAAACTGCACTCAAGTCATCATCTATCTCAGCGACAGATATCTGAAGCTTTTGTACAACAATCATTTCCACATAAATTCAGCATTATTTCAGAATAAAACAAGGGCGAAGCGATCAGAGTGCGACACATCTGAGTCTGACACTCTATACCCAAAGAGATCACAGGGAATAATGTGATAATTAACCATCAGATGACAAAGTAAAACATCTTAAATCATTTTTAAGGTGAAATGAGGTGATAATTGGTGAATCACTCCTGATGCTCCAAAATGATGCATGCACAGTGAAAGCAGGGGACAAATTTGTAAGGGAGACCGTTCAGTCTGCAATTGCATCTAGAGATTGACTGTTGCTCAGGTCTGACAACTGTTCTACATCAGATTTTCTTAATCTAATCTAATCTATCTATCTATCTATCTATCTATCTATCTATCTATCTATCTATCTATCTATCTATCTATCTATCTATCTATCTATCTATCTATCTATCTATCTATCTATCTATCTATCTATCTATCTATCTATCTATCTATCTATCTATCTATCTATCTATCTATCTATCTATCTATATATATATGTTATATATATGCAGTGAGGAAAATAAGTATTTGAACACCCTGCGATTTTGCAAGTTCTCCCACTTAGAAATCACGGAGGGGTCTGAAATTTTCATCTTAGGTGCATGTCCACTGTGAGAGACATAATCTAAAAAAACAAATCCAGAAATCACAATGTATCATTTTTTAATAGTTTGTTTGTATGTTACTGCTGCAAATAAGTATGTGAACACCTACCAACCAGCAAGAATTCTGGCTCACACAGACCTGTTAATTTTCCTTTAAGAAGCCCTCTTATTCTGCACTCTTTACCTGTATTAATTGCACCTGTTTGAACTTGTTACCTGTATAAAAGACACCTGTTCACACACTCAATCAATCACACTCCACCTGTCCACCATAGCCAAGACCAAAGAGCTGTCTAAGGACACCAGGGACAAAACTGTAGACCTGCACAAGGCTGGGATGGACTACAGGACAACAGGCAAGCAGCTTGGTAGAAGAAAACAACTGTTATGATTATTTATTAGAAAGTGGAAGAAACACAAGATGACTGTCAGCCTCCCTCGGTCTGGGATTCCATGCAAGATCTCCCTTAGTGGGTTAAGGATGATTCTGAGAAAGCTCAGAACTACACAGGAGGACCTGGTCAATGATCTGAAGAGAGCTGGGACCACAGTCACACAGATTACATTAGTAGCACATGATGCTGTCATGGTTTAAAATCCTGCAGGGCAGCAAGGTCCCCCTGCTCAAGCCAGCACATGTCCAGGCCCGTTTAAAGTTCACCAGTGACCATCTGGATGATCCAGAGGAGGCATGGGAGAAGGTCATGTGGTCACATGAGACCAGAATAGAGCTTTCTGGAATCAACTCCACTTACCATGTTTAGAGGATGAGAACAACCCCAAGAAAACCATCCCAACTGTGAAGCATGGGGGTGGAAACATCATAGTTCTGTGCTCTTCTGCAAAGGGGACAGGACGACTGCACCGTATTGAAGGGAGGATGGATGGGGTCATGTATTGTGAGATTTTGGCAAACAACCTCCTTCCCTCAGATTACTAATGTAATCTTTGTGACTGGTCCCAGCTCTCTTCAGGTCATTGACAAGGTCCTCCTGTGTAGTTCTGATCTTTCTCAGAATCATCCTTACCCCACAAAGTGAGATCTTACATGGAATCCCAGACCGAGGGAGATTGTCAGTCATCTTGTGTTTCTTCCACTTTCTAATAAATAATTTGTAACAGTTGTTGTCTTCTATCAAGCTGCTTGCCTGTTGTCCTGTAGTTCATCCCAGCCTTGTGCAGGTCTACAGTTTTGTCCCTGGTGTCCTTAGACAGCTCTTTGGTCTTGGCTATGGTGGAAAGGTTGGAGTGTGATTGATTGAGTGTGTGAACAGGTGTCTTTTATACAGGTAACAAGTTCAAACCGGTCTGTGAGAGCCAGAATTCTTGCTGGTTGGTAGGGGTTCAAATACTTATTTGCAGCAGTTACATACAAATAAATTATTAAAAAATTATACACTGTGATTTCGGGATTTTTTTTTTTTAGATTATGTCTCTCACAGTGGACGCGCACCTAAGATGAAAATTTCAGACCCCTCCATGATTTCTAAGTGGGAGAACTTGCAAAACCACACACACACACACACACACACACACACACACACACACACACACACACACACACACACACACACACACACACACACACACACACACACACACACACACACACACATATATATATATAAATTTTTATAGAAAAAATAAATATATAAAAATAGAAAGTTGGTATTGATGATGTGTAGCCAAAGAAGGGAAGGTAGGAGAATTCAATTTCCAGGTTCCTCAAAAGCAACCAGGCTTTGTGCCTGTAGCTTTTAATAAAAACGAGCTTGCTGCTGGCTTCCCCCACAAATAGTGTGGATGTGTCACATAATTCAGACTGTATCCATGGGTGTCTCACACAGAAAGGAGCTCAGACATATGTCACAAAGGGCTAAAATGAGACATTTCCACAAATTTTGTGTAAAACTGGATCGTGTCTACAATTACAGACAGAAATACAGGACACGAAGTTGAAACCTGAATGCGATTGATCTGTATATGATAGATTAGAAATGATAGTATATGATCCCTTTAAAACAGTTAAAAAACCCCATCTGAAGGTTAACAAAATATTTGAAAACATTCTTTCCATGGTGTGAAACAGTTCAAAAAATTGTTGTATGTTCTTGTTTAAGTGGCTGAAAACCAATTTATGACAAACAAACTAAAACTTATTTATTATTATTATTATTTTATTACCATTTGGAATTCTGGAACAAGTCAAAATGTTGGTCAAATTTTGATCAAAGTAGTTGCTTATTATTTTCTCAGGTGACAAATCAGTTTGTTAACTAACTACAATTATTGCATGGAAAGACATAGTCAGGTCCTCCAGTATTTGGACACAGCAATATTTTTGTTCAAATGCTTTAACTTAAAACTGAACGTCAAAGCAGCTAAATGCACAAATGCCTGTTGATTGTTCCATTTCAACTCTATCACAAAATTACGTCAATGTCCAAATACTTATGGACCTGACTATATTGATTGGCAGCAATGGCAGCAGAGCCTGAAGTCAAGTCTGTCACTGGAAATATTCCTTTTTTAGTGCCCACACTGTTCTCTCAGGGAACACAACAGTCATGAGATGAACAGGTGGTCGTGAAAATGTTTGAAAAGATGTGCAGGGCCTCAGATGTTGAAATCCAGCGGCAGCAGCAGAGGAGATCCAAAGGTAAGGATATCAAACCGGATACGCCATCCGACTGTTTCATATGAAACAGAGGAAATGTAACCCCCCCCCCCCCCCCCCCAACACCACCACCACCACGGCACTAGATTTGAAGTGCGTTAAATAAAGAATAATGTGTGCATCCAGACATCACTTCAAAAAGCCTCCATGTGGTCTCGCTCACTTCAAACATGTTGTTGTTGTTTGTCTTGTTCTGATCCCTTTTTGTTCAGAGTCACCACAGCACATCCAGCACAGATCCGTATTGGGATTTCGCACACGTTTTACGCTGGATGCCCTTCCTGAAGCAACTCCAGGTTTACCTGGAGAAACATCTCGCTTCAAACATAAACATCACAAAAACGAGAGCATCCAAGATTTCTGACGTCCGCCAATCCGGATCCGGATTGCTTCCAGAATTCTGTGGCATCTTTCTAATATCTATCTGTGGTGTAAATCTGGTGAGAATCCATAAACTTGCTGTTTTTGACGTAAATAGTTTTGACATAATCTTTCAAAGCCTATACAAAGTGAAACCTTGATCCAGAATCCAAATCCGGATCCGGATCACCTCCAAAATTTAATGGAGTCTTCCGTGGCCTAATATCTGTCTGTGGTGAAAATTTCATCAAAATCTGTGCAGTAGTTTTGATGTAATCCTGCTAAAAGGCAGACAAATAAATAAACAGATGATTTTATTAAGTCCTTGGCATACATAATACTAAAGCGCTCTTGCTGCGCATGTGGTGACTTAACTGCCATCACCGAGTGGATGCGTCTGACCAATATGTCTGCAAACACTGCTCGTGTGACTGACACATTTCCATTATGCCGCCATCATTACTTCATTATAACCCCGTGAGTCGATCCAGTAAATTTCTACACCAGTTCCATTTCAAAATCCCATTAAATCTCACTCAAAATGCAAATGGAAAGTAATTTTATTTACCTCCAGCTGCCTTAAATTTGGTGTTTGTGTCTCAGCTGCCATTTGAATTCCTTTGTCGACTCTTTAAAACCTTCTAAACCAGTGAGATTTGTTTCCTGGCATCCAGTATGCTTCAAATTTTCCTCAGGAATACACATCGCATGAGAGTCAGAATTGATTATGCATTAAAATACAGTTTATTTCTCCGTATTAAGCACTTATCAGCAGATTTGGTGTGGAAAATGCCAAAAAAAAAACCCAAACAAACAAAAAAAAGAAAACCCACAAGCCTGCCAATATTATCATCCTAGAAGCAGAGGCTTGTTGCAAGTTATTGCAGGTGTTATATGTAAAAACATGCAAAGTGTGCAGAAAATTATTCTTTCAGCCTCCAAGGAGACCGCTGCTGTCAATGCACGATATCCAAGATAACTCCTGCAGGAAACTCCATGATTTTTAACACCTTTGACTACAAGCACCTCAACACAGAGGATAATAGTTGAAGATGCTTGGAAATATCAGTTCCATTAAGTAAACTTGATGAAGATGTGACTGGATGAGTCCCCTTCACTCATATTTCAAAAATAAGAAACCCCAGTGCTGAAAGGTTTAAATTCTGGCTTCACACTAAAGAAATCAACCACATCATTGCTCTGCAAGTATTCCTGGAATACAATAACAAAATTTAGCAGGGAAGAACTGTTTCAAGGTGCCTCCTGGAAAGTCAGCTGCTCTTATTTTATTCCCAATTAGCATGTTGACTACCCATGACATAGTGACGTAAATGCTACTGCTGATCATCTATATACATAAAGAGGTACATCTGTCTGTCTGTTTGGGATAAACTCCCAAACTATAATATGTAGCCCCAAAAACTATATATATTCTGAATCCTCATGACATGGGGAACAAACTGGTACCATTTTTAAAAAAGTTGAACTGAAAATTACTCCCAAAATAGCCGGCTGTGGGTGTGACCAGGCAGATTCAAATTCCCAGCCCTGTATATGTGTTGGCCATCTCTGTTTATTTAATCCCTTTCTTCAGCTACTTTATGTTCTCAACTGTTAAGCACCTGACTGTCCTGTACAACCCAGTTCGCCTTCCTGTCTGAATACATTCATTTTATGTTTGTAAAATTGCAATGTAAAAACAGTGAAATACACCACTATCTCAATTTTGATTCATTGATATTTACATTTACTGTTACCTACCTTTTGTGTGTAATTGTGTTATAAATTGGATTGCAAAACAAAGTCTGCATGAAGGACTTCAAATGTGTTTGTCTTTTAACCAAGTATTTCCACTTAGTTTGGGGAGTCCACCTCTTATAGTTCTGCTGGACAAACTTTAGCCCATTATCTATTATATTTATAAGACATCAGCATTACAAAAAAAAAAAAAAATGTTGTGCAATTGTTTGATTAAAATGACTGGCATCTGGCTTATGTCTAAAACAGGTTAACCCGGACAGCTCCAGGTACCCCAGCTAGTAACTAATAAAAAGAGAAAGAGAACTAATATTATCATGTTAAAGCCTCTTTATATACAATATTTTTGTTACATTGACTGTCACATGAAGCTCTTTGTCTGGCACTTCTTGGATTTTTTTTTTCTTTCCTCAGTTTGGATGATCTTTCTCTTTTATCCTGCAGGAACTCTTCTTTTTCCTCACCAGTTTTTGAATGTCTTTTAAATTGTTTCCGTTTGCTTTGCCAGTTCTTCTTCCTTTCCTTCAGCTAACATTTTCCTTCTTTTTTAGTGCTGTTTAACTTTCCTTTGATTTTTCCATGAATTATGTTTCCTTCACGACTACACACACTCATGTGTAAAACAACAACAACAAAAACCAGCAAACAAACAAAAAGTTATCTTGGAGTAATAAGTAGACATCCTTTCCCACCAGTCATGAAAGCATTTTGTGTTTCAATTGTAGTTCCAGTGGCACTGTGGCTTAGTGGTTAACACTGCTTCCTCACAGCAAGAAGGTACTTGGATCGCTTCTCACCTGGTGCTTTCTGTGTTCAGTCTGCATGTTCTCCCTGTGTTTGTGTGGGTTCCCTCCAAGTGCTCCGACTTTCTCCCACTTCCAGATTAGGTGAATTGGTGATTCTAAATTGACTGTAGATGTGAGTGACAGTATGAATTTGTTTGTCTATATGTGGCATCTTTTCTAGGGTGTACCCTGCCTGTCACTCCCTGTGACCCTTAATTGGAGTAAGCGGGTATATAAAATGAATGAATGAATAAAAATAAGATCAACAGCGTACCGAAACAGCGAGCGTAAACAGTGAACTATTTTTATTAAAGACATTTGCACAAGATGTTTGACAATATTGCACATAACTCTGAGTAACTGAATAACTCTGAATAACTCTGTTCATTATGTATTCATCCTGCAGATGGGGGAGGAATTATACAGTCTGATTGCCACAGGTAGGAAAGATCTCCTGTGGCGTTCTGTGGTGCACCTCTATGGTCTCAGTCTGTGGCTGAAGGTGCTCTGACATCATTGTGGCATGCAGGGGGTGTGAGGTTCTGTCCCAGATGCTGAGCAGTTTCCTCAACATCCTCCTCTCTGACACCTCCACCACAGAATCTAACTCAACTCCCAGGACAAAGCCAGCTGTCCTGTTGAACTTGTTGAGTCTTTAACTTGAAATTAACCTTGCATTTGTGACACTACATATTTGTGTATGATCATTAGCTGCACACTAACAACACAGCAGACACGGTCACCCCCCCACAAATAAACCTATAGAGTGTCTACACTTGGCCTGCACCCCACGCTCTGTGACTGGCTCTGAGACATAATGACTGGCAGGAACCCAGTCTGTCAGGACTGGTAGTAGGACTTCAGCGAGCATTATTACAAACACAGGCACTCCACAGGGATGTGTCCTCAGCCCCATCCTCTACACCCTATTCACCCATGACTGTGTCGCCTCCCACAAGGATAACATCATCCTAAAGTGGGCAACACCATAGTGATAGGATGCATCACTGGTGGCCTACAGGAGTGGACAGTCTGGTGTCATGGTGGAAGAACAGTAACCTCACCCCTCAACACGAACAAGACGGAGGAGATGATAGTAGACATGAAGAAGGAGAAGGGACAGTGAGGACCTCACTTGGAGACTTACCACACAGCTGGTTCAGACGGCTCAACAACAGCTGTATTTCCTGAGGAGTCTGGTATGCTGCCTAGGATCCTTAGCAACATCTACAGTTGCACTGTTGAGAGCATCTTGACCAGCTGCATGACCAAGTGGTATGGCAGCACTACTGCAGAAATGCCTACAGAGTGGTGAAGACTGTTGAGAAGATCACCAGGAGTCCACTGCAGAGCATCTTCAGTCAACAGGAGAGCTAGCTCCATCCTCAAGGACTCCACCCACACCCAGCTGATGTAGCTCACTAGTTTGCATGAATATGTACATAGTTTATTGCAGCTCTTATTTTATCCCCATGGCTAAATTTTATCATACTCATATTTTATTTTTCATATGTTGCCTTTATAAGTTTTTTTTTATTGTGTATTATTGCTATTATTTTACTATTATCTATTCTATACGCTGATTCTCTATATTCTTTTGCATTCATTGTGGGCAGCAAAGAAAGATTTTCATTGTACAGGGAAACATGTTTGCTTACTGTGCATATGACAATGAACTTTGAATCTGAAAAAACATCATTAACATCATCGTACTACCAGTGCCATATACAGACTATATGAATAAAACTCATGATGATGATCCCCTGAGTAATTGCAGTATAAAACTGTGTAAAACTATTCAACTACGGGTCTCTTTCCAGAGTTGTTCATGGGACCTTTATGGGTGCATCCCAACACGATATCATACTTTTATTTAATGATTTGAAATACCTCCATCACCCTCTGTGGAACTGTGGAACCTTGAATGCCTGTCAATGTCCTTTGTAATCGAATTTCCTCAATATCCCTCATCATATGACCTCATTATAAAGTGAGTGACAGCCTCCCAATGTGAATTTCAGACTGACTGTACTGCTGGCAAAGCAGGGGCCTCATTTATAAAACATTATGGAGGGTTCATACTAAAAGTATACATATGAACAAAACTCAAAAATTCACGCATTACTTTAAATTGTGTGCAGGTGCTATGGGGGAGCTTGGCATTTTTATAAGGGTGCTATGGACTTGTGTGTCACGACGGCTTTCTGCTACACCTCTACTTGAGCTAATGGTTTGTGATATTTTGACAAAAAGCGCCTCATTTTTGTCACGGCAGCACAAATTCATTCTAGGAGTGGCTGTGGTTAGGGTAGGGGTGGGGGGTGGGGGGGGGGAGTAGGTTCAGTAATAGTGACTTAAAAAACCCCCATCACGAAAATTTGACTCATTTCGTGATGGGAGCATGAAAAAAAAAAACAAAAAATGTGAGACTGTGGCTGCCACATTCGCGGGCATGCGTACGCATAGCCACATTCTGATCTGCGACAGTCACTAATGACATACAGAATGACCAAAATCACACACAAACCTAGGCTACTGTCCAATATAAATATTCACAGACTTCCACATGTAGCCTATAGCCTCAGGAGAAAAATGTCAACGGCAGGCAGAGAGAAAATCTTTCACCTATGTCTTCATAACAGCACAATGTGCCTCTTGTTATGATTAAGAGCAAAAGCATCAATGATTTGGTTGCTGTCCAGAGGCCGTGTTCTGTGAGGGTTAAATGCCAGGAGTGACACTGGGTCACTGGTTTGTCCATGCCTACTGCTGTTTTTCGGGTAGTTCTTTAGGTGACACAGGCTTCACTTCTTCCTCAAGCCCCACACATCCTGTCGTTCACTCTGTTTATGCAACACTAATCTTCTCCGCCCCCCTTGCACAAAGCTTCACACCATGGGAGACAGGGCCTTCTGTTCAGCTGCCCTCCATATTTGGAACTCCCTCCCTGACCATTAGAGGGCTCCACAAACTGTGGAAGCCATCTATTGAGATATTCCATAATCCTTTGCACTCCAGAGAGTTGCTGCGGTCTAAACAGCACAGAGAGAATCCACATGACAACAATTGTAAATGAACATTATACAACTAAATAGATACATTTTTATTCTTTTCATCATGTTAATAAGAGACTGCAGCAACTCTCTGGCACGCAAAGGATTATGGAATATCTCAATAGGGCGAATACTGCCATCTACTGGCCAGTAGATGGCAGTAGAGACCCTGAAAACTTGCTAAAACAAATATTCCAAATAATCTGTGTTTGATACGATTAATCTGCGTGGAATTTAATAAATTTCAGACATCTTATACAACCCCAATTCCAATGAAGTTGGAACGTTGTGTAAAATGTAAGTAAAAACAGAATACAATGATTTGCAAATCTTCTTCAACCTACTGTATATTCAATTGAATACACCACAAAGACAAGATATTTAATGTTCAAACTGATAAACTTTATTGTTTTTGTGCAAATATTTGCTCATTTTGGAATGGATGCCTGCAACACGTTTCAACAAACCTGGGACAGTGGTATGTTTAGCACTGTGTTACATCACCTTTCCTTCTAACAACACTCAACAAGCATTTAGGAACTGAGGACACTAATTGTGAGTGTCATGCTTGGATATAAAAAGACCCTCCCCAAAAGGTTCAGCCATTCACAAGCAAAGATGAGGTGAGGATCACCACTTTGTGAACATCTGCATGAAAAAAATAGTCCAACAGTTTAAGAACAATGTTTCTCAATGTTCAATTGCAAGGAATTTAGGGATTCCATCATCTACAGACCATAATATAATCAGAAGATTCAGATAATCTGGAGAACTTTCTACACGTAAGCGGCAAGGCCAAAAACCAACATTGAATGCCCGTGACCTTTGATCCCTCAGGCGGCACTGCATTAAAAACAGACATCATTGTGTAAAGGATCTTACTGCGTGGGCTCAGGAACACTTCAGAAAACCATTGTCAGTTAACACAGTTCGTCGCTACATCTACAAGTGCAAGTTAAAACTCTACCATGCAAAGCGAAAGCCACACATCAACAACATCCATAAACGCCGCCGCCTTCTCTGGACCCAAGCTCATTTGAAATGGACAAATGCAAAGTGAAAAAAGTGTGCTGTGGTCGTATGAGTCCACATTTCAAATTGTTTTTGGAAATCATGGATATCGTGTCCTCTGGTCAAAAGAGGAAAAACACCATCCAGATTGTTACCAGAGCAAAGTTCAAAAGCCAGCATCTGTGATGGTATGGGGGTGTGTTAGTGCCCATGGCATGGGCAACTTACACATCTGTGATGGCACCATCAATGCTGAAAGGTACATCCAGGTTTTGGAGCAACACATGCTGCCATCCAAGCAATGTCTTTTTCAGGGATGTCCATGCTTATTTCAGCAAGACAATGCCAAGCCACATTGTGCACGTGTTACAACAGCATGGCTTTGTAGTAAAAGAGTGCGGGTACTAGACTGGCCTGCCTGCAGTCCAGACCTGTCGGCCATTGAAAATGTGTGGCGCGTTATGAAACGCAAAATACGACAACAGAGACCCCGGACTGTTGAACAACTGAAGTCGTACATCAAGCAAGAATGGGAAAGAATTCCACCTACAAAGCTTCAACAATTACTGAATTGCTACTGATGCGCCAAATTGATGCATGCGCTGTAAAGGCAGGGCGGACTGAGTTTTAGGGGGGACAGTTCAGCCGGCGACACTGGCATTCCAAAAGAGCAATCCTTTCCTCATCCTTTTCTTCCTTTTACTTTCTTAGGTCTTTAATATCTGCCATTAAGTTCATAATAACTTTTTGCTATTTTGAAATTTTTATTTTTCCAACATGAAGTTCAGTGTGTCATGATCTGCCTTTGTCTGCCTCTCTCCTTCCCCTTTTTAACCTCTTGTGTGTAGTTTGTCTGTTTTCTCTCCAGGTGGTGTGCTGCAGAGCCGAGAAACACCTGCAGCTCATTTTCTCCTTGCAGCTGACTTGCATGAGTGCTTGATGAAGAGCCAGCTACTTAAACCCCGGTTCTGAGCTCAGTCTTTGCCAGAGTCTTTGTTCCGTGACCCTGACCCACCAGATTCGGCTCTTTCGTGAGTCTTCCATGATGAATCCGTGTCCTTGACCATGCCAAATTGTTGTGATTCGACAACTGTGTGATATAACTGGGCGCCAGTAGATGTGTTCTATGCATTTTGACCCCGGTTGTATCACACGGGTGTTGACCTGAACCACAAAGTAACACACTTTTTGGTTTTTGGTTTTGCAAATGCCAGATTTTACAAAGCACATTTATTTGTAAACACACACACACACACACACACACACACACACACACACACACACACACACACACACACACACACACACACACACACACACACACACACACACACACACACACACACGTTACTTTAACTTGTGCTGGTTTTTACAGAGAATGAATTAGTCAACCAATCAGTATGAGTGGAGGCTCAGTTTACCCATAATCCCTTTGGGCATCTGTGTGTTAATGTTCAAATCTTCAGAATTAGTGCATCATTTTAAAATGAACAGATATGTGTTATATTTTCACTTTTTACATTTTAAGAGTTGACATTAATGTAGTTATTCTATCCAGATTTATAAATCAAAACCATAAGTCAAATCTGCTTTCCTTTTCAAAACATCGGCCTCATGGCTGGACCGCTGTATGCTGTTAAGGGTAATGACTTTTTTTCTGTGGCAGCCTGGCGGCCAGCCCCTTCTGCTGGGGTAGAGTTGAGCTCAACTCCTCTCAGTTTCCTCACTGCTGCAAAATACATAGCAGACATGAGCCAACAGGGTTTATAAATGTTTTTCACACGTTACTAACTATGTAAAAATCATTAGCGGTCTAAACGTTATCGGAACTAAATTTATCAGAAGCTAAGTGGTTCACTGATGGTTTCTGAAGTTATCTGAAAAGCTAATCCACAAACAAAAAAGTTAGCTTCGCTAATTAGCGGTTAGCGGATTAGTAGAACTGTGCCCAACACTGTACGACACTAACAAAAGACACCGAAACCAAAACGAAACAAGAAATCTTGACTTATGTTGACTTTCGGAGACATTGTTTAACCGTCGTCCAGCTTCGTTCCTGTAGCTGGCATCAGAATTTTCAAACTGTTGAAAAATGTGAATGAATCCTGATGACAACCTCAGTTCATCCGTATTCTGTTTTGCTTTCTGTGTTGACAGTTCCTCATCGTTTGCGTAGTTCCCATATCGTCAGCGTTCTGTTTGATTGTCATCCAACTTCATCCAACCTTCCAAGATCGACGTCTTGCATGAACATTGACGATATCTGAACGGTATCAATAACTAACGCTCAGACAAGCTGAACATCTCACACATGGACATGACTCGTCCATGTGTGAGACAAAAACATTTTCATACAGAAACAATAGCGGCAAGAATGTTTTATTAACTACTTTAACTATTTACACACACACATTGCAGCCATCTCTGGCTGAAACGTGCGTGTGCGCACGCATGTTGCAGCCGTGAAGACAAACCTGTTGTCAAGACAACTAAATCTTGCACCTGGAGGTGCTGTGCAGATCACAGGGTGGCTGCAGAAATTATCACAGGCTGGCGCACTGTCTGATACCCGCTGTCAAGTCACGTCATCAAGAATGTTTCTTTTTGATTTTGTTTAAAGCATCAAGGTCGCCATTTGCATTGTTTTTCTTTTGCTAGTTTTGTTTTTGTTTTGTTCTTTTATGCAGTCTGGACTCACAGGCTTTTCAGTGATGGGAGAAGTGCAGGATCATTCGTTCACTTTTTCTCAACGATTTGTGACTTTTTTCCTTCATTCAGCTGTTGCCGTGTGCCATTTGACTGGGCCCTTAGTCAAATGATGGCAATAATCCAGTCATGTCCAACACTATATTTCAGGAGCTGTGGAGAGCTCCTGAAATATTTAATGTGTGGTTTGATGCTGCTCACACTTTCTCACTCTCTGGCTTCACTGAATCCTCTCTGTCACCTGGATGCAGCAGATACAGTGCATCCAGAAAGTATTCACAGCGCTTCACTTTTTCCACATTTTTAAAGGTTACAGCCTCATTCAAAAATGGAGTAAATTAATTTTTTCCCTCAAAATTGTAATCACACAAATTTATTACAAATATAAAACTAAGAAACCACATGAACAGAAGTATTCACACCCTTTGCTCAATACTTTGTTGATGCAACTTTAGCAGCAGCAATTACAGCCTGACAGTCTTCTTGAATATGATGCCACAAGCTTGGGGTACCTGTCGTTGGGCAATTTTGCGCATTTCTCCTTGCAGCACCTCTCAAGCTCCATCAGGTTGGATGGGGAGCGTCGGTGCTCAGCCATTTTCAGATCTCTGCAGAGATGTTCAGTCGGATTCAGGTCTGGGCTCTGGCTGGACCACTCAAGGATATTCACAGAGTTGTCCTGAAGCCACTCCTTTGATATCTTGGTTGTGTGTTTAGGGTCATTGTCCTGTTGAAAGATGAACTGTCGTCCCAGTCTGAGGTCAAGAGCGCTCTGGAGCAGGTTTTCATCCAGGATGTCTCTGTACATTTCTGCATTCATCTTTCCCTCAGTCCTGACTAGTCTTCCAGTTCCTACCACTAAAAAACATCCCCACAGCATGATGCTGCCACCACCATTCTTCACTGTAGGGATGGTGCCTGGTGTCCTCCAAACATGACACCTGGCATTCACGCCAAAGAGTTCAATCTTTGTCTCATCAGACCAGTGAATTTATCTCAAGAGTCCTTCAGGTGCCTTTTGGCAAACTCCAGGCGTGCTGCCATGTGCCTTTTACTAAGGAGTGGCTTCTGTCTGGCCTCTCTACCATACAGGTCTGATTGGTAGATTACTGCAGAGATGGTTGTCCTTCTGGAAGGTTCTCCTCTCTCCCCAGAGGAATGCTGGAGCTCAGACAGAGTGACTATCAGGTTCTTAGTCACCTCTGTGACTAAGGCCCTTCTTCCCTGATTGCTCAGTTTAGATGTGCAGCCAGCTCTAGGAAGAGTCCTGGTGGATCTGAACTACTTCTATTTATAGATGATGAAGGCCACTGTGTTCATTGGGACCTTCAAAGCAGCAGAAATGTTTCTGTTAAATAATATCTGTGCTTTCAGTCTTTTGTTCATGGTAATGAGTCATTCACGTCATCAGGAGAGTCGTTAAGGGAGCCATCAGGGGAGGCTTCCGTCCCATCATTAGAAGGGACAGCTGCCCTGTCATTAGGAGGGTGCTAACTAGAGCACAATAGGTGCTAATTAGAACTATTGTTTAGTCACTAGCCTATAGCAGTCGGCCTCTCCGTAAGAGGGGTCTGGTTAGGTTTAAAAAACTCCAGCTTTTGTTGGCTTCTGTTTATTCTTCTCTACAAGAGACAAGCCAGAAGTCAGACTACCAGAGCAACAATTTTAGCTGAGGAAGCTTCTGCGATTTGAAGCGAAATGTCCTCGCGTCAAGCAACCCAGTCCAGTCGACGATTCAAGCTTCTCTACTATGGAAACCACCTGGACAACTGAGAGCCTACACAGAAATATCTGTGCTAATTCTTTTTTCTGTTAGTTATCAAGTATTTGTCTGTGTTAATTGTTTGGAAGTTCTGAGAAATATAAGTTAAGTTTCACTTCCATCTTATGTCCAAGTTTCAGGCACAGGGAGCGCTCCCCCTTTTGGTGAGAGCCAGTAACATTAGAAATGTGAGACTAAACCACACCCATTGTTAACACCCACATTGTATAAAAATGTTGTACAAGATACTTTGTGTGCCTTCACAAGATGGACATTGTCTGTGAGGGACACAGGCTTGGTTTTTGCCGTGACCTTTAATAAACTAAATGAGGAATACAATGGTTTGGTTCTTGGTAATGGGCAGTAAATTATATGAAAGAACCAGGTAGAAATAACAATTCTATACCCTTCCCCATATTTGTGCTTCAAGACAATCCTGTCTCTGAGGTCTACAGACCATTCGACTTCATGCTTGGTTTGTGCTCTGACATGCACTGTCAACTGTGAGACCTTATATGTAGACAGGTGTGTGTGTGCCTCCAAATCATGTCCAATCAACTGAATTTACCCCAGGTGGACTCCAGTTAAGCTGTAGAAACATCTCAAGGATGATCAGTGGAAACAGAATGCACCTGAGCTTGATTATGAGCTTCATGGCAAAGGCTGTGAATACTTACGTACACGTGATTTCTTAGTTTTTAGATGTTTTTAATACATTTCCAAAAATCTCAAAAAACCTTTTTTCACATTGTCACATTGTCAAAATGTGGGAAAAGTGAAGCGCTGTGAATAGTTTCTGGATGCATAGTAGTACACAGTCAAATATTTGGACACACGTTCTTATTCATTTGAATGGAAACGTGTGTGTTTGGGTGTTTTCTAGTGGTGTTAATAGAGTGGTTATCTGTCAAGGTGGTTGTTATCCACATTCCTAGATGTTTTCTGTACTGTGGTGGATGCGGTGATGCAGCTGACAACCGGACCATCAGCCCACTTCATCTGTTTGTGAAATGTGGACGTCTCCTTGTTGTTTTTCAGTTGCTGTGATTCCTCCACACAGATGCACTTGCATGCTGGAATACACTCCAGGAAGTGTACCACATGGCCATAGTACCATAGCTGATGTTCCTTCACAGACAAGTAGTATGCTTCACCTGGGTCTCCCTAGGTAACCACTCATGACGGAGAAATCACAAAGACGGGTTTTGTTAAAAAGATATAAAATTTTAGCTGTGCATTACCAGAAGATACCAGGAGATACTTAAGCCTAGATTTAATCTGTTTTTGTAAAAAAAATAACGAAAAAAACCTTGTGTGCGAATCTACCATAAAGGTATACTTGTTGAAGCAATGGACAAAAGTTGCCCTATACTCAGTTTCTACAGTCACACCCTTCTGAGTTGTTATTGGTGTCCTGGAAGTTTCCCTCATTAGTTTTCTTTGTCTACTATCACTGTTTTTGAAGTGTATCTCCTGTAATCTTAACAGATCCTTGTCTCCAAACATGAGATCGAATAATGTGGTGGAATAATTCAGTCTAACAGTGTTTGGTTCAACACTTTCTTGATTAAGACTGATTATTCAAGAAAACGGTAATTGATCAAAGTATCAATGATCAGTTTTCAAAAATGGACAACATTTTTAATTATAAATGTACTTGAGATAACGTGTTACAAAACACAAAGCATCTGCAAACGGGATTATCTGATGACTAGAGCAAGTGTATATAAACTAGAGCAGGGGTGGCCAAGTTCGGTCCTCGAGAGCCACATTCCTGACACTCTTAGTTGTCTCCCTGCTCCAACACACCTGAATCCAATGAAAGATTCGTTAGCAGACTTTTAATGAGCCTTTCATTGGATTCAGGTGTGTTCGAGCAGGGAGACAACTAAGAGTGTCAGGAATGTGGCTCTCGAGGACCGAACTTGGCCACCCCTGAACTAGAGCCAAACCGATATTTGAGTTGGCTGATGATATCAGCTAAGACTAATCTTTCACAGACATATTATTTTTACTGATTCATTTCCTGAATAAACGATGATGAAAAACCCGTAGGGTGTTGGAAATTGTGTCATTAAATAGTTAGAGTACACTCCAGAGGCATTCTTTACAATGTTGTTAAGCATGGCTGGGACCCCATCACCCCTTAGTCACATTAGCTACAAGAGCCAGAAGCAAAGTAACCAGCTGCCATTCATTTTCAACTGGAGTGAGCATTTTGCAGCAGTAAGAGGCAAGTGATCGCTACTCCTCCAGCTAGGTAAATCGATTTTATGAAGTCTGTTTTATGCAAATACTGAGTGATGCAACATAGCAACTGCCAGTCTGAGTGAAGGTTGTGTAACATCAGTGTGATTGATGTATGCTGGTTGGTTGTTGGTTATGTTTATAGTTATTTTTAATAAAACATCAAGTCTTAATTACAATTCTTTGTCATAAGGGTTTGATAATAAAATGTTAGGATTTATTCCCATTTTTATGTATATATCAGCAGATCGGTATATCAGAACTGTAAATTTCTCTACAGCATAATATCAGTATCAGTATTGGCTCCCAAAAAAATTGGTAGTGGTTGGGATCTATTTTAAATGGCATAAATGACTATTTGATTATCAACTGATGTAATTTAATATTCTCTCCAATCAATGGAAAACAACAAACTAACCCTTTAAATATTGCTCTGCATTTTGGTTTGCATGCAAGATTTGCCGCCTCCACTGCATTTCATTATCTCATGTTTGTGTTGCGTAACCACACTCCCTGTTTCTACTGTTTCAAGGGTATATGGAAACACGTGTTTGCCTGGAAACTGATGTGTGGCATCACAGTGCTGCAGCATTGACTCTCTCCAGAGACAAGACCTCTTTAGTACAAAAGTGTTGCCTTTGCTGTGAGAAGCAGCTACAAATACAAGCAGCAACTCATAAATCAAACATGCACTTCAAGATGAAAACTCCTTGCTTTCCATCCCAGCGCCTCTCGGAGCTCAACTTATCTAAAGAATGTTGCACTTCATTGATTCTATAGAGCAGTGGAAATGCACAATTTTGACTCTCGTCTACGGCTCTGAAAAGAGCGGCGTGAAAAGCAGCCAGAGGTATGACAAAGACGGAGTGCGGCAGCGTCGATCAGAATCCCCAGCAGTGCTGAGGCAGCGCTGTTCTCAAAGGAGTCAGGTACTGACGTCTAACCTCTTGTTCACTCAAGTATCTTGGAGAGATTACAACAGATTAACACATGCAATACTGTTTCTTTTGATGTGGGTTTGGGCTGGACGCCAGCTTTCACTGCTTTGACAGCCCTGAACTCACAGGAAGCTCCGTGCACCAAGAGGAGCGTTGTGGTCCCAGCTGCTCGACACGCACCGCGGTAAATTTAGCTTCCTCTGTGTCAGGCCATGAGGGGGTTTTGAATTATTTATTCACATAATGTTAGCCCATCTCAAACTAGACTTGAAAAAAGTACGAGTGCATTTAAGATCTCTGTAACGCCACATCGTTTCCTTAAGATATGACAGTTCTCTTGCTATCGGGCTACAACTCCAGCTTTTCAGATTTTGCACCAAGGATATTTGTGCTAACTCTCCCTCTCTTGGCTTGGCTTTAGGCATGAAAATTTATGCAGGTGCTCCTGCCCTGGTGCAGACTTTTTTGGTGTCTAGTAAAGTCTATGCCAGACAGGCACAACCTGCCAAATTCCTATCCTCCGGTTTTGAAAAGCAAATGCCAAATCTTGGAGTTCCTAAAATGGCCGGTTAAGGCTGGCTACAAATGCACTTCACTCCCTATAGAAGCCCATGTTAAAATCTCAAACCTTACAGCAGAAATAGACATATTTACAGCCTAGGACATAAACAGGTTTGGTCTCCATACAGTTTTTCATGGGCCCTCACAATCCCTTGCAAATGGTGTGTTTCCAATAGTCTCTGAGCCAGTAATCAATTTTGACATAATCAGTAAGTAAGTAAGTAAGTAAGTAAGTAAGTAAAGTTTATTTAAATACCTTTCAAGAAACAATCACAATTATCTTACTGCTTCACAGTAAGATAAAAAAGTAACACTAAAGGGTCTGCCACACCTTCAAGATTTAGCTTATGCCGACGTATTAAAAAATACGCGAAATATGCTGGTGCACATCTAATAACTTATGAGTACGTTTCGTATACGTTAAGAGCATGTTGAAGCATGCTGTTATACATCATAGTACAGTAAGTTAGTCGAAACATTTTGGGCATGCATAATATTTTTGACGTATGCCAGTGTGTGTCTCATATGTCCTGCATACATGGGCCATACGTTGTAGGTAAGTTATGCAATTGTTGACACATGTTACTTGTAAGTTGCTCATAAGTCAAAATATGTCCACTGATGCTGTCCATTGATTGGCTCAACAACTGAAATCTGCAGTCCTCATGCAAACAGTTCAGAATGTTTCAAATATTAAAACCATTCACACATGGAGTAAATATAAAGTCTTAATCTTACCTGTTACATCATTTCAGATTCATCATCACAGCCTGACAAAAACACATCTACATAAAGTGTCCAGATTTTGGAAAACGACATCTGAAAATACTTTAGTTCCATGTCATGGCTGAAGAAACTTAACGTTTAGGTCCCTCGTTAGTTTATCTGCTCCCAGTGCATATCTCAGCCTCTTCAGCATTCTGCATGTGATGAAAATAAATCCCATCATCCACTAAGACAAAAATAAAATCAAATAAAAAAGTTAATTACTCTGTTTGGGCATTGTGTGGAGGGACGAGGCAGCGCAACAGAGTAAGCGTGCTTGATGACATACATGTCAACATCTACATGCTCTGCCTAACAACACAAGGTACTGCTGGTGGTGGAAATGCAAAGGCTTAACCTTTCCGAACTGTACCACACTGTGCCTTACCAACAAGGACGGCTCCTTGCAAACAGGGCTGTCGGCATATGCTGGCTAAATCGTCAAGATGTGACAGGCCCATAAATGACACTTATAATCCACCCTCAGTGTACCATGAACTACACAAAAATGTATGATAGCCATCCCAGGGTGGTAGCTATAGCCACGTAGAGGTCAATGAAGAATTTCACAGAGGTCAAAATTTATTTATTTATTTATGTATTTTTACCAAAATCGGAGCAACTTTAACTTTTTGAGCCCTGTACAAACTGAAATTGACCTTTGCCACCATTTTTCCTGTTTTTACCCCATAACTCCATAACATTCAGCTATAGTTAGTACAAATGATACCTTTTTGAAATCATTATCAGACAAAAAAGTGGTATAGTTTTCAATATGATTGGAGCATTTTTAAATTTTTAATTTTAACTCTTTATTGGTCCCTACCTGGCTACAGCTGCCACCCTGGGATGGCTATACTACAACCCCAATTCCAATGAAGTTGGGACATTGTGTAAAACGTAAATTAAAACAGAATACAATGATTTACAAATCCTTGTCAACCTATATTCAATTGAATACATCACAAAGACAAGATATTTAATGTTCAAACTGATAAACCTTATTGTTTTGTGCAAATATTTGCTCATTTTGAAATGGATACCTGCAACACATTTCAAAAAAGCTGGGACAGTGGTATGTTTACCACTGTGTTACATCACCTTTCCTTCTAATAACACTCAATAAGTGTTTGAGAACTGAGGACACTAATTGTTGAGGCTTTGTAGGTGGAATTCTTTCCCATTCTTGCTTGATGTACGACTTCAGTTGTTCAGCAGTCCGGGGTCTCTGTTGTCCTATTTTGCGCTTCATAACGCGCCACACATTTCCAATGGACAACAGGTCTGGACTGCAGGCAGGCCAGTCTAGTACCTGCACTCTTTTACTATGAAGCCATGCTGTTGTAACACGTGCAGAATGTGGCTTGGCATTGTCTTGCTGAAATAAGCAGAGACGTCCCTGAAAAAGACGTTGCTTGGATGGCAGCTTGTGTTGCTCCAAAACCTGGATGTACCTTTCAGCATTGATGGTGCCATCACATCTGTGATGGCACCATCAATGTGGACTCATTGAAACGTGGACTCATCCGACCACATCACACTTTTCCACTTCGTGTCTGTCCATTTCAAATGAGCTCGGGCCCAGAGAAGGCAGCAGCGTTTCTGGATGTTGTTGATGTATGGCTTTCGCTTTGCATGGTAGAGTTTTAATTTGCACTTGTAGATGTAGCGATGAACTGTGTTGACTGACAATGGTTTTCTGAAGTGTTCCTGAACCCACGCAGTAAGATCCTTTACACAATGATGTCGGTTTTTAATGCAGTGCCGCCTGAGGGATTGAAGGTCACGGGCATTCAATGTTGGTTTTCAGCCTTGCCGCTTATGTGTAGAAAGTTCTCCAGATTCCCTGAATCTTCTGAATATATTATGGACTGTAGATGATGGAATCCCTAAATTCCTTGCATTTGAACATTGAGAAACATTGTTCTTAAACTGTTGGACTATTTTTTCACACAGTTCTTCACAAAGTGGTGATCCTCACCCCATCTTTGCTTGTCACCGGCTGAGCCTTTTGGGGATGCTCCTTTTATACCCAATCATGAGTGTCCTCAGTTCCCAGACACTTATTGAGTGTTGTTAGAAGGAAAGGTGATGTAACACAGTGGTAAACATACCACTGTCCCAGCTTTTTTGAAACGTGTTGCAGGCATCCATTTCAAAATGAGCAAATATTTGCACAAAAACAATAAAGTTTATCAGTTTGAACATTAAATATCTTGTCTTTGTGGTGTATTCAATTGAATATAAGTTGAAGAGGATTTGCAAATCATTGTATTCTGTTTTTATTTACATTTTACACAACGTCCCAACTTCATTGGAATTGGGGTTGTATATTTTTGTGGAGGCCATAGTACACCGAGGCCAGATTATAAGTGTTGTTTAGTCCCCTTAAATGATACCAAAAACCTCCTTGGCCCACATACTACAACAAGCCGAGCACACGCAAACAGAAGCAGTACCATGCTTTGAGTTGAATTAATGGCAATCTTTACTTGGTATTTATTTGAAATAAAATAAAAAATGAATATGAAGTGGCTTTTCAAGGTATCCCAGCATTCCCTGAGCTCTGATGTGGTTCAAATGTAAACAGACCCACTGTGTGTCTTACAAAGTTTTTGCAGCCCTATGTGGCAATACGCCGAGGGACACAAAGGGGTTCGCGAAATGGATGCAAAAAATTAAACATTTAATTTTTTCGTGGACTTTCAGCATAGATCACTGGACACAGCGCTCTATGCAAGTCTATGCAACACTGCACTACTGTACACCATACCTCCGCAATTGTACGCTACCCGACGCCAGTCCGGTGAATAATCCTTTTTGTTTTTTTTATCAGTACATACCTGCATTGCTATTTTTTTTTCCATCCCCCTGGACTCTGCTAAACTTTTCTGGCAGTGAAGCTTCAAAACTATGGAAGAAGAAGAGGCGAGCACAGCTTCCCCCTATGCGCAACATACACAGCCATTCCTGCGTACTAGATACGCAGCACAATGGAATTCTATGCAGGCCGGTATGAAAGGGGCTTTAGTAACCTGTTCTTGGATACTGTTCTGTGAAAACCTTCACAATAATGTTGCATTTTTCTCACAGAAAATGTGCTTGAAATCAAATAAAAATTCAATATTTTACTTTTTAAAAACATTTTAAAGTAATTTCCAAATAAAACATTGCTGTTATAAACTACTGCTTACATGTGCTTGGCTTGTTTGAACCACACCAGCCGCAAAGGATTGTGGGGAATCTCAAAATGTCTATAGCTAGTTTCTTCATTCATGACAACTATAGGGGGCAAATGTTTATATAACATATAATTTAAGGTATTTTAATCCATCAATTTATGAATAATTAGGGGAGTGGCAGAGTGAGTGACAGCTCATGTGTGTCGACAGGTTTAGGACACTGCTAGCTGCTAGCAGAGGGAGTTAGCTGTTCAAAAAGATGATAATTAGTCCTGCATTGAATTATAATGCTAATGGCTGCAGTGTAAGCCTAAAAGTGACAATATTATTAGATGGGATTATTCCTGTTGTAAATAAAAGACTGAGGCCCTCATTGAGAATCAAACTGTCTGTACTAAACGGGAAGAAGCCTACAGTAAGTTCATCCATTCTAACTTATCTGAAACAGTGGATGTGGGTGACAGGGATCATAAGTTATTGTTACCTGAAAAGTAACACTGAGAAAGAAACTCTCCTTCATGTGCAACTGAGGGGTGTTTTATCCAAATTTGTTCAGTCCAGATTTGACATTAGGGAACATGAGCGGCACCAAGGGGGCTCTCGGGGTTGCTAGAGCTCCCTCTGGATTTGTCATAGCACCCCCAAGAAAATAATTACTCATTTATTATTTTAATTTCATTTCATCCCATGTTTTTAAGGCCTTGTCTACACTGAAACTGAACTTCTGCTATACAATCTTTTTTTTTTTTTTTGTTGGTCATTTTCAAGAAGTGTTCCATTCAATAAATATTTCCATTGTCACAGATCCAGTGAAACTGCGTGAAAATACTGTAGTACACATGCCAGGCCTGTATGTAGCGCTGTAACGCTTCCACAAAAAATGAAGAAGATGACGTGGGGCTAATGTAGCAACGAAAGCTAACACGTTAGAAGCTGGCTCAAGGATTAAATAAAGTCTTTTAATCTGACCTGTTGCCAGAATTCATCATCACAGATGAAAACTGTTGTGCACATGACACTTATTTTGGAAGATGATGTCTGGAAATGCGCTAATTAATCAGAGTTTTAAAAGAAGTCCCTCAGCGTCTCTCTGCTCTGGGTGAGTTTCTCAGACTGAACTGGAGGACACCAGCACTTTGTCCCACCACCAAAAAAGAAAAAAGAAAAAAAAAGAAAGAAGCTAAATTACACTGTTAAATTACACTGTTAATATTATGTGGGGGCGCAAGTTAAAAGGGCGATCCAAGGCCCAATGGAACCCAGCATAAAATAACTAGAAGCAGTTCCAAAGAAACAAATTTATTTATCACCCTGTCGTGCTGTACATAAACGTCAAAATAAAATACATCTGGTGGTGACTAAACAGGCGGCGCGCTCTCTCTGCGCCTGGACTGACCGGAGCCCGAACATTTAGGACTCAGGATCTCCGCCGACACCCCCCAGGTGGCCTTTCCCGGACTATACTCTGTGAGGAGGGAACAAAGGTGATATCCTTTAATATAAATATCAGAAAACTATTAGAGGCTTACTTATCAGCAACACGTTCAGTTTGATCTCAGCGTTATTTAAAAAAACAGCTGCTCGCAGCCGGTGGAGGATTATCACTCCGCACGCCACCGCCGCGAGGAGCAAACAAGACACTGACTTTTAGTATTTAAATTTAGCTACGCAAAATTGCCACATTATTTTCATAGATAAACATTCAAAGAAAGTCACCTCTGACGTGTGCTGACAGCATTTGCCTCTCACCCTCGTCCTCCTTCACAGACGTACGGTCAGGCTCTGGAGCGACCCTCAGCGTCCCCAAACGGTTGACACAACGTTGTTTTGAGCTGTGAAAAGTTGAATTCTCCGGCAGCCAGCACTCATCACCGCTGGCTTAAATGCAGCTCCTCATTTCTCTATTGACACCAGCTGAAAGTCCTTACTCTGCATGTGAATGCCACAGGTGCAGCAGATTGTCCTGAGTAAGCGCTGCACGTGAATGCCACAGGTGCAGCAAATCCTTGTATCAGAGGTGAGAGACTCTTTTGCAGCACAATTTACCCAGAGAACAGTCCCAAACCACCTGGAAAGGAAAACAAACACAAACACCAACACAATATCCAACCCCGCCCCCAACACACAACAGTTAACATGTTACAGAGGCAGGGCGATGACATCATCATTTCACTTTTCCACAGTAAGACATTTCAGGCATTTTCAAATAAAACCAAGGATAAATAGGAGAATAAAAACATAAAATCTTAAGATAAAACCAGTCACCAGTATGTAATAAAACCAAAATAAAATAATAGAATAAAAAGACTAAGATGCAACAGATTCAAATGATTGAGACCTGTGATAAGGCTGTCTAGGTATGTCTAGAGACTTTTTTAAGTTAAGTTTCCACAGTCTGTGGAGCCCTCAGATGGTCAGGGAGGAAGTTCCAAATATGAGGAGCAGCTGAACAGAAGGCCCTGTCTGCCATGGTGTGATGTTTTGTGTGAGGGAGATGGAGAAGATAAGTGTTGTATGAACGGAGAGAATGGGAGAGTGTGTGTGGAGTGAGGAGGTCTTTGAGGTATGTGGGGGCATTACCATGGATGCATTGGTGGGTGATGAGAGCAATCTTAAATTGGATTCTATAGGTGATGGGGAGCCCGTGAAGGTTATGGAGAATAGGTGTAATGTGCTCCTGTTCACATACTCTCATCAGAATTCTAGCAACACTGTTTTGAATGTATTGGACCCTTTGAAGGTTTTTTCCAGAGAGCCCAAAGAGCATGGAGTTACAGTAGTCAAGCCTAGAGGACACAAAGGCATGGACAAGTTTTTCCAGCATCAGTGATGACGTCGTACTGCAGTGAGTGTAGTTTCAAGTTGTTGAAATGGTTCAGGTTTTTGCTGCCCAAATATCCATGAGTGGAACTGAAAAGAAGTGAAGTCTGTGTCACCTAAAGAACTACCTGAGGAACAGCAGTAGGCACAGACAAACCAGTGACCCCTCAGAGAACATGGCCTCTGGACAGCAACCAAATCATTGATGCTTTTACTTTTAACGATGAGAACAACAGGTGCATTGTGCTGTTATGAAGACATCAATGGTAGGCGAAAGATTTTCTCTCTGCCTGCTGTTGCCATTTTTTCCCTGAGGCTATAGGCTACATGTGGAGGTCTGTGAATATTTGTATTGAACAGTAGCCTAGGTTTGTGTGTGTGATTTTGGTCATTCTGTATGTCATTAGTGACTGTCACAGGTGAGAATGTGGCTATGTGTACGCATGCCTGCGAATGTGGCAGAGGTTTAGCAGACAGCTGTCACGACACATGAGCCCATAGCACACTCATAAAAATGCCAAGCTCCACCACAGCACCTGCAGAAAAAAATCTCTGGAGCCGCCACTGTTAGGGAAACATGTATTGCATAATGATGCATTCCTTGACTATATTTACCATTACAACCATATTTTACACCCAGCACAAAGCATCATTTCCACCTGACGAGGTTATTGTTTTTATCCTTGGAATAACAACACCACTTGAAGTATGATCAGGGAATAGAACAGGCGCATTGACATCGTCTAGTGTTGTACGTGTTGTGAAGGTGTCGTGACACGGACCCACAACAGGGGGTGTTAATGAAGGGACAATGGAATAGCCAAAAAGTAACAATTTAATGTTGTATTAGGAAGTCCGCGCACGTCTCGACACAACCTCCGTACGGCTCCGGAGGGCTTATGTATGCTTCAGGGGACGGTAGGGGGGGTCGTTGAACGACCAGTGGAACGTCTGTGTCTGACAAGGGACCAGCAGGAGGAGGTGCTGCAGTAGCGCCTTGGTCGCGCGCCTCCACCCTGGCGGTGAGAGCCTCCATCCTCCGATTGAGGATAACGTTCTGCTCGGTTACCAGATCCAACCGAGCAGTGAAAGCGGCTAGTATTTGCTGCAGCTCCCCTAACACGCCTCCTGCTGGCGCCTGTGCACCTCGCTCTTCCATTGGCCGGTCAGGCTCGAGTTGACGCCCCTCGGGATCCATGACGCTGGCCGAGAAATCCTGTTGTGAAGGTGTCGTGACACGGACCCACAACAGGGGGCGTTAATGAAGGGACAATGGAATAGCCAAAAAGTAACAATTTAATGTTGTGAAGGTGCACAACGTAGTACAGCTGAATACAAATAGGCGGAATATCAATTTGACACCAGGTGACGTGTGGCAGGCTCGAAGATAGGAGACGTCCGGTGCGAGAAGAGCCGGATCCCACACAGCTTCCACCACCAACGGATCTGAAGAACACCGGAGCCGCCAAGCCCTGCGCCCCAGGTGGCCACTGTCTTCAGCAGTCAGACCCGGTACTGCTGGCAGAGAACAGAAACAGTTCTTGGATGAGTGTGAGTTCGCACACTCAGTAATCCCACAGTCTGTATACAGTTAGGAGGGAGAACCTCCACCTCCAATCACACACTCGTGCAGCTCCCGAGATAACCACTTATCTGAGTGGGGTGGGAGGCGAAGCCGTCGCAGTCCACACCTAACGCCAACTCAGCGGACAGGGTATCCGTCCCAGGAAAACGGCTGCAAAAAGAGATCAGACTAATGCTTGAATTAAGGTTCAGCAGAGAATTAATTACCTGTATGGTAGAAGATTTCTCGGCGAGGAGGTGGAGTTGCAGTCCGGCCTTTATAGTGGTGGTGATGGGTGACAGCTGGTGTTGATAGATGACAGCTGTCACCTCCAGCGGCTCCGACGCCCTCTCGTGCTTGGAGCCCGCACTCCAAGCAGGGCGCCATCTGGTGGTGGTGGGCCAGCAGTACCTCCTCTTCAGCGGCCCACACAACAGGACCCCCCCCCCTCAACGGGCGCCTCCTGGCGCCCGACCAGGTTTGTCCGGGTGCCGGGTGTAGAAGTCGGCCAGGAGGGCCGGGTCCAGGATGAAGCTCCTCTTCACCCAGGAGCGTTCCTCGGGGCCATACCCCTCCCAGTCCACCAGATACTGGAAGCCCCGACCCTTGCGACGGACGTCCAGAAGCCGACGCACGGTCCACGCACGGTCCACGCTGGCTCCCCGACGATGATCCGGGCAGGAGGCGGTGCAGGTCCAGTGGTGCAGAGCGGTGAGGTGTGGTATGGCTTGATCAATGACACATGAAAAACAGGATGGATCCGCAGTGAAGCTGGCAGCCGTAGCTTCACTGCGGCCGGGCTGAGGACCTTGGCGATGGGAAATGGTCCGATATACCTGTCTTTCAGTTTTTGGGAGTCCACTTGGAGCGGGATGTCCTTCGTTGACAACCATACCTCCTGCCTGGGCTGGTATGCAGGGGCCGGGGAACGCCAGCGGTCTGCATGGGCCTTGGCCCTCGTCCGGGCCTTCAACAGGGCAGAACAGGCGGTCCGCCACACCCGGCAGCATCTCCTGAGATGGGCCTGGACCAAGGGCACACCGACCTCTCCCTCCACAAGCGGGAACAATGGGGGCTGGTACCCCAAACACACCTCAAACAGGGAGAGGCCGGTGGCAGACGACACTTAGCTGTTGTGGGCGTACTCGATCCAGGCCAGATGGGCGCTCCAGGCCGTCGGGTGCGCGGAGGTAACGCAATGGAGGGCCTGCTCCAGCTCCTGGTTGGCCCGCTCTGCCTGTCCATTCGTCTGAGGGTGATACCCGGACGAGAGACTCACGGTGGCCCCCAGTTCCCTGCAGAAACTCCTCCAGACCTGAGAGGAGAACTGAGGGCCACGGTCCGAGACGATGTCCGCTGGTATCCCATGCAGACGCACCACGTGGTGGACCAGGAGGTCTGCTGTCTCCTGGGCCGTGGGGAGCTTCGGGAGGGCCACGAAGTGGGCCGCCTTGGAGAACCGGTCCACTATCGTTAAGATGGTGGTGTTGCCCTGGGACGGCGGGAGGCCTGTGACAAAGTCCAGGCCGATGTGGGACCAGGGGCGATGAGGCACCGCTAGGGGCTGGAGGAGTCCTGAGGTTCCCTTGTGGTCCACCTTGCCCCTGGCACAGGTGGTGCAGGCCTGGACATAGTCCCGGACGTCGGCCTCCATAGACGCCCACCAGAAGCGCTGCAGGACCACTGCCATGGTCCTGCGCACCCCGGGATGACAGGAGAGCTTGGATCCATGACAGAAGTCCAGAACCGCAGTTCTGGCCTCTGGTGGGACGTACATTCTGTTCTTCGGGCCAGTTCCCGGGTCCGGGTTCCGTGTCAGGGCCTCCCGGACGGTCTTCTCCACATCCCAGGTGAGAGTGGCCACGACAGTGGACTCGGGGATGATGGTCTCTGGGGGGTCTGACAACTCGGCCTTGGCTTCCTCTTCATGCACCCGGGACAGTGCATCCGACCGTTGGTTCTTGGTCCCGGGGCGGTATGTGATCTGGAAGTCAAAGCGTCCGAAGAACAGTGACCAGCGGGCTTGCCTGGGGTTCAACCGCTTGGCGGTCCGGATGTACTCCAGGTTCTGATGGTCCGTGAAAACCGTGAAGGGCACCGTCGCTCCCTCCAACAGGTGTCTCCACTCCTCAAGAGCCTCCTTCACAGCTAAGAGTTCCCGATTGCCGACGTCATAATTCCTCTCAGCCGGGGTCAACCTGCGGGAAAAATAGGCACAAGGGTGGAGGACCTTATCGGACTCCCCACTCTGGGACAGCACGGCTCCTATCCCTGAGTCAGAGGCATCCACTTCCACTGTGAACTGGCGAGTAGGATCGGGCTGCACCAGAACTGGTGCAGTCGAGAACCGGCGTTTCAACTCCCTAAACGCGGCTTTGCACCGATCCGACCAGGTGAAGGGGACTTTTGTGGAGGTCAGGGCTGTCAGGGGGCTAGCTACCTGACTGTAGCCCTTAATGAACCTCCTGTAGAAGTTCGCAAAACCGAGGAACTGTTGCAGCTTCCTATGGCTTGTTGGGTGGGGCCAATCTCTCACCGCCGCAACCTTGGCCGGATCAGGGGCGACGGAGTTAGAGGAGATGATGAACCCCAGGAAGGACAAAGAAGTGCGGTGGAACTCGCACTTCTCACCCTTCACAAACAGCCGGTTCTCCAACAACCACTGTAGGACCTGACGTACATGCTGGACATAAGTCTCAGGGTCCGGAGAAAAGATGAGTATGTCGTCTAGATACACGAAGACAAACCGATGCAGGAAGTCCCGCAAGACGTCATTAACCAATGCTTGGAACGTCGCGGGGGCGTTTGTGAGGCCGAACGGCATGACCAGGTACTCAAAATGACCTAATGGGGTGTTAAATGCCGTCTTCCACTCGTCTCCCTTCCGGATCCGAACCAGGTGGTACGCATTCCTAAGATCAAGTTTAGTAAATATTTGGGCTCCATGCAGGGGCGTGAACACCGAATCCAACAGAGGTAAAGGGTATCGGTTGCGAACCGTGATCTCGTTCAGCCCTCTGTAATCGATGCATGGACGGAGTCCGCCGTCTTTCTTACCCACAAAAAAGAAACCCGCGCCCATTGGGGAGGTGGAGTTCCGGATCAACCCGGCAGCTAAGGAGTCCCGGATGTAGGTCTCCATTGATTCGCGTTCCGGACGTGAGAGGTTGTACAGCCTGCTGGACGGATGCTCAGCGCCCGGGATCAAATCGATGGCGCAATCGTACGGTCGGTGCGGGGGAAGGGCGAGTGCCAGATCTTTGCTGAAGACGTCAGCAAGATCGTGGTACTCACTCGGCACCGCCGTCAGATTGGGGGGGGACTTTGACCTCCTCTTTAGCTGTCTCACCGGGTGGAACCGAGGATCCTAAACACACCTAGTGGCAGGTCTCGCTCCACTGCGTCACAACCCCAGACGGCCAATAAATCCGGGGATTGTGTTTCAACACCCAAGGAAAACCCAAAATCACTCGGGAGGTAGAAAGTGTTACATAAAACACAATCTCATCCCTGTGATTCCCAGACACCACCAAAGTCACTTGCTGTGTCTGGTGTGTGATTACTGGAAGAAGAGTGCCATCTAGTGCCCGTACCTTCACAGGGGAAGGCAGAGCCACCAGGGGGAGCCATACTTCCTTTGCCCATCTGCTGTCCAGCAGATTCCCTTCTGACCCCGTGTCTACAAGTGCTGGGGCGTGAAGGGTTAAATCCTCACTAAGGATTGTGACTGGGATTCGTGCTGATTTTCGGGGTTCCCCCGCGTGCGTGTTATGGCCCACCCTTAGCCCAGTTTCTAAGGACGGGCGTTGTAGTTTGACTGTTTGGGACAGTTCCTCTGTATGTGACCACTATATCCACAGAAAAAACACTCCCCGCGGGCCAGCCTCCTTTGTCTGCCATTTGATTTGATTTCGGCCCTGCTCGTGTCCATAGCTTCGTTAGCAGGGGGAGCTGTAGCCACATGGGGCCCTCTGGCTGTGGAGCGTGGGGACGACGGCACCCTTTCGGACCCGGAAGGAAGAGGGACGGCCCGTGCCCGGTCACGCTCCCCGCCCTGCTCCCGACGGTGTTCCTCTAAATGGTTGTCTAAGCGTATAACCAGGTCGACAAGCCCGTCAAAATCCTGCGGTTCCTCCTTAGCCAGCAGATGCTCCTTCAGGACCGGAGACAGTCCGTTTATGAAGGCGGCGCGAAGCGCAACGGTATTCCAGCCAGACCTCGCAGCCGCGATGCGGAAGTCGACTGCATACTCGGCTGCACTCCGGCGCCCCTGTCGCATTGACAGTAGCACACTCGAAGCGGTCTCGCCTCTGTTGGGGTGATCAAAAACTTGTTTGAACTCCCTTACAAACCCAGCGTATGACGTTAGGAGCCGTGAGTTCTGCTCCCAGAGTGCCGTAGCCCAGGCGCGTGCCTCTCCTCAGAGCAAATTAACAACATAAGCCACCCGGCTAGCGTCTGACGCGTACATGACGGGACACTGTGAAAAGACGAGCGAGCACTGCATTAGGAAGTCCGCGCACGTCTCGACACAACCTCTGTACGGCTCCGGAGGGCTTATGTATGCTTTAGGGGACGGTAGGGGGGGTTGTTGAACGACCAGTGGAACGTCTGTGTCTGACAAGGGACCAGCAGGAGGAGGTGCTGCAGTAGCGCCTTGGTCGCGCGCCTCCACCCTGGCGGTGAGAGCCTCCATCCTCCGATTGAGGATAACGTTCTGCTCGGTTACCAGATCCAACCGAGCAATGAAAGCGGTTAGTATTTGCTGCAGCTCCCCTAACACGCCTCCTGCTGGCGCCTGTGCACCTCGCTCTTCCATTGGCTGGGCAGGCTCGAGTTGACGCCCCTCGGGATCCATGACGCTGGCCGAGAAATCCTGTTGTGAAGGTGTCGTGACACGGACCCACAACAGGGGGCGTTAATGAAGGGACAATGGAATAGCCAAAAAGTAACAATTTAATGTTGTGAAGGTGCACAATGTAGTACAGCTGAATACAAATAGGCGGAATATCAATTTGACACCAGGTGACGTGTGGCAGGCTCGAAGATAGGAGACGTCCGGTGCGAGAAGAGCCGGATCCCACACAGCTTCCACCACCAACGGATCTGAAGAACACCGGAGCCGCCAAGCTCTGCGCCCCAGGTGGCCACTGTCTTCAGCAGTCAGACCCGGTACTGCTGGCAGAGAACAGAAACAGTTCTTGGATGAGTGTGAGTTTGCACACTCAGTAATCCCACAGTCTGTATACAGTTAGGAGGGAGAACCTCCACCTCCAATCACACACTCGTGCAGCACCCGAGGTAACCACTTATCTGAGTGGGGTGGGAGGCGAAGCCGTCGCAGTCCACACCTAACGCCAACTCAGCAGACAGGGTATCCGTCCCAGTACGCATGTACACTCTTCTTGCCTGTACATGTCATCACCAGTCACCTGTATATGTAAAAAAACAAAACAAAACAAAAAAAACAAGTAATTTTATGAAAGAGCTTTCCCTTTATGAAAGTATTAAAAACAGCCATGAAATGAAATAAGAGTAAAAACTCATGGTAAAACAAAACAAAACAAAACACAACAAAAAAACACCTCACCTTGCTGCAGGCTTCACCTCAGGGAGCTTTGGTGGCCACTGTGTGCTGTGCTGTTTGACAGGTTGGTGTTATTCTGTTAATGCGCCAGAAATCCTATCACTTGTATCCACTTGCTCGATATTAAAGGGCTGAGCAGCTGGTGCAATCCAATTTAAATGAAAGAGCAGGTGCCATTCTGAGTAGTTGACATCATGTTTGGTCTACAATACCTCCAATCCTAGTGAACAAATCTGTCCAACCCCTTTCTATCCAGCACCTGGCTTTATGTGTCAGCATTTCTTATTTTCTTAAGTAGCAAAGCTTGCTTGGACACCTTCCAAATGAATCTCCCTCCTCTGCATTACTTGGTTTAGCATCTTTTGTCAAAAATACTGCCTTTAGTGTTACAACTATGGATATCTGTACCTCACCTCAAAGGTAGTTGTGTAGAAATTCTCTTTAACACAGTGATGAAGATGTGTGGCATCTTTTTGAAAACCAAATATATGATGGAATGACAAACAATGGCTTTTCTCAGATGTTCTATAATTCCTATTGCATATCTGAAAATACTGCATATAAAGTACAGTAGTGCAATAAAGATAAAGATACCTGCTGAAAACCTGGATTGGTCCTGCAAGTGTCCACTAGAAAAATCCAGTGAGTCTGAACTGTCCAGAGACATTCATTCCTGTCTAAATGCTGGTCTCAGTATGCACATTTCTTGGTCCGTTACATTGCCTAAGCAAAGTTACGCCATTTTACAAGTAGAAACACAGGCGGACAGGACCTGACTGTGCTTACAGTCTCACTGACTTTATTGGAAAAATCGTAACCGCTCCATCAGCCACTCATAGTAATTTTTGCAACCATATTTAAATATTCATAAAGTATCTGGCATGTACATGAACACAATCCTGCAGCGGTCATGATGGTCACACTATTAGCATGCTAACAGCACTTTATTAGTGCCAGTGTGTATCTGTGGCATTTCCATATGGTTCTTGTTAACATTTGAGCACATTATATACAAGAGTGTATTGTTGCCATCTGTCAGCACATAGGCGTCTGGTCAGAATGACTGCTGACTGCACGGAAACAGTGACAAGATTAATCAGGCCTAGCTGTGAGGGTGGCCATTTCCATAGCAATGAAAAGGGGGACATTTTTCAAGACTGAACAAAATCCAGATAAAAACTCAAAAATAACATTAAATCCATACATAAGATGACTCTGGTGTACTGAACAAAGAGGTAAATGTCTATTTTTTTTTATATTTTAGGCCTTTCCTGGCTGCTTCCAAGAGTTTTTTGTTTGCCAAGAATTTTTGGTGCATGTCTGTGCACTTAAATGTGAAGTTCATACAAATCTGCAGCTCTCCTCAAAGTGAAAATATCTCAATACTGTAGGAAAACACTTGATCGTACCTTTATTTGATGCATCAGTTGTCAGTGAACAGTGCCGTTTTTCTTTTATGTAGTCCACATGAGCCTGGATGGAGTAGGGTGCTAAGACATTTTCACACAAAACTTTAGCCCTTGTTTTTTCCATAGGTTACCGCCTTAGTTGTAGATGTCTCGCTCAACTTTAATGCCACAGTCGACACTCCTGTATGACTGGTGATGCTTGACAACGTGATAAACTTTACAAAGTTTTGCAGCAGAAATTTTGTCATCCTGGGCTGATATGGCTTCACAGAAAAAACAAAAAAGTGAAGATGCGTCCGCGCTTCGATTGTCTCTCCGATGCTTGTCTGTGCTAGCATGTCGGTCGATGCCTCCTTTACCTTTGCTGCTTACATCCACATCACAACACAGTGTGCAATAAGCACGGAAGTCATCCTTTCTACTTTTGGACATGAATCCATACTCTTTCAAATTAAACCAGTGGCGGCACTAGGAAATTTTTGTGTGGGGGGGGGGGGGGAGCTGAGGGGGAGCTGGGGTAAAAGTTGGAGGGGCTCCACAAAATGTTGTCGAAATGAACAATATATAGTAAATTGCTTTATAAATAACAAGGTATATGTTTTAGTCACCTGTGCTCCTCTAAAATGTGGCATCAGTGCACACACACACATCACTTAGAATGATTGCAAGTTCAGTAAACTTGCAAATAGGTATACAAACTGAATTCATTGAAATGGTACTCAAGACAATGCATGGAATCAACCTTACACAAATCATCTATATCAAAGATTTATTGCCAATTTAACACCAAGGTCATAACCATTAAGTAAGCAAAAGTAATTATTGGCAGAATTATTGGGGGGCTGAGGGGGGGCTTGGCTCATTATTGGGGGAGCTTGAGCCCCCCCCAAGCTCCCCCCTTGGCGCCGCCACTGAATTAAACAAAATCTTTTGTTTCGGCATTTCTGTGGCTTGCTACCGCTGCAGGTGGACTGGGTGTGTTCATGTCACCTGGCACGACCTGATGTTAACCACATGGCTAATTTGGATATGTTCAGCTGTTGGCCAATAGAATAAGAGATATTTATTTGACACCGCTTTCATCCAATAATTTGTTAGAACAAACATCAAAAGGGGATGCGTAATTGCATGTAACATGTTCGTTATTTATTGTTTATTGATTTATTATTATTTAGACCTACGAGGTCTGTTAAAAAAGTATCGGACCTTTTTATTTTTTGCAAAAACCTGATGGATTTGAATCACGTGTGCTTGCATCAGCCAACCTTGAACCTTCGTGCGCATGCGTGAATTTTTTCACGCCTGTCGATTGTGTCATTTGCTGGTAAGCAGCCTTTGTGTGATGACATGTGTAGTGCGCTCGGCGGATTTTCATTGCAAGGAAAAAGACGGAACAACTGGAGCAGCGCCGCATCAAATTTTGCCAGAAACTGGGCGACAGCCAGGTGGAAACCATTTGGATGATTCAGACGGCTTTCGGTGACTTTTCAGTCATGTGACTATCCAAGAAATTGTGGAAGAGGTGGGCATGTCACAGCATGTCCTGTGAGACGTCAACACGGAGGTGCTTTTGCTCCGCTGTCAGCAGCTTTGGCATGAATTTCACAGCCACTCTTTTTATGGCCAAATCTTCTGTCACAATGGAATGTGCCGAAAAAGTGCTGATGTCCACCTCTTCCGCAATTTCTCGGATAGTCACACGACGGTCCCGCATCATCACAGCGTTCACTTTGGAATTATCTGGTCATTTCAGCATGTTGATGGCTGACCGGAGCGTGGCTCGCTCTCCACCGTTGTGTGGACGTCTTTAAACCGGTTGTACTGCTACTTAATCTGTGTGATGCCCATAGCATCATCACCACAAGCTGTCTGAATCTTCCGAATGGTTTCCACCTGGCTGTTGCCCAGTTTCTGGCCAAATTTGATGCAGTGCTGCTCCAGTCATTCCGCCATTTTCCTTGCAATGAAAATCCGCCAAGAGCACAACACATGTCCTCACACAAAGGCTGCTTACCAGCAAATGACGCAATCGACAGGCGTGAAAAAATTCATGCATGCGCACGAAGGTTCAATGTTGGCTGATGCAAGCACACGTGATTCAAATCCATTAGGTTTTTGAAAAAAATAAAAAGGTTGGATACTTTTCTAACAGACCTCGTATTTACTTTTTCATTATATACAATTAGATGAAATACAAAATAGTCATTATCTCAAAAGGAGGAGAGGCCTTTTTAAAACTGGACTGTCCGACTTAGAGACATGTGGTCACCATACTAGCTGTTAGCTTGACCTGTAGGAGGCTATCTGCACACAACATGCCTGTGTGGTAATTTATGCACCTCTGCCTTCATAAAACCAAATCACATCTTAATTCAACAAGGATACATGGACAATCCAGCCTTAATTAGCTGTCTAGGTTTCGCAAATACCCCTCTAGTGAGGTTCAACAGTGGGATAAGGCGTTGTGCTAACAATATGTACTGTAGCTCAGGGTTCGATTCCTGGTCACACTACTTGTCTGTCTCCTTGGACAAGACACCTCATCTGCATAATCTCAGTCTATGCAGCTGTAAATTAGTACCGGTGTCACTGGCCGAACGACACCCCCCCCCCCAAAAAAATGGGTCCGCCCTTCCTTCACTGTGCATGCATCATTTCAGAGCTCAGCAGCACGTCTGAGATGCTCTACACCCAAAGCGATCAAAGGGAATAATGTGATTATTATCCATCAGATGACAAAGTAAAACCTCTGAAATCATTCTAATGCCGCATTCACACCAGACGCCACACGAGCGACAGCGTCGAGTGGTTGCCATGTAATCCCTATGGAAGGACACAATGTGGCGCCACAAAAATCCAAGCCATGCAATGTGATGCGATGGATGCGAATAGAGCAATTTTGAGCGATTGGCACGTTTGCATTGCCCTCTTCCCCAAGTTGAAAAATCTGAACTTTTTCATCTTGTTGTGTCACGATGACCAATCAGGGACTGGATATATAGTGACGTGGAGATGTCTGTTTCTTTGTTCACATGTACGCGTGCGAACGAATCGTCCGTGAAGACAATTTTATTAAGTACATAGCTGTATAATAAAACAAATAGTGACTGGTTTATAACACAATTATGACAGAGTTTGAGGGGAGAGTGATGAACTGCAGCAGCAGCCAGTTTTTTTTCTTTTTGCTCACATGTGCGTGCGCGAACGGGACAGGAGGTCCTCAAACTGGGTCCTGTCAGAGGCGGAAGTACCGCTAAAAGAGGTCGTTATCCAGACGCAGCTCCTGCAGCAAATGATGAATTTGTGGTGTTGACTTGCATCCGGTGTGAATGCGGCTTAAAGTCAGTTTTAAGCAGAAAGATGCTATAATCAGTGAGTTGCTACTGACGCTCCAAAATGAGGCTGCTGACGCTCTGAAATGACGCATGTGAAGGCAGGGGGGACCGATTTTTAGGGGGGACCATTCAGTCAGGGACACTGGTGTCCTGACGAGATGACCTAACCGTGGAGAGGATCTCCACCGCGCAACTGCACATATGCACGCATGCGCAGTTCTCTCTACCTTGAACTTTAACACCTCCCCCCGTCGAGTTTATCTGCCTCTCTTTACCTCGCAACTGCATGTGCGCATCTCCCCGTCATCTAATGATCTAATGACAATATTCTGCTTTAAAGACAGTGGGCCTCATGTATCAACGTTGCGTACGGCGATATTTCAATCAATCAATCAATCAATTTTTTATATAGCGCCAAATCACAACAAACAGTTGCCCCAAGGCGCTTTATATTGTAAGGCAAGGCCATACAATAATTATGTAAAACCCCAACGGTCAAAACGACCCCCTGTGAGCAAGCACTTGGCTACAGTGGGAAGGAAAAACTCCCTTTTAACAGGAAGAAACCTCCAGCAGAACCAGGCTCAGGGAGGGGCAGTCTTCTGCTGGGACTGGTTGGGGCTGAGGGAGAGAACCAGGAAAAAGACATGCTGTGGAGGGGAGCAGAGATCGATCACTAATGATTAAATGCAGAGTGGTACATACAGAGCAAAAAGAGAAAGAAACAGTGCATCATGGGAACCCCCCAGCAGTCTACGTCTATAGCAGCATAACTAAGGGATGGTTCAGGGTCACCTGATCCAGCCCTAACTATAAGCTTTAGCAAAAAGGAAAGTTTTAAGCCTAATCTTAAAAGTAGAGAGGGTGTCTGTCTCCCTGATCTGAATTGGGAGCTGGTTCCACAGGAGAGGAGCCTGAAAGCTGAAGGCTCTGCCTCCCATTCTACTCTTACAAACCCTAGGAACTACAAGTAAGCCTGCAGTCTGAGAGCGAAGCGCTCTATTGGGGTGATATGATACTACGAGGTCCCTAAAATAAGATGGGACCTGATTATTCAAAACCTTATAAGTAAGAAGAAGAATTTTAAATTGTATTTTAGAATTAACAGGAAGCCAATGAAGAGAGGCCAATATGGGTGAGATATGCTCTCTCCTTCTAGTCCCCGTCAGTACTCTAGCTGCAGCATTTTGAATTAACTGAAGGCTTTTTAGGGAACTTTTAGGACAACCTGATAATAATGAATTACAATAGTCCAGCCTAGAGGAAATAAATGCATGAATTAGTTTTTCAGCATCACTCTGAGACAAGACCTTTCTGATTTTAGAGATATTGCGTAAATGCAAAAAAGCAGTCCTACATATTTGTTTAATATGCGCTTTGAATGACATATCCTGATCAAAAATGACTCCAAGATTTCTCACAGTATTACTAGAGGTCAGGGTAATGCCATCCAGAGTAAGGATCTGGTTAGACACCATGTTTCTAAGATTTGTGGGGCCAAGTACAATAACTTCAGTTTTATCTGAGTTTAAAAGCAGGAAATTAGAGGTCATCCATGTCTTTATGTCTGTAAGACAATCCTGCAGTTTAGCTAATTGGTGTGTGTCCTCTGGCTTCATGGATAGATAAAGCTGGGTATCATCTGCGTAACAATGAAAATTTAAGCAATACCGTCTAATAATACTGCCTAAGGGAAGCATGTATAAAGTGAAAAAAATTGGTCCTAGCACAGAACCTTGTGGAACTCCATAATTAACTTTAGTCTGTGAAGAAGATTCCCCATTTACATGAACAAATTGTAATCTATTAGACAAATATGATTCAAACCACCGCAGCGCAGTGCCTTTAATACCTATGGCATGCTCTAATCTCTGTAATAAAATTTTATGGTCAACAGTATCAAAAGCAGCACTGAGGTCTAACAGAACAAGCACAGAGATGAGTCCACTGTCCGAGGCCATAAGAAGATCATTTGTAACCTTCACTAATGCTGTTTCTGTACTATGATGAATTCTAAAACCTGACTGAAACTCTTCAAATAGACCATTCCTCTGCAGATGATCAGTTAGCTGTTTTACAACTACCCTTTCAAGAATTTTTGAGAGAAAAGGAAGGTTGGAGATTGGCCTATAATTAGCTAAGATAGCTGGGTCAAGTGATGGCTTTTTAAGTAATGGTTTAATTACTGCCACCTTAAAAGCCTGTGGTACATAGCCAACTAACAAAGATAGATTGATCATATTTAAGATCGAAGCATTAAATAATGGTAGGACTTCCTTGAGCAGCCTGGTAGGAATGGGGTCTAATAAACATGTTGATGGTTTGGATGAAGTAACTAATGAAAATAACTCAGACAGAACAATCGGAGAGAAAGAGTCTAACCAAATACCGGCATCACTGAAAGCAGCCAAAGATAACGATACGTCTTTGGGATGGTTATGAGTAATTTTTTCTCTAATAGTTAAAATTTTGTTAGCAAAGAAAGTCATGAAGTCATTACTAGTTAAAGTTAATGGAATACTCAGCTCAATAGAGCTCTGACTCTTTGTCAGCCTGGCTACAGTGCTGAAAAGAAACCTGGGGTTGTTCTTATTTTCTTCAATTAGTGATGAGTAGAAAGATGTCCTAGCTTTACGGAGGGCTTTTTTATAGAGCAACAGACTCTTTTTCCAGGCTAAGTGAAGATCTTCTAAATTAGTGAGACGCCATTTCCTCTCCAACTTACGGGTTATCTGCTTTAAGCTACGAGTTTGTGAGTTATACCACGGAGTCAGGCACTTCTGATTTAAAGCTCTCTTTTTTAGAGGAGCTACAGCATCCAAAGTTGTCTTCAATGAGGATGTAAAACTATTGACGAGATACTCTATCTCACTTACAGAGTTTAGGTAGCTACTCTGCACTGTGTTGGTATATGGCATTAGAGAACATAAAGAAGGAATCATATCCTTAAACCTAGTTACAGCGCTTTCTGAAAGACTTCTAGTGTAATGAAACTTATTCCCCACTGCTGGGTAGTCCATCAGAGTAAATGTAAATGTTATTAAGAAATGATCAGACAGAAGGGAGTTTTCAGGGAATACTGTTAAGTCTTCTATTTCCATACCATAAGTCAGAACAAGATCTAAGATATGATTAAAGTGGTGGGTGGACTCATTTACTTTTTGAGCAAAGCCAGTAGAGTCTAATAATAGATTAAATGCAGTGTTGAGGCTGTCATTCTCAGCATCTGTGTGGATGTTAAAATCGCCCACTATAATTATCTTATCTGAGCTAAGCACTAAGTCAGACAAAAGGTCTGAAAATTCACAGAGAAACTCACAGTAACGACCAGGTGGACGATAGATAATAACAAATAAAACTGGTTTTTGGGACTTCCAATTTGGATGGACAAGACTAAGAGTCAAGCTTTCAAATAAATTAAAGCTCTGTCTGGGTTTTTGATTAATTAATAAGCTGGAATGGAAGATTGCTGCTAATCCTCCGCCCCGGCCCGTGCTACGAGCATTCTGACAGTTAGTGTGACTCGGGGGTGTTGACTCATTTAAACTAACATATTCATCCTGCTGTAACCAGGTTTCTGTAAGGCAGAATAAATCAATATGTTGATCAATTATTATATCATTTACCAACAGGGACTTAGAAGAGAGAGACCTAATGTTTAATAGACCACATTTAACTGTTTTAGTCTGTGGTGCAGTTGAAGGTGCTATATTATTTTTTCTTTTTGAATTTTTATGCTTAAATAGATTTTTGCTGGTTATTGGTAGTCTGGGAGCAGGCACCGTCTCTACGGGGATGGGGTAATGAGGGGATGGCAGGGGGAGAGAAGCTGCAGAGAGGTGTGTAAGACTACAACTCTGCTTCCTGGTCCCAACCCTGGACAGTCACGGTTTGGAGGATTTAAGAAAATTGGCCAGATTTCTAGAAATGAGAGCTGCTCCATCCAAAGTGGGATGGATGCCGTCTCTCCTAACAAGACCAGGTTTTCCCCAGAAGCTTTGCCAATTATCTATGAAGTCCACCTCATTTTTTGGACACCACTCAGACAGCCAGCAATTCAAGGAGAACATGCGGCTAAACATGTCACTCCCGGTCCGATTGGGGAGGGGCCCAGAGAAAACTACAGAGTCCGACATTGTTTTTGCAAAGTTACACACCGATTTAATGTTAATTTTAGTGACCTCCGATTGGCGTAACCGGGTGTCATTACTGCCGACGTGAATTACAATCTTACCAAATTTACGCTTAGCCTTAGCCAGCAGTTTCAAATTTCCTTCAATGTCGCCTGCTCTGGCCCCCGGAAGACAATTGACTATGGTTGCTGGTGTCACTAACTTCACATTTCTCAAAACAGAGTCGCCAATAACCAGAGTTTGATCCTTGGCGGGTGTGTCGTCGAGTGGGGAAAAACGGTTAGAGATGTGAACGGGTTGGCGGTGTACACAGGGCTTCTGTTTAGGGCTACGCTTCCTCCTCACAGTCACCCAGTCAGCCTGCTTTCCCGGCTGCTCGGGATCTGCCAGGGGGTAACTAATGGCGGCTAAGCTACCTTGGTCCGCACCGACTACAGGGGCCTGGCTAGCTGTAGAA
This sequence comes from Thalassophryne amazonica, assembly GCF_902500255.1. Classification (NCBI taxonomy): domain Eukaryota; kingdom Metazoa; phylum Chordata; class Actinopteri; order Batrachoidiformes; family Batrachoididae; genus Thalassophryne; species Thalassophryne amazonica. Next base: position 28,646,799 of record NC_047120.1, on the reverse strand, counting down.
TTTTCCACGGTGCGGAGCCGAGTCTCCAATTCGCCCAGCCTGGCCTCCAAAGCTACGAATAAGCTACACTTATTACAAGTACCGTTACTGCTATTTGAGCGTATATGGGGTGTACGCCAAAACGGCTGCACTACTTGGCATTTATCAATGTGGTCGTTGGTGTACGCTGCTCTGAAAATATACACCAGGTCGAGAGGTGGCGTAAATTATACACCAAAATGAACCAGTGCTGGAATCCACATAAAAATGAAGATGATCAACATGATAAACAGTGCCATTATACAAATCAATGCATATGTTACATAAATAACACTTTCCTGATTATACTACATAATAATCAATACAAATCCCACCTTTGCGAGATTGTTATGGAGCACCATCCGTGGCTACAGCGTTACTGCAAAGAAAGCGCTGCTCGCCTTTTTCTCCAGACTTAGAGCCTGGAGCCAGAGCAGCGCTGAGCTTAACTTTATGTGGTGTGTTCGCTTTAGACTATGAAATTGATAATAACAACTGTAGTTTCATCATTCCCTTAATTCGCCCGTGCTGCAACCAGGTTTTGTCGTCTCCATTCGGTTGTCACAATAAAATAAATACAGAAATACATTTAAAAAATAAAGAAATCTGACAGATTAGGCATGTCTTATTAATTGAGCGAGCAAATATCCACATGTCAAGAATTATTGACGTGAAAAGAGAATACAGTGGTGCCTCGCTATAACGGCGTTCACCTGTCGTGGCCTCGGAGTCTCACGGAGTATTTAGTCCAATTTTGCATGCCTTTGTTACAGTGTTCTGTGTTCTGCGTATCTGTTTATAAGAATGTTGTCGCCCAGAAGAAAAAAGAGCGCCAACAACTACTCATAACTGTGTTTGTCACACGGAAACAAACACCTGCTGCAGCGAGATGTGAGTGGGAAAAGGCGCAGCGCCAGGACGCAGAGGCCCGATCTGTGAAATACTGGTGAGTCACTATTAATAATTTCTTATGTGTCCGACCTCGTTCGTTGATCGTTAAAATTAATTTGTTAGTTCTAAATGCCATCATAATTATTTATAGGAAAACGTTCTATTTTTATTTCTCAAACAAATGTTTGGGCCTGAAAACAGTTTGGTATTATTTTCCTACTAAGGTTTGAACTTTGAGAGTGTTTACACATGAGAGAAAAGTGAGAAAATGTTCATGCCTGATTGAGAAAGTGTATAAACTGTGTAGTGAGGGGTTTTACAGCTTTGAAACATCTATAATAATTGTAAAAAATAACGCTGCCTAACGTCGCGGTTTCGCGTATTATGGGATATTTTTTAGAACATAACTCCAGCGATTAATGAGGGACCACTGTAACACTTTACTGATTATATACTACAAAACAATTGATACGACAGCCGCTTTTGACGCTCTATTGGCACGCGTCGTGATTGGTGGAGTTCTTTTTCATTGCCGTCTTTCCGGCTTCCATGTCGTAAAATGAGGGTGTGTCTGAAGCAGAGTCTGAATATTTATGGGCGTGTTTATTATAATTGCAATCGTTTCCACCCGCCGCATTTATCAAGATCACGTCACGCGTATGCCAGAAATGGGCAGGTGCGCACTGCTTGATACATGTCACGGCGACTTTGGTGTATTTCAAGTTTACGCCGTAAATTTACGCCACAAGTGCACAACATTGATACATGAGGTCCAGTGTGTGTACATGCAAGTCTTTACTTTTTCAAATTGAAAAGACACATTACTGTATTTTTATGTAAAGACAAAACTTACGTTTGCTTTCTACTTTTCTTCGGTGGGTGAGCTCAGCTTGACTGGTGAGGTGCGCATGCGCAGTTGTGCAGTGGAGTTCATTTCGAGGGGACACGGTCACCCGTCGAGATGAGCTCGAAATGAGCCCGTCGAGATGAGATGTGTGACCATGTCCCCGCGACATGAGCTCCACTACTGAAGAAAACCCATGTAAGTTTTATAGGTACATAAAAATACAGTAACAAGTGTCTTTTCAATTTAAAAAAGTAATACTTACATGTACACACGCTGTCTGTAAAGCAAAAAATATTGCCGTTCGATTATGGGGAACTCAGCTCGACTGGGGAGCTTAACTCAGCACACGCAACTGTCGATTTGCGCTACAGGGAGATCAACTCGAGGGGGAAGTTCATCTCAACAGAACGCCACTATCGCAGACCGAACGGTCCGCCCCTAAAAATCGCTCTGCCTTTTGCATCTGCGCATGCATCATTTCGGACCACAGCAGCACGTCTGAGATGGGGTCTCTTCACTCAACGCAATCAAATGGATTAATGGGATTATTAACCATCAGATGATAAAGGTAAAAAGTAAGTCCCTTCAGCTGCTCCCTTGTTTGCACTCGGGGTTGCCACAGCAAATCCAAGGTGGATCAGCAACAGTTTGTTTAGCCTTTTAGCTCTGATCGCTTCCTCCGCAAAAAAAAAACACAAAAAAACCAGAGACTCGTGGAAGAAAACAGAAAACAACCATCAAAATGGATAGAAGAAAAACCAGAATGGCAAAGGCTCACCCATTGATCAGCTCCAGGATGATCAAAGACAGTCTGGAGTTACCTGTAAGTGCTGTGACAGTTAGAAGATGCCTGTGTGAAGCTAATTTATTTGCAAGAATCCCCTGCAAAGTCTCTCTGTTAAATAAAAGACATGTAATAAAAGACAGAAGAGGTTACAATTTGCCAAAGAACACATCAACTGGCCTAAAGAGAAATGGAGGAGTATTTTGTGGACTGATGAGAGTAAAATTGTTCTTTTTGGGTCCAAGGGCTGCAGACAGTTTGGGAGATGACCCCCAAACTCTGAATTCAAGCCACAGTTCACAGTGAAGACAGTGAAGCATGGTGGTGCAAGCATCATGATATGGGCATGTTTCTCCTATTAATGGTGTTGGGCCTATATATCACATACCAGGTATCATGGATCAGTTTGGATATGTCAAAATACTTGAAGAGGTCATGTTGCCTTATGCTGAAGAGGACATGCCCTTGAAATGGGTGTTTCAACAAGACAATGACCCCAAGCACACTAGTAAACCAGCAAAATCTTGGTTCCAAACCAACAAAATTAATGCCTCGCAGACAGGGTTGGGATGGTTACTTTAAAAATGTATTCCGATACAGTTACTAGTTACCTGTTGAAAAATGTAGTCAGTAATGTAATCCAAGTACCATAATATTAAAGTAATGTAATTTGATTACTTTCAATTACTTCTGGATTAATCCAATATCAAATATGCTAATACAGACAAAAGAAACTAAATAGAAATAGTCTTGAACATTATTAAGTAAAAATAAAACTGTTTCTTTTACATGGCATGCTCTGTTTTACTTCACATTGTGTATTAAGAGCGCCACAATATTGTTTTAAACACACCCAGTGTTCATCTGCTAAATTTTCAACAAAAAATGCCAAACAAATGAAGGATAATGAAAACTCAGGTGGTGGGTGGATGAATTTGTAATTAAAAGTGGCTTGCAGAACAATATACAAAACAAAAAAAGTCTACTACTTGTTCAGTAAACATAAAATTATGTTACTTTAGTCGTTCACATAGCATTCGCACCATGTTTAACATATCAGTCCACTTATTGAACTTTCAAAATAAGAACATCATCATAATGAAAACCATTAAGTAAATACTGTCAGTAAGGAGGCGTGGTCACCATTTTAATTCCGGGCAAGTTAGTGATTTGCGTGCATAGAAGTTCAAGAAACAGGTGGAATGTGCCGGAAAGCTGCGCATGTTGGCAAAGCCACAAATGGAGGAACAAGGGAGACAATATTTCCTTCCATAAGTAAGTGGTTTTGGTTCTTCTTGTCACTTTGTCCGTGATATTTGGATGATAAACAGCTGTATGTTTCCTGCCGTATGTTGTGAAGGTGTAGGAACACGGACCCACAACAGGGGGCGCTAAATGAACGGACAATGGATAAGCCAAACAGTAACAATTTAATGTTGTGAAGTGCACAATGGAATACAGACAAACAGTTTTGGTACCACAGACAATTAAATGTTGAGTGACGTGTGGGCAGGCTTGAGGATAGGAGACGTCCGTCTAGAACCGAGCCGGATCCCACACAGCCCTCACCACCAACGGATCTGAAGAACACCGGAGCCGCCAAGTCCTGGAGCCCCAGGTGGCCACCGTCTCCAGCTGTCAGACCGGGTACTGCTGGCAGAGAACAGAAACAGTTTTGATGAGTGTGAGTTCGCACACTCAGTAATTCCACCATCTGTGTTCTTTTAGGAGGGAGCACCTCCACCTCCAATCACACGCTCTTGCAGCTCCTGTCTAACCACTTATCTGGTTGGAGTGTGAAGTGAAGCCGTCGCTGATCACACCAAACGCCAATCCCCCAGATAAGGCAACACCACAGGAAAACGGCTGCAAAAAGAGTTCAGACTATTTGTCAAAGTTGAATACAGCAGAGAAATTACCTCCAAGGTAGCTGATTTCTCAGCGGGGAGGTGGAGTTGCAGTCCGGCCTTTATGGTGGTGGTGGTATGATGTGGATGAGTGACAGCTGGTGCTGATGACAGGTGACAGCTGTCACTCCCGGTTGCTATGACGCCCTCTCGCTTGAAGCCCGCACTTCAAGCAGGGCGCCATCTGGTGGTGGTGGGCCAGCAGTACCTCCTCTTCAGCGGCCCACACAACAGGACCCCCCCCAATGGGGCGCCTCCTGGCGCCCGACCAGGCTTGTCCGGGTGCCGCCGGTAGAAGTCGGCCAGGAGGGCCGGGTCCAGGATGAAGCTCCTCTTCACCCAGGAGCATTCTTCGGGTCCGTATCCTTCCCAGTCCACCAAATACTGGAACCCCCGGCCCTTCCGACGGACGTCCAGGAGCCGGCGCACAGTCCAAGCCGGCTCCCTGTCAATGATCCGGGCAGGCGGCGGTGCCGGTCCGGGGGCACAGAGGGGAGAGGAGTGGCAGGGTTTGAGTCTTGACACATGAAAAACCAGATGTATCCGCAGTGAAGCTGAAGCTGCCAGCTTCACTGCGGCTGGGCTGAGGACTTTTAGGATGGTGAAGGGTCCGATATATCTGTCCTTTAGTTTTTGGGATTCCACTTGTAGGGGAATGCCGCTCACAGTCACACCCACACATAGAGATGTGTACCAACACCACTGACTTCATTAATGAAACTCAGTCAATAAAGGATAATTGTGTAAAAATATAATATAATAAATAAATGTATTGAATGGTTTTAGGAGCTGCGTTGAAAAGCAGCTGCTGCTGCAGGATGCCTCAGCTCAGCAGCTTGAACAGCGCAGATCCGTGTAACTTTCAACACTAATATTTGAGAATGTGTGTGTGTCAGAGTAAGTTTAAAGCCCCGTTTATACATAGACGGTTTTGTCGGCAGGTAGTATGTAGACCGAAGTTCGCGGTAGTTCCGGCTGTTTTCGCGGTGGAAAGGGGCGGAGGATTTCGCCAGCGTTTTGACCGCCGTACTAGCTGCAAATATGCGGATAAAACGCCGCTAAATCCGCCGAATAAAGCAGCGTTTTGACGCCGTGGCATCCGGCACACATCAGGCAATGTGTAATACCCAGTTCTATCCTTTACAATCGCAGGTTAAGACGCGCGTGAGAACGGCGGTGTTCTGCTGCCGCCGATAATGCCCTGTGTACCGCTGGATTTATCCAGGCAAATCCTGCGTTACTCCAGGAACTTTTGCATATAGGCACCGCCCCCAGAGTATAATAGGCTGAAGCAGCAGGAATACATGCCTCTGTCACTGCAGGGGGAGGGAGATCATACTCAGCCTTTTCTTCTCCTTCCTTTTCCCCCTCCTCAACGTGTTGCTCTGTCTCCACCACAGGGCTACCCTCTGCTTCTGAACCAGACCTCTTGGTAAGTCCTTGCCGCTGCCAATTTTCTTTTAGGAGGCATACTGGAGCTTCTCTGCAAAAATATCTGGAGCTGGCTGCGAGTGAGAGGCCTGCATGCAGCGTGCTAGCGTTTTTATATTGACCGCCGCCTATCAGCCGTTTGGAACGCCGTTAACTGGGAGGTGGCGTTTAGAACGGCGTACTGTCCGCTAGCGCTGCCGTTTTGTTTGCCTCTGTCACCGGTTAAAATGCCCTTGAGGACGCCGATGTGGGCTCTATCGCCGTTTTACACGCTGTTGATTAGGGATACAACGCCGGCCGCCAATTACGGCGGTGTGAACTGTGGCACTACAGGAAGGGGCAGGATGAAATGGCGATTAAAAAGTATCAAACGCCGTTGTTCGAGTTGTCTCCGTCGTCACGCGAATTCTCCGGGAGCGCTCCCGCAATTATTTGACATGTTGAATAATTTTTTCAACGATTCCCGGTAAAGCCGGAACTAAGCCATGCCCCCTAGTGCCGGTGTTAACAACGGCGTGTGATCCTTAAGATGGCCAAAAACTGTTCCGGGACGCTTCCGGGAGCTCTTACCGTCTATGTGTAAACAGGGCTTAATACTTTCCTGACATAATGTCATTCAATTTTACTGGCTCGACATCCAGGTCAAAATAGCATTTTTTACACGTATTTTGCGAGCATTTTTCTGAGTATGTTCAGTCATGAATCTGCATTGAAAATGCATTAACATCCGAGTACTTCATCAATATTTTGCCCGGTTAGGAGACGTCATGCTGTCCACATTTTCGTTTCAAAGAAAAAAAAATTATATACAGATATCAGGGTTCTAGCTAAGATAAAATTTTAGCGTAGTGGTAATGTCAGGGAGCGAAGCGACCAGGGGTGGGGGGTGGGGGGTACTGGGGGATGGTGCGGAAGGGAGGAAGGTTTTGAAAATTCAAGGTACAAATTGGCCATTCTAGGGGTACCCAAAAGGGGAAAAGCCGGGTACGACAGCCCACGTCCCTTCATCATGTCCATAAGGCTGGGGAAGTTTGTTGAGTGGGCAATCTCATTCTGGGTTAGCCAGTACATGGCCCTCAGTGAGGCAGTCGGAGTCCGTGGACATTTTTAAGTCAAGACTTAAAACCTATTTTCATTCTCTTTCTTATGAGTAGTTTTTATTTTGTTAAGTTTTATTCTTTTACTTCTGTTTTTAATTAGGTATTTGAATTTTTTATTTTTATTTATTTATTTTAATTTTTTGTGTTGAAATGTTCTGTGTGAGGCACCTTGAGATGGCTTTTGTTGTAATTTGGCGCTTTATAAGCTGATTAAATTGAAACCGAACAACATTTTATTGAGTCTTAAAGTAAATAAATAAATTGGTTACTGGATCCTTAAACTCTGGACATAATAAACTCTACATGGTGGATCCTTGATCTCTGGACATAAACAGAAATAAAATCTGTTAGTTTTTGTCAAAAGCATTTCCTTGCAGACATTATTATTGGCATGAATGTCTTTCCATACCTATGAGCTGAGCTCTTGCAGATGTGCTGCAGGTCAGGTTTATAAAGAATGCAAGACATCTCATTTTGGGAGGAAAAAACATTTTAATCGATTGTAGTTTATTGTCTGTATTACAACATTTGTAAGAGGTGTCATTTTATTTAAAGCTGCGATTCGTTTTGAAGTTATTAATTCCGAGTGTTATTAATTCAGAGAGCCGCGCAGCGTTTGAAGCTGTGACAAAACGGAGGACGATTCTCGTTTCTCGACTGCAACAAAACCAGAGTCCCAGTTAGTGACTTTAATCCACACAAAAGTGACTCATGATATTTTAATGGCTTTCAGAGGGGTTAAAAAGCGGACTTACCGCATCTTAAGAGCAGCGAATCAAAGAGCCACGAGCCATTGAATCGAAGAATTGCTTCGATTCACGCTTCAACTGGAGTTGCGCTACAGAGACGGTTGATTACAGACGCTGTATTGAAAATAAGCGTAACGGTCCAAAATTATAGCGTAACGGGCCGTAACGCAAGTTTGCCCTAGCTAGAACCTTGGATAATATCATAAAATGCATTAAAATCCTGCGAACTAATCCCCATTTTTACTAAATATACCTGTAATCTGAATACGTCTTTTTTTCTGTAACTGTAGCGGAATACAGCTACCTTTTTTGTATCCTAATTACGTAACGCCGTTACATGTATTCCGTTACTCCCCAAGCCTGCTTGCAGATGTGAAGAAATGAAAAAATGTGGCTATACAACTAAATACTAGTTTAGTGATTCACAGGATTGCTAAAAAAAAAAAGCAGTTTGAACATAATAGTTTTGAGTTTGTAGTGTCAACAACAGATGCTACAATTATTGTGAACACATTATTATTGTGAACACACATATCAAAGAGATAACAAGGATTGCTTTTTTATTTGCAAATTATTGCAAAAAAATTGACACCAATTCTGTCCCAGGCTGATGCAGAGGTTTCGATTCATACATTTAATTCATATCATCTGGAGTTGACTACTGCAACTTCATGTGTGCTGCCTCCTGCTGAAAAACATTACAAGTCTTCAGATGTGCAGAATTCAGCTGTTGGAATATTGACAGGGACAAAGAAATTGATCAAATTACGCCACTGTCTGCCTGTTCATGCAAGGGCCGATTTTAAGGTTCTGTTGTTGACCTATAAGATCCTGAATGGTTGTGCACCCTCTTGTATAACTGAAGTGGTGCAGCCATATGTATCGGTGTCGCAGATCAAACGGTCCCCCTAAAAATTGGTCTGCCCCGCCTTCACTGCGCATGCGTTGTTTGGGACCACAGCAGACGACAAGGTAAAATGTCTTAAATCATTCTAAAGTCAGTTTGAAGCAGAAACGAACTACTGACACTTTGAAAATGAAGCTTCAGATATCTGTCGCTGAGATAGATGATGACTGGAGTGCAGTTTGAAGCAGAAACAAGGTGATAATCAGTGAACCGCGGCTGATGCACAGAAATGATGCATGCGCAGTGACGCCAGCGGGGACTGATTTTTTTGGGGGAGGGGGGGGTGTTCAGTCAGCAACACCGGCACCTACACTGCGATCTCCGGAGGCTGGGCTATTTTGTGTTCCTAGGGCTAATAAGAAGGCGACAGGTGGTAGAGCATTTGTGTATCGAGCACCAATTTTGTGGAACAATCTACCAGCTGAAATTAAACAGTCAAGTTGTACGAGTACTTTCATGTCCAGACTCAAGACCTATTTATTTTCTACTGCTTAGAGTTAATGTGGATGCATACCTGCACCAGGGTCTTTGAGGGTTTTTTTTATTATTAACTTTTTAATTTGAGAGATTTTTATGTTTTTAATCACTTTTTAATGTGAGATTTATTTTATGTGTTATACTATTTTATATATGCATTGTTGTATTGTAGTTTTATTTCAGGGGTTGATTTTGTTTAGTGCTTTGATTTTTGGAACGTGCTATACAAATAAAGTTATTATTATAGATTCAACTTGTGGATCTGAATAACATTTAAAGTAGCCAGAAAACCCAAGTGAGAAATTCCAAAACTGAACTTTCTAGGTAATAATTAACCCAGTTTCAAAATACCAGATGAACTTAGTACATAAATATTAAGTTGAATATCCTGTTTGAATGATGAAATTTCACAATGTGGTTGACATCAAAACTACAACCGTTATGACACTACCCTACACGATTTCATACAAAACTCATATTGTAATAATTATTGTAGGAATTATTGCGATTTCAATATGGAAAACATGAATTCATAAGCCCATTTCTCAGTTTATCAGTTAATGAGCAAAATCACTGTGGGTCACGTTTAACAAGAAATAAAAATATAAAGCATCTCCCATCCTCCCTCTGATTTATGAATCCTATCTAAATTTATAACACGGCCATTAAACTATTCAATTAAAGCAGAAAAAGAGCTGGAGGTGTTGCTGTGTGGTGCCAGTTTTCACTTTGAATATTAGGGTTATTTCTAAGATCTTGAAATAGAGTGGTAATCCCAGCCTGTTGAGTGAAGGTTGGTGTTTTAATAATTTGACATACTATGTCACAGAAGCCTGAAATGAGATTTGTCAGATCTGCGTTATGTTCATAGCGGGAGAATGCCTTTTAAAACAGACACTGAGGTTTTTTTGGACATTTTCTCATGAAAACTCATACTTATGAAAATTTAAAAAGGATGTAAAGACTTATTTTGGTGGAATTATGGTGCTTAATCAACTGTTTAATATGGACTGTTTTTGATTTCAGAGCTTCTCCTTGAGTGTTACCACCAAACTGCTGATATGGTCTATTTGATGGTGACACGTGCACTCTAAAACTGAGTTGATTTGTAGATAAGTTTAGATAGTATTTTATTAATCCCTCAGTGATATTGAGGTTCCAGCAGCATTATATAGTAGCACACAGGGTAAGAAGCACACAGCGCATCAAAAGTGAAACAAAAAGAAAAAAAAAACATTTTGCAAATATAAATATAAATACCAGACATACTGATCACTACTGGTTTATTGGTTACCGCTGTTCCTCCTTCCTGTTCTCTGTCTTCCTGTTACTCCTCCTCCCCCCGAGTGAGGAGTTGTACAGCCTGATGGCCTGAGGGACAAAGGAGTTTTGTATTCCAAAGGCTTGAATTTGCTGAGTACCTATAACAGTACTTTTATTTTGTAATGGTACAAGACATCTGTGGCAGGGGTGTTGGCCAAGCGGTTAAGTGTACTTGTTTCCAATGCAGAAGGTTCAAGCCCCCCTCCCCCATCCATTCTCTATGTAGAGTTGCATCAGGGAGGTTTAAAACTTACACCAAAACAGCTGTGGCGACCTTGAGTGAAACAACGGACAAACCGAAGGGACTTATTACAAGACATTTGTCCTGAAGGACCAATAGAGCTTGCTGAATTAGTACTGTCGAGTAGAGGGACAAGAAGTCAGACACTGGTGCACATTTGAATCCTTCTTGACTTGATCCGGAAAATAAAATTCATCCCAAATATCTTAGGTCTGTGACAGTTTGGTATTGAGAAATCATACAGACACACACAATTGGGCCTCATTGTGTTATCAAGCATACAGTATATCTACTTGTTTCTTAGACCACCTTTGCCAGATTATTCTGCCTTGCTGTGCGGTACGTGCTGGATCAGAGTTACTTAATAAACAAGAACAATCAGAGATTCCCGACATCCGCCAATCCAGATCCGGATCACCTCCAAAATGGAGTGGAGTGTTCCATGCCCTAATATCTACGTATCTGTGGTGCAAATTTGGTGAGAATCTGTGAAGTAGTTTTGAAGTAATCCTTCAAGCTTATATAAAGTGAAATCTTGATCCAGAATCTGGCTCTAGATCCAGATCCAGATCATCTCCAAAATTCTGTGGAGTCTTCCATGACTTAATATCTATCTGTGGTGCAAATTTGGTGAGAATCTGTGAAGTAGTTTTGAAGTAATCCTTCAAGCCTATATAAAGTGAATTCTTGATCCAGAATCTGGCTCTAGATCCAGATCCAGATCATCTCCAAACTTCAGTGGAGTCTTCCAAGACTTATTATCTATCTGTGGTGCAAATTTGGTGAGAATCTGTGAAGTAGTTTTGAAGTAATCCTTCAAGCCTATATAAAGTGAAATCTTGATCCAGAATCTGGTTGTAGATCCAGATCCAGATCATCTCCAAAATTCAGTGGCATCTTCCATGCCCTAATATCTATCTGTGGTGCAAATTTGGTGAGAATCTGTGAAGTAGTTTTGTAGTAATCCTTCAAGCCTATATAAAGTGAAATGTTGATCCAGAATCTGGCTCTAGATCCAGATCCAGATCATTTCCAAAATTCAGTGGCGTCTTCCATGACTTAATATCTATCTGTGGTGCAAATTTGGTGAGAATCTGTGAAGTAGTTTTGTAGTAATCCTTCAAGCCTATATAAAGTGAAATCTTGATCCAGAATCCGGCTCCAGATCCAGATCATCTCCAAAATTCAGTGGCATCTTCCATGCCCTAATATCTATCTGTGGTACAAATTTGGTGGGAATCTGTGAAGTAGTTTTGTAGTAATCCCTCAAGCCTATATAAAGTGAAATGTTGATCCAGAATCTGGCTCTAGATCCAGATCCAGATCATTTCCAAAATTCAGTGGTGTCTTCCATGACTTAATATCTATCTGTGGTGCAAATTTGGTGAGAATCTGTGAAGTAGTTTTGTAGTAATCCTTCAAGCCTATATAAAGTGAAATCTTGATCCAGAATCCGGCTCCAGATCCAGATCCAGATCATCTCCAAAATTCAGTGGAGTCTTCCATGCCCTAATATCTATCTGTGGTGCAAATGTGGTGAGAATATGTGAAGTAGTTTTGTAGTAATCCTTCAAGCCTATACAAAGTGAAATGTTGATCCAGAATCTGGCTCCAGATCCAGATCATCTCCAAAATTCGGTGAATCCTTCCATGCCCTAATATCTATCTGTGGTGCAAATTTGGTGAGAATCTGTGAAGTAGTTTTGTAGTAATCCTTCAAGCCTATATAAAGTGAAATCTTGATCCAGAATCTGGCTGTAGATCCAGATCCAGATCATCTCCAAAATTCAGTGGCATCTTCCATGCGCTAATATCTATCTGTGGTGCAAATTTGGTGAGAATCTGTGAAGTAGTTTTGTAGTAATCCTTCAAGCCTATATAAAGTGAAATCTTGATCCAGAATCTGGCTGTAGATCCAGATCCAGATCATCTCCAAAATTCAGTGGCATCTTCCATGCCCTAATATCTATCTGTGGTGCAAATGTGGTGAGAATCTGTGAAGTAGTTTTGTAGTAATCCTTCAAGCCTATATAAAGTGAAATCTTGATCCAGAATCTGGCTCTAGATCCAGATCCAGATCATCTCCAAAATTCAGTGGCGTCTTCCATGACTTAATATCTATCTGTGGTGCAAATGTGGTGAGAATCTGTGAAGTAGTTTTGTAGTAATCCTTCAAGCCTATATAAAGTGAAATCTTGATCCAGAATCCGGCTCCAGATCCAGATCCAGATCATCTCCAAAATTCAGTGGAGTCTTCCATGACTTAATATCTATCTGTGGTGCAAATTTGTTGAGAATCTGTGAAGTAGTTTTGAAGTAATCCTTCAAGCCTATATAAAGTGAAATCTTGATCCAGAATCTGGCTGTAGATCCAGATCCAGATCATCTCCAAATTCAGTGGCATCTTCCATGCCCTAATATCTATCTGTGGTGCAAATTTGGTGAGAATCTGTGAAGTAGTTTTGTAGTAATCCTTCAAGCCTATATAAAGTGAAATGTTGATCCAGAATCTGGCTCCAGATCCAGATCATCTCCAAAAGTCGGTGAAGCCTTCCATGCCCTAATATCTATCTGTGGTGCAAATTTGGTGAGAATCTGTGAAGTAGTTTTGTAGTAATCCTTCAAGCCTATATAAAGTGAAATCTTGATCCAGAATCTGGCTGTAGATCCAGATCCAGATCATCTCCAAAATTCAGTGGCATCTTCCATGCCCTAATATCTATCTGTGGTGCAAATTTGGTGAGAATCTGTGAAGTAGTTTTGTAGTAATCCTTCAAGCCTATATAAAGTGAAATCTTGATCCAGAATCCAGCTCCAGATCCACATCCAGATCATCTCGAAAATTCAGTGGCGTCTTCCATGCCCTAATATCTATCTGTGGTGCAAATTTGGTGAGAATCTGTGAAGTAGTAATCCTTCAAGCCTATATAAAGTGAAATCTTGATCCAGAATCTGGCTCCAGATCCAGATCATCTCCAAAATTCGGTGAAGCCTTCCATGACCTAATATGTATCTGTGGTGCAAATTTTGTCAAAATCTGTGCAGTACCTTTGATGGAGTCTGTTAGACAGACAGACAAATAAATAAAGGAAGATGATTTTATTAGCAGTCTCTGCACCTTTATCGCTGCAAATATTTTTCTCCCCTATGTTCTCGTAGTTTTCCCACCAGGTTTCCACCAGCTTCATCCCTGTATTCCTGGCTCCTCCCGAATTCTCCTCCCAGTGCTTCCTGCTCTGTGCTTCAGCCAAACCAAAGAGATTCGACACCATTTGCACGTTCAGTAACCTGTTTACAATAAATCATTGTTGATCGTGCCTCACCTGCCTGCTGCAATTGAGCCATCACCCTTCACTCTGCCAATTTACAACATCACTACAGCGGCAGGAGCTGCAAAATGGAAAAGCATGAACAGTTCTCATTTGAAGGCATCAAACAGCGCTGCTGCATGCCCTTTGGAGAATGAGGTCTGTTGCGGTGCAGAGAGAGAGTTTGGTGTTGGATTTCATTTTAAACCTAATGAATTTCCCTGAAAAGAGTTGAAGATGACGGCAGGGCTCACCTGATTTCCTACACAGACAAGAATATCAGCAGATTTTATTGCCTACATGTCTACATCAGCGTTACCTCCCCGAGATTTGGCGTGCTTGTTTGGGAAATTGCATTCCACAGTACGTATTGCGTTCCTCTTCTATAGAAGCCAGATGTAAGCAATAAAAACATTCATAACTAGAGGAACTCATACTCTGGCTTTTTTTCTAGGACATTATCTGTTCACCAAATTTCATCAACATCAACCTTTTGAGCTAAATGCTGCTATATCTGCCAAAAATTCTTCTGGAGCTCAGAATGTATTCTACATCACTTCTGTGTAGGCTCTCAGTTGCCCAGGTGGTTTCCATAGTAGAGAAGCTTGAATCTTCGACTGGACTGGGTTGCTTGACGCGAGGACGTTTCGCTTCAAATCGCAGAAGCTTCCTCAGCTAAAATTCTTGCTCTGGTGGTCTGACTTCTGTCTTGACTCTTGTAGAGAAGTACTTCTTCTACATCACTTCCAAAATTGAATCACTTATATTTCCTAGAACCTTATGCACCTTCACTCACTCATCTTCAACCGCTTACTCCAAGTAAAGGTCATGGGGGTGGGGGTGAAGCTTATACCAGCAGTCATAGGGCGTAAGGCGGGGTACACCCTGGACGGGACGCCAGTCTGTCACAGGGCCACATATAGACAAATAAACACATTCACACTCGCACGCACGCCTATGGACAATTTAACATTTACATTCCACCTAACCTGCATGTCTTTGGATGTGGGAGGAAGCCGGAGCAAACACAGAGACAACATGCAAACATCACACAGAAAGACCACAGGTGGGAACACGATCCCATGACCTTCTTGCTGTGAGTCATAAAATAATTTTCTGTTGGGGAAGTGTAATGACACGGACCCACAACAGGGGGCGCAAATGAACGGTCAATAGATAGTCCAATAAATACAATTTATTGTGGCAAATGTGCACAACAGGTCGAATACTGCTTTTATACAGTCAATTACAAAATACAACAGGTGACGTGTGGGCAGGCCCGAGGGTAGGAGACGCCTATCCAGAGAAGAGCTGGGGCCCACAAGGTTCCGCCGCCAACGAAGACCTGCAGTACACTGAAGCCGCCAAGTCCCGAGTCCCCAGGTGGCCTCTACTTCAGCTGTCAGATCCGGTACTGCTGGCAGGAACAAAAACAGGTTAATGGTGGGTGTGTGGACACCCAGTAAGCAGTCAGCAACTCACAATGTTTATCCACTTGGAGGGAACACCTCCACCTCCAACTCTGGAACCAGTTAACGGCAGAGCCTGAACTACTACTTATCGTAAGTGGAATGAGGAGTGAAGATCGTCACTCCCCCACCATCCACAAACCCAGCTCCAGCTGTAAGTAGAGTTCCAGGTACTCCTGCAAAAAGTTCAGAACAAACAAGGTATGTGCGTTCGGCACAGAAAACAACGGCTGAGAGAATTACCTGAGTGGTAAACTGATATCTCGGCAGAGATGTGGTGTCTCCTCCAGGCTTTTATGGTGCAGTGATGATGATTACTGACAGCTGGTAGTCCGGGCTCCTGGGTGGTGACTGCGCCCTCTGGTGCCTGAAACCCGGCTACAGGCAGGGCGCCCTCTGGCGTTGGCCAGCAGTACCTCCTCTTCGGGCGGCCCACATAACATTTTCTTTGGCACCACTATAATTTTATTCCTTAGCATTTAGATAAGGGATTCATGATACGATATTGCCAATATGATCAAAATTCATGCTGTCTGGAAACAGTTTAGAGTTTCAACTTTATTGTTAATTCATACCTGTATTCCACAGAGCGCCGTTCCTTCCCATTTCATCCTGAATAGCAAATTGGGGAGTGTTTTGAAGCATCACAGTAACTTCTTGATCCATCTTTTGTCAATCTTGAACAAACTTGGTATAAGCAGTAGTTATGGCCATCATCATGGCCATTTTTGACAGGAAGCAGTATGATTGACCACATTACACCCATTTTGGCATCTCTTCACTGGCTTCCTGTCCCTGTGAGGTCAGATTTTAAGGTCCTGCTATTAACCTCTAAAACTATTCACGGACTAGCACCTCCCTACCTAGCTGACCTAATTAAACACTACGTACTGGCCGGGGCTTTGCGTTCTCAGGGTGCAGGACTACTTTGTGTCCCTAGGGTGAATAAGAAGTCTATGGGTCATAGAGCTTTCTCTTATCTTGCCCCTGTTCTGTGGAATGATCTCCCTGTATCAATAAAACAGTCAGATTCTGTAGAGATTTTCAAGTTGAGTCTTAAGATGCAATTATTTTCCCTTTCATATGGCTAGCATACAGGCCATAGTATATTACTATGCTTCCTACCCTTTTAAATTAATTTTATTAGGAAACAGTGTGAGCTGTGGCCTCAACTTTATATAAAGTCTGGATCTTTTAGTGAAGCTTAGTTTTTCTGGTTGCTTAATGCTGAAAAAATATACCGTATTTGTTGTCTTTCTGCCACCTGATTCTGTTTTTTTTTCTCTCTGTTTGAGGTGCGGCCAGAAATGGGGGTGGCGTATTCTTCTGCAGGGCTCCCGTCCTGTGCACCAGCATGGACTTCCAAAATTTCCTGTATTTTTATTTTGTCAATTGTGTTTGTAGCATGGCCCAAACAGGGGGTCACCCCTCTGAATCTGGTCTGCTTGAGGTTTCTTCCTCAAATCATCAGAGGGAGTTTTTCCTTACCACTGTTGCCTGTGTGCTTGCTCTAGGGGTTGTTAAGGTTAGACCTTACTCATGTGAAGCGCCGTGAGGCAGCTTTGTTGCGATTTGGCTATATAAATGCTATATAAATATAATAGATTGAACTGAATTGAAATTGAATCATCTGTGCCAGATTTAAAGTCAGCATGAAATTTTCAAACAGACAAAGAGAAAAGAATGTTACAACATCACATTAAACTGCTGACGATTCCTATGAAAGTGACGGTCCAACATTCATTCAAATCAGTGGACCTGCAAGTAGATGCTTGGAAAAAGTCGGGAATACATTATTTTCAGGAGATAATGGACGTCTACCAACTTGTGGATGTGCACAAGCATAGTGTGCCTCCCGGTTCAGTGCTCTATACAGAGAGGAGGACAGGACACTTCACTTCCAGTTCTTTTAATTTTTGAGGAAAGTCTGTTCTGTGTTACCGTGGCAGGATGCTATTTTAATTTATAATTCCTGCTGTGAATGTGCACGTAAAACACTCCATGATGCTCTTTTAACCCATTTGGATATGTATCTGAAACTCTGCCACAACGCTGTTTTTACAGGCTGCCTTAACATCCATGTGTTTGTTACATTGGAAAAAGTTGGGAATATGTTATATTCAGGAGATTTAGGATTTTATCAGCGTGCGGATGCACACTCGCTGGATTACCGGAATGGATTTCTCGACGTTTTGTAGTGGGGAGTTTATCACAGGGGCGAGACTGAATTATGTCAAGTCCTGTCTATGTGTAAAGTGCACACTATAAAATGAATTATGGCCACCAATAATGTGGAATGATGACACCAGTTTAATGGATAGCATAAAACTCATCAGGAAATAGTCTTTTTACAGTAGACCGGAAATATTACTGCCACTATTGGCTCTATGATCCTTGGCAGGCCATTTTTTTTAAAAAGTAGTGTGTGACCAAACAAGCAATTGAATCCACAGAAATGCTGGGGTGAAATGGAATGTTTCCAATATCTGGTAACTTATTTCACAGAAACTGGCTTAAAAGTGGGGGGGAAAAAAGGACACAAGGTGAATGAGCCCAGAGGTCAGCACTTTTCCATCTGTGCTCCTGTGTGCCGGTCCACACAAAATCAACACTGGTATCCAGAATCATTTTCAAAACTCCAAATTATCATGAGAGGAAATAAAGAAGGCAGACGGGTTATTTTTAGGACTACATTTCATTTTAGATACTGTCTACTGGGGCTTTGAGAGACAAAGACAGGCTGCTGCTGTGAGGTGGTGCGCTGCAGGCGCGGTGACACGTGTGCGCTGGATATCCCTTCATCATCATCATCATCTTCTTCGTTGTTGTTGTAGCAGCTACACTCTCTGAGGCAGAATACCTGCAAAATGTCTTAACAAATATCAACCGTGATGAAATTCGTCCAAAATATACCAGCCCTTGAGATTGTTTTTATTGCAATAAATGAAAGCAAATACAGCCAAAAATGATGAAACTGAAAATGAATTTCCTTTGTATGGCTGCTGGAATCAACCTAAAAACACCTGGGCAGAGCTCAGAGTAGAACTGCTGCTACATCTTGGTTAAAATGAGTTCCCAAGTGAAAGGATAACTGTGATAATGCTAAGCTGATAAACTGATAAAACATTTAGCTGGAGCTACTGTGAACTGCTATCTTTTATTATATGCTTTGGCTTGGTTTTTACAACAGTATCAGTCTACGGCCTGGAAGACTACAGGACACTTAGATACAAACAGACACACCAGAACGTGCAAACTTGACACAGGAAGGGGTTAGCAAATGTGGCTAAAAGTATTTGTTCAGAAGTATAGAAAGGGTTAGTTTAGGGTACATATGCTAAATTAAGATAAAGTATAAGATAAGACATTCCTTTATTAGTCACACATGAGGAAATCTGCAGCGTAAAATCAAATTTAACACTGGTCTACTAATTAAACATCTAAACCAATGCGGCTAAAAGTTAGCCACATTTGTTCAGACGTTTAAAAGGGGTTAGGATAGGGTGCATATGATACATTAAGTAAGATAAGATATTCCTTTATTAGTCCCACGTGAGGAAAATTGCAGTGTCAAATCTAAAACACTGGTCTACTAATTAGAAGTCAACAAATGTGGCTAAAAGTTAGCCACAAGCTGAAGTTTAAAAAGGGTTAGGTTAAGTTACATATGATAACATATAAAATAAGATTTTCCTTTATTAGTCCCACATAAAGAAATACGAGGTCTGTTAGAAAAGTATCCGACCTTTTTATTTTTTGCAAAAACCATATGGATTTGAATCACGTGTGATTGCATCAGCCAAGCTTGAACCTTCATGCGCATGCGTGAGTTTTTTCACGCCTGTCGGTTGCGTCATTCGCCTGTGAGCAGGGTTTGTGTGAGCACTGGTCCACCCCTCTCGTCGGATTTTTATTGCGAATAAAATGTCTGAACGATTTGGAGCTTTGCTGCATCAAATTTTTCCAGAAACTGTGAGAGACCTCCAGGTGGACACCATTCGGAAAATTCAGATGGCTTTCAGGGACGATTTTATGGGGATTACACAGATTAAGGAGTGCTCCAGCCAGTTTAAAGACCGCCCACAGCGGCTGAGAGCGCGGCGCACTCTGAGCGCCGATCGACAGGCTGAAACCCTGCTGAAACAACCAGATCATTTCCAAAGTGAAGGCTTTGTTGATCTGGGACGTCGTCTGACTTCCACAGAAATGGCAGAAGACGTGGACATCATCACTTTTTCGGCACATTCCACTGTTACAGGAGTTTTTGTCATGGAAAGAGAAGCGGAGGGATGCGCCACGGAGCCGCTCATGGCGCGGACAAAAGCACCTCCATGTTGGTCTCACAGGACGGCTTTCAGATGGCTTTCAGTGGCTTTTCAGTCGTGTGACTATCCGAGAAATTGTGGATGAGCTGGACATGCCAGAACATGTCCTGTGAGGCTTCATCACGGCGTTGCTTTGCGCCATGAGGCTCCGTCCCAACGCGCGAATTTCTCCGCACGTCTGTCTCAATGTGCCGAAAAAGTGCTGATGTCCATTTTTTTTCAAAAACTATATGGATTTAAATCGTGTGATTGCATCAGCCAAGCTTGAACCTTTGTGCGCATGCGGTTGTTCCAGCCTGTCGATGGCCGCTCGGTGCGCCGCGCACCCTCTGCTACTGTGGGCTGTCTTTAAAAAGGTTTTAACACTCCTTAATCCGTGTGACGCCGACAGAATCTTCACCGAAAACCATCTGAATCTTTCGAATGGTTTCCAACTGGCTGTCTCTAACAGTTTCTGAAAAAAATTTCATGGAGCAAAGCGGCAGTCGCTCTGCCATTTCACTGACAATAAAAATCTGACGAGAGGGGTGGACCACTGCTTCAAGCTTGGCTGATGCAATCACACGTGATTCAAATCCATATGGTTTTTGAAAAAATAAAAAGGTCCGTTACTTTTTGGACAGACCTCGTATGCAGTGTCAAATCTAACTTAACATTCGTCTACAAATTAAACATGAACAAATGCGGCTAACTTTTAGCCGCCTTTGTTTAGAAGTTTGAAAAGGGTTAGGTTAAAGTACATATGATACATTTAGGTCAGATATAAAATAAGATATTCCTTTATTAGTCCCACATGAAGAAACTTGCAGTGTCAAATCTAACTTAGCATTGTTCTACAAGTTAAAAGTCAATAAATATGGCTAAAAATTAGCCGCCTTTATTTAGCAGTGTGAAAAGGGTGAGGTTAAGGTACAAGGTACTCTCTCTCACAAGGATCCTGGAGGGTGCCTGGGAGTATGCCCACCCAGTCTACATGTGTTTTGTGGACTTGGAGAAGGCGTATGATCGGGTACCCTGGGAGATACTGTGGGAGGTGCTGTGGGAGTATGGAGTGAGGGGTCCCTTCTCAGGGCCAGCCAATCTCTGTACTCACAAAGCGAGAGCTGTGTTCGGGTGCTTGGCAGTAAGTCGGACTTGTTTCCGGTGGGGGTTGGCCTCTGCCAGTGCTGTGCCTTGTGACCAAATCCTGTTTGTGATATTCATAGACAGGATATCGAGGCGTAGTCGGGGGAAGGAGGGTTTCCGTTTTGGTGGTCTCAGGGTCTCATCACTGCTTTTTGCAGATGATGTGGTCCTGTTGGCTTCATTGGCTGGTGACCTCCAAGACTCACTGGATCAGTTCGCAGCCGAGTGTGAAGCGGCTGGGATGAGGATCAGCACCTCTAAATCTGAGGCCATGGCTCTCAGCAGGAAACCGATGGATTGCCTACTCCGGGTAGGGAATATGGCCTTGCCCCATGTGAAGGAGTTCAAGTACCTTGGGTCTTGTTCACGAGTGAGGGGACGATGGAGTGTGAGATTGCATTCGCTCTGCCGTACTATTGTGACGAACAGGGAGCTGACCCAAAAGCCGAAGCTCTCGATCTACTGGTCAGTCTTCGTTCCTGCTCTTACCTATGGTCATGAGTGTTGGGTCATGACCTAAAGAACTAGATTGTGGGTACAAGCAGCCGAAATGGGCTTCCTCGGGAGGGTGGCTGGTGTCTCTCTTAGAGATAGGGTGAGAAGTTCGGTCATCTGTGGGGAGCTCGGAGTAGAGTCGCTGCTCCTTTGCGTGAAAGGAGCCAGCTGTAGGTAGTTCGGGCATCTGGTAAGGATGCCTCCTGGCGGCCTTGCAAGGGACGTCCATCTGGAGGAGACCCCCGGGAAAGACCCAGGACTAGGTGGAGAGATTATATCTCCACACTGGCCTGGGAACACCTCGGGATCCCCCAGTTACAGGTGGTCAATGTGGCACAGGAAGGGAAGTCTGGGGTCCCCTGCTGGAGCTGTTGCCCCCCGCGACCTGAACCCGGAAAAGTGGTTGAAGAAGAGTGATGAGAGTGATAAAATAAGATATTCCTTTATTAGTCCCACATGAAGAAATTGAAGTGTCAAATTAACTTAAAGCTGTACGGCCTTTCACATTTCACAAAACGGCAAAATTTAGTTCTGCGCTTAAATCCAATGCATTACCAATGTCAATTTATTTTTGAATCGTGTTTCAGGAATTACAGCTCATTTTAATGAAGAAAACACATTATCTGGTGGCAATTCCATACAGCGTTTTTTGACTCCAAGCTACCCACTTTTGCTACCGTTCTGGACTCATGCTTTTGCCTTGCCGTTTTTTGCTCTCGTTTATAGCGACTCCACAACATAAAATCATCTCCAGCCCCTGCACACACGAAAACTTGATAAAATTTAAGCAAAAATAATTAATGAGGAGACATGAGGTCACGGACTTGAGTTGGCTGACCTCACTGTTGCCCTACACATCTCTGTTGCTATTGACCAAATTTGTGACTATAATATTGCCTATTGAAACATTTGCTTGTATCAGAGAAATCCTGTTTATTTTTCCAATGCAAATCATATATTAGTTCAAATATTGGTTCAGTTCTTTTTCTTTTTTTTTTAACTTCTCCTCCTGCATCAGTTCTATGACCCCTACCTCCCACCTCCAGGTTTGGGAATTACAGTATTATTATTACAGTAGAAGAAGAAATAAGCTGTGTACAGTGTCTGAGCCCCATTGGTACCAGTGCTTATTGCTGAAATATGTAATGTGAAGTGGATGAGTCTACAACTCCCAAAAGTCATTCCGGTACTATCAATATGTGGACCTGAGTTTGATTGTTGGTTCATACAGAGAGGTAGACTGGCCAAAAATCAAACCCAAGTCTCACATATTGGTTGTCCAACTCTTTATCCCACTGAGCTACATGCTTGATTAACCGTCTGTTTTAGGCAAGGTTATACGCTATAGCCCCGGAACTAGCTGTGGTTCCAGCATTCCAGCATGCTGGAGATATACAACTCAAGAGAACTTTAGCCTAAGATGCTTTTTGGCATTTCAGAAAAAAATCATCTTAGTATGTGAGTTGCAGTTATGTTTGAAAATAAATGACAAATTGAGGTTGCACAACAACCAAAAAACCCCCAACAACCTCACATTACCCAACACGGGAGACGGGAGCCTTAAAGTCACACTGTGTTAAATGTAGTCACCATCATTTTGCTCCTGGACTTCTAGTATGCCGACGACAACAGTGTGTCATCCTTTACGCGTCTTCAGAAAATCCTTGAAACCTTTGACGAAGCCTACACCAAGCTTGGTCTTCCCATCACCCTGAAAGAAGACACAGATAATGTACCAGCCTGGTCATGATAGTCAAAGCTCCCTGCTGTGAAACTGCACAAACATGTCCTGGAGAACATGACCCACCTTCCATATCTGGGCAGCCATGTGTCCTCAAACGCTGACATCGATGAGGAGATCAACACCAAACTAAAGTGTGCAAGAACTGCCTTCTGCCGGGTATGTTACCCGTTTTCAACAACAGAGACTTTGTCATGAGGTTCAAAACTCCTTGTCTACCATTGTGCCATCATGCCATCCCTGCTGTATGGATCTGAGACCTGGACCTACCTACCGCCACCACCCTGAAGGACTCTCAAGCAATGGACTACAGTACCAACATTAGCGTCCAGGTTGGAGCTAAGCTCCAGAGCATCGAAGTGCGTCACCATCATCATCATCAAGAACCAGCTTCAGTGTATGGGTCTCATTGTTAGGATGGATCACAGCCTGCTTCCAAAGCAGATCTTCTGTTGCGATAACACCACTTAAAGGAATAAGTGGACCCCAGGATGCTGAGGCAGTAGACACAAGAGGTAAGGTGCGAAAAGGCAGGTGTTTATAATCCAAAACTTAGAAGTAGCAGTGATAACAATATGATTCAGAGGCCAAAATCCAAATAATCCCACAATATTGCAAAACATCTTGGTGAGGACAAAAAGTATGGATAACAAAAATCTACTGTTCAAAATCACAGCAAAATGTCACTTACACAACAGGGATTTCAAATGTAAGGAAATCCAAAGGCAAGATAAAACAGGAGACACAAGGAACCAGAACAAACCCACCAGCAACTAGCACAAACAAGAAGGTAACTTAAATACAAGTTCACTAATTGATCACATGTGTGATGATACATGAGGACATGGCCAGCACGAGCAGACTGAACGTGACACAAACAAATTACAAGTGACCCTAATAACAAAATAACGGTGATCATCTGGTAAGAACCTTAGACATCCCCAAAATGATACACCTAAACCTAAACAGAATGGCCAAAACAATAAATGAGAGGAAATCAAAGACATAGCAAAAACGGTGGGACACGAAGTATATGTGAGAGGCGGGGGGCCCTAGACGCGAGCACCTGCCAAACGCATGCGCAATCCTGAACCAAAGAGCATGACCGCGGACCAGGACACTAACAGGTAAGAGTAGAAAACAGGAATACAAGCGGATCAAAATGAACAGAGAAGTGAGGGAAATCAGACCTGATCACAGGGGCCGGGAGCCCACAAACACAGACACTGACACATGCTACATGCAGCCGCAACAGACGGACTACGTGCAGCCAGAAAACATTCATGCACGTATACATTCCTACATGCACAATCAAGGACGGGATATGCAGGGAGACAGACACTACGGCGCATCCACACCACACTCACTCATGCACACCCTTACCCGACCCACACTACCGTTGGCATGGTGATTGCACTGTTCCCCACGTGCCACCAAGAATAAAAGGGACCCTCGGCAGGAACCACATAAACAGAGCCCCACCATCTTTCTACTTTTAGTTCGAGCAAGAAAAAACTGTCCAGCAGAAACCTCTACAAGGACCTACTCTGAAACCACAACTCCAAGAAACTGCTCCGTTGAATTGGAAGACCTGGGACGATCATAGGCGGGAACGAGGCCCGCGGTGAGGCGTGATCTGTACTGGAGGTAACTCTTAGAACCAATGTGAACAAACACACAGAGGAGAAGCGGCAGACAAGACGAAAGGAAAGAGGAGCAAGATCCTGACCGCTAGACGCTTCCCGGCGAAACCATGTTTCAGACTCTGTAAGAAAACAGGCACATCAAGACTGGGCTTGTTCATCTCTTCCTCCACCATCCTGTCTGGGAATCCATCAAGAGCTTATCTCTTGTGCCACCGAGGGGCAGCCATGATATTTAGTACCATCTAGTGGTGAGGTTGCAAATTGTATTATGGCGTAGCTGTCCTAATATTGCTTCCTTTAATATTTTGCTTCTTTGGTGAAGGGATTGCATGCTCCCTTTCCTCCTTGTGAAAAATAATACGGACAATACCACACTACACCACTACCACAAAAATGACAATTCTCAAGGTGGTTAGCCTCCACTAACACAGTGGACGGTGCATACTGAACAAGCGCACATCACAGATTTCTGATGTCCACCAATCCAGATCTGGATCACCTACAAATTCAGTGGAGTCTTCCCTGCCCTTACTATCTATTTGTCGTGCAAATTTGTTAAAAATCTGTGAAATGCTTTTGAAGAAATTTTTTCAAAGCTACATAAAGTGAAATCTGATCCAGAATCGGATCTTGATCTGGATAACCTCCACAAATTCAGTCGAGTCTTCCAGCCCTAATAACTATATGTGGTGCAAATTTGGTGAGAATCCGTCAAGTCTGTTTTTGATGTTAATTCCTTCAAAGTCTATATAAAGTGAAACTTGATCCAGAATCTGGATCTGGATCACCTCCAAAATGTAATGGGCTCTCCATGGCCTAATATGTATCTGTGGTGAAAATTTCACAAAATCTGTACAGTAGTTTTGGCGTAATCCTGCTAAAAGACAGACAAATACAATACATGAATAAACGCCAATGATTATTATGTCTTGGTGGACGTAACACCCCCTGATTCCTATTGGACCACTGTAACAACATATGCGGCACTCTATGAGGTCCACAATTGAAAAGAAGGCCTCATTCTAACCTTAAGAAAACACTGATTTGTTATTGGTCGTAATTACACATAAGAACAGAAGGTCATGAATGCAATATTCCATTTATGCTAATAAACATCCCTCATTTATAACACTATAGCTTTAAATACTACATTACAGAATAAATAGCCTCAATAAATGAAATTATGAGTTTGACATCATCCAAGTATGGACAGCTCCCAGGCTAATGTTCTAAATGGATAGATAAAGCACAAAGAAAAAGGGAACCATATTATACTTAGAATTTCTTCTTCAGATGGGATTCAAGATCTTGCCAGAGGAAACCTCAACATGCCACAGCAATTAAGGCTGTCTTGGAATTCTCGCATCCGCTTTTGTGGAAAGGCAGATTCTACAAACAAGTGCAGAGACCACATTTTCAAACATCCTGATATTTGTTAAAGCCTTGGTGAGACTGCCGGATTTTTACATCCAGTCGGACACTGGATGTGTGCAGCATTGTGACCAAAGACAGAGGGGAGATCCTGGTGGGTGAGACCAAACAGATGACTCAGAGCCTTGTATCATTAAAGTTTTTTTTTTATTTTTTTTTTCCAAAGTATATGGGGGATCCAGTCTTGTCTGGTGTAAGTTTGGTTTGGAAGACGCCTGCTGACTACACATTTATTGAGGCCTGTTTGATCTACCATACGCCAAGTCAACGCTCAATCGTCAATCATGTTGGTGGTGATGCTAATTAACCCAGCGTAAGCACTACGAGTCTTGGTGGCTGATATGGAACAAATGATTCATCTGAATGTGCCTTTAATGAAACCTCTCGAAGGCAGAATTGGAACCACATGCAGCTACAATGTGGTCAATCTCTGATTCGCTTAGACCCCAAATGGTACCAATGCGTCACAATGAATCATCTGCCACATCTATAGCTGACATAGAAACCTCGGCTAATCCCTACTTTGCTGTGCAATCCATCAGAATGCATCACAGCTGGATTTATCCCTCTTGCAATCATTATCCCGCTTGGATAAACTTTGTTACTGTAAGACTTACTCAATGTGAAAAAATCTGTTTCAGTGAAAACACCTATTCAGCTGCAGCTCCTTAAAATAAAAGAATAATAATACAAAAAATTCTTCTTTACCTATAATAGTTTAGATAACCACCTTGTGCAGCTGCCTTGGTTGCTTTAATCGCCTCTCCCACATTATGCTCCAAAATAATCCAATGATATTATAGGCCAAAACTGAACACTGGGTTAATGGCCAATTTGCTGGGTTGAATGATGTACAATAAATTCTACCATTAAGTCTCAGGAGGTAAACGACTAGAACATTTATTCCATAAATAAAATTGTACAAATGAGATGGTCCCCTTTCCCTATGCCATCGGGGTATATTACACTTGAATCCTGCCGTTGGAAGAAGCCAGGGGTGAGGTCTACCCACAGGCATAGGATGGAGACCAACTGGTGGTGGTATGGAGGAGGGCGTAAGACAGGATGGTGACCAAGGAAGATGCAGGAACCAGAGAAAGCGACACAAAGAGGAGGCAGAGATGAGGCCAGCAACAGACAGGGACCAATGGGATGCAGCAGAATACAGAGGCACATCTGGAAGCAACCAGGAGGCGGCGGGGTGGAGGGGGGAAAGCCTCAGACAGCTTCTGTAAACAGGCAAAAGGTGAGTCAGGATTGGCATCTATAACTGGCTTCAGCATTTACTATTGGTCGCCGTTGATGCCGAAATTGAGAACAGCTGTTTCTATAGTAGAGAAGCTTGAATCTTCGACTGGACTGGGTTGCTTGACGCGAGGATGTTTCGCTTCAAATCACAGAAGCTTCCTCAGCTAAAATTCTTGCTCTGGTAGTCTGACTTCTGTCTTGACTCTTGTAGAGAAGAATAAACAGAAGCCACAAAAGCTGGAGATTTAAACCTAACCAGACCCCTCCTACCGAGAGGCAGACTGCTATAGGCTAGTGGACTAAACAATAGCTCTAATTAGCACCTATTGTGCTTTAGTTAGCACCCTCCTATGACAGGGCATCTGTCCCTCCTAATGATGTGACGGCGCCTCTCCTGATGGCTCGCCTGAAGACTCTCCTTATGACGTGAATGACTCATTACATGAACAAAAGACTGAAACTGCGTTGACCTGGTACCCCATTTAAACAGGGGACAAAGCATGTCTCAGACCCCCTCCCCGGTTAAGGCTGGGTTTCAACTGTTTCACATAAAATGCCTCCTTCACTCCTCTCTCAAACCAATTCCTTTCTCTGGCTAAGATTTTAACTTGAACTGTCAGTGCTGTTACCGGATGTCATGGAAGACAATGCTCTATGAAGCAAACTTTCTTTTGTGAGATTTTTGTGGTTAACATGCACACAGTGTGTCCCTTTCCGACAGTGCCATGTGAAAGAAAGGATATGAAACATGTATTTCATTGAAGACATGAAATTGGTGTAAACACAAACTTTATTTCCTTGGAATAACAACTTCCAAATAACAAAATGACAAGAATCCAATAACACGATAAATTCAGCGGTCATAAAAGGATGACATACGAATGGTATGAAACACGGCATAACCCTTCTGTCAACCCTTTTTAGATCAAGAAATTTAACCAAAACAAAGGGTAACAGGAATGAAAACCTAGTAACAGTACTGACCTATGTCAGTGCTGTGACTTGTCATTCCTGTCACCAGTACATTACCAATTAAATTCAACACATAAACAGAAACAACTTTTATTCATAGAATAAGGTACTACACACCCTATCAACATTTCTTTATATCTTGAGTTTTTTACTTCTTTTCCATAGATTTGCACACTGAACAATGACCATCACAATGTGCCTCTCCTCCAAGGCAATTTGTGCCTTCGAAATGCCATTATCAGCTACTTACGAGGTCTGTTAGAAAAGTATTCGACCTTTTTATTTTTTTCAAAAACCTGATGGATTTGAATCACGTGTGCTTGCATGAGCCAACCTTGAACCTTCGTGCGCATGCGTGAATTTTTTTCACTCCTGTCGATTGTGTCATTTCCTGGTAAGCAGCCTTTGTGTGAGGTGCGTGTCATGCGCTCGGCATTTTTTCATTCCAAGGAAAATGGCGGAACAACTGGAGCAGCGCGACTGCATCAAATTTTGCCAGAAACTGGGCGACAGCCAGGTGGAAACCATTTGGATTATTCAGACGGCTTTTGGTGACGATCCTATGGGCATCACACAGATTAAGGAGCGGTACAACCGGTTTAAAGACGGCCGCACAACAACGGAGAGCGAGCCACGCTCCGTGCGGCCATCAACATGTTGAAATGACCAGATCATTTCCAAAGTGAACGCTGTGGTGATGCGGGACCGTTGTGTGACTATCTGAAAAATTGCAGAAGAGGTGGACATCAGCACTTTTTCGGCACATTCCACTGTGACAGAAGGTTTGGCCATGAAAAGAGTGGCTGTGAAATTCATGCCGATGGCTTCGGCACGAAGCTGCTGATGGAGCAAAAGCACCTCCGTGTTGAAGTCTCACAGGACATGTTGTGACATGCCCACCTCTTCCACAATTTCTCGGATAGTCACACGACTGAAAAGCCACCGAAAGCCGTCTGAATCTTACGAATGGTGGAAGAGGTGGGCATCATTTTTCAGAGTCCAGCATGTCCTGTGAGACTTCAACAAGGAGGCGCTTTTGCTCCGTCAGCAGCTTCGTGCCGAAGCCATCGGCATGAATTTCGCTCTAACTCTTTTCATGGCAAAATCTTCTGTCACAGTGGAATGTGCCGAAAAAGTGCTGATGTCCACCTCTTCCGCAATTTCTCGGATAGTCACACGACTGTCCCGCATCATCACAGCATTCACTTTGGAAATGATCTGGTCATTTCAGCATGTTGATGGCCGCCCGGAGCGTGGCTCACTCAAACGTCAACTCAAACATTTGCAACAATACCTTAGCTTATGTGGAGTTTACCAATTCAGAGTTCAAACCCCACCATCAAAACGTTTGAGAAAATTACAACCTCAATTCAATTAAAGTTGGGACATTGTGTGAAATGTAAATAAAAATAGAATACAATGATTTGCAGAATACAATGAAAAGGATCTTACCGCATGGCTCAGGAACACTTCAGAAAACCATTGTCAGTTAACACAGTTCACTGCTACATCTACAAGTGCAAGTTAAAACTCTACCAAGTACAGCAAAAGCCATACATCAACAACATCAAGAAACGCAGCTGCCTTCTCTGGGCCTGAGCTCATTTGAAATGGACAGACGCAAAGTGGAAAAGTGTGCTGTGGTCTGATGAGTCCACATTTCAAATTGTTTTTGGAAATCATGGACGTCGTGTCCTCCGGACAAAAGAGGAAAAAGACCATCCAGATGGCACCATCAATGCTGAAAGGTACATCCAGCTTTTGGAGCAACACATGCTGCCAACCAAGCAACATCTTTTTCAGGGATGTCCCTGCTTATTTTAGCAAGACAGTGCCAAGCCACATTTTGCACGTGTTACAACAGTGTGGCTTCATAGTAAAAGAGTGCGGGTACTAGACTGGCTTGCCTGCAGTCCAGATCTGTCACCCATTGAAAATGTGTGGCGCATTATGAAGCGCAAAATACGACAATGGAGACCCCGGACTGTTGAAACAACTGAAGTCGTACATCAAGCAAGAATGGAAAGAATTCCACCTACAAAGCTTCAACAATTAGTATCCTCAGTTCCCAAACACTTATTGAGTGTTGTTAGAAGGAAAGGTGATGTAACACAATGGTAAACATACCACTGTCCCAGCTTTTTTGAGACGTGTTGTAGCCATCCATTCCAAAATGAGCAAATATTTGCACAAAAACAATAAAGTTTATCAGTTTGAACATTAAATATCTTGTCTTTGTGGTGTATTCAATTGAAAATAGGTTGAAGAGGATTTGCAAATCATTGTATTCTGTTTTTATTTACA
This sequence comes from Thalassophryne amazonica, assembly GCF_902500255.1. NCBI lineage: Eukaryota > Metazoa > Chordata > Actinopteri > Batrachoidiformes > Batrachoididae > Thalassophryne > Thalassophryne amazonica. The sequence goes on along the minus strand of NC_047120.1, from coordinate 28,616,060 downwards.
TTTTACACAATGTCCCAACTTCATTGGAATTGGGGTTATACTCCATATCATGAACAAAGTCCTCCACAAGCCTCCCACAGTAGGCCTAGGCTATAAAAAGCACTGTTTTCAATAAAATATCTGGGAAATATAAGGGTTAATATTAGAAAACTCAGCCACATGAGGTGTGCAGCCAGTACATTCTGAGTGCCGGTCCCAAGCCCGGATAAATAAGGAGGGTTGCGTCAGGAAGGGCATCCAGCATAAAACAAGCCAACCCAACTATGCAGACTAAGAATCGAATTTCCATACCGGATCGGTCGCGGCCTGGGTTAACAACGTCTGCCACTGGTGCTGTTGCCCAACAGGGTGCTGGTAAAAATTGGGCTACTGCTGGGTGAAGACGGTGAAGAAGAGGAGGAGAACGTTTCCACAAACGGCGGGAGAAGAAGAAAACTAGAATGGTGGAAATGAGAGCAGGGACTTTGAATGTTGGTAGTATGACTGGTAAAGGGAGAGAGCTGGCTGATATGATGGAGAGGAGAAAGGTACACATATTGTGTGTGCAAGAGACCAAGAAGAAGGGAAGTAAGAGCAGGAGCATCGGCGGTGGGTACAAGTTGTTGTACCATGGTGAGGACAGGAAGAGAAATGGTGTTGGGGTCATTTTAAAAGGAAAGTATGTAAAAGTGTGTTGGAGGTTAAGCTAGTGTCTGACAGGGTGATGAGTGTGAAGTTGGAAATTGAAGGGGTGATGATGAATATCATCAGTGCATATGCCCCACAGGTAGGTTGTGAGATGAAGGAGAAAGATGTCTGGAATGTGTTAGATGAGGTGGTGGAGAGTGTGCCCAAACATGAAAGAGTGGTGATAGGGGTAGACTTCAATGGACATGTTGGTGAAGGGAACAGAGGTGATGAGGAAGTAATGGGTAGATATGGTATCAAGGATAGAAATGGGGAAGGACAGATGGTAGTTGATTTTGCAAAAAGGATGGAAATAGCTGTGGTGAATACCTACTTTAAGAAAAGGGAGGCGCACAGGGTAACATATAAGAGTGGAAGAAGGTGCACACAGGTGGACTACATGCTTTATAGGAGATGCAAGCTAAAAGAAATCAGAGACTGTAAGGTGGTGGCAGGAGAGAGTGTCGTTAGCATAGGATGGTTGTTTGTAGGATGACTTTAGAGGTAAAGAAGAAGAGAGTGAGAGCTCAACAAAGGATCAGATGGTGGAAGCTGAAGGAAGAAGACTGTTGTGTGAAATTTAGCGAGCAGGTGAGAGAAGCACTGGTTGGAGGGGAAGCAATTTTGGACAGCTGGAAAAGTACTGCAGATGTGGTGAGGGAGGCAGCTAGGACAGTACTGGGTATGACATCTCAACAGTGGAAGGAAGACAAGGAGACTTGGTGGTGGAATGAAGAGGTCCAGAAAAGCATAAGGAGAAAGAGGTTGGCGAAAAAGTTTTGGGATAGTCCGAGAGATGAAGAAAGTAAACAGGAGTACAAGGAGATGCGGCGTAAGGTGAAAAGAGAAGCGGCAAAAGCAAAGGAAAAGGCATATTGCGAGCTGTACAAGAAGTTGACTAGTAAGGAAGGAGAAAAGGACTTGTACCGATTGGCCAGACAAAGGGACAGAGCTGGAAAGGATGTGCAGCAGGTTAGGGTGGTAAAAGATGCACATGATAATGTGCTGACAAGAAAGGAGTGTGTGCTGAGAAGGTGGAGGGAATATTTTGAAGAGCTGATGAATGAAGAAAATGAACGAGAGAAAAGGCTGGATGATGTGGTGAGAGTAAATCAGGAAGTACAAGAGATTAGTAAGGAAGAAGTGAGTGCTGCTATGAAGAGGATGAAGAGTGGAAAGGCAGTTGGTCCAGATGACATTCCAGTGGAGGCATGGAAATGTCAAGGAGAGATGGCAGTAGAGTTTCTAACCAGATTGTTTAATAAAATCTTGGAAAGTGAGAGGATGCCTGAGGAGTGGAGACAAAGTGTGCTGGTTCCTATTTTCAAGAACAAGGGTGATGTGCAGAGCTGCAGTAACTACAGAGGCATAAAGCTGATCAGCCACATGGGAAAGAGTAGTAGAAGCTAGGCTTAGAAAAAAGGTGAAGATCTGTGAGCAGCAATATGGTTTCATGCCGAGAAAGAGCAATGCAGATGCAATGTTTGCTCTGAGAATACTGTTGGAGAAGTACAGAGAAGGCCAGAAGGAGTTACATTGTGTGTTTGTGGACTTAGAAAAAGTTTATGATAGGGTGCCAAGAGAAGAGTTGTGGTATTGTATGAGGAAGTCTGGAGTGGCAGAGAAGTATGTTAGGGTAGTGCAGGACATGTACAAGAATAGTGTGACAGCGGTGAGATGCGCAGTCAGATTGACAGACTCATTCAAGGTGGAGGTGGGATTACACCAAGGATCAGCTCTGAGTCCTTTCTTGTTTGCAGTGGTGATGGACAGGTTTACAGATGAGATCAGACAGGAGTCCCCATGGACTATGATGTTTGCAGATGACATTGTGATCTGTAGTGAGAGTAGAGAGCAAGTTGAGTCTAGTCTGAAGAGGTGGAGATATGCTTTGGAGAGAAGGGGAATGAAAGTCAGTAGAAGCAAGACTGAGTACATGTGTGTGAATGCGAGGAAGCCCAGTGGAAAAGTACAGTTACAAGGAGTAGAAGTGGTGAAAGTAGATGAGTTTAAATATTTGGGGTCAACTGTTCAAAGTAATGGAGAGTGTGGTAGAGAGGTGAAGAAGAGAGTGCAGGCAGGGTGGAGTGGGTGGCGAAAGGTGGCAGGAGTGATTTGTGACCGAAGAATATCAGCAAGAGTGAAGGGGATATTTTACAAGACAGTAGTGGGACCAGCTATGTTGTACGGCTTAGAGACGGTGGCACTAACAAAAAGACAGGAGATGGAGCTGGAGGTGGCAGAGCTGAAGATGTTAAGATTCTCTTTGTGAGTGACAAGAATGGACAATATTAGGAACAGGGACAGCTCAGCTGGGACGGTTTGGAGACAAAGTCAGAGAGGCGCAATTGACATGGTTTGGACATGTGCAGAGGAGGGACCCAGGGTATATAGGGAGAAGGATGCTGAGGATGGAGCCACCAGGCAGGAGGAGAAGAGGGAGGCCAAAGAGGAGGTTTATGGATGTGCTGAGGGAGGACATGCAGGTGGTTGGTGTGACAGAGGAAGATGCAGAGGACAGGGTGAGATGGAAATGATTGATCTGCTGTGGCGACCCCTAACGGGAACAGCCGAAAGACAAAGAAGAAGAAGAAGAAGAAGAAGGGTTAATATTAGAACATATCCCTGAACTGTCATTGCTGTTACTCTGTGTCAATGATGTTACCACATGCAACTTAACAGCACTGAAAAAAATGACAAAAATACACTTTTATTCATGGACCACAAGCTTACTGTGCTGATACTTTCACCTTGGTTGCATCTCTCATCATGCCTCTTACGTCCCTAAGTTGTTCCTCCTTTCTCTCGAGCATATAACGCAAATTACAGTAACAGCACTGACAGTGAATTAACATACTGGGCCAAAAATCAGGAGTACTTACCAAATTTAGAAGACACAAGCCACCATTTCTGCCATTTTTAATTCCCTCCAAAATTAAGTCCAACCTTTTGGCCACTGAAAGAACTGAATTAATAGTCAGTCTGTTCAGCCTCTCTGGAAAATGTGGTTTGGTAACAGCACTGACACTGAATCGCAGAACAGAGACTGTCAGTAAAAAATAAAAATATACTTTGTGAATTAGTAACCTTGTCCCTGGGGAAATGAACTGACCACAATCTTTTTAGTAGATTAAGCCAAAACTACTAAATTCACGCTAAATTCGACAAAAAAAGGCATTGCAAATTTTAACCCAGCCCATTGGACAGCCCAGTTTTGTGAATTACTAATTTTATATTTATTATTTCTAAAATATAAGATAAGATAAATTTTATTGATCTCAGAGGTGAAATTCACGTTACGTCAGCTCTTAAAAACACACAAAATGGGTGCAAGTAGAGTAAATGTCATCAAACAGCGTGTGCAAGGATAAGCAATATAATAATAATACTTGTAACAGTACAAGACAAAGAAATGAGGTAGAAGATAGAATATATATATATATATATATATATATATATATATATATATATATATATATATATATATATATATATATATATATATATATACACACACACACACACATATACATACACGCATACACATATGCACACACATACCTATACACCTACACATATACGTATCTGGGTAGGATTACTTTGAAAGAATACATGTGGATTACATGTGTGTATGTACATACATTTGGATTACTTGTAATCTGATTACTTTTGGATTACATTTCAAAGTAATCCTACCCAACCTTGTACATATGCATATATAAACATGATTGGGATTGAAAAGGAGATAGGAGCATCTTATTTACAATATGTGAAATGGAGTTTAGATGTGGTAAGGTGACATTAGTGCAGGGATTTGTAAACAAGTTGTCATTGCACATGATTTGTGGACATATTATTGCATGTGGTTATTTCACAGTGTTATTGTACAGTCTGACAGCAGCAGGAAGGAACGACCTGCAGTATCGTTCCTTCTTGCACTGAGGGTGCCTCAGTCTGTCACAGAACGAGCTGCTCAGCTCCACTACAGTCCAGTGCAGTGGGTGAGAGGAGTTGTTCATGATGGACTTGAACTTGGTTAACACCCTCCTCTCACCCACCTCCTCCAGAGACTCCAGAGGACAGCCCAGGACAGAGCTGGACTACCTGACCAGCTTATTCAGTCTCTTTCTCTCTAGCGCTGTGCTGCTCGGGGCCCAACAGACGACAGCATAGAGGAGAGCAGAGGCTACAACAGAGTTGTAGAAGGTCTTAAGCAGAGGCTTGCTCACTCCAAAGGATCTCAGTCTCCTCAGGAGGTGGAGGCGACTCTGGCCTTTCTTGTATAGGGCGTTGGTGTTGTGAGTCCAGTCCAGTTTGTTATTGAGATGAACACACAGGTATTTGAAACTGTCCACACTGTTTATGTCCACCCCCTGGATGTTCACCAGTGGGTGAGGTGGTGGTTTCCTCCTGAAGTCGATCACTATCTCCTTCGTCTTACTGGTGTTGAGACACAAGTGGTTGCGCTCACACCAGTTCACAAAGTCTGTGATGACCGACCGGTACTCCAGCTCGTTCCCCTCAGACACATGACCCACAATGGCGGAGTCATCAGAGAACTTCTGGAGGTGGCAGCTGTCCGTGTTGTAGGTGAATTCCGAGGTGTAAAGGGTGAAGAGGAAAGGTGAGAGGACGGTGCCCTGGGGGGCCCCGGTGCTGCACCTTACCACCTGAGACTGACAGCCGCGCAGCCGCACGTACTGCGGGCGGTCAGTGAGGTAGTCGATGGTCCAGGCGGCGAGATGTCCATCCACACTTGCGTTTTCCAGCTTCCCCCCCAGCAGCGCCGGTCTGATGGTGTTGAAAGCGCTGGAGAAATCAAAGAACATGTTCTTTGATGAGAGTCATGTTCTTTGGACTCCATCTCCAGAATATAGTTCTTCTTAGTATTTTAGGGCGTTTAATTGCCTTACATGAGTTGTCTGATGAACCTTTATTCCAGCAGCTAGCCGAGGACACAAAATGTTCAGTTACTGTGAAATGACCCTCCTGTTATCATCTATGGAACTGTGGGTACAGGGTTGTGGATACAAGCAGCGGAAATGAGACTCCTCCCTCAGGTATCTCTCAGCGATCATTTATTTTTGTGTAACACCTGAATAGATCGTCATTTGATAGGTGGATCATGTGGCATACGTCCCATCGTATAGAAAATATTCCATTGTATGATTTAAGCAATTTTCATGCAATTTGGTTTGATTTCCTGTTCATTTTGGGTCCATATGTTTTGCCCTGTTGAATGACCTTTTTGGAAAAATATGTTCATGATACAGAGGATGCTATCTACAGCCTGTGGACTTTGCCTTGATTATGTGGTTACAGCATTGGATCTATTTAGGTGTTTTATAAAGCAAATAATGAATTTTCCCAATTGTGCAATGGAAAAAATGTTTTAATGCTTTTAAAGCATAGACAACATTGCTGCTCTGTTTGTTGCCACGTTGGCAGCACTTAGTCTGTCTACATCACCACAAACCCATATTTGGATAAAGAGGTGGAGCATAGGCAAGAGTGTGCATGATGTGGGTGGGACGAATGAAGCACTGACATACCTCCATGTTTCAGTCCAAACCCAAAATCAGCTAGCAGGCTCAGATTGGTTCTGGTGGTCATTAAATTAGATTTTTGAGGACTGTGTGGTGCTTCTTGTAATGGTTTGCTTTGGTGTAGGCATTCAAAATTATGACCCGCTTCTTTCATCTTAGATGATCTGTTGGGACAATTAACCACACAACAAGCCATATTATTCCAGATATTTGTAATAAAATGCTCAAAAATGACACAACCCTCCACAGCAGCCACTGCCACAGCAAGTGGCCTTTGAGCAATCGACGCTCAGAATCTGAGGTCTTGGCTCAGTGACATCACACAAACTGTCACTCAAAGTAGCCACACCCCAATTAGGCATATGTCTTAAGTAAGGATTAAACAACTCGAAGCTGTGCATTATACGGTTTGAATGCACGACGCGGAGTCTAAAACACCACGACGTGAAGCGAAGTGCATTCAAACCGTGTAATGCACAGCTTCGAGTTGTTTAATCTGCTTATACCATGGTCCCACACAGTGAGCTAACACACAAATATTTATTTAAGTTAACAGAACTTGATAAAAATGCGTAAGTATTTGGGACTCTTTTATGGCAGTCTCAAGATATTTTGCCTCCGATGCGCTTACCGAGTCTGCGGGCTCGGTAAACGCTGCAGCGGGCCGCTCACACCGCCCCCCCTCTCTGCTTTGTGGAGCTGCGGTCAACTCTGGAAACAGGTCCAGAAACTCCGACAGCCCGCAAGGATAGAACCGTTCTCTTCTTCTTTCCCGTCTTCAATGTTGTCCAGTTCGTCCAATGTTAAATCTTTACGCCGTTTTATTTTGGTCAAAAATATTAAAATTCACTTGGAAATCCATGTTTTATCACGTTTCTGTCATTCACCTGTCAAAACACAGCTGATCTGCGCCAGCTGATTTGCGCGTTGCTATGGTGACAACCAGAGCGGAGTGATTATAATAGTGACTTAACTCGCCAAACTACATGTGCGTATACACAAAAATAATGCACGCCAGTTATGGAATTCTCACTGACCATGGTATAAAAGATCTTAAACTAAGACAGTTGTGATAGAGGGAGAAACGTTTATTTCTTCTCAAAGGTTGGACATTTTAACATGGGCTTCTATGGGACGCTGTTCCTTTCTGGAGCCCGCCTCAAGTGGCCAGTCAAGGAACTGCAACTTTTTCTGCTTCCTGCTGTGTCTCACTTTGGACCAAAGCTTCCTGCTTGGTTGAAAGATGGAACATTCCATATTTCAGCACATGAAAATAATCTTTCCATTGCCCTCATAGACATTCATTATTTGTGTACTAAAGTGAGTCATAGTGCATTTAGTGGTTTGTTTGCGATGAGGTTAAAAGTGTATCTTATGACCTCCACCACGGATGTTATGGGATCACTCCCATCTCTGTCTGTTAGCACGATTGCTTAAAAAGCTTTCAACCCATCTGAACCCATATGAAACTTAATGGAATTATCAATCTTATGAAGATGAAGAACACATTATACCCATTACACTTTAGTGTGGATTAAGATCCATATTTATGACAGCAGCTATCTTAGAAATGTGCAGTTTTGCATGAGTTAAGAGGTATATTGAGTAAAAGCGTGTTACATGAATGAACGTGTGAGAATTTATGTGGGAAAGGTATAAATAAATCTATGTGCAGAGTGTGGAGATGTCAAGAAGCATGTGATGAGTTGTGAATTATTGCGAGGGGTTCATACAGCCAGAAACATGCAGGTGAAGCCCCACGGCTTCATAGGGACCAAAAACTGCGGCAACACCATAGGGCACAGAGTGCCCCCTGCTGCAAGGGAGGGGCTATAGGATCAATACGCACCGTTGCAAGGGGGAGAGAATTGACCCTATAGGAACCATAGACCAACCTGCAGGTGTGTGAGCTAGCAGCATCTCCAAGCATGGTGTGCTAACATACAAAGTAAATAATACTAAACTTTTATTCAACAGAAATACTGAAACACAGACTTCTTATAAATGGTTCATTAGTACAATTAGTACAATTAACCACACAGTAGGCCATATTATCTCAGATATTTGTAATAAAAGGAACAAACACGGTCAAGTCTACAGTAGCTAGCAGCTAGTGCTAGCAAGGCCCTCTGAAACATTAGCTGTCACTTAAAGCGACCACGCCACTAATTATTCATACCTATATGTCTTAATACATATAGGTATGAATAATTAGTGAATAATTGTAATAATAAAAATATTACTAAAAATATTAATGAATAGTTAATGTGCCTGCCGAGTTAGCAGCATGTGGTGAGAGGCCGCGCGATGGGTGCAGTTGAGTGACGAGTGTTTTGAACATGACCAAATCACTCGCCATGATGTGGCATTGAGTGTCGTGCTTGTAGCGGTGATGTGGTGAATGCCATGCACACGCCTTCTGTGTGAGAGGGACTTTATACAAAAATTAATATCTGTACATTTATTTATAGAAATCAAAATTGTTGTAATTGTTGTAACTTTTTGTTTTTTCAGGCTCACTTTTGCTAGTGGCCATTCAAGGAACTGCAGGTTTTGCCACTTCTGCTGTGACTTCATTTTTAAGCCCCGGGAGGATGTCTAACCCAATCGCACACCAGTTCATGATGGCATCACGAAAAGTGATTTAATCTATTAGTTCACGATAACGTCAAACAAGCGTAACACAGAATTTGTGGGGTGGCACGTGGGGTGGTTGTGGTTATGGTTGGGGTTAAAATTGTGAATTAAACTTGACTGTGTCACAAAATGTGGCATTTTGTGACAGAATCATGAAAAAAAAATACGAGACTATGCTAAGACAAAATTGAAGGACACCCTCTAATACCCCGTTTTACATCTTACTGAGACCTATATAAGACCCACAACATCATGACAATCTGTCACCTCTCACAAGTCTTGGCTGGTCTCCGTTGTGATCTGTTAACTGCGTTTACACCAAGCTTGCATTGTGACTGAATTGTGCAAGTGAAAAAATATGTTAATATCCGCGATCATTGACTCAACCCCATGCAGAGCCAATTGGGAGTCTATTATGACCCATAGGATCAAGCTGAGAGTGAGTTGAAACGTGAGAGTTTAACAAGACCGATTATGAGACCCATAACTGATTAAGTGAGAGTGAACATTTTTCTATTGCAACTCGGCCGTGGACACGGTGTAAACGGGGTGTTAAAGTGCCATATGTACTCAGTTTTGCATGCAAAATCAAATTTGGCTGAACTGTGAGTGCTCCGAGTGCCATTCTAGTTAAACAGTTTAATTTTGGCAAAGAAGCCCCCTCCACTGCTCCCTCCCACTGTGGCTCACCCTCACCTCACCCCTAAAGGAGGGGGGGAGAGAGAGAGAGAGAGAGAGAGAGAGACAGAGTGTGTTCATATTTGGAGCTGCAGACAGACAGAGCAGCTGTCACACACACACACACACACACACACACACACACACACACACACACACACACACACACACACACACACACACACACACACACACACACACACACACACACACACACAGTCTCCAACTCACGTTTCCACCAGCGAGGAGTGACAAAAAGACACAGTGACAAAGGATTTACTGGCATTAATGCTGTGATCGGAATGGAAACCGATCCACTGGCATTCACAAGGACTTTGATCCGGATGCTGGTGTGATCGCGCGCGCCGACGACAAGCACATGGTAGGTTTACTTTCCGTTCAAAACCACGTGCAGTATGAATTATGTCATAAAATCTACGTTATAGGGTGAAGTCCGTGCTGTGTGTGTGTGTGTGTGTGAGAGAGAGAGATCGGAGCTGTTTGGATGCAGCATAAATGGAAGTTTGTGTGTGTGTGTGTGTGCGCGCGCGCGCGTGTGCAGAGCCGGTATAACGGGCTCCTTTCAGCGGCGCGGCGCCGGCTGCTCCTTCACAATCAATGGCTCACTATGTTATTCTAATCCGCCTCTTGAGTTCACTTTTTCACTTTAAAGTGGTTTAAAAAAGAGAGAGAGAAGCTGCTGCTTATGTCGGAGAATCAAGTCAAGAAAATCTTATCAAATGTTGTTGCGCTCGGCTCGAACACACGCTTACATGATAAACCAACTCATCCTGATTTTTTTCCATCATCCCCATCCTGATTAAAAAAAAAAAAAAAAAAAAAAAAAAATCAGATTCAAATTCAAAAAATTCAAACCCTGATTTTTTTAAAATAAAAAATTCAGGAATGAGTTGGTTTATCATGCCAGCTCATCCTGATTTTTCCCTCATGCTTCCTGATTGTTTTCATCATCCTCATTCTGATTAAAAAAAAAAAAAAAATCAGATTCAAATTCAAAAAATTCAAATCCTGATTTAAACAAAAATCAGGATGAGTTGGTTTATCACGCTTGAGATGCATGACAGGCAGAACAAAGGGGTTTTACCTGCTGACCAATGGGAGATACCAAAACCTGACTGCTGTATGGGCTTAGATTTGTGTCAAAACATATATTTTAAAAGTTGTAAAACAGAAGTGCCATTTTATTGTGATATATTAAAAACAGGTAATGTATTGAAGAGGAGCCTAAAAGCACCTTGACACTTGCATGAATTTGAACTCCACACTGCATTTGTCATGCCAATGCGTCGCACTTTGCCCCATTTGACACCATGCTATAAAATAAAGCCTGCGCCGTGTCATTTCGTAGCCGATGAGACATTTGCTCTCTTGGCTGGCTCTCTTGAGTCAACTTGGCTGATGAAGTCATTCTCTCATCACTCCCAAAATCACAGAGAAATTATCTACAGCTACTGGTTGTCTCGTGTGGTGGAGAATGCACTTGAAATCTCGTCGCAAAAGTAATTATTTAATATATATATATATATATATATATATATATATATATATATATATATATATATATATATATATATATATATATATATATATATATATATGTATGTATTGCAATGGATTGGTAAAAACGTTGCATTTTCATTCCTTCTTATGAGTTAGATAATGTATCTGTAAAGTTATGTTTATTATAGATGTAACATCTCTTCATAATCTAATTTCAGGTCCAGGTGCCCTGCAGGCAGTGACACGCAATGACACACATTGACACGCAGTGTTTTCGAATAGGTTGTGCAATGGTCACGACTAGTTCACGCAAGTGGCACGAAATTAATGCATACCAGAAATTTTGAACATTTCAAAAGTTTCTTTGCACATTGGCACACAGCCACGCACAGTTCACACACAGTTTATGACGAGTTTACTCATTGACGCACAACATTGCCTGCCAGTGTGGGGGTCAAATTTGTGCAAGTGTCAAGGAGGCTTAACAGGTGAGTTTGTAGCATAATTGACAAATATGACGTGTGATGTAATATGATTTAAATATGATTCATAAAAAAACTCAAGCAAAGTCCAATCCTCTGACCTTGACAATAACCAACCAATCAGAATTATTTTCTTTCCTTCATGCACACTCCACACATTCCAGCCAGATAGTTTTCAGACTTGTTTTTCAAAGCAAAGCTGAGAAAGTATGTCTCTAAATTTCTAACAGAACATCAAATTTGAGTTTTTCTTTGTGTGTGTGTGTGTTATAGATAAACATATTTTGTCTTTAAATATTTAATTTCGGAGATCAGTATATCTTGTACATTTGCAGGGATACTTAAATGCTGATAAATACTGGTCATCAAATTACATCTTCAGGGTTTTTCAACGTTTAATGTAAAAAATGAAGGAACGCTTCTTCTTCTTCTTCAGAATGGTACATCCCAGTGTGGTACAGCATTGTGTGGTGCAGCCCTGTGTAGTACAGACTGCTATAGTTCAGTATTATGCAGTGCAGCCTAGTGTGGTACACTAATGTGTAGTACAGCCCAGTGTGGTAGAGCCCAGTGTGGTGCAGGGTTTTGTAGTGTCCAAGTCACACAACCCCCCAGTCACTGATGACTCCTGTTTGGATTTCGTCCACAAGTGCAGAGACAGAGACACATTGTAGTGGGAACACTTTGGAATTGACCCTGGCTCATAGGGTCCTATATCACTGGGCTGCGACCTTCAAGTTGGAGATGCAAATTAACAACTAAACACAGTTGGTATCTCACTGAAGTGGTACAAATGACACGTCAGCACATGTTGTCTGAATGCCAGCCGAATTTCACATGGACCCACGGCGAAGACGTCCATATACATATCGTGTGAGTGCCGCTCGAATGCCAAGCACAGACTTTGTTGATCCAAGGATCTGCTACTTTGCACACGAAATCCGTGCGGCACTTTCACAGATGACTTAAGGTGCCCTGACACTTGCACAACTTTGATCCGTGCACTTGCACGCACTCTGCCGTTCAGGAGACTAAATTTGTTGTAAACTGTAGTAAACCGTTGTAAACTGTGTGCGGCTTCGTGCAAGAGGGCAAAAATGTCTGTCACGCATTAATTACGTGAACTTCACATGACATTGTTTAAACAATTAAAAAAACACTGCGTTTGAGTGCAAGTGATTGCGTCAGTGCACCGCATCACAGCGCAGCTCATTTGAACGATTATAATGAGATGTTAAATCTATCATAAACATTCTTTTACAGCTACTCATAAGAAAAAATGAACACGCAACAGTTTTACCAAGCTATTACCAGTGGTGGGAACAGTTCCGATAATCCGATAATTATCGAAGATAATGTCTTCATTATCGGATTATCTTTTCAGATAACTTTGAAAACCATTATTGGACTAATTATCTTCCGATAATTTTTAGACCATTAACGTGGTAAACAAAGCTGAACAGCTACAAACACTTAGAAAATTTTAAATCAGTTGAGCACCTACTTGTTAAATGTTTTGTAGCAGATGTGTAGTTCTATCCTCTGCAAACAGAGCAGAGCTGCTTCTAGAAGAAACTACTCTATTCTCTGCAGGGAAAGTCTTTGGGAAAGTCACCCAAGTCTTTGGCTTTTAACACCGCGTGAGTGTGTGGTCTTCTGTGTGTGTGTGTTTTTTTTTTTTGTACAGCACTTTGGAAACTATGTTTGTGAAATGTGCTATATAAATAAAAGGTATGGTATGGTATGGTAAGTCATCCAGAGGCATACATTTTTAACTTATGGTTCAAATTTTAACCAAACTAATTTCGGACAAGTTATTTAAATTAACGTAACGTCTGAAGTTTTATAAAGTGAAAATATCAGATATATGTTTTAGTTTTAAAGTAATGCGCTAATTTTTAAGGTTTTAGTGTGGACATGCTGTGTCCAGGTGCCTTATGGGTAGCATAGGGTAATCTCAGTACGTTCATGACATGAGAAATGCATTTGAGACACTCTGATCAGGCTCCACGGACAACAGCATTAAACTCTAGTGCCTAAAACTCTCGTGAATATATTCTCTGCGCTTATAGATGTTGTTATTGTGTTTGCATTTATTAAATTCCATGCATCTTAAACGTAGCAACACAGATTATCTGGAATTTTGTTTTGGCATGTTTTCAAGGTCTCTACTGCCATCTACAGTAGATGGCAGTAGTGTTCATGGCAGTATTCGCCCTGAAGCTGGACTGATATTTTCAATCACTGTACTCGGTTGTAGCTCAAACTGTACCACAGAACCGCATGGTGTAAAAGTTCAGAGCGCACGATTTATGTTCTCACACACGTATGTTCAAAAATCACACATCGGACTCATGTTTCCAGAAGCAAAATGTAAACAGAAGCTTTTTTCAAACTTAATTTACAAAAACTCTTGATGGGAGACATCAAAGTTAAAAAAAAAACATTACAAGACAGGTCTTTGGTGTTTGCACAGGCACAATGCAAGAGGTTGGACGCCTGTAGCACTTCAGCAGCAGGATGTCCTCACGACGGCCGACCAGAATATCAAACAGGTTTGATTTTCATCTGACCATACGATCGCCGATCAGGAGGTGGTCGTGAGATGTTAAACACAGCTCGTTACTCCATGTATACTAAACAATGCAGGACGTGCAGTTAACCTGAAACTCTGTGCAATCCAAAAAATTCTCACATGAAAGAAAAATCAGATGAAAAAGGGCCGAAACTCACACTGGCACCAGTAGATCATGGCAGTGTTCTATTTATTTTGACACCGGTTATATCAGATGGTTATCTAATTACAACTTGGCTTTTTTTTTGAAAATGCCTTTTTTTTACAAATAAAAAATGGCATATTTTACAAAAGCACATTTATCTGTAAACACCAACACACGACACACCTCACATTAACGTGTTGGTTTACATAGAATGAATGAGTCAACCAATCAGTGTTAGTGGAGGCACATTTTACCCAGAATGCCATCTGTCTGTGTGTGTTATAAAACTTCAGAATTAGTGCATTATTCAACCTTAAAAAGATATATGTTATATGTTAAATTTGCACAAATGACAGAATTGACATTAATGGAGTTATTCTAGCATCCAGCCCCTCTCCAGGAGTTGGGTACCAGAGCCCAAGCTGTGCATGGAGGTGAGCCCGACTATCTCTAGTCGGTATCTCTCAACCTCCCTCACAAGCTCAGGCTCCTTCCCCCCTAGCGAGGTGACATTCCACGTCCCAACAGCCAGGGGCTGTGAGCATGGACCGGGCCGCCGAGCCACCCTCCCTCGACCGCCACCCAATCCTCTCTGCACCCGACCCCTATGGCCCCCTCTGCAGGTGGTGAACCCACAGGAGGGTGGGCCCACGTCACTCTTTCGGGCTGAGCCCGGCCGTCCTGAGTACCTTAAGTCTCTGGATGTTGTGGGACTGTCTTGGCTGACACGCCTCTGCAACATCGCGTGGCGATCGGGGACAGTGCCTCTGGACTGGCAGATCGGGGTGGTGGTCCCTCTGTTTAAGAAGGGGGACCGGAGGGTGTGTGCCAACTATAGGGGGATCACACTCCTCAGCCTCCCCGGTAAGGTCTATTCCAGAGTACTGGGGAGGAGAATTCGACCGATGGTCGAACCTCGGATTCAGGAGGAGCAGTGTGGTTTTCGTCCTGGTCATGGCACACTGGACCAGCTCTACATGCTCCATCGGGTGCTCAAGGGTTCATGGGAGTTCACCCAACCAGTCCACATGTGTTTTATGGATCTGGAGAAGGCGTTCGACCGTGTCCCTCGGGGCACCCTGTGGGGAGTGCTCCGAGAGTACGGGGTCCGGGGCCCTTTGCTAAGGGCTATCCGGTCCCTGTACGACCGCAGCCGGAGCTTGGTTCGCATTGCCGGTAATAAGTCAAACCTGTTTCCAGTGCACGTTGGCCTCCGCCAGGGCTGCCCTTTGTCACCGGTTCTGTTCATTATTTTTATGGACAGAATTTCTAGGCGCAGCCATGGTGTAGAGCGGGTCTGGTTTGGGAACCACAGAATCTTGTCTCTGCTGTTTGCGGACGATGTGGTTCTGTTGGCTTCGTCAAATCAGGACCTTCAGCGTGCACTGGGGTGGTTTGCAGCCGAGTGTGAAGCATCTGGGATGAAAATCAGCACCTCCAAATCCGAGGCCATGGTTCTCGACCGGAAAAGGGTGCTTTGCCCTCTTCAGGTCGGTGGAGTGTCCTTGCCTCAAGTGGAGGAGTTTAAGTATCTCGGGGTCTTGTTCACGAGTGAGGGACGGATGGAGCATGAGATCGATAGACGGATAGGTGCAGCATCTGCAGTGATACGGTCGCTGTATCGGACCATCGTGGTGAAGAGAGAGCTGAGTAGGGGGGCAAAGCTCTCGATTTACCGATCGATCTACGTTCCGATCCTCACGTATGGTCATGAGATTTGGCTCATGACTGAAAGAACGAGATCGCGAGTACAAGCGGCCGAGATGAGTTTCCTCCGCAGGGTGGCTGGGCGCTCCCTTAGAGATAGGGTGAGGAGCTCGGTCACTCGGGAGGAGCTCGGAGTCGAGCCGCTGCTCCTCCATATCGAAAGGAGTCAGTTGAGGTGGCTCGGGCATCTTTTCCGGATGCCCCCTGGACGCCTCGCTGGAGAGGTGTTCCAGGCACGTCCCACTGGGAGGAGGCCCCGGGGAAGACCCAGGACATGCTGGAGGGACTACATCTCTCAGCTGGCTTGGGAACGCCTTGGGGTTCCCCCGGAGGAGCTGGGGGAGGTGTGTGTGGATCGGGAGGTCTGGGTGGCTTTGCTTGAGCTGCTGCCCCCGCAACCCGACTCCGGATAAAGTGGAAGAAAATGGATGGATGGATGGAGTTATTCTATCAGTATTCATTTTATTTACATCAAACCATAAGTCAGCATTGCTTTATTTTCCAAGACCTCCGCCTGACGGCAGCGTTGTGATTGAGTTGAGAGTTGAGCTTTGTGGCTCCTCTCAGTTGCTTCTGTGCTGGAAGCCATGTAGTAAACAGGAGCTTCCAGCAGGGGGCAGGGCGCTCAAAGACAGAAGTGCTCACTCATTGTTTGGGTCTGGGTCTGTCATCGCCTTTGATGCTTCCGGCAGCAATCATGGTGTTAAAACTCAAACTCAGCTTGTTAGTAGTTGCAAGTGTACCAGAGACAATACTGGAATTTATCAGTTATCTGTAACGTCCGAATCATTTTTGGGTGGTTTATCATTTTAACTTCATCAAAGATAACTTTTCAGTTATCTGATTATCTGTTATTGAAGTTAATTTTTTGGTTATCTGTGCCCACCACTGGCTATTATAATATAAACATAACAAATAGTTACCTTTTAGATGGTTCCAAATGCATTCTCCACCTCATGAAGTGCAGAAAAGTGAGAGAGAGAAAAAAAGCTGCAGATGAAACAGTCCTCTGTAATTCTGGAAGTGATTAGAGGTGTTTTCAACAGCCAAACTCTGAGAGAAAATGATTAATCTACTAATAAATAATTATTTTATATATGCAGTGTCCACCGCACAAAGTGCGGCATCCAGCTGGGAACACAGCAGGTGGCATTGTCACAACGACGTGTGCGAGAGTGTGGAGCCAAAATGCGTGCAAGTGTCAAGGCACGTTAACACCACTTGCAGCTGAAATGATGATACATTTGTTCAGCTGGTATTATCCTGCTATTATGTGGTTAGACACTGTGGAAATTCCCCTGACTGTACCCAATAAGTAACAGCCCTGTAAATAATAATAAAATAAAATAAATAATAATAATAACAATAAAAATAATAACAACAACAACAAAGCCTAGTGTGGTTCCAGTGAGGAGAAAAAATATAAAAGGAAGAAAACTGTGAACAGGGCAGTCACCCACTTGTACCATGGTTTCCCTCTGGATGAAATATGTAATGTCCAGCAGGCCGCACAATCAAATAGGCCCCTGCTGGCACCGTTATGAATGGATGGCGTACAGTCACCAGCTGGAGGATGAAATATGTAATGTCCAACAGTCCACGCCATTAGGGCCCCTTCACACATAGTGCGAATACGTACAGCTCCAGGGTGACCCACAGCAAACAGCTCATATGATCGAACCACAAAACATTACGCCGACGGGCAGGTGTGCACAATGCTGGTGCGACAGTTCATGCACATGGGAACACACTGCCAGCAGCTGCACCACATCGTGCAGCTGGTGTGAAGAAGAAAAAAAAATACATGCTGCAACTGTTTTCTGCACGCGGGAACACAGCCAATTTTCAAAATTAAAAAAAAAAAATTACATGCCACCCACAGGACTCGAATCTGTGCCTTCCAAAAGCTCTGATTGCCAGTCAGAAACTTTACCACTGAGCTATGATCACAGTCCTGTGAAAGTTGCAAGAATCTGCCTCATATGAGGAAGGAGATGGACGTATTTAAAATGAAATAAACCCACACGCCATATAAAAACACAGCATTTATCAAGCGGGCAATACAAATATGATCCGTCTGTTAGATGACCCATGGTCACAGACATACAGTTATGAAGGGGCAGTTAAATAACTCTGGTTAAATAAAAAGAAAAAAATGCTACAGGATTTGAACCCACACACTCTGATTACCAGACAGAAACTTTACCACTACACTACAATCACTATCTTACAATAGGAGCATGAAATGCATAAAATCAACAAGCAGATAAACGCATATCGCAAAAGCGATATATGATTTTATGTATTTCCACACAAGCACACATGCACGTGTCCGTCAAAACATGGGATGTGTGCTGCAGCTGTGATGTCCAGAACCTGAGATGTCCCAACAGCTGTGGGCAGCCAGCCACGCCCCCTGTCCTGTCAGCATACAGACCAAGATGTCACTCTGTGATCAGATGAGAGATGCCTCATCTGCGGGGGCAGCAAATCACACGCACAGATGTGTTGTGAGGGGGGAGCAAAACACACGCACATGTTGTGGGGGGAGCCGACACTCTGGCACGCCACATGTACACTCGGCAATTTCACAGTCATAGGGCACTTAGACAAATTTCACATCCAACTCAATAGTGATTGTCTGCAGACTGTTTTCATGATGATAGTACGAATGGCTACACCTTTTCTAAGTGCTATGCGAGCGGTGTTAGATGTTAGTGTGTGTCAGTTGGAATTTGGCCGACATCTGCCGTGAGAGGGTTCAGTCGGCTCGCACAGTGCACACTCAGCTGCTGGTTGTAGCAACAGGTGTACAGGGCGTTGGAGGCAGCTACAAAATTACACGTTTTGCACACGATTCTTGCTTCATGCACACTTTCTGTGCAAATCGACCAAATTGGCACTATGTGTGAAGGGGCCATTAACGAGCTCCTGACTGGGTCAGTCACGAACAGATGGTGTGCAATTTCCAGCTGGAGGATGAAATATGTAATGTCCAGCAGTCCATGCCATCAAAGAGCATGTGGCTGGCACATCATACACAGATGTCGCGTGATCGCCAGCCGGAGGATGAAATATGCAATGTCCAGTGGATGAACCTGTGGATAATTTTTGTGTGAATATGGACTGAAAACCAACCAACCAACAAATGAATAAATGAAAACAGTAATGAGCAGCCTGGATTAAAAGTATTTTTTTTTAAATAGATCCATTATCAGCCTATTTAACGGCTGAGTGGATTCTTGTCATTTGATTGGTGCTTTTTATGTCACATGACATGGATTATTTGTTCCATTTCTGTTGTTTTGCATTTAGCGTTGAGCGTGACCAGACCATTGAGTCTGGTCTGCTTGAGACCTTACTTGTGTGAAGCGTCTTGAGGCAACTCTGTTGTGATTGGCACTATATAAATGAAAATAAATTGAAATTGAAAAAAAATTTAGTGTGCAAATATGGTTCCATTTATGGTGCAAATTTGGTTCCATGTGTTCTGTACCATTGCACACTGCAAACACCACCCACGCACACACCAGTGGGGGCGCCATTTAGCTAAACATGGCAGAGTTTGTTTTGTTGACAGACGGCAATTTGAATGCGCTAACTGGCAGTGTTAATTCTTCAAACACACATAACAAGCTGTTAGGATGAAAACCTGGACAAATTTCTGATGTGATTTTTCGCTGGACCGAGGAAGTACACAAAGTCTTTTTTTTTAAGTATCTTGGACTACATCTGATATTCCAAGTTGACTGAAAACAATTTTGGACTCCTATTTAAAGTTCCTGTTGGGCTGTTGACCTCAAAGCACCAGGGATGAATACCAAAATGTAAGTCCCTTTTCTTTTGTCTATAAATTAATATAATGTCAAATGACAAGGATCTATTTTAGCCGTTATATAAAACAAATAATGAATATTTTTACATTCTTTCAGTGGAACAAATATGTAATTCGGTGAACGATGGAACATTCCATCTTTCACCTCATGAAATATTCATACCATTGAAATCATAAAAATTCATTATTTGTATGCTGAACTATATTTTAGTAGTTTTGGTCAAAATCTATAATTTTGAATGTAATACACCTTAGTTGGGATTTGTGACGTACATCGAATAGTTAACTGAAAACGGTCTGACAGTTTGATAGTGGAGCTTTGATATTTATATGTCAAGGTGAAGCGGGTAGGCTGTTTGTTTTTGTGGGTTATAAAAATACCGCTGTTAGCACACTCGTTAACAGAGCCTGTGTGGGCAGGTAATAAGACGTGCGGGATTCTCTTTCTCTGTGCAGTGTATGATTACACAGTGAGTAGGACGAATGATTATGATGATTTAATGCCACAACTGGGTGTCGTGCGCGTGGCCTCTAGCAGGCACTCTGTTTTGTTCAAGTTCATTTCATCCCTCCCACCACGAGTTTGGGTGAAGATGAATTACCATGTCGGGAGATAAGCTGTAATATTTCTGCATGATAGGTGTTGATTTAAATGCAGCGTTGATTCGGCTCTTTGTGGCGCATTGATGAAGTATTCACCGGGACAAACTTCAGTAAATAAACAATGAGTCACAGTCGGTGCCTGCCACACCTTGATGAATGCGTGTGTGAAGGAACATTTTGTGAAGCACAATGGAACATTTCAGAGAAAATATATTAGGATTTTTTTTTCTCCAATTGTGGCACAGCAGACTGGTGTTTCTCGGGAAGTTTGTAATGACAGATCGTATCAGTGCTGTTTTTATTGGGGTAGTCTCCCACAGCAGATTTTTGTATACCCAATTGTCTATGTTTTTAACCCCCCCCCCCCCCCCCCCCCCAAAAAAAAAACAAAAAAACAAAATAGAATACCCAGTTGGGGCCTGAAATCAGGTGTAATCTGTGGTAAAAGTAGCATTATACGAGAGCACTACGAGAGCACTCGTAGAGCACTGTGAGCACTGTGAGCAATCAGGAAAGTTTTAAACATGATGAAAATTTGTGATGGACTAAATCATGATCCAGCGAAATGAAAATTCAGATTTAACTGGTACAGATCAATCTTGTGGGCGGCACGGTAGCTTAGTGGTTAGCACTGTTGCCTCACAGCAAGATGGTCATGGGATTGATTCCCACATGTGGCCTTTCAGTGTAGAGTTTGCATGTTCACCCCGTGTTTGCGTGGGTTCCCTCCGGTTGCTCCGGCTTCCTCCCACATCCAAGACATGCAGGTTAGGTGAACTGGAAACTTTAAATTGACTGTAGGTGTGCGCGTGGGTGTGAATGTGTTTCCCTATATGTGGCCCTGCAGCAGACTGGCGTCCTGTCCAGGGTGTACCCCATTTCACGCCCTATGACTGCTGGGATAGGTTCAAGCCCAACATAACCCTTAATTGGAATAAGTGATTAAAGATGAGTGAATGAGTGAGATCAATCTTTTGTAAAAGTAGGTGCCCAAAAACATAAAAAGGCGAGAAGTGTGTGTGTTGGTCCCAATATGGATATTCCGGATGATTTTCTCATGGATAGTATGACAATGAACAGCGTGTTGGGAAGGTGTCGTAGCACGGACCCACAACAGGGGGCGCAAATGAATGGACAATGAGTAAGCCAAAAGGTAACAATTTAATGTTGTGATAATACACAACGAATTGTACAGTAATTTGCACAGTCAATAAACACCAGGTGACGTGTGGGCAGGCTCGAAGATAGAAGACCCCTGACGAGAGAGAAGCCGCGTCCCACACGGCTTCCACCACCAACGGTCTGAAGAACACCGGAGCCGCCAAGTCCCGAGTCCCCAGGTGGCCTCTGTCTTCGGCTGTCGACCCTGGTACTGCTGGCAGAAAGCAGAGATATGATGTGTGAGTGTGAGTCCGCACACTCAGTAATTCACAGTCCAAACACAGTTAGGAGGGAGCTCCTCCACCTCCAATCACACACACTCGTGCAGCTCCTGGTCAACCACTTATCTGGGTTGGGGTGTGAGGCGAAGCCATCGCTGTCACACCAAACGCCAATCCTCCAGATAACGCAACACTCCAGGAAAACGGCTGCAATAGAAGTACAGGTTAAACACACACAGTGTCTGTCAGCAGAGAAAATTACCTTGTTACTGGTAGTCGATTTCTCGGCGAGGAGGTGGAGTTGCAGTCTGGCTTTTATGGTGGTGATGATGATGAACGAGTGACAGCTGGTGCAGGGGATGAATGACAGCTGTCACTTCTTCTGGGTCTGGCGCCCTCTCGTGCTTGGAGCCCGCACTCCAAGCAGGGCGCCCTCTGGTGGTGGTGGGCCACCAGTACCTCCTCTTCAGCGGCCCACACAACAGGACCCCCCCCCAACGGGCGCCTCCTGGCGTCCGACCAGGCTTGTCCGGATGTCTTGCGTAGAAATCGGCCAGGAGGGCCGGGTCCAGGATGAAGCTCCTCTTCACCCAGGAGCGTTCTTCAGGTCCATATCCCTCCCAGTCCACCAGATATTGGAAACCCCGGCCCTTACGACGGACGTCCAGGAGCCTGCGGACTGTCCAGGCAGGCTCCCCGTCAATGAGCCGGGCAGGAGGCGGCGTAGGTCCCGGAGTACAGAGGGGCAAGGTGTGGTGTGGCTTGAGACGGGAAACGTGACAGACGGGGTGAATCCGCAGTGAAGCCGGGAGTTGAAGCTTCACTGCGGCCGGGTTGATGATCTTGAGGACACGAAAGGGTCCGATGAATCTGTCCTTCAACTTTGGGGAGTCAACACACAAAGGGATGTCCTTGGTCGAGAGCCACACCTCCTGCCCGGGCTGGTATGTGGGGGCCGGGGAACGCCGGCGGTCCGCATGGGCCTTGGCCCTCGTCCGGGCCTTTAACAGGGCAGAGCGGGCGGCCCGCCACACCCGGCGGCACCTCCTGAGGTGGGCCTGGACCGAGGGCACACCGACCTCTCCCTCCACCAATGGGAACAATGGGGGCTGGTACCCCAAACATGCCTCAAAAGGGGAGAGGCCGGTAGCAGACGAAACTTGGCTGTTATGGGCATACTCGATCCAGGCCAGATGGTGACTCCAGGCCGCCGGATGCGCGGAGGTGACGCATCGAAGGGCCTGCTCCAGCTCCTGGTCAGCCCGCTCTGCCTGGCCGTTTGTCTGGGGGTGGTACCCGGACGAGAGACTCACGGTGGCCCCCAGCTCCTTACAGAAACTCTTCCACACCTGTGAAGAGAACTGGGGACCACGATCCGAAACGATGTCCGATGGTATCCCATGCAGCCGCATGACGTGGTGGACCAGGAGGTCTGCCGTCTCCTGGGCCGTCGGGAGCTTCGGGAGGGCCACGAAGTGGGCCGCCTTGGAGAACCGGTCCACTATCGTGAGAATCACGGTGTTGCCCTGGGACGGCGGGAGGCCCGTGATGAAGTCCAGGCCGATGTGAGACCAGGGGCGATGAGGCACCGGCAGGGGTTGGAGGAGGCCCGTTGTCCTCCGATGGTCTGCCTTGCCCCTGGCACAGATGGTACAGGCCTGGACGTAGTCCCGGACGTCGGTTTCCAGGGACACCCACCAGAAGCGCTGCTGGCCTACTGCCACGGTCCTACGCACTCCGGGATGACAGGAGAGCTTGGACCCGTGACAGAAGTCCAATACGGCAGCTCTTGCCTCTGGTGGGACGTACAGTCTGTTCTTGGGGCCAGTCCCCGGGTCCGGGCTCCTTGTCAGGGCCTCCCGGACGGTCTTCTCCACGTCCCAGGTGAGGGTGGCCACGACAGTGGACTCGGGGATGATGGTCTCGGTGGGGTTCGACAGCCCCGCTTTGGCTTCTTCTTCGTGCACCCGGGACAATGCATCTGATTTTTGGTTCTTGGTCCCGGGGCGGTACGTGATCTGGAAGTCAAAGCGCCCGAAGAACAGAGACCAGCAAGCTTGCCTGGGGTTCAGCCGCTTGGCGGTCCGGATGTACTCCAGGTTCCGATGGTTTGTGAAAACCGTGAAGGGCAACGATGCCCCCTCCAGCAGGTGTCTCCACTCTTCAAGAGCCTCCTTCACCGCGAGGAGCTCCCGATTGCCGACGTCATAGTTCTGTTCAGCTGGGGTCAACCTGCGGGAATAAAAGGCACAAGGATGGAGAACTTTATCAGCCTCCACGCTCTGGGACAGCACGGCTCCTATCCCTGAGTCAGAGGCGTCCACTTCTACTATGTACTGGCGATCAGGATCAGGCTGCACCAGAACTGGTGCAGTCGAGAACCGGCGTTTCAACTCCTGGAACGCGGCTTCGCACCGATCCGACTAGGCGAAGGGGACCTTGGTGGAGGTCAGGGCAGTCAGGGGGCTAACTACCTGACTGTAACCTTTAATGAACCTCCTGTAGAAATTTGCAAAGCCGAGGAACTGCTGTAGTTTCCTGCGGCTTGTTGGTTGGGGCCAATCTCTCACCGCCGCAACCTTAGCTGGATCAGGGGCGACGGAGTTGGAGGAGATGATGAACCCCAGGAAGGACAAAGAAGTGCGGTGGAACTCGCACTTCTCGCCCTTCACAAACAGCCGGTTCTCCAACAACCGCTGTAGGACCTGACGTACATGCTGGACATGGGTCTCAGGGTCCGGGGAAAAGATGAGTATATCGTCCAGATATATGAAGACGAACCGATGCAGGAAGTCCCGCAAGACATCATTTACCAAAGCTTGGAACGTCGCGGGGGCGTTAGTGAGGCTGAACGGCATGACCAGGTACTCAAAGTGACCTAACGGGGTGTTGAATGCCGTCTTCCATTCGTCTCCCTTCCGGATCCGAACCAGGTGGTACGCGTTTCTAAGATCCAATTTCGTAAAAATTTGGGCTCCATGCAGGGGCGTGAACACTGAATCCAACAGAGGTAACGGGTATCGGTTGCGAACCGTGATCTTGTTCAGCCCTCTGTAATCAATGCATGGACGGAGTCCGCCGTCTTTTTTACCCACAAAAAAGAAACCAGCACCCATCGGGGAGGTGGAGTTCCGGATCAGCCCGGCAGCTAAGGAGTCCCGGATGTAGGTCTCCATTGATTCGCGTTCCGGACGTGAGAGGTTGTACAACCTACTGGACGGGTACTCAGCGCCCGGGACCAAATCGATGGCACAATCATACGGTCGGTGCGGGGGAAGAGTGAGTGCCAGATCTTTGCTGAAAACGTCAGCAAGATCATGGTACTCTTTTGGCACCACCGATAGATTGGGGGGGACTTTGACCTCCTCATTAGCTGTAGTGCCGGGAGGAACCGAGGATCCTAAACACTCCCGGTGGCAGGTTTCGCTCCACTGCGTCACAACCCTGGACGGCCAATCTATCCGGGGATTGTGCTTCACCATCCATGGAAAGCCCAAAATCACTCGGGAGGTAGATGGTGTTACATGGAACACTATCTCCTCCCTGTGATTCCCAGACACAACCAAAGTCACTGGTTGTGTCTGATGTGTGATTAATGGAAGCAGGGTGCCATCTAGTGCTCGCACCTGCAATGGTGCCGGCAGAGCCACCAGGGGGAGCCCTACTTCCTTTGCCCATCTGCTATCCAGCAGATTCCCTTCCGACCCCGTGTCTACCAGTGCTGGGGCGTGAAGGGTTAAATCCCCACAAAGGATTGTTACTGGGATTCGTGCAGATTTGCGGGGTTTTCCCACGTGCGTGTTATGGCCCACCCTTAGCCCAGTTTCTAAGGACGGGCATTGTAGTTTGACCGTTTAGGGCAGTCCTTCTGCATGTGCTCACAAGAGCCGCAGACAAAACACTCCCCGCGAGCCAGCCTCCTTTGTCTAATGTTTGTTTTTACTTTGGCCCTGCTCGTGTCCATAGCCTCCTCAGCAGGGGGAGCTGTAGCCACACGGAGCTCTCTGGCAGTGAAGCGTGGGGACGACGTCACCTTGTCGGAACCGGAAGGGGGAGGGACGGCTCGTGCCCGGTCACGCCCCCCGGCCTGCTCCCGACGATGCTCGTTTAAATGGTTGTCTAAGCGTATAACTAAATCGACAAGCCCGTCAAAATCCCGCGGTTCCTCCTTAGCCAGTAGGTGCTCCTTAAGGACTGGGGACAGTCCATTTACAAAGGCGGCGCGGAGCGCAACGTTATTCCAGCCGGACCTCGCTGCCGCGATGCGGAAGTCGACTGCATACTCGGCTGCGCTACGGCGCCCCTGTCTCATAGACAGCAGCACGTTTGAAGCGGTCTCGCCTCTGTTGGGATGGTCAAACACTTGTTTGAACTCCCGTACAAACCCAGTATAAGACGTTAGGAGCCGTGAATTCTGCTCCCAAAGCGCCGTAGCCCAGGCGCGTGCCTCTCCTCGAAGCAGATTAATAACATAAGCCACCCGGCTGGCGTCTGACGCGTACATGACAGGGCGCTGTGAAAAGACGAGCGAACACTGCATGAGGAAGTCTGCGCACGTCTCAACACAGCCCCCGTACGGTTCCGGAGGGCTTATGTATGCTTCAGGGGACGGTGGGGGGGTTCGTTGAACGACCAGTGGAACGTCTGATACAGGCCCAGGACCAGCCAGAGGAGTGGTTGCAGCAGCGCCCTGATCGCGCGCTTCCACCCTGGCGGTGAGAGCCTCCACCCTCCGATTAAGGAGGACATTCTGCTCGGTCACTAAATCTAACCGAGCCATGAAGGCGGTTAAGATCTGCTGCAGCTCACTCAACACGCCTCCCGCTGACGCCTGCGCTCCTGGCTCTTCCATTGGCCATTCAAGCTCGGGTTGACGCCCCTCGGAATCCATGACGATGGCCGAGAAATCCTGTTGGGAAGGTGTCGTAGCACGGACCCACAACAGGGGGCGCAAATGAACGGACAATGAGTAAGCCAAAAGGTAACAATTTAATGTTGTGATAATACACAACGAAATGTACAGTAATTTGCACAGTCAATAAACACCAGGTGACGTGTGGGCAGGCTCGAAGATAGAAGACCCCTGACGAGAGAGAAGCCGCGTCCCACACGGCTTCCACCACCAACGGTCTGAAGAACACCGGAGCCGCCAAGTCCCGAGTCCTCAGGTGGCCTCTGTCTTCGGCTGTCGACCCTGGTACTGCTGGCAGAAAGCAGAGATATGATGTGTGAGTGTGAGTCCGCACACTCAGTAATTCACAGTCCAAACACAGTTAGGAGGGAGCTCCTCCACCTCCAATCACACACACTCGTGCAGCTCCTGGTCAACCACTTATCTGGGTTGGGGTGTGAGGCGAAGCCGTCGCTGTCACACCAAACGCCAATCCTCCAGATAAGGCAACACTCCAGGAAAACGGCTGCAATAGAAGTACAGGTTAAACACACACAGTGTCTGTCAGCAGAGAAAATTACCTTGTTACTGGTAGTCGATTTCTCGGCGAGGAGGTGGAGTTGCAGTCCGGCTTTTATGGTGGTGATGATGATGAACGAGTGACAGCTGGTGCAGGGGATGAATGACAGCTGTCACTTCTTCTGGGTCTGGCGCCCTCTCGTGCTTGGAGCCCGCACTCCAAGCAGGGCGCCCTCTGGTGGTGGTGGGCCAGCAGTACCTCCTCTTCAGTGGCCCACACAACACAGCGCAGCCAAAGCAGCCAGCTTGATGAGGACGCACTGCCGAATTTGGAGAGCAGCGCGTGCCAGCCGACACGACAAAAGTTAAAGTGAGCGAACTTGTTATGTACGCATTACGCTTTGTGTATCTCAGTAAGTGATAATAATGCAAATAACATGCTGTTGTCGTGCAGTATGCATTTCCTGAGTCCCTCCGTCCATGCCGTCAGCCAAAGTGACAGATATTCATCATCGCCTAACTCGGGCGAATGTCTGTCATTTTGGGCGACTAGCCATGAACGTCGGGTCTCTGAAAATGCATACCGCCCTCCAAAAGCATGTTACTGTATTAATATGAATTTTGTCTAACATTTTAAAATTTGAAATCAGGGCAGAAGTTGGTTCCAAAAATCAGCAATGGGAGACCTCCATTAGTCAGGTCAAGTCTGGGAGCATGGGGCGGTGACACGTGTGCAACATGCATTACACCATGGAACTGCCTGGGCCTGCTGATACATAGACCTGGGTTAGATTCCCACTGATGCTCTGTGTCCTTGGGCAAGACACAGCATCGGTAGCATTCCAATCAACCCAGCTGTAAATGGGGACCGGTGTTGGATGAGGAAGTAACTGGTGCCCCACTGAGGTGGAATTGCAGATTCCACCTCACCTCACCTCAAAAATTAGTCATCTCAGTGAGTTTAGTTGACAAAACAAGTCAGATTGCTTTATGAAACCGAGCCATGGTCTATGATATGTTATATAAGCCAAACAAAATTAGTTTTTGGATTGATCCAGTTGACCAGAGTTTCATTAGTTCAGCCTCATTATACACTACT
The DNA here is from genome assembly GCF_902500255.1 of Thalassophryne amazonica. NCBI lineage: Eukaryota > Metazoa > Chordata > Actinopteri > Batrachoidiformes > Batrachoididae > Thalassophryne > Thalassophryne amazonica. The sequence continues at coordinate 28,587,774 of NC_047120.1, read as the reverse complement.
TTAACAGGGTGAGCTACAAGATAATAGCTTTTACCAGGTACATGCCTCAGCTTTTCCAAAGTCTAGGAAGTGCATTTGCTGCACCTGCTCATTATCCTGATTCATGTCTGAAATATAAAAAAAGCGCCGGTCCTTTAAGGCCAATAGATGTTGACATTGATAAAATGTCTCCTGTTGTTCCAGTCTTTGCGCCATCACAGACACATTAGTGCGGCTTCAGAAGATGAAACAAAGATGTTGCTTTTCTGTGTGTGGGTGTGACCACTGTGGGAATTATTTGGCATTATTTGACTGTTTGTGTTTTTCGAGAAACGTCTTTGTGTGTCGTGGACGCTGCACACCACACAATTATTTTTTTTGCAGCAGCAGCAGAGCAGCTTTTAATAGCCAAGACACTCGGGCTGCAAATAAAGGTTTGCATGTGAAGTGTTCTGCTGTGGTGTGTTTAATGTCACGCAGATTTAACACACTGGTGCACATTTTATTTCAATGCAGTTTATTTTGGAGAGTAGAATGCTTCTTTATGGAAGCATTTTTGTTGCGTCCATAAAATCATTAAAAAAAAAACCCAATCGAAAACAGATTTTGTATTTTGTCAAAAGTGGTGCAGTGTTACACTTCAGAGAAATTCAAGCAATAAACATTCTGCTGAGTGGCCTTAAACTTACTGCCAAATTTCTGTGCTCCTTATTTTGTCCCTTCTGAAAACGCAGGCTCGCTTGACACATTTTGCACCAAAGAAGTGACCGAGTTCTCCAGACGCTCAGAGCTGCAGTGTTTCATCTGAATATCTCTGAGTAGGTCTTTAGTTATGCTGTGTTCTTTCACTTTTCTCTGCGACTCACACATTCTGCCCTGCTCTGATAACTCTGACACCTTTTTTTTGATCCATCTCTCTTCGTTCTGAGAGTTAGAAGCGGTGTTTGTCAAATGAAGCATTTGAACCCTCTTTCTGGGGTGTTTCACTTCACAAGCAACATAAACACAGCACAGTCAGCTGACTTTCACAAACATAACATTCTAATGTGTGTTCATTTCATTCGGTTTTTATTGTAATACAGTCCCTTACGAAGTACAAAGTTAAACTATTTCATACTTCAAATTTATTTAAAGTCACGGTGGAAAATCAGGCTTGGATTCTGAAAAACGTCTCTCTTGCAGGAGAGCCATTCATTCAGAACTTCGAACAATGGAATAAAACAGTTTTTATTAAGCATGACATGGGCGTGACAAAGGTGGACCTTATTTTGCAAAATCCTTGCCTTATTGGTCCTCGTGGGCATTCAAGGGATGTCCAGCCCCCTGCCTATAACCCGCGTGATAAGGGGACATATGATTTATATTATAACTTGAAACTCTTTGTTCTAAGTGGTAAAACCGGTGTCGTAGACCGAATGGTCCCCCCTAAAAATTGGTCCACCCTGCCTCCACTGCTCATGCGTCATTTCAGACTCCCTTCACCCAAAGTGATCAAATGGATTAATGGGATTATTAACTATCAGATGACAAGGTAAAACCTCTTAAATCATTCTAAAGTCAGTTTTAAGCAGAAACAAGGCAATATAATCAGTGACAGTTTGAAATGACAGATGTGCAGTGAACGCAGCAGCTAGTAGCTCATGTAGCTGTGGTGCTCTGATCGCTTTCTCTATCTTTTTTGATGAAATAATGCTGAATTTAGGTGGAAATGATTGTTGTACCAAAGCTTCAGATATCTGTCGCTGAGACAGATGATGACTGGAGTGCAGTTTTTATCAGAAACGAGGTGATAATCAGTGAACCGCGGCTGATTACGCATGTGTACCGATATTTAGGGCGCACCATTCGGTCTGTGACACCGGTTCAACGCAGTTCGACATGCATATTTAGACAAATAACAGACTAAAAGTATATCAAATTAGGAATATGATCATTTAAGTAAAGTAATTACTTAATACCAAAAGAAATAGCAAAGAAAGCAAAATAACAGATAAACAGAAATATATCTAACATGTGTCTGTGTTTGTTTGTCTGTTTGTGGCCCTGCGACAGACTGGCGTCCTGTCCTGGGTGTACCCCGCCTCGCGCTCTATGGCTGCTGGGATATGCTCCAGCCCCCCGCGACCTTTAATTGGACTAAGCGGTAGAAGATGAATGAATGAATGAATGAATGTGTCTGCAACAGATTTTATAATTGCGTTTTACAATCAGACTGAAGCTCAAGGTTTGAATTGCAGTGGGTACTGGAGGTGTTTGATCCTCCCCCATTATGGCTTAGAGCCTCACAAAAAATCAGAATCAGAATTGAATTTATTGTCAAGTAATTAATGATACATGACAGTTTTATGATGACTTTGAAAACATGTTTTTATTTATCAGTTGTTCCTTACTTTTTCATTGTAACTGCTACCAGTATAATTAGGTTTGTTTTTATTTACAGACATTTAACTTAAATGTAACATCACTTTTTGACTACAACGAATTGTCATTTAACATTAACCTTATATTTCGTAACAAACGTGACATTGCCAGACATCTCACTGCAATGTAACTTGTGGACTTCAGCACTACAAAATATACAACACCACGAACAGAACTGAGACTGTCCATCACTAACTTTATGTCTGTGAGGACTGAAAGCCTTTTTTGAGCGCAGATTCTTTTTGATGAAAAGAAGCTTCTCTGCATTATTTCTGTTTTATCTTCATTGTGTGACACTGAGCTAAATAGCCTTTCACTCTCAACACTATTTTTAAATTTTTAATTAAATACGTACCAGTAACATACACAAATACAAACCGTAAATGTTTTTTTTCCCCAAAGGTGTAACATGTCATATTGGAGGAACACAGCGTACGCGCGCGTGCGCACACACACACACACACACACATGGTGTCGTGCAGATTTTCCACAACACGCAGAGGCCAAGCAGAGTAATTTTAACATTATTTTATTTTATTTTTTCTTTGTGGGTCATGGGATAATTTCCTTGCATTCAGACAGAATAGCCCGTTGCCTGTAGTAAATGAGCCGTTAACGAATGAGGCGTGCAGTGACTCTTTAAACTTCTGGCGGAAAGTGCAGCTTGTGGAGGCGAGCAGAGGGTCCAAACGCAGCACCACAGACATTCCACAAACGGATTACAGCTGCAGCAGACCAAGACGGTTTTCCATCGGCCTGAACACTCACACCAAGGAATGAAACTCACCAAGCTGATGGACGACCTCCGCTGCTGAAACTCTGCTCTGAGCTCTGATGGAGGAACTGTGGAGCAAAGTGCCAAAGTCACGGAGGAACTTTTTTTCAGACACACGAAGAATTAAAATATTTTCAGATGTTGTGTTCTAAACTCAGGAGGCTTTATGTGGATTATTTTTCTTCAGGATTGTATGATAATCCACGAACAGGTAAGAATTTTTAATTACTGTGTGTGTTCAAAAACGTATGAAAATGTAGTGGCTTATAGTCCAGAGATTTCGGAGCCTGGGGTGAAAATCCCACATTGAGAGGTTGACATCACGCTGCTGTAAAGCGGTATCGGCTTATGGAGTATCAGATACGTTTTATAATTACGAGTACGAGTAAATGAAAATGGGATTGGGCTGATACCTGATACTGGTAATGCATCCCTAGTAAGAAGTAAAAGAGTCAAATAGGCAAAAGTGTATTCACTATTAAATAAATATAATGGAATGGGGCTGTGCAAAAACAGATGATTGGAATACAGATGTACAGTACCTTTCAGTGCATGTACCGTACATAAAAAGGCAAAAACAACAGTTTGAGGGATTCAAAACATGTATATATCTGTAATTATAAACATTACAAACTAGAGTTCTTGGCGAAATTGTATTATACCAGTTTCGCAGTCTGAATGGTCCCCTCTAAAAATTGGGCCCCTTTTGCATACTGTGCATGCGCGCAACAGTGGTGATGCATATAGTTTATTTCCAGTAAAACTGGTCCCCCTGGGTGTCTCGCTTTGCCGCAGAAGGAATAAGAGGCTTGCTTGTGATCTCACTCTTGATATGTATATCTAGTGACAATGGATGCCACTGAACAGAGAGTTTTAGATGATGGAAAGACATTTTGTGACTACAATGAACTGATGGAGGTGATTAAGCAGTACTTGAAGGATTACACTTACCCTGCTAGTTTTACAAGCGTAATGGATTCTTTTAATTTATTCATATCACCCAATCAGATTGCCACATTAATACTGCATATTAAAAAATGACAAGTGTAATAGATCCTTTGAATTTATTAATGATATGGCGCGATCAGATTGGCACATTAATATATTAAAATATGACGAAGGGTGTAGTTTACAATCTGCCCAAGTAAATTGAAAGTAATATTATTACTCTGTTCACATTAACCTTTACATCTACAAGAATTAAGACTTCATGTCTGGGGGGACCGATTGTGTAGACTCATCGTTGCCCTCTGAAATGACACATGCGCAGTGAAGGCAGGGGGACCGATCAGTTGGTGTTGACTAATTGTTCCCCTCCGAAATGACGTATGCAATGTGAAAGGGGACCGATTTTTAGGGGAGACCGTTCAGACCGCGACACTGGCATTAAATATCCAACAGGTGGTGATATTCCATTTCAAGAACCCTGGGACACCATGACGACCATTCTGTTGCTTATAGTAGTAGAAAGTTGATCTGTGAGCCACTCAGAACACCCCACCCATGGTTTCAAATGCATGTGAACCACAGATTAATTGCAAAGAACATAATGTGAAATACAGATTTGTTTTCACAGGGAATTGCTTTTAAAGTAATAACTGTAAATCTTAATGCAAACAAGAAACTCAAAACAAGCGTGTATTCACTTGAGTGGCACAAGCTGATAGCAGACAGCCTCTGCCGCCTTACGGTTGGCCTGGTGCAGGCTCAGTGCACGTCAGGGTCCAAGCAGAGAAAGAATCACTCTGAAATATCAGGAGTTGAGCATGATGTGTATGCAGGGGCTTCCCTGTGCCATCCTGAGTAGAGTGCAGGCAATGTCGAGGTGGCTGAGAGTCCAGTGAGCTCTGGGAAAAATTATAATAATAATAACAACTTTTCACGACTTTTTCTGAGTGGAGTGCCGTTCAGAAAGTGAAGATATGTTGGTCTCCCCTTTCTAGCATTTTTCATAATCTAATACCTGGAAGAATTAAATTACTCTACATAGACAGAAAATAGAAATGTTCACTTTTCTGTAATTTATAGACAATCATGCAAAAGATTGACAAAGGCATCAACAGTAATAATAATAATAATAATAATAATAACAATAATAATAAAATAAAATAAAAAAGCATCCCTTGTAGCCCTAATGCAGTCCTCTGTACCAGAGATTATGTGTGGTATATTATTGATGGTTAACAAATTGGAGCTTGCTCTCACTGAATCCCCTCTAATGGATGCATGCTGCTCCCTCATTGAAATGCAGATGGTGCTTACGTCAGCATAAACAAGATGGCTGTCAGACACTCTTTCCTTCTTTGTTTCCACTGAAAAGTTCATCCCTCACAACATGTCACATCTTAAAGATGCCATCTTTATTGTCACGCCTGTCACCGGCATCCCTTTGAGGCATAAATGTTTCATGGACTGCTATTTGGGAGCCTGCGCTTGAGTGACATCAGGCTCCAGCTTTAGAATGAGCGATCAGCGCCGAAGAAGGCACTCGAGTGACGGAGCCGGACTTTTAACTGTGTGCAGACTAATGGCCCGTGAGAGAGCTTGGAGATGGATGGATCTGCGAGTGAAGTTATGGTATGTGTTCCTGACAGGCGTGGTAGATCACTGGAGACGATTTATGCGGATGCAAAGGAACAACCGCTCCACAAAATGCTGTTTGCTTGAAATGGGAGTCAGAGTGCCCCCTGCCAGATTGATGATCTTCCTGTGATTAAGCGAAAGCACTGACGGTCAAGTTATTTTACCATTTAAAAAAAAATGAAAGAGCCATTCCTTTAATGATATTGGTGAGACTAAACAGGCAAAAGTGGGCAGTGTTTTAAACACCTTGTTTTCTCTTCAGCCTCATTTTTACTTAGTACAAATTAAGGTGCCTATGGTACATTCTTTGGCACAAGATCTACGGCGTGTAGTGCACATCCATTCTAGGCCATGCACAAGTCATTTTTACTATTTCGAGGTCATGTAATCTGAGTGCAAATTAAAGTGCAGGACATAAAGGGGTGGTCATCGGTGTATTTTGCCCAAGTTAGGTTTCAAGTTTGGGAGCATGTGTTGGTACTGCATGCCTTCACATCCACCACACCATGGAACCACCCTGGGTCATGGATGGCAAAAATCCAGGTAGACAGCCGATCCACTTCCAAATCCTGAAAGTAACCATCTCCTGCAGCCAGGGGAAATGTAGGCATCCCCTTGGCCTTCTTCAACTGCTGGAGTGCTGGAGTCCTCAACATTGAGGCACCTGCACGCTGGATCATGCACAGAGAAATGGGCCACATGGCCAAAATGTTGTAGCCGACGGTCCCTCTCAATGCAAGTGATACTCCTCATCTGAGTAACTACTCATTTGACAGAAAGTCATTCCAGCAGTACTTGATCCAGTCTTGATCCAGGACAATTGCAAATCCAGACACTCTGACTGCTCATTGTGATGCTCAGTTGCTGCATGTTTTAATTGATTCTGCAAAGATGACACTCAGTCCATGCAAGCACTGAACAGTGTAGGAACTAGAACACATCCCTGAGGAACGCCAATATTCACTGTGAAATTCAGTTTTCCCTCCACCCCTTACATCACTCACAGTGCCAGTATAAATTGGCTATAATATGCAGTAACTTTTTGGAGATCCATTCAATTTCACTACATTTTAATCAGTTTAATATTCCCTTTTAATTTGGAGACCAAGAAGATGATAGCATTTATTGAGTTATACTGTTAACAAACCCTACCTACCTCCCAACCTACCTACCTACCTACCTATCTACCCATCTGTCATAGCTACCTACCTATCACATGGTACATCTCCTTAAACCCAGCAACATTTGTGCTGACAGTTTGAGTGATATAAAGTAAAAAACAGTAACATTACAGTATGATCTGTTAAAACTGCACATAAACCCTTATCTATTTAAATACCAGGCTTAAAAAAGTATATAAGGTGTATAATTTGGACATTATGATTGGACTTCAGAGTGCTGAGTAAGGTTGCAAATCTGGTAACCTTTGCTGCTGTGTGCTGCTGCCAAGCTGGGGGTCATTGCTAGTATTAATGATGCATGAGAAGCTAAACTAGTCTCATTTCCCTCACCATCTGGACACCATATAGTTGGAATCTGGTAAATGAGGACACCCCCCTAACATCTCTTTGATTTATGGCTATGTGGTGCCGGGGACCATTTTCCCCATCACTCTGATTGGGAAATTGTCTCTTTAGAAGGTAATTATCTACATTTGACAAGTACATTGGTCATTGGTGGTAGTCTTCAATATTAGTGTTCAAATTACAGCACAGTGATGTATAGTTATGCCTCATTATTTTAAATTCAATTTGTCCACCATGATCTCATTTAGAGATGTCAATTATCAACACTTTTGTGGAGTCCTTGGGTAAGTACAGGGGCAGTGAAGGTGGCTTTTACTCTGAACTAAACTAGGTGGCAGTGTGTGGGAGATGATTCACAGGGGGCGCAGAGCTTCATCAGTTTTCCTCTCATTGTCAGAGCCAAAAATAACCCAAGGGTTGCAATAGATCAGGGAGACATTATGGTTAAGGTTCAAGATTAATGTTACCTTTAGGACGCCACATGTTCAAAGTGAGGCACTCACGTTCACCAATCAAAACTAGGTCTAACCTTGATGTGTCCTCATGAGTTCTTACATGCAAGAGGGGACTTCCTGATGGGTCGGTCAGGGCAAACATAAATCACCACTAGATGCCAGTCAGAAGCAGGTAAATATTCTTGACAGTAAAGCTGTGGAACCTTTGGGCAGGTATGGATGAGCAGTTACAAAGGAGTTAAAGGGCTTCAGCAGCAGTATACCAGCCAACATACGGTAGAGTATACATTTCAGCATTATGTGACGTGTGAGAGGGCAAAAATCAATATAATGAAACGCACAACCAACCATAGGTTCTCACTCTAGGCTCAACCAGTACCATATGTATGGACATACCAGTATACGTACAATATGGTGCAAACGTTTTAGGCACCCCAGAGTTACAATAAAAGTAGCATTTGATGCCCCTCTCTCAACACAAAATCAATTACAATAAAAGTGAATATGTGAGCTTTATTTTTTATTCAATAATAATAATAATTTATTTGTGAGTGTACTGGCCAGTAGAATACCACACAGTTTGAGGGATCCAAAACATGTATATCTCTGTAATTATAAACATTACAAACTAGAGTTCTTGGCGAAATTGTATTATACCAGTTTCGCAGTCTGAATGGTCCCCTCTAAAAGTTGGGCCCCTTTTGCATACTGTGCATGCACGCAACAGTGGTGATGCGTATAGTTTATTTCCAGTAAAATTGGTCCCCCTGGGTGTCTCGCTTTGCCACAGAAGGAATAAGAGGCTTGCTTGTGATCTCACTCTTGATATGTATATATCTAGTGACAATGGATGCCACTGAACAGAGAGTTTTAGATGATGGAAAGGCATTTTGTGACTACCATGAACTGATGGACGTGATTAAGCAGTACTTGAAGGATTACACTTACCCTGCTAGTTTTACAAGCGTAATGGATTCTTTTAATTTATTCATATCACTCAATCAGATTGCCACATTAATACTGCATATTAAAAAATGACATGTGTAATAGATCCTTTGAATTTATTAATGATATGGCGCGATCAGATTGGCACATTAATATATTAAAATATGACGAAGGGTGTAGTTTACAATCTGCCCAAGTAAATTGAAAGTAATATTATTACACTGTTCACATTAACCTTTACATCTACAAGAATTAAGACTTCATGTCTGGGGGGACCGATTGTGTAGACTCATCGTTGCCCTCCAAAATGACACATGCGCAGTGAAGGCAGGGGGACCGATCAGAAGGGGGGACTGTTCAGACTGCAGTTTGTGTTGACTAATTGTTCCCCTCTGAAATGACGTATGCATAATATGCGAAAGGGGATCGATTTTTAGGGGAGACCGTTCAGACCGCGACACTGGCATTAAATGTCTAACAGGTGGTGATATTCCATTTCAAGAACCCTGGGACACCATGATGCCCATTCTGTTGCTTATAGTAGTAGAAAGTTGATCTGTGAGCCACTCAGAACACCCCACCCATGGTTTCAAATGCATGTGAACCACAGATTAATTGCAAAGAACATAATGTGAAATACATTTATCTACATTTGACAAACACAGTTACAAATGATCATGTAATATTAAAATGACTGTAATACACAAGTACTCATACTTTAAGTGGTGTTATCCTTAAAATAGTTCAGACATCCTGCAACTTATATTCTGGTGTGACTTATATACTGAAAAATCACAAGTAAATGGAACCCAGTTGTTATATTGATTATCATCAAAGTTGAAATTCATCACACATTTAATTTACTTAGGAATATTTATCAGATATTCATAATTTAATACTTATATGATGCACTAAATGTGCCTAAAAGTTTTACATAGTACTGTAAAGCATTAGACCCAAATTTTGACCTTGACCTTTGGGAGGGGAATTGCGAACAATTTCATTTGGGAATTGGTTCAGATGATATTAGTTCCTGCTGCCATGTGTTGCAAAAACTCATGACATGACAACAAGGAATCAGCTGCACTGATGCTGATGACCTATGTAGAACTACATTTTTTCCACACAGAAAATGTATCAGGAATCAATAAAGAATCAGACCAATAATCAGAATGTTTCTGAGGCTCACAGTTGTCCAGGTGGTTTCCATAGTAGAGAAGCTTGAATCTTCGACTGGACTGGGTTGTTTGACGCGAGGACGTTTCGCTTCAAATCTCAGAAGCTTCCTCAGGTAAAATTCTTGCTCTGGTAGTCTGACTTCTGTCTGACACTTGTCGAGAAGAACAAACAGACTACGTTTACATGCCGTTAATATTCGGGTTAAGGTCAATATTCCAGTTTCTGAATCATTAGGAATAACCCGTTTACATGCTTAAGCAGACAGAGTTACTCCTGTATACATGGTCATTGGTATCATTTGGAATATCTCCATCTAAACAGTGATGCACGTCTTCCACCGGTGCTTGATTTGGTCTGGCGTTCGTGCAAATCCTGCTTCGTGTAAAACCCCTCACTACACCCTTTTCTCAAACAGGCATTAGCATTTTCTCATTTTTCTCTCCCGCGGGCTGCCTCCGCATCAAAACAGCGAGCGTAGTCTCTGGAGCTGTTGCCAGATTTGGTGCAGCTACGCATAGAAGGGAGGGGGGCAGTGTGAGTGGCCCGCTGCGGCGTTTACCGAGCCCGCAGACACGGTAAGTGCATCGGAGGTAGAGCAATCGCGGTGATATGCCGACCGTTGCCGCGACCGGCCCGCCTGATAAGGACACAGAACACAATGAGCTGTTTATCTCTGCTTCTGTGGTGTCCGGTGGGCTGCACGCGCTGCATACAAGTAGTTGCTGTACTCAAAAGACCAAGATTCCTTGTGGATAGGACATGCGCAGAACACAAAATAATGTTCCTTTCTATGGGGATATCCCGATGTGCGTTTATATGACCTGATATTCGGGTTAGAAAAGGAGTAACCCAGGGGTCTTATTCGGGTTTTTAAAAACCGGAATATGAGCATATTCGGGTTTTTGCGAATGTTTACATGAGCGTGCACAACAGGGTTATTGCTAATATTCTGGTTATGAAAGGGTTGTTGGCTGCATGTAAACGTAGTCACAGAAGCCACAAAAGCTGGAGTTTTAAACCTAACCAAACGCCTTTACCGAGAGGCAGACTGCTATTGGCTAGTGACTAAACAATTGCTTTAATTAGCACCTATTGTGCTCTTGTTAGCACCCTCCTAATGACAGAGTAGCTGTCCCTCCTAACGATGGGACTGACGCCTCTCCTGATGAAGTGAATGACTCATTACCATGAACAAAAGACTGAAAGCAGTTTCAAAGCAGTTTCAGTCTTTTGTTCATGGTAATGAGCAAGCAACCCAGTCCAGTCGAAGATTCAAGCTTCTCTACAATAATTAGAATCAATAAATAGCATCAATTTTCCCATCCCTAGTGGGCCAAGACCTTGAGTTTTTACAGATTTTTTTTTCTCTCACAATCAAACCACTTTGTGGCTGGACAATCCTGATTCAATCCACCAAGTCTGGTCTAAATCGGATCAAAACTGTTCTGAGATATTTTGTTTACACACGGATGGAAACACAAAATGTGAAACATGTCCAAGGAAACGTCCCTGTTTCACCTGACTGTGACACATAGATGGTTACTTTCTAGAGGGCGGTGGGGATGACTAAGGGTGGACTGCTTGTCTGTCTGGATGCTTCCCATCCATGACCCTAGGCGGTTCCACGGTGTGGTTAATGAGGTGACACGTGGCTCCAGTGCATGCTCCAAGAATTCCCTTGACAGATGTAAGGACGCATGGCACCACAAACAATACCCCCACATGTGCTACTGCTGCCTGTAGGTGAAACACCCCCCGCCCCAATTCATTACAATACATAATACAACATATTTAAACCTATATATTGTCAAGACTCTTGTCGTGTTTCATATAACTCCCTTCAGTTTTGTAACTGCAATCACTATTTTTGTGTGTAGCGAGTACTTGTAGGCCCAGAGAGCAGACTTTATTCTGCAGTGAAAATTCCCCAAAATTTAGCATGCCACAAACCTCCTCACTTTGTTATATTAATGAGCCTATTCAAAGAGCTGAGTACCTGCCAGCACCCCCCCCCCCCCCCCCCCCCCACACACACACACACCCACACTCACTCACAGAACACCTGAGAAATAGCTTCTTTCAAGTTGAAGAGCAGGGGGCGAATGGGACTGCTTTGAAGTTGATGGAACCATTTATGGACCAGGGAAGGACTGTTACTATGGACAATTTCTAAGGTCGAATTTGTTTAGCATCAAAATATTCAGCCTCTAAAATAACAACAAAAATATCAACCTCAAAAAAAAAAAAAAAAAAAAAATCATCCTCCAAAAATTCATCCTCAAAAATTCAAACTCAAAAAACAGCAAGACCAAATCGAAAGAAGAAGAAAAAGAAGAACACGATGACATAATATATTGCTGAACATTGGATGATTGAGACAGGGATTGATTGTTTCTCCCTGCTTTTCTGTTGTTTTGAGGTTGAATTTTTTTTAGGTTGAATTTGTGAGGTTGAAATATTTTTTGTTGAATTTTTTTTTTTTTTAGGTTGAACTTTTTGAGGCTGAATATTTTGATGCTAAACAAATTCAGCCTTAGATATTCAACTTCGAACTCTGATTCTGATGCTAAAAAAATTCAGCCTTAAATTCATCTTCAAATTCTGATTTTGATGCTAAAAAAAAAATCAACTTTAAAAATTCTAATTCAAACTCTGATGGCACAGATTTACTTCCATACGATCCCCTGCTTTTCTGTTTTAGAGATTGAATTTTTTAGGTTGATGTTTTTGAGTCTGAATATTTTGATGCTAAACAAATTCAACTTCAAACTCTGATTTTGATGCAAAAAAAAAAATTCAACCTTGACAATTCAACTTCAAACTCTGATGGCACAGATTTACTTCCATACTGGCACACAGTATGTTGTGCTGATGAGACTTCAATCAAACAAGCAGTTTAGTTTGGCTTTTGTCATTACAGGTGGCAACCTCTGGGTGTGTTACCATGGAGACCTCTCAATATGTTAGCATATTGTGTGATATGATGAATATATCAGAGCAGTAAATTGATGAGTCTGTGTGAATGCCAAGCACTGACTCACATATGTGGTTATTTCCACCAGGTGCAGCACAACATGAATTCTGCCTTCCAGAACAGCTCTTATATAATCTTCTGGATCATCTACCTGTAACCACATGCACAGAAGGGCTGGATTGTCATTCCTACACTCATATTGTTATATTTTCTAAAAAATAATAGGCGCATGCAGGAGGCCATTGCTGCTGCTGCTGCCGCTGCATTCGAGTACCATTTGAAATTACACTTTTTACACAATTACACTTAACTTTTTTGTTGTTTCAAATTCAGCAGCTGCCTGTGTCACGAGCGTGGTTTTCATTTTATTTTTGGTAAAATAATTCATTGTATCCACACAAAAGATTAATTTGGGCCTATATTAGGTGCCTGAGCCCAGTGAAGTTGACCCCACACACAGGAAAAAAAAGAAAAAATCCAAGCAAACAGACTGAGTGTGCCCTGTAATTTCCATTGGTACATGAACGCAGCAGCAGCAGCGCTCACAAACATTCAGCTGGTCGGACGAAGTTGAACTGAACACTAACATTACAAAAACTAAACAAACGATAAGAAACCATCAAGAACGACAGCAAAATGAAATATGGAGGAATTGAGGTTTTCGGCAGCATTCATTCAAATTTGTCAACAGTTTAAAAATCCTGATGAAGCGCCAGCTTAGGGCTAGCGGCCGGCGATCACCTTAGTATTTCTTCTGTTTTTCTTGTTGCTTAATGCTGAAACATGATACTGTATTTGTTGTCTTTTTGATGCCTGATTTTGTTTTTTCTCTCTGTTTGAGGTGTGGCTCTATCCAAAAGTGGGAGCAGGTATCTTCTTCTGCAGGCCGCCCGTCCTGTGCATTAGTATGGACTCCCAAAATGTCCTGTATATTTGTATTGTCAATTGTGTTGGTAGCATGGCCCAAGAAGTTGGTCACCCCTTTGAGTCTGGTCTGCTTGAGGTTTCTTCCTCAAATCAACTTACCACTGTCGCCTGTGTGCTTGCTCTTGGAGTTGGTAAGACCTTACTTGTGTGAAGCACCTTGAGGCAACTTTATGATTTGGCGTGATATAAATGAAAAAATAAAGTGGCTGCTGAATGTATATAGATACTCGTAGACAAATCACCTTTTTCAAAAATACCGCTATTGACATCAAAGTCTACACATTGCACCCCAAAGTGAGCCAACATGTTAGCCGTGTAACTGTGGAGTAAAACCAGCATAAACCAGGTGCACACATAGCATAAACGCCTTTATGCGTAGCAAGGAGTTTCCAACAGCCATGTTGGAATTATATTGGCAAACGTGTGACTTATATATGTGTATGTGTGTGTGCATGTTGGGGGGGGGGGGGGGGGGGTGGTGGTGGTGGTGGTGGTGGTGGAGGAGTACTAGTATTTTTGGTTATGTTTAGAATTTACCATCTGGGTCCTGTCGTCTGGAGTCACCAATTCACCCAGTGGTTGGTCATCTTTAAATATGTCAGGTAAATTGTATTTGGAATTGGCCTGTTGGCGTTGTGTCGATTGTTCTCAGGGGGTGTCTGGTCCAAATCTGGTGCTTGTTTTGTCATGAGAATAATTTGCCTGCGATACAGGCAGGAGTAATTTAAACACCGGGTGGCTGTGTGTTCTTTGTAACCGTGTTCACAGACCTGTTTTCCATTACTCTTAGAATCTCTAAAGTTTCATTGATGGTCTCACGTGGCGCCATGGATCCCTGATGTTAGCAGAAAGGCTTGGCGTTATAAGCATGGGTGACACATGTATCCATCTTGCAGAAGTCATCTTAATTGGCCCGAGCACAGACCTGTGGGGACTTTAACAATGTACAGCACCAGCGAGAGATGTGTTCATTCTCCAGTTTCCTCCGGCTGCTCCTCTAAATGAGCAACCATGAAACCTTTCAATGCCACAGTCATTTTTCACGGTGTAGCATTTCCCCCGATAAGGGATAAATCTTTGAGATCAATCCTGATAATTTCACACAACTGGCCGCTATCTCAGTTTCACATCAGGCCGCGGGCGAATTCTATTTCTGTTTGCTCCTTCTGCGTTGACACCTATAAGCAGGGGCGGCCGCTGGGCGGATTTCAACCCAAACGAGCGGCTGCGTGTCATCGCTCAGGCTGGTAAACAAAAAACCCGCGCGCACCTGCCAGGCAGACACACGTCTGTCTGGGTTCAAAAGGTTGGCATTGGGTTGCGTTTCTCAGACAGCTGAGGAATGTCCAGCCAAAGTGTCAGACACACCTGCGGGGCTGTTTACATTTTTCAGAGTTTTATTTATTTATTTTTTGGCGGCGAGGAGATGCGCTGCGACCTGACCCCAGGTCACTTTGGGACTACTAAAGGAATTTGTGCAAATGTTACTTCCATTGCCACAGCTATCATTCTGTGGGATTACTCCTGCCAAGTTCGTTTCAGTCTGGATGCTTTGGATCTGAGCAGGCAGGCTGTTTTTTTATAAGAGGGATGTGTTGTTGCAGTTCGAACATCTCTCTTCTTCCTCTATTTGTCACGACTTTGCCTAGCAGGTACAGCTGTAATTAAACTGTCGCTGCTGCAATCTACCTCCCGAGTGTGCTGAACAGGATGGGTGCAGAATTGTGATTTATGTTAAACCCCCACAATGAAATTACAGTGTAAGTGGTCTTTCTGAGTGAGACATGAAACATTTTTGCAACCGTAAAGAGATATTAAATTTTAAAAAGCCACAATTAATTCAATCACATCTTTGTGAACCCTCTTAAAGGACAAGTTCACTTTTCCCCCCTGCTATTAGAAGGGAAAGGATAGGAAGTCTGTAAAAAAGTAGAGCCCGACTGATATATCCATTGGCCAACGATATTGGTCAATAGGAGCCTTTCTGTTGAGAAAGTGTAGGAACACGGACCCACAACAGGGGGCGCAAATGAACGGACAATGGAGGAAGTCAAATAACAACACTTTACTGTTGTGAATAAGCACAACAAACACAACAGATTACAACAATAGACAAAGAAGTCAATTCACAAAATGTGTCACGTGGGCAGGCTCGAAGATAAGAGACATCTGTCCAAAGCAGAACCGGAACCACACGATTTCCTCTGCCACCGAACCCCGGGAATACTGGAGCCGCCAAGTCCCGAACTCCCAGGTGGCCACTGCCTCCGCGTGTCGGATCTGGTACTGCTGGCGAGGAACAAAAACAGTTAAATGTGGGTGCGTTTGCACCCAGCAACCCGTATGGCGGGAAAACCACCTCCACCTCTCGTCGGAAGAATGTCTGCTATTTAACGCACAAAAGTAACAAAGTGTTAATGTCAAAAAGACAACACAGTCGGCTGAGTACTGTACCTCCTAGGTAGAGCGATATCTCGGCAAAGAGGTGGAGATGTCGTCTTGCTGATATACCACTGCTGATCAGATGATTGGTGACAGCTGTCATAGGCGATAAGTGACAGCTGTCACCCCGGCTGCTCCTGTGAGGTGGCAGCGCCCTCTGGTGCCTGGAGCCCGCACTCCAGACAGGGCGCCCTCTGGTGGTGGTGGGCCAGCAGTACCTCCTCTTCAGCGGCCCACACAACAGGACCCCCCCCTCAACGGGCGCCTCCTGTAGCCCGACCAGGCTTGTCCGGGTGGCGGCGGTAGAAATCGGCCAGGAGGGCCGGGTCCAGGATGAAGCTCCTCTTCACCCAGGAGCATTCTTCGGGTCCGTACCCCTCCCAGTCCACCAAATACTGGAAGCCCCGGCCCATCCTACGGACATCCAAGAGCCGGCGCACAGTCCAAGCCGGCTCGCCATCGATGATCCAGGCAGGAGGCGGCGCCGGACCCGGAGCACAGAGGGGTGAGGTGTGATGCGGCTTTATCCGGGACACATGGAAAACAGGATGGATCCGCAGTGAGGCCGGAAGCTGAAGCCTCACTGCGGCTGGACTGATGACCTTAAGGATTCTGAAGGGACCGATGTAATGGTCCTGTAGTTTAGGGGAGTCCACTTTCAGGGGAATGTCCTTTGTGGACAACCACACCTCCTGCCCTGGCCGATACGCAGGGGCCGGGGTCCGTCGACGGTCTGCATGGGCTTTTGCCCTCGTCCGGGCCTTTAGCAAAGCAGAACGGGCTAACTACCTGACTGTAGCCCTTAATGAACCTCCTATAGAAATTAGCGAAGCCGAGGAACTGTTGCAGCTTCCTACGGCTTGTTGGTTGGGGCCAATCTCTCACCGCCGCAACCTTGGCCGGATCAGGGGCGACGGAGTTAGAGGAGATGATAAACCCCAGGAAGGACAAAGACGTGCGGTGAAACTCGCACTTCTCGCCCTTCACAAACAGTCGGTTCTCTAACAACCGCTGCAGGACCTGACATACATGCTGGACATGGGTCTCAGGATCCGGAGAAAAGATGAGAATATCGTCCAGATATACGAAGACGAATCGGTGCAGGAAGTCCCGCAAGACGTCGTTAACCAAGGCTTGGAACGTCGCGGGGGCGTTGGTGAGGCCGAACGGCATGACCAGGTACTCAAAGTGACCTAATGGGGTGTTAAATGCCGTCTTCCATTCGTCCCCCTTCCAGATCCGAACCAGGTGATACGCATTTCTAAGATCCAGCTTAGTAAAGATTTTGGCTCCATGCAGGGGGGTGAACACGGAATCTAACAATGGCAACGGGTATCGGTTGCGAACCGTAATCTCATTCAGCCCCCTGTAATCAATACATGGACGAAGTCCACCATCTTTCTTGCCCACAAAAAAGAAACCTGCCCCCATCGGGGAGGTGGAGTTCCGGATCAGCCCGGCAGCTAATGAGTCCCGGATGTAGGTCTCCACTGATTCGCGCTCAGGTCGTGAGAGGTTGTACAGCCTGCTGGACGGGAAGTCAGCGCCTGGAACCAAATCAATGGCACAATTGTACGGACGGTGCGGGGGAAGGGTGAGTGCCAGATCCTTACTGAAGACGTCAGCAAGATCATGGTACTCAACCGGCACTGCCATCAGATTGGGAGGGACTTTGACCTCCTCCTTAGCCTGTGAACCGGGAGGAACCGAGGATCCTAAACACCCCCGATGGCAGGTTTCGCTCCACTGAACCACCACCCCAGATGGCCAATCAATCCGGGGAATGTGCTTCAACATCCATGGGATGCCCAAAATCACGCGGGAGGTAGAAGGAGTTACAAAAAACTCAATCTCCTCCCGGTGGTTTCCAGACACCACCAGACTTACTGGTTGTGTCTTGTGTGTGAGTAAAGGGAGGAGGGTGCCATCTAGTGTCCGCACCTGCAACGGCGAAGGAAGCGCCACCAGAGGGAGCCCTACCTCCCTTGCCCATCTGCTGTCTAGCAGATTCCCTTCTGACCCCGTGTCCACCAGTGCTCGGGCTTGAAGGGTTAAATCCCCGCTCAGGATTGTGACTGGGAGTCGTGTGGCAATTTGTGTGTGTCTCACTTGAATGTTTTGACCCCCCCTTAGCCCAGTCTCTAAGGGCGAGTGTTGTCGTTTTGGCCGTTTGGGGCAGTTTCTCTGTGTGTGCTCAGTTGAGCTGCAGAGAAAACACTCTCCACGGATCAGCCTCCCCATTTTGGCCCTGTGCGTTTCCCTAACAACGTCAGCAGGGGGAGCTGTTGCCCCACAAAGCGCTGCGCCTGTGGAGCGTGGGGAGGGCGGCCCCTTTTCGAACCCGGAAGGGAGAGGGGCGGTGCGTATCTGGTCACGTCCTTCGCCTCGCTCCCGACGGCGTTCCTCCAACCGATTCTCTAACCGTATAACGAGATCGATAAGCCCATCTAAATCCCGCGGTTCCTCCTTAGCTACCAGCTGCTCCTTCAGAACCAACGACAGTCCGTTTATGAAGGCGGCGCGGAGCGCAACGTTATTCCAGCCGGACCTCGCAGCCGCGATGCGGAAGTTGACTGCATAAGCGGCTGCGCTCTCGCGTCCCTGTCTCATTGACAGCAGCACGGTTGAAGCGGTCTCTCCTCTGTTAGGGTGATCAAACACTGTTCTGAACTCCCCCACAAACCCAGTGTATGCTGATAACAACCGTGAGTTCTGTTCCCAGAGCGCCGTAGCCCAGGCGCGTGCTTTACCCCGAAGCAGAGCAATCACATAAGCTATTTTACTAGCATCTGACGCGTACATGACGGGACGTTGTGCGAAGACGAGCGAACACTGCATAAGAAAATCCGCGCACGTCTCCACACAACCTCCGTATGGCTCAGGAGGGCTTATGTATGCTTCAGGGGATGGTGGGAGGGGTTGTTGAACCACCACTGGAATGTTTATATCCTGCACAGGGTCGGCAGGAGGACGAGCTGCAGCAGCGCCCTGAGCGCTCGCCGCCATCTGTGCGGAGAGAGCCTCCACCCTGCGGTTCAGGAGAATGTTTTGCTCAGTCATTTGATCCAACCGAGCCGTAAAGGCGGTGAGAATGTGCTGCAGCTCACCAATCACGTCTCCTGCAGACGCCTGCGCTCCCTGCTCTCCCATTGGTCGTTCAGCAGCCGGGTGACGCCCCTCGGAGTCCATGACGCTGGCCGAGATATCCTGTTGGGAAAGTGTAGGAACACGGACCCACAACAGGGGGCGCAAATGAACGGACAATGGAGGAAGTCAAATAACAACACTTTACTGTTGTGAATAAGCACAACAAACACAACAGATTACAACAATAGACAAAGAAGTCAATTCACAAAATGTGTCACGTGGGCAGGCTCGAAGATAAGAGACGTCTGTCCAAAGCAGAACCGGAACCACACGATTTCCTCTGCCACCGAACCCCGGGAATACTGGAGCCGCCAAGTCCCGAACTCCCAGGTGGCCACTGCCTCCGCGTGTCGGATCTGGTACTGCTGGCGAGGAACAAAAACAGTTAAATGTGGATGCGTTTGCACCCAGCAACCCGTATGGCGGGAAAACCACCTCCACCTCTCGTCGGAAGAATGTCTGCTATTTAACGCACAAAAGTAACAAAGTGTTAATGTCAAAAAGACAACACAGTCGGCTGAGTACTGTACCTCCTAGGTAGAGCGATATCTCGGCAAAGAGGTGGAGATGTCGTCTTGCTGATATACCACTGCTGATCAGATGATTGGTGACAGCTGTCGTAGGCGATAAGTGACAGCTGTCACCCCGGCTGCTCCTGTGAGGCGGCAGCGCCCTCTGGTGCCTGGAGCCCGCACTCCAGACAGGGCGCCCTCTGGTGGTGGTGGGCCAGCAGTACCTCCTCTTCAGCGGCCCACACAACACTTTCACCAATATATCGGTATCTACATTACTTTTGCCTATATGAAATTTTTTATTTGACTAAACTATGTAGAAAAACACTTTAGCTGTAGGAAATGGTGCCATTATATAGTTTGATCAACAGCGTTATTTGCAGTGTTGTCAAGCGTGGCTGGGACCCCATCGCCCCTTGGTCCCATTAGCTATGTACAAGCAACAGAGGCAAAGTGAACAGCTGCAATTCATTTTCATTGAGAGTGGGTGTTTTACAGTGACAAGAGACAAGTGGTCCCTATACCAGCAGCTAGGAAGGGTCAGAATGGGTATGTTGTTGGCTGTTGGTTATTTTTAAAAATGATCTATAAGAACATTCATGTTTAAATTTTAAACATCAAGCATCAGTTTCTTTGTCATAATGGTTTGAT
The DNA here is from genome assembly GCF_902500255.1 of Thalassophryne amazonica. NCBI lineage: Eukaryota > Metazoa > Chordata > Actinopteri > Batrachoidiformes > Batrachoididae > Thalassophryne > Thalassophryne amazonica. Next base: position 28,567,258 of record NC_047120.1, on the reverse strand, counting down.
AATAAAATGTACCAAATCATTGGTACTCTTATGTATTGGCAGATATACTGTATCTTAAAATTTTTACCCCCAAATATCTGTATCATATTTATATTAACACCACCACTAAAGAAAAAAAAAATAAATATTGGTTGATCCCTAATAAACAATACTGCATAATCAAGTCAATTCTGTGAGTATGTGCTAGTGCTGCCCTTTGTGGCATTCACAGCACCATGGAACTGCCTTGGATCCTGGATGGCAGCCACCCAGGCAGACAACTGGTCCATTCTCACTCTAAAATAACCATCTAGCAGAAGCAACTGCATCTGGAAGTCTCGCAGGACATGCTGGAATGTGCAAACAGTGACCTTGACTTCCTAAACACCGTCATCACTGGTGATGAGACATGGGTTTAAGGGTATGACCCAGAACCCAAATCTCAGTCATCGCTATGGAAACATACAACATCACCGAGGCCATAGAAAGCACGACAGGTGTGCAACAACTTCAAAATCATGTAGACCGTTTTATTTTACTCTCGTGGGGTGGTGCATGATGAGTATGCACTAGAAGACCAAAATGTTAACAAAGAGTACAACCCCTGGCAAAAATTATGGAATCACCAGCCTCGGAGGATGTTCATTCAGTTGTTTAATTTTGTAGAAAAAAAGCAGATCACAGACATGACACAAAACTAAAGTAATTTCAAATGGCAACTTTCTGGCTTTAAGAAACACTATAAGAAATCAAGAAAAAAAAATTGTGGCAGTCAGTAACGGTTACTTTTTTAGACCAAGCAGAGGAAAAAAATATGGACTCACTCAATTCTGAGGAATAAATTATGGAATCACCCTGTAAATTTTCATCCCCAAAACTAACACCTGCATCAAATCAGATCTGCTCGTTAGTCTGCATCTAAAAAGGAGTGAACACACCTTGGAGAGCTGTTGCACCAAGTGGACTGACATGAATCATGTTTCCAACACGAGAGATGTCAACTGAAACAAAGGAGAGGATTATCAAACTCTTAAAAGAGGGTAAATCATCATGCAATGTTGCAAAAGATGTTGGTTGTTCACAGTCAGCTGTGTCTAAACTCTGGACCAAATACAAACAACATGGGAAGGTTGTTAAAGGCAAACATACTAGTAGATCAAGGAAGACATCAAAGCGTCAAGACAGAAAACTTAAAGCAATATGTCTCAAAAATCGAAAATGCACAACAAAACAAATGAGGAACGAATGGGAGGAAACTGGAGTCAACGTCTGTGACCGAACTGTAAGAAACCGCCTAAAGGAAATGGGATTTACATACAGAAAAGCTAAACGAAAGCCATCATTAACACCTAAACAGAAAAAACAAGGTTACAATGGGCTAAGGAAAAGCAATTGTGGACTGTGGATGACTGGATGAAAGTCATATTCAGTGATGAATCTCGAATCTGCATTGGGCAAGATGATGATGCTGGAACTTTTGTTTGGTGCCGTTCCAATGAGATTTATAAAGATGACTGCCTGAAGAGAACATGTAAATTTCCACAGTCATTGATGATATGGGGCTGCATGTCAGGTAAAGGCACTGGGGAGATGGCTGTCATTACATCATCAATAAATGCACAAGTTTACGTTGATATTTTGGACACTTATCCCATCAATTGAAAGGATGTTTGGGGATGATGAAATCATTTTTCAAGATGATAATGCATCTTGCTATAGAGCAAAAACTGTGAAAACATTCCTTGCAAAAAGACACATAGAGTCAATGTCATGGCCTGCAAATAGTCCGGATCTTAATCCAATTGAAAAGCTTTGGTGGAAGTTGAAGAAAATGGTCCATGACAAGGCTCCAACCTGCAAAGCTGATCTGGCAACAGCAATCAGAGAAAGTTGGAGCGAGATTGATGAAGAGTACTGTTTGTCACTCATTAAGTCCATGCCTCAGAGACTGCAAGCTGTTATAAAAGCCAGAGGTGGTGCAACAAAATGCTAGTGATGTGTTGGAGTGTTCTTTTGTTTTTCATTCCATTCCATACTTTTTCCTCAGAATTGAGTGATTCCATATTTTTTTCCTTCTGCTTGGTCTAAAAAAGTAACCGTTACTGACTGCCACAATTTTTTTTTCCTGATTTCTTATAGTGTTTCTTAAAGCCAGAAAGTTGCCATTTGAAATGACTTTAGTTTTGTGTCATGTCTGTGATCTGCTTTTTTTTTTACAAAATCAAACAACTGAATGAACATCCTCCGAGGCCGGTGATTCCATAATTTTTGCCATGGGTTGTATTATTGGGAAGTCCTACATTACGTTTGTGATGCTGTGTGCTGCAAACAACTGGATCTGTGGGTGGCAAAAAGTTGGCAGCTTCATCATGAGAATGCACATTCTGCTTAACTGATTCAGGTTTTCCTGGCAAAACACAACACTCCTGTGAGTTGTCACACTTTCTACTCTCCCTACATTGTGCAGAATTTGATGTCTCAGCTGGACACCATTCCAACAGAGGCCTTCCAGAAATCCTTCCAACAATGGTAGAACTGCTAGGAGAAATGTGGGCAGTTCAGAAGAGACTATTTTGAAGGGGATTGGGATTTCAGACTCCCAGGTGAGTTAATTGTATTTTTTTTTTGGCCAAAAGTTGAATATTTTTTGAATGCAACTTGCAACTCTGTTTTCACTCAGATTGACAGTCGCTGTGTTGCTTCACTCAGCAGTGGCATGAAATAGACTTCTGTTCTATTATGGCCCTGCTTAGGCGGCATAGCAATTGCTTGTCTCTTGTTGCTGTAAAACGTTGCCCAAGGCGGGTCTCTCTCTCTCTCTCTCTCTCGTTATCAACCGTAATCCTTCCTGTCCACTGCACAGACACACTGCCCTGAGAGGAATCACTGGACCAAGGCAGAAAAAAATTACTTGTTGCTTTTCCCCCACTGTACTAAACTTCTACTGAACTATAATGTACAAACTGTGGCATGAACGAAACCACGACTTCTGTGTACCACACCACCCCTAGTCTGAATACAGATAGATAGAAAATAGTCTTCAAAAACTGCAGTCATGCAAAATGAGACTAGTGAGGGAATCCAACAAAACTCCTAGATAACTCTGAAAGGAGAAATTGCACATAGTGCAGTTTTGTTCTGTTGCATCACCAGTTACTCAACTTCATGGTATATCTTAAATGTTATGCCCTTGAGTGCCCTCTCCAAAACTTCTGCACTGGACGCATTTCCGTGCGGTGCAGTGAGCCAACTGACTCCTTATTACCCTACGATGTATTTCACACATTTTCTTGCCAGTCACAGTTAAAGCTCATATTCTTACCTAGCAGAGGGCTCGGTGCCGTCGGAGACGAGGCACTGCCTGTTAATGAAGCATGAAACACCACTGCAACGGATTATCGAACGTCTCCTGGACACCTTCAGAAAGCAAGGATTTACAGACGTATCCCAAGCAAGAAAAACGCACCATGACACAGCTCGTAGTATTTTCACAAATAACTTTGAATGTTGGCTGAGTTTTGTCAGCGCAGCGAGACGAGGCGGTGCTTTGCTGGGCTGCAGTTGCATGGAGAAAAACTGAATTTCTCTCATTGTGCTCCAGAATTGCCAGACATGCTGGAAATGTGAGATTAAGGTGTTCACTTTGCAAAATTGGCACAGGTTGTTTATTGAATTTGACAAATACATCATAGCCATCCTATGATTTGTCACATGACTTAGTCATGAGCCATGAGTGCAAATGACACATTACTGGGCAGCAGATCATTATCAGAGAAAATTATATATCAGTACACAATACACAACCTGGACATGGACTTTGAACCATATTATTGTTCAGTGAATTGCAAATGTCTAAAAGTGATGAATTACTGGTTTAAAGCTACAGTGTATAAGATTTATTGTCTTCTAGTGGTGAGGTTGCAGATCTCTGGTCAGACCATTGTTTCTTTTCATATTTTGGCCTTTTTGGTGACAAGTTTGGTGATTTGGTGATTCATGCTCCCTTGCTTTCTGTTGTAACATGTAATATCTATCTATCTATCTATACACAGTACTGTGCAAAATTTTTAGGCATCACAGAGTTACAATAAAAGTAGCGTTTGATGTACCCTCTTTTTTATTGGCATGTCAACACAAAATCAGTTCCAACAGAAGTGAATATGTGAGCTATATTCCCCCATAATAACAACAACAACAACAATAATAATAATAATAATAATTTCTTTGTAAGTGTACTGGTCAGTAGAATACCACGCAAACACATTGCAAATGATCATGCAATATTAAAATGATTGTAAAAAATAATTATTCATACCTTAAGTCATGTTTTCTTAAAATAGTTTTTGAGGTCCTGCACCTTATTCTCTGATGACTTATAAATCATACATTTCATTTATTTATGAATATCTACCAGGTTTTTAGTACTGTACACACACACACACACACACACACACACACACACACACACACACACACACACACACACACACACACACACACACACACACACACACACACACACACACACATATGTACATCACCAATCCCAATGAAGATGGGACGTTGTGTAAAATGTAAATAAAATCACAATATAATGATTTGCAAATCCTCTTCAACCTATTTTCAATTGAATACACCACAAAGACAAGATATTTAATGTTCAAACTGATAAACTTTATTGTTTTTGTGCAAATATTTGCTCATTTTTGAAAAGTATGCCTGCAACACTTCAAAAAAGCTGGGACAGTGGTATGTTTACCACTGTGTTACATCACCTTCTGCATCTGACGATACCATAGTTTGCTCTGGGAAACTCTAATAAGAATTCATTGGCACCATTTTCTATATGAGATGATTAATTGGGGCAAAAATCGAGACATTAATTGATAATGAAAAGCATAATTAGCCTTCCAAAGCTGAAGGAGTTGTCTTAGTTTTGGAGTTTTGTGTACACAGACTGCCGACTGCCAACATGGCCAAAGCCTTTGGTAATTAGGCTTAAACATGATGGATTCAAAACAATTAAGCTATATTTTGTTGGATTCCTCAAGCTGGCATCACTAATTAGGAAGTTAGTGTAGAGTACTATACCACTTTTGTCAGGTGTAAAATCCCCTAAGTGTGGCGTGAAGGCTTTCCTCCCTTTATTAGACAGCTGCATCTTCCTCTCTGTGGTGAACAGCATTTAAAATTTATTCCACCTCAAAACTGCAGGGAGGCAAGATTCTTTTTAGTTTCTTCTGTGGCAAAATAATTACAGCACGGCAGCTCAAGAGGGGGTATTACTTTGGGGCTCATGTGTCCGTCCATCTGTGTGTGTGAATAAAATAACTTGAAGAGTTTTGTTATGATTTGGCTCAAACTTGGTGGAATGGCCATTTATGTGAATTGATTAAAGAAACGCCTGTTATTTATACAAGAACATGATTTTGGAGGCGCTATGGTTGATTGTCGACCCTCCAACTATGGTTAGCAGTCCGTTTCACAGGCAGCCCGAGGCTTAATTAACCCAGAATAATGTTCCTGTACTGCTAGTTATCTTCCAAACGTCTCTGATGATGTCTTCACCTCACCTCAGAGGTATTATCTGGTTACAAAAACAGGGTTTTTCATTTTAGAAGTGTTTATTCCTTGCTAATGTTTTCAAAATGTGAGATGCCAAGTATGTTACATTTATGCAGATATACGAGGGCTGTCAATAAAGTATAGGTCCTTTTTATTTTTTTCAAAAACTATATGGATTTCATTCATATGTTTTTACGTCAGACATGCTTGAACCCTCGTGCGCATGTGTGAGTTTTTCCACGCCTGTCGGTGACGTCATTCGCCTGTGAGCACTCCTTGTGGGAGGAGTCGTCCAGCCCCTCGTCGGAATTCCTTTGTCTGAGAAGTTGCTGAGAGACTGGCGCTTTGTTTGATCAAAATTTTTTCTAAACCTGTGAGGCACATCGAAGTGGACACGGTTCGAAAAATTAAGCTGGTTTTCGGTGAAAATTTTAACGGCTGATGAGAGATTTTGAGGTGATACTGTCGCTTTAAGGACTTCCCACAGAGCGGGACGTCGCTCAGCGCTCTCAGGCGCCGTCGTCAGCCTGTTTCAAGCTGAAAACCTCCACATTTCAGGCTCTATTGATCCAGGACGTCGTGAGAGAACAGAGAAGTTTCAGAAGAAGTCCGTTTCAGCATTTTATCCGGATATTCCACTGTTGAAGGAGATTTTTTTAATGGAAAACGTGCGGACGGGTCCGCGTGTCGGGACGCAGCCGGCGCGGTGCGGCGGCACAGGAAATACACCTCCGTGTTGATAACCATTTGTAAAATCCAGGCGGCTTTTCATGGCTTTCAGTGGAGTGAGTATATGAGAAATTGTTTAACAGCTGGACATGTTCCAACTTGTCCTTAAGGCTTCCAACAGAGGTGTTTTTCCTGTGGCGGAATGTCGCAGCGGCTGCGAGCCGATGCTGCAATCCGTCCGCACGTCTTTCATTAAAAAAAATCTTTAACAGTGGACTATCCGGATAAAATGCTGAAACCGACTTCTTCTGAAACTTCTCTGTTCTCTCACGACGTCCTGGATCAATAGAGCCTGAAATGTGGAGGTTTTCAGCTTGAAACAGGCTGATGACAGCGCCTGAGAGCGCTGCACGACGTCTCGCACAGTGAAAAGTCCTTAAAGTGACAGTATCACCTCAAAATCTCTCATCAGCCGTTAAAATTTTCACCGAAAACCAGCTTAATTTTTCATAAAATGTTGCAGCTGAGGTCCCCTCAAAATGCAAGTGATACTTCTCATCTGAGTCTAGCTGCCCTTTTGACACAAACTAATTCCAGCAGTGGCACCCAAGAATTCTCTGAAGAGACCTAGAGTCCAAGAGACCACGTCTCACCATGTAAACAGCTTCTTTCCACAAGCTGTGATGGCTTTGAACTGTGCACACTGACTGACAAGCACTTTACTATTTTTATTATCTCTTATTGCTCTTATTGCTTTTATTGCGGCAAGTGTTATCTATTTATTCATTTATTATTTATTATGTCTTTGTGTCCATGTTTTTAAAATCTATGTTTATGCACACTAAGCTCTTGCAACGTTTTTTCCAATGTAGTTTTACTGCAAATGGCAAATAAACTGAACTGAACTGAAGATATCCTGCCATTGCCTTGAGTCACTGTTTATTGCCCAAGTCTCAGAACCATACCGTAAAGGCACCTGGACAATTGCACAAATTTAATCCCCACGCTACCACGCAATTCATCATGTCAATGCAACCTATTTTGTCCTGCTGAATGCTGCGCTTTGTGCCGCTGGATGCCGTGTTGTCTAAAATAATTATTTTGTAGCGGATGACGCATTTGCTCTTGTGTACTTCATGAGGTGTAGAACGTATTTGGAATTGTCTCAAAAGTAATTATTTATAATATTTATATTGTAATTCTTCTGTCCTCAGTTACATGTCTCTAATCTAACTTAGACAGCGAGCTAAACATCTTTCAATGGCTCCAAAAAATGATGAGAAGTGTGTCGTGTTTGAAGACCATTTACTTTCAACTTCTTTCAGTTTCTTTTCTGTAAAACTGTAACACAAATACAAAACATATATGTAAAATTACAAATCAACCTACATTCACAACATAAAATAAAGTAAGCACACATACAGTACTAACCGATTATGATTTGTCACCGGTTTTCCCAAGAAGTCTGCAGAGAGGTGTGGTGTGCAGCTTAACACCTCCAGTGTTGCTCTCAAAATGGCTGCTCTAACAAATTTCCTGCTGCTTACAGGTGGAAACCACTAGATGGCATTACCATAAAACCAAAGAACAAAGGAAATAACAAGAAACCAAGAAAGAAAAGATTGCCCTTGGCTGGACAAACTAAGAATAACATCAAATTGAGACAACTTGGTTTACAAACTAAAACACATTCACTTCAAGAGATTGAGGGACAGAATAGTAATGATTGGTAAAACAGTTGCATTTTCATTCCTTATTATGAGTTAGATAATGTATCTGTAAAATTATGTTTATTATGGATGGAACATCTCGTCATATTCGTTTAGATGTGCTGCGGCAGTGAGACTCGCAGTAATACACTGTTTTCGAATAGACTGCACAATATTCACGTCTAGTTCACGCCAAGTTAATGCGTGTGTTATGTGTCGACGCGGATTGAGGAGCGAACCTGCGTCAGACAGAACCCAGCGCTAAAAATAACCAGAAAGCGGTTCCAACAACAAAAACAATTTATTTTTCACCTGTGCCTAAATAAAATGTACAAAACCAAAACCAACGTCCTTCTGGAGGAGTGACTGCTGGCACGCTCTCCAGCGCCCGCAAGGAGAGAAGTCCGGCGCTCCTGGACCCACTACCACCAGACAAACACCCCCCAGGTGGACACGACAAACTGACTCTCTGTGAAGCAAAGAAGATGTGAGGTAAGTCAGCAGTTACAACAATATCTTTCAAAAGACACACGCTATCAGCAACACATTCAGGTCTGTACTTTTTATCTTTATGCAAATGAGCAGCTTCTCACAACAAGTGGAGGATCACTTATCCTGCACGCCACAGCAGTGAGAAGCAAACTGCACAATTCTCATCACAATTCAAGTATACTATGTAACAAAACACCAAGTTACTATCAACAATTAGTCAAATACTTAATTACCTTTAATGTGTGCTGACAGCATGTGTCCTCACCCTTCCTTGCTTCACGGGCTCGATGTGTCAAACCCAGGCGCGGTCCTCAGCGTCTCACAAACGAACATCACAAGGTCGAGTTCCCGGCAGTTCTGCTTGAATCACACATGCCTTAAAAGCAGAACGCCATCCAATTATCTGCTTCAGCTGAAAGTCTTTAAGGTTGCATGTGAGCACCAGTCACAGGTGCTTCACATGATGTTGATGAGGGTGAGGATTCTTCAGTCAGCACCTTTTCCACAGACAAATCAGTTTCCATGCCACCTGAGGAGCAAAGAAAAGAAAAGAACACCAAAACATCCAGCCACACCCCCCAACACACAACAGTACCCCCCCATCAACGGGAAGCCTCCCGGCGACCGAACAGACCAGGCCCGAGAACAGCACCTCCCTCCGGGGTCCACGTCAGGAAGTAGACAGCACCACGCTCCCAAGGTCCACCACAGACAGCAGGACAGGCACCGCAGCTGGAAGGCTGGCTGGAATCAACAAAAGCCCCAAAACATACCCCAATACACTCCAACACACAGAAAAAAACATAAAACCCACCCAGAACCTCCCCAGGGGACCGTCCCATCAAACCCCGGGAAGAAAAGAAAAACTCCCAAACGCCCAAAACCCAACACAGCCCCACAAACACAATACAAACAGAAATGCATAAAAGAAAAATAACAAACAACCCCCCCAGAATGACCTGCAGAGTCCAACCCCCCCCAGAAGGCCTTCATCGCCAGTTCCAGGAGGAACAGCCAGAACCATGATCCCACACAGGTCCCCAGGTATACATGGAGCAAAACGGCGCCCCCCAGGGGACCGTACCATCAACCCCAGGAGGTACCCTCCCCACAACCCCGGAACCCCAGACCCGGTCACACTTGGCCAGTTGGCCCCAAGCCAATTCCCCCCCAGAGGACCGTCCCATCAACCCTGGAGGTGGAACCCGGAAGGAAACAGAACAAAATCAAACATCAACCCCCGGAGGACTACCAAAAACAACCCCGGGGGGATATAAAACGACTGTAAACCCTGTTACCCTCCCCGGCACCTCGAAAGACCCCAGGTCCCTCCCAGAGCCTTCGGCGGCTCAATTTTGGCGAACGGCTCAAAATATCAAGCCGGAGAAGGGAACAGAAAAAAAACTAACCCAGCTACAACCCCAAGGCGCAGCAGAGAACCGGAAATACGTCCGGTGCCCCAACTCGACCATACCCCAGCCTCTCGGGAGGGGTGGAACTACCGAAATGGCGAACGGCAACAGATCGGCCCACCCCTCCGACTGAGGTAAGTCTCCGCTGCACCACACCCCGGCAACACCAATGACGAACGGTACAAAGGCTCACCGAGGCTGGAGTGGAACTGGGCCCTAACCAAACCAAAAAAAATGCCTCTAACACCCCCCCCCCCAGGTGCAGAGGTCTTCTGAGAATGCTCAGCGTGACCAACCTGCACCACCCCACCACCCACAAGACAAACGGTCTTGGGGCAAGTGAGGTTGGGGTTAGGAATGTAGAGAAATAAAAAACAACAAAATAAAACGACCCAACAACCCAAACAGAAAATACCTAAAAACACATAAAAAATTAATAATGACGTGAGCTCAGGCGGACTTCCAACCGCCTAACAGTCACTCCACCAGATACGCCTCTGACTCCCCATACAATTATAACCCCTATTTAAGGAAAAAACATTTACCCGTGCTAGATTTTTTTTTATTTTTATGTGTGTTATGTTGCCTGTCCCGGAACACTTGGAGACACGTCACCATTATTTCTCTTGACGTTTACATGTCGGGGCAATACAGTAATCTCTGCTCGTCCGAGCTGCATGGGCTCGTCAACAGGAGGAGCCAGAGGTCCCGTCGGAGGAGCCTCAGTGGGGCAAAGAAGAGGCGGCCCAGATCTGTGTCGGGGAAAGCCCCGACACAAAAAAACCCGCTCTGATGGGCGTCCTCTCTTGCGTCCACGCTCCTTCATCCGATCATCTAGACGAATCACCAACGATATTAGCTCATCTAATTCGTTTGGCTCGTCACGGACTACCAGCTTGTCTTTCAATGACTCACCCAACCCATCTACAAATATGCCTCGTAAAACTGCGGCATTCCAACCTGTGGGTGACGGAGTTATCGGCACCGGTATCGATAGTGCCGCAGCTGGAGCAGCAGGAAGCACAACGGCTTGCGCTGCAAGCTCCGTAACACGGGCGTCTGTTTGTTTAATTTGGTTCGCGAGATGCTGTAATTGCTCCCGTATGTTCTCCAAGTGTTCTTGAACTTTTTCGACAAAAGGAACCGCTTCTGCCGCTGGGTCCATTATGGAATGGCCGGGAACTACTGTTATGTGTCGACGCGGATTGAGGAGCGAACCTGCGTCAGACAGAACCCAGCGCTAAAAATAACCAGAAAGCGGTTCCAACAACAAAAACAATTTATTTTTCACCTCTGCCTAAATAAAATGTACAAAACCAAAACCAACGTCCTTCTGGAGGAGTGACTGCTGGCACGCTCTCCAGCGCCCGCAAGGAGAGAAGTCCGGCGCTCCTGGACCCACTACCACCAGACAAACACCCCCCAGGTGGACACGACAAACTGACTCTCTGTGAAGCAAAGAAGATGTGAGGTAAGTCAGCAGTTACAACAATATCTTTCAAAAGACACACGCTATCAGCAACACATTCAGGTCTGTACTTTTTATCTTTATGCAAATGAGCAGCTTCTCACAACAAGTGGAGGATCACTTATCCTGCACGCCACAGCAGTGAGAAGCAAACTGCACAATTCTCATCACAATTCAAGTATACTATGTAACAAAACACCAAGTTACTATCAACAATTATTCAAATACTTAATTACCTTTAATGTGTGCTGACAGCATGTGTCCTCACCCTTCCTTGCTTCACGGGCTCGATGTGTCAAACCCAGGCGCGGTCCTCAGCGTCTCACAAACGAACATCACAAGGTCGAGTTCCCGGCAGTTCTGCTTGAATCACACATGCCTTAAAAGCAGAACGCCATCCAATTATCTGCTTCAGCTGAAAGTCTTTAAGGTTGCATGTGAGCACCAGTCACAGGTGCTTCACATGATGTTGATGAGGGTGAGGATTCTTCAGCCAGCACCTTCTCCACAGACAAATCAGTTTCCATGCCACCTGAGGAACAAAGAAAAGAAAAGAACACCAAAACATCCAGCCACACCCCCCAACACACAACAGCGTGCCAGAGATTTTGAACATTTCAAAATTTTCTTTGCGCACTTGCATACAGCTGTGCACAGCTCACGCACAGTTTGCAACAGTTTGCAACAAGTTTACTCTCTGGCATGCCAGATTGCGTGCCAGTTTGGGGCTCAAATTTGTGCAAGTGTCAAGGTAGCTTAAGACAAGAGCCACTAGGAGACCTTGAGACTTGGACCATCATTCTCCTGCAATGATACCGACGTCACCAAGCATCTAAAATTGAGAATGAAACTGATGTTACAGAAACACCAGCAAAGGAATTGGTGTGATCTGCAAAGTAATTAATGATTCATTCTCGCATTTGACATTGTTAAACTGTATCAAAGTGAGTAAATATGATTCTAGGCTTGAAGTGGAGCACAGCGGGTGCACCATGTGTGGGCGGCCACACATCACCGTTCAAAAAATGGCACGACTAAAAATAACTGCACAAATTAGATAAACTGATAGACTTGAACTTCTGTAAATTTAAATTTATTATTTCATAACTTACTTTGAGATTTTATGGCAAAATATATTTTCATTAAAAAATGAACTTCAACAACAGACAATTTTAAAATGAAGTCATTCACATAAACAACTGAAGCAAATGAATTATTGCTTAGCATATGATAATCACTGATATGTGTTAATTTTATGCTACTTTGTAACTGACAAAATCAGGGAGAAGACCCAAAAGCTGCAAACTGCACCACATCAAAGTATAGAAGAACAGAAGGGAAATCAAAATTTTACTGAATGAAATCAACACCCTTCAACAAGAAAAAAGAATAAGACAGTTATGAATGAATAACAAGAAGTAATGGAAATAATAAGCCCAGGCAGATGTGCCAAGTGTCCCTTGGAGGTGTGAATGGGGGGTGGTTACGTTTTAAACAGTTGTTGAATACAGTGATACAGGACAGGTGAGTGATTACAAATACAGCACAGGTGAGTAGAGACATCAGGAATAGGAATAGTACTGATTAAATGTTATGGCGCCACTCAAAAATAAAGTTTCTAATTTGTTTTGTCCCAACCCCCAGATTTGTTCATTATGTGAAAAGAAAAAAGCTGACAAAATTTGGATGTATTATAATAATATTTACTGGTAGCTCAAAAGCATCAAAGTTTTGTAATTTTTGGAGATATTTGGATATGATGAATAACAGTTGTTTTAACATAAACATAAGAATATTGCAGAAATACTTAAAATGATTTGAACGAAAACAGATTTAATTTCAATTTCAGTTCAATTCAATTTCAGTTTATTTTCATTTATATAGTGCCAAATCACAACAGCGTTGCCTCAAGGGGCTTCACACAAGTAAGGTCAGAGCAGCAGTGGTAAGGAAAAACTCCCTCTGAGGAAGAAACCTCAAGTAGTCCAGACTCAAAGGGGTGACCCTCTGCTTGGGCCATGCTACAGACACAAATTACAGAACAGAATTACAGAAGTCACAAAACAAATATGCAGGAAATGCTGTTGGTGCACAGGACAGGGGGGTCTCCAGCACAAATACCATATCCCATCTCTGGATGGAGCTGCACCTTAAACAGAGAGAAAAAAAAAAACTGAATCAGACATCAGAAAGACAAGAAATACTGTATAATTTGCCAGCATCAAACAACAAGAAAAACAGGAAATACTAAGGTGATCGCCGGCCACTAGCCCTAAGCTTCACTAAAAGACCCAGAATTTAGGTAAAGTTGAGGCCACGGCATGCTCTGTTTCCTAATAAAATTAATTAAAATGGTAAAAAGCGTAGAACTATACTATGTCAGTATGTTAGCCATACGAAAGGGAAATAAGTGCGTCTTAAGTCTGGACTTCAAAGTCTCCACAGAATCTGTTTTTTTTTGTTGTTTTTCTTTTTACGCAGGGAGATCATTCCACAGAACAGGGGCACGATGAAAGCTGTGTGACCCGCAGACTTCTTATTCACCCTAGGGACACAAAGTACTCCTGCACCCTGAGAACACAAAGCCTGGGCTGGTACGTAAGGTTTAATTAGGTCAGCTAGGTAGGGAGGTGCCAGTCCATGAACAATTTTATAGGCTAGTAGCAGAACCTTAAAATCTGATCTCACTGGTGAAGAGATGCCAAAATGGGTGTAATGTGGTCAAACTTTCTGCTTCGTGTTAAAAGTCTGGCTGCAGCATTTTGAACCAATTGGAGACCCCTAATGCTAGACTGCGGATGTGTCGACGGATTGGCCTAAAGTATTCAGTGTGAAATACCCTTCAACCTATCAAATCACTTGAACACAGACACACGCCATATCCGTTTCTTTTAAAATTAATTACTTTAGTTAATTAATTTGGTTTATTTGTTAAATATGTGATATTATTGAATAACTAATATTTTGCTGTATTTTCCAGTATTTCTTTTTCTTTCTTTTTTATTTTTTGATAACTCTCACATCCGAAGGGGTGGGGTTGATGACGTGAGGGGGCATCGCTCCCAAACGCCCCCTTGTGGCGCCGGGTGTGGTTAGAAGTGTCAGTTTGCGGTAGTGCGTCATGGTAAAACAAATATTTGTGACCGTATAATAGCATTAATATCCGCAAATCATCAGACACAACAAGGTTATTCCCTAAATGCACTGTCCAGAGAATGACTTTACTGCAGCTTTAGCAATAGCTTAATTTGTCCTCTTGTAGCTGTCCAGCGCACGCAGTAGCTGTAGATCATTTTGTCGAGCAGCTGATGCACACATGCATGTGAACCAAGCCTTGAGGTACACCTTTATCACAAATGCATTGAAATGACCAAGAGATGAGAGCTCACGTGTAGTCAGTCAGAACTGGGAGCGATAGATGTATATCTACAGACTGCATATGAGCTTTGCCATCATCTAGCTTGATGCACTTTCAACATCAATCTCACACTCTCATGCACAAGCAAGAAATATCATGCCAAAATAAAAATATCTCCCGTTAAGTTTCTGTTGATGACTAGATTAGACCAGACCAGACCACAGCGCGTTGTTTCTTAATGAAAGGAGTTTAAGATGCACACCCAAAACAGCTGTGAACATCTGCTTACAACACTGCTGACTACAGTATTCTATAATCGCTGATTCACTGAAAACCTTGCACCTGATATGTCAGCTGTGGGTGAAGAGTCCAGAGAGAGTTTGAGCAAAGCTTCAGAGCTTGGTTCTGAGTCGGCAAACTGATGCGTAAGTTTTGGATGACAAGATAAGCCAATAAATAGCCTAACAATTCAAATAATCTATAGTCTAATAAAATTGGGTCCTTTGTCACTATAGACGTAGCCCAATCAGTCCAATTGTGTGTTGACACAGTAGGCTACAGACTTCAACTAGTTGTAAACTAGGTAATTTAAAGGACATATGATACGTTATTTAAATGTCCTAGTTAGCAAGTAGTCATGATTGTAAGTCTATCTGTGCACATGCACTGCAAATGTGTAGTTGCTGATGCATTTTAGAATTATTACTGATGGAGAAACTGAAGCGTTTGAACCACTGAATCAATATGAAGCAGTTGTGTTGAAATTGTTCATTGTTTGAAGCATTTGATACAATTAAATATGGTGACATCTGCTGGCCATTTTTAACATAGCAATTGCATGGAACAATGAAACAGTCTGGTGTTTAAAGACATTAACAGTATGAGTGATTCTTTAACTCCGGGCACTATTGGCCTTGTAAATGTAATTTCCACCACACTATTGCCTTACAATATAAAGCACCTTGGGGCAACTGTTTGTTGTGATTTGGTGCTATATACATGTGCTCTGATGTCACTGTTTATCTCCATAGAAACTACCCAAACAATCTTTCATACAAACTGTTTAAAGGGACATTACAGTGTTGTGGTGGAAATTACGGCAATAGTGTGGGACAACTACATTTTGTTTAAAAAAAAATCACAACAGTTGTATGACATTGAATAACCCAATTATGTTTTGATTATTTTACTGATATTTTATTCAGAGATATTTTAAAACATTAGAAAAAACGTTTCTTTACCATTCATTTTTATCATTGAAGATCAAAAGTCTGGGTGTGGGACAAGCACAAAACGGCAATATTTGCATATAATGATGCTGAAAAAAGGTGAAAAAGTCATCATAGACTACTAGAACAAATTTCTTAACACACTTTCATTGTAAAGATAACTATAAAAGTGTGAAATTTCCCATTTTTTTCTGTTTTTCATACAATATGATCAAAGGACATAAGTGCCCGTAGTCTAAGAATCACCCATATACGTGTGTTATAATGTGATTGTGTCATCATAAAATACTGTATGTAATACAGATGGATGTTTTTTTAATTTAAAAACAAGATCATTTCAGCGGTGTTAGGCTCCAATCTGTTCCTCCTCTCCAGTTTTGGAGGAGACTCATGTGGCACAGAAGTTGCTGGCATATGAAGATAGATTTTGTCAAGCTTGTAAAGAGTTGGATACACAGCTGCCTCCATCCTTCCTATCTCGTCTTACAAATTCATTGCCTCCATCCTTCCTATCTCTTCTTACAAATTCATTGCAGAAAATGGTTCTGGGCAGCATTAGCATGGCTAAAACCCTTCAGCTTCTGGGGGGCTTTACCAAGCATTCAACACAGTAAAAACTATTCCATTTCTTAATCCTATTAGTTCAACCAATACTTTGCACCTCTTTATACCAAAATTGGAGCAACTTTAACTTATCACTCCTGTACAAACTGAAATTGACCTTTGTCACCATTCTTGCTGTTTTTACCCCATAACTCCATAATATTCAGTCATAGATAGTCCAAACTATACCTTTTTGGAATATTTATGATCAGACAAATAATGTGTTAAACTTTTCAATATGATTGGAGCATTTTTAAATTCTGACCCCTGTGCAATTCTTCATTGACCCCTACCTGTCCACCATATTGGATTTTCAAGTGGCCAGCACTTTTTTTTCCGCAAACACTGATTTATGAAGAACATTCTTACCAAATCTGATGCTTGTATAACCATGTGAAGGATTATTTCAGTTATCTGCTGTTCTATAATATGTACTTTCCAATTAAATTCCACAGTTTTTTTAAAAAGACATTAAGCCTGCTTTGTGTCCTAGTCGCCTCCGTGCCTGTTGTCCTTTGGATGAGCTGCAAGTTGATTTGGGTCGGAATTACTCATGCTGCACTGTGGGCTCAGACACATTCCACTGGAAACAGTAAACAATCCCTTTGGATTAATTACCAACTACATTTCCTCAGGACTCGCTGCCTCTTAACAGAAAGTGAGATTAACAGGAGATTGAACCTCAGCCCACATGTTGGGAGCCTCCTTGTCAAGTGGAATAAATAGAAAGAGGAAACAAATAGGAGCAGATGCTGGAGGGGATGCCGAACAAATCAAAAGACAGTTCTGTGAATGAAAAGGTCAGATTAGATAAAGTGCTTTTGTGTAGCTTTGGCACATCCTGTTGTCTCCAGCAGCCCGAGGACAATTTGTTGCTTCCCTCAGTTCGTTACAATGAAAACTAATGTGCCACATTTATTTATTTATTATTTTTCTTAGTGGAGTTTGGCATAAATGTAAAAATATTTAGAAAACACGACATTTTAATTATAAATCAACTGCAGATGTATGATTTAATTACCCCCGCGGGTGCTATTGTTTTTGGTTATGTATGTCTGTTGGCGTGTGAACAATATAACTTCAGTTTTGATCTGATTTAGAACAAACTTGAATGACTGAGGAAAAAAAAAAAAAATCAGTTAAAATCAAGTGATAACCTCCAGTGCTAAAAAATGAAGCCAAGGAAGAAGTGCTAAATCTTACAATGGGGCAGTGGAGTTCCGTTTTAATCCCTTCGTAATATCACGGGATTTGACCACTTCTGCGGCTAGCCTCCCAGTGCGCAACACAAACACAGCATCACTTCACACCGAAAAATGGTGTACTGTTTTGTTTTCGGCTGCAATCACCGAAGCAGTCACGAAAAGTGCATTTTTTTCTGGTTGCCAGTGGAAAAAATGGGAAGACAAGGCAAATGGGAGCGGTTGTGTTGGTAAGTTTTAACCTGCTCACCTTGACAGAGGAGCTGCGTTCTCTCGCCTGCACAATCACCGCCACATGTTTGTGATCCGGGTCATAAACAAACTGCACACATGTCCACTTTCCACCGCATCGTCACTTTTTCTTTGCATTTTTACTTTTGTTTGCTGTGTAATTTGCCTTAAAACTCAGAAAAAGTGCTATGTTTCTGATGGGGACATAAAAGGTTTGTCCCCGGATGTAGGATTATTACGCCATATTAGCGCCCACCCTCAAATGAGACTGCACTGCCCAATTAATTGAGTGGCCACTTGACACTGGCTCCAAAAGTTAGTCACTTCCCGCTGTGAGAAAAGGGCCTTGGCAGAGGTGTGTGTGTGATATAATAAGTGCTGTTGTAGTTGCTTCTTCTAACACCCCTATTTGCCAGGACACTGTTCTACTACGATCAACCCACAATCCAAAAACATGCAAAAACTGGATGAAACGGCTTATAAAGTACAGACCTGGCAACTGCCTGGCTTTTAAATTGCAGACCTGGCAACCCTACCGAAAAACGAAAGAAAGGAGCAGCGCCCTCGGCCACATATGATCAAAAAAAGCAGCAAATGCTGCTTCTGCTTCAAATGTTTACCCCAATGGAGGACGATCTAACAAATTTCAAGCCGTAGTCACGACAAATACTCTGTTTAAAGAAGCTTGAACATGATCGGATCCGTTAAGACTATGAATACCCAGAAGTTACCACCTACTGTCAAAGATTTTGAGAATCGGGATGAAATTTTTAATGAGTTCAAAAACTGGATCCTGATTTCAAATCTGGCACCAATGATGGCCGTAACTACTATGTCTGCCATGTTTGTTCAAGATTGACAAAGATGGATTGAGATGGTTACTAAGGTTCCTTCCTGTTTAATCCTGAGTAGCAAACCAGGCAATGTTTTGAAGCATCAAAGCCGCTTCATCTTGTTTTTTTCCACTTGTTTGGATCGCGGGCAATCGTAGTAGAACGGCGCCCCGTGGAATGGAGTCTGTCTGTTTTGTGTGTTTTGGCTCTTCTTGTGTTCTACATCACGTGGTTGTCAACAAAAACAGATTCCAACACAAAATCGCTGACACCAAACTCAGCGGGAAATGCTAAAAATCGTGGTAATTGGATTAAAATGGCTGGAAGACGCTGTTGCAAAGACCTTGGAACTAAAACAATCTCTGCATGAAAATATGGAAATATAAGCAAGGATGCCTCCTCACGGGGATGTGAAATTTCTAAAATTAGGTAATACATTACAGACACATCAAATTCAAGTTGCTGCTGATAAATTATTCATCATCAGCTGCTGCAGAGCTGGTTTACATACGTCTCTCAAACTTGCAGCTCCTTTTCACTCACACAACAAATTAGTTATTGTCTAAATCACAGAATATTAATCAGTTATTCATTGATTCATAGAATAACTGTCAATTATTTTGGTAACTGATTAATTGTTTGGAGTCTAAATTTGTTTAAATATCTAAATTCCCTAATTCCATGCTTCTTAAATCTGAATACTTTCTGTTGTCTTCTCTCCTCTCTGACAGTAAACTGAGTATTTTTGGGTTGTGGACAAAACGAGACATTTGAGGACGTCATTGTGGTCTTTGAGAAACACAGATCGATAGTTTTCATTATTTGCTAACATTTTATGAACTAAAAAACTAATGTATGATGAAGCTGCGTCCGCGGGAGCCGACCAGTGAAATTGAAATAATGACTAAAAGATCTGGGCATCCCAGAGGAACCTGCAGTCATAATTTTGAGGCCAAGGCCACGCTGTGATTGGTGGTCGTGGGGTCGGGTCATCTTGTCTCCTGGGAGGATACAGCCGGACATTCCTGGAGATTAGATTGTGGGATCTTTGGTTGGCAGCATGTGTGATCTGAGGAATGTGACGGATGAAGAAGCCACATCTCACTCCTGTGATTACAGATCCTGCATTTCTTCCTCGTGTTGCACGGCTGTAATCTTCAACAGACGGGGTGCCGCTCCCGGGGCTCTGCACAGCTCCGCGCCATGTTCTCGTATAGTCAGTTTGTTGTAAAGATGTCGCTCGCACACTTCCACATGGATCTGTGCTGAAACTCAAAGCATTAATTTCATGCTTCAACAGCCAGCTTGTTCTCACTTCATTTGTTTTTTACCAGTGATGCCTGTTTTAATTGATTTAATTTAATTGATTTCATATATTTTCCCCAGTGGTGGTTCTACACTGAATTACTCCCCGGGCAAGACCCCCCCTCCCACAAAAAAAAAACACAAAATTTTGCACAAACGGGCATTTTTAAAATTATTTTATCATTATTTTTAATATTTTAGAAGTGCGTCTGAAATTGCAATTGAGATGGACATCAAAGACCGCAGGCTACAATATAACTCTTATAACAAAACAACCATGAATTGCAAATTTGAATAAACACTCCTTTACATGCTGACTGTGTGTTATTAGACACTTTATTAATCTGTCTTTCAGGGAGGGACAATTAGCTCTTTTATTAAGGTGCATATGTGTCTCAACATTTAGCTAAATACTTAGCTTGATGTTTGTAAATATAATGCTAAATGTGTAAATACGTAGCATTAACTCATCTGCAAAAGTTTTAGGTATGACAGAAATTTGATAATGTAGTGTTTGCCTTTTTTTTCTCTCTAATTTGTGGTCTTCATCTGTGGGTCAAAAGACAATCTAAACTGAAATGTTACTAGAACTCCCATGTCATTTTTTTTAACTGTGAAAACCGCAAAAATGTTTAACAAACCATTTTTATTACTTAGAATGCAAATATAAATTGTAATTATTATCTCTTCAAGATTGGACTACTGCAATGTTCTATTTTATGGTTTACCGCAGTGTAGCATTAGGGGTCTCCAATTGGTTCAAAATACTGCAGCCAGACTTTTGACACGAAGCAGAAAGTTCAACCACCCATTTTGGCATTCCTTCACTGGCTTCCTGTCTCAGTGAGATCAGATTTTAAGGTTCTGCTACTAACCTATAAAATTATTCATCGACTGGCACCTACCTACCTACCTAGCTGACCTAATTAAACCTTACGTACCGGCCCAGGCTTTACGTTCTCAGGGTGCTGGACTACTTTGTGTCCCTAAGGTGAATAAGAAGTCTGCGGGTCGCAGAGCTTTCTCTTATCGTGCCCCTGTTCTGTGGAATGATCTCCCTGCTTCAATAAAACAGTCAGATTCTGTGGAGACTTTCAAGTCCAGACTTAAGACGCACTTATTTTCCCTTTCATATGGCTAGCATACTGATACAGTTTTGTTTTACGCTTTTTACTCTTTTAATTCATTTATTAGTATTTGGAGCGGGCCGCAGCCTCAACTTGACCTAAATTCTGGGTCTTTTAGTGAGGTTTAGGGCTAGCGGCCGGCGATCACCTTAGTATTTCTCTGTTTTCTTGTTGTTTAATGCTGGCAAATTATACAATATTTTTTGTCTTTCTGATGACTGATTCTGTTTTTTCTCTCTGTTTAAGGTGCAGCTCCATCCAGAGATGGGAGTTGTATTCGTGTTGGCGATCCTCTTGTCCTGTGCGCCAATAGCATTTCTTGTATATTTGTCCATGAATTGTTCTGTAATTTATGTTTGTAGCATGGCCCAAGCAGAGGGTCACCCCTTTGAGTCTGGTCTGCTTAAGGTTTCTTCCTTACCACTGTTGCTCTGGGGGTTGGTAAGGTTAGACCTTACCTGTGTGAAGCGCTTTGTTGTGTGGGCCGCTGAAGAGGAGGTACTGCTGGCCCACCACCACCAGAGGGCGCCCTGCCTGGAGTGCGGGCTCCAGGCACCAGAGGGCGCTGCCGCATCATGGGAGTAGCCTGGGTGACAGCTGTCACCCATCACCAGACACAGCCGTTCCACTCAGCACAGAGGTATATCAGGAGGACGGCGTCTCCACCTCAGTGCCGAGATATCGCCTAAGACTAAGGTAGTATTCTCTGCATTTATATATTGCATAACCAGCTAAACCTGTTCAACCTTTTCAGGACTGGTGACTACAGATAGCTTCATTGCTTGGATAAGTACTCACCTTCCTGCTGTTCTTTGACAAGAGGTGGAGGCGGCTTCTCCCCTCTCCGTTACTGGGTGCGGTCATCCACGCCTGTGTGTTGTTGCTCTCTCCTGCCAGCAGTACCGGATCCGACGAGCGGAGGCAGTGGCCACCTGGGAATTCGGGACTTGGCGGTTCCAGTATTTCCAGGGTTCGGTGGCAGAGGAGATCTGGGTGGTTCCGGTTCGACTGAGACGGACGTCTCCTACCTTCGAGCCTGCCCACACGACACCAGCGGATTCGACCCCAAATTGTGTTTGTTATATTAATTGTGCTTGTTTCACAGAAGTAAATCTTGTTATTTACCTTCTCCATTGTCCGTTCATTGCGCCCCCTGTTGTGGGTCCGTGTTCCTACACTTTCACAACACGCTTTGAGGCAACTCTGTTGTGATTTGGCACTATATAAATGAAAATACATTGAAATAAATAAATTAAATTGAAATTAAATTTCAAAAACCTGTTAAAATATAGGAAACTAGAGTTATATACAACTATCTACATTAAATGCAGGAAATGCCTCAGGTATTTTTTTTTACAACTATTTACCATGAGATGCCACACAAATTATATTTGTGCCACTCAGAAAAACAATTCCTGTCCAAAAACAAGACTTCTCTGACTTCTGTTGGACTTGTCACAGACGAAACACTTCCTCCTGTTGTCCACCCGGAGGCAGTATTGGGGCCTTGGAGGATTTTTTTTTCTCTTCTCAATTTGAGTAACAATTGTACCCATGTGGATTGGGGGTGAATGCACATTGATGTCATGCGTTTCCAGCAATGGTAAAGGGGAACACTTATTTTCATCAGCTAGAGGTGTCAAAACGGCCTGACGTTCACGGCCACGAAGGCAGTGTGCATCCATAACCAAATACGTGGGTCTGTGAAAATTTTATTTGGCTTTGGGTATGCCTTTTCTACCAAATGGTTGGTGTTTTCCACTAAAAGATAAAGGGAAATCCTGGTTTTCTTTTCCCATTGTAATTGCTCCAAGCAGAGAGAAGAAAAGTGAGGAAAACCACCTGTTTGCGCGTGCACGCTGGACAAAGCAATCGCAACTAGGAGATCGGTGTGGCTTTGTGTGTGCCTTTTATTACCAAATGAGTGGGCTTTTCTGCCAAAAGATAAAGGGGAAATCATGGTGGTTTTTTCCCATTGTAATTTCTCAGCACAGAGAGAAAGAAAGAGTGAAGACCTTTCATTTGTGCTTGTGCAGGGCAACGCGATAGGTGGAGCGGTGCTCCACATGTTACCATAATAATTCAGGATGGGCGTACTGCTTAATTCGATCATGTGACTTTGACGCAAATACATGTCGAACGACTCTAGAGGGTTAAATGGTTGTTTGGTGCTTATATGCTAAGTAATCATCTACCTGCAACAGATAGACGGTTATGTTCATGAGGTGGGAATGGACCCATTGTCTGGCTGGTGGAGGGAGAGTATGACATCCAGGACCCAGAAAGATTCCATGGTGTGGTGGATGCGGTTACATGCAACACCGGTACATAGTTCCAGATGTGAATGATGGTTATATGTCTGTACTGATGAGAATGGAGTAACCACCCCCAACCCCAGATAATACTTGACTTTTTAGCTACCTGGGACTTTACATGAAGCAAATCAAGTTCTTGTTGTCGAAAGTGTCAACACGGGGAACTGGTGACCCAGAAGGTTTGGTAAGTAATTGGTTCAATCCCCAGTCCACAGGCAATGTGGGTGGGGTATATTATCATCGCTAAGTTGACTTTGAGCAAGTTCCTTAATCCCTAAGTTGCCCTCAGTCGGCACTTTGAGCACTTTGCCTTGCAGCAGCCTGACATCAGTGTGTGTGTGTGTGAGAGACCGTGACATATTATTGTAAAGTGCTTTGAGTGTCTGCTACAGATGGAAAAGCACTATATAAATGCAGTCCATTTACCATACTTCATTTTCAGTAAAACCCGGGGCCCTAGGCTTAATTGGTAAATGGACTACGTTTACATAGTGCTTTTCCATCTGAAGAGTTCAGGTGCAAAACCCTGTATCTCCACCAACAGAATGGCCACTCTTGTTTTAAATAAGGATACGAGGTCTGTCCATAAAGTAACGGTCCTTTTTATTTTTTTCAAAAACTATATGGATTTCATTCATATGTTTTTACGTCAGACATGCTTGAACCCTCGTGCGCATGCGTGAGTTTTTCCACGCCTGTCGGTGACGTCATTCGCCTGTGAGCACGCCTTGTGGAAGGAGTGGTCCCGCCCCCTCGTCGGATTTTCATTGTCAGGAAATGTCGGAATGAAAAGGACTTTTTTTCATCAGAATTTTTTCAGAAGCTGTTAGAAACTGGCAACTGGAAACCATTCGAAAAATTTATCTGGCTTTCGCTGAAAATTTTACGGGCTTCACAGAGAATAAGGACTTTAACTACAGCTTTAAGGACCCCTTTAAGGATGGTCGGTGCGCCGCGCTCCGAGCTGCGATATCGCAGCACAAACCACTGGATCATTTCTAAACGGATGGCTCTGTGGATACGAGACCGTCGTGTGCTCTTTCTCTGGTTATCACAAGAGCTGGACATCAACCATTTTCCGGCAGATTTCACTTTTAACAAGAGATTTTGTCATGGAAAGCCACGCGGAGGCTTCGTGCGTCACGACCGATTCGCTGATGAAGCAAGACAAAGGAACACCTCCGTTTCGGAGTGTTAGAGGACAAGTTTGGACATGTCTATCTCTCCACAAGTTCTCTTATACTCAGTCGACTGGTAAGCACTGATCCAGTGGTTTGTGCCGCGACATCGTAGCTCGGAGCGCAGCGCACCGACCATCCTTAAAGGGGTCCTTAAAACTGTAGTTAAAGTCCTTATTCTCTGTGAAGCCCGTAAAATTTTCATCGAAAGCCAGATAAATTTTTCGAATGGTTTCCAGGTGCCAGTCTCTAACAGTTTCTGAAAAATTCTGATGGAAAAAAATCCTTTTCATTCCGCCATTTCCAGACAATGAAAATCCGACGAGGGGGCGGGACCACTCCTTCCACAAGGAGTGCTCACAGGCGAATGACGTCACCGACAGGCGTGGAAAAACTCATGCATGCGCACGAGGGTTCAAGCATGTCTGACGTAAAAACATATGAATGAAATCCATATAGTTTTTAAAAAAAATAAAAAGGACCGTTAGTTTATGGACACACCACGTATTTACCTGATGGAAGTTGTACATCTTCATGAATCATTCTTTCTTGTTATGAAATGGTTATGGTGCACTGAACAAAATAGCAGAATCTCAAAAATCAACCTTTATTTAGAAATGTGTTAATTAGCAACATTTAATAGATTTGGCTGCAAAACCTGGTATCTCCGCCTTCACTTTGTTTGCAAATCTCAGTAAGTCCATCACTTTAATGTACGCTAATGCTGCATTTACTCATAGGCAGAACGCGTTATGAATGTCGTATTTGTGTCATTCTTGGTACATTCCTGACATTCTTAATGTGACTTCACGCATCTGAATAGGTTTCTTAATAGTGCGTGTTGGTGTGTGATATTTGTGATTTTCGTGGAGCATGTTTTTGTTCTGTCAAAAAATCTTCCACAAATGTCACGCACCACCCTCATTTCGCCTCATGTCGTGGAGGTTGCAACTGCGTGTTGATCCGTCTTGATTAGTGGTGATCCTTCATGGAGCGTGACAGCGTTCTTCACTGACGTGCGCACAATTAAACCCTGTTGCACCGCATTCAGTTTCATTGCTACGGTATGCTGAAGGACAGTGACGCCAAGTCGGCTAAAAGTCTCGTTCTAATGCTCCTCAGTGTGCTCCTGCAGGTGTTCCACCTGCTGCTGTGCCTGATGTTTGGGAAAACAAGCGAGACAGGGCCACGTGATACCACACATCTGGCTCTCTCAATCTCCTCCTCCTCTCTACACTTACGCGCAATAGCTCGCAACAGTGCGGAACATTATTTTTGACCATGCGTAATGGTTCCTGATAATTCTCCACCAACCTGATGCCTCTGACTCAAATCATCACATTCGTGATCAGCGGCCAAGAATGTATACTTTGTGGCATTGGTGACGTGCCGTCGTTATGTGTAAACGCAGCATCAGAGAAGCTCTCGTGGGCGCCACAATCTTTGCGTCACGTGACCGAAATACATGCCAGTGAGTGGTGAGCTGTTCACTACGTGGTTTTGCGCACAAACTGGGATGGCGCTTATGAGGTTCTGCATACAAATCGCATCTTGACTTGCATTTACCACAGGATTTATGGGGTGTTGCAGCAGAATTGGTTTTGTTATCGGATACGAGCCTCGGTAAGCTTTCACTTGCAATGATTATCTCATTTTCACACGCTGATGTCACGGTGCTGTAGTGCAAAGTGCTGCACTGCACTGCACACTGCATTTTCATTGTGCAGTGCAAACAGAACAGAAAGAAAAAAAATGTTGCGTGCTCTGTTGCACAGTCAACCCAAATATGCAGGTAGTAACCACACAGGATGTAAATGGAACACAAGGAGATTTTTTTCACTAACACATGGGAGGGAGTCTAAGGGTACACAACAGGAGTCAATGTCAAACTCAAACCTAAATGCAGCCGGAGATAGGCAGAAAACAATCAGATTAAACAAAGGAGCAATTAGTGCAGAGAAGTCACAAAATAGCAAAACTTACCAAAGGTATCAAAGAATAATCTGACAACTGAAATAATCTGTCAACGGAAACAGTGCAGTACTAAAATAGTGACACAAATGAACAGACAAGTGAGAGGTGGTGTGATTGTGGAATGTGAAGCAGCCGTGTAGGGGAGACCGGTGACAATGACACACCTACAAACACACAGAAACTGACAGGCACAAAACAACACAAACCTCAAGGAACCCTGGGGGTGAGTAGCAAACAAACACATACAAAAAGCAAATAACAAAACAAAGGTTAAAAACCCCCCCCACAAAAAAGACTAACAACTAAGGTGGAACTCAAACAGGCTAAAGTGTGCAAACAGAAAAATCACATGACCAACAGATAAGGACACAGGGCTGAAAACACTGACAATTAAGATAGAGACACAGACAGGGGACAGATTACAACAAAAATTCTGCCTCTAATCCTGGACTGGGTCAGGTCAGCTCAGGTCTGTCCAATCCACAGAACCATCTAGAGTCTTGGATGGCAACCACCCAGCTGGTTCATCCCCATCTCTCTGGATTGGGTTCCCAATCCACTATTGGTTTATGGAAATACACCAATAATTGTTTAAATAATCCTCATTGAAATGCACCAGTTGAGAGTCAAGAATGAGAAATGTGATCTCCTTCATGGAAGGAACTTCATCTGCAGAGGTAATGTCAAAAATGTTTTTGCACTGGTTTTGTTGTGTGGGCCGCTGAAGAGGAGGTACTGCTGGCCCACCACCAGAAGGCGCCTTGCCTGAAGTGCGGGCTTCAGGCACGAGAGGGCGCTGCCGCCTCAGGAACAAGCCGTGGTGACAGCTGTCACCCATCATCCGTGACAGCTGTCACTAATCAACACATCTGGTATAAAAGCAGGAAGACACCTCCACCAAACTGCCGAGATATCATCTTCATCTGGAGGTAATACTCTCAGCCCTTTTAGTGAGATTTATAAATCTGTTATTGTGAGTGTTCGCAGGAGAACCGGTCGTTTTTGTGGAGGCTGTGCAAGACGGCGCTCCTTTTCATCTGAGACCGCTGCAACGTGTTGAGTGAGAGGTGGAGGTGGCATTCCCACCATTGTTACTGGGTGTTCACACACCCACCCTTTGACTGTCTTTTGCTTTCTGCCAGCAGTACCAGATCCGACACGCCGGGAAGGTGGCCACCTGGGGACTCCGGGACTTGGCGGCTCCAGTATTCCTCGGGTTCAGGTGGCGGTGGAAATCGTGTGGTTCCGGTTCGTTTCCAGACGGGCGTCTCCTATCGTCGAGCCTGCCCACACGACACCTTTATTAATTGACTGTTGCACATTCTGATTCTGCTGTGTTTGGTTGTGACATTCACAACAGTAAAGTGTTATAATTTGACTCCTTCCATTGTCCGTTCATTTACGCCCCCTGTTGTGGGTCCGTGTCACTACACTTTCCCAACAGGTTTCTGTTTTAGCAGATCCTTCTTATTAAATGAGTTGGACATTAATTAGGGAAAAACAGGAAGAAAATAAAATTTTACAAACTTGCATTTTCAACAAAACATTCTGTTGTGTCACCATTTTCTGTCACCATTTGTCCATCTGTTAGTTATTTAACCAAGAGAAAATCTCAAGAGGACATGAATGATTTTCAGTAAAATTACTTGATTCAAATTCCAGAATTTAATCAACACTTCCTTGATTAAACTTTGGTATTTGAATTGAAAGGTGGATCTTGTCTTTGATCATGAACATTTAAAAAAAACTTTAAAAACTTCAGCTTGTGTAATAAAGGATGTTGATTGGTTCAGACTGGGATCCATCTATAGAGCCTACTGGCTTTGATCCTGAGAACTACAAAATCAAAGCAAGAAAGAGACAAATGGTGGTTAAAAAAAACTCCTCAAATCTGAAAGATCAAAGCTCTGCATCAAAGACGAGTGATCAGAGTCAAAGGTCTGGCAATCAGGAGCTAAGATCAACAATATGACGTGTGATCAGCATGACAAAAGGACCTTTTGTCCTCACCCCCCCCCCCCCCCCCCCCCCCCCCCCGCATGATCTGAGATTGCTGTAACTGGAGCGGTAGAGGTCATGTGTTGTGGTCATTCTTATCAACCAGTCACAAGGCCTGTTCAGTGTCATATGTCAGATATCACCCATGCTTTCGCCTTGTTCTTGCTCTACTTTAGTCATGATGAGTCGTTTTGTGGAAAAAACCATTCATTTTTTTCTTGCTGACACAGCAATGGCGCTGCCATTGATCATCCATCTGTCATGCTCTTTTGTCCGGCAGGACTTCCTGTGTCTTGGGTGGATTCTGAGCAAAAAGCCACTTTTGTGTTTCATGGAAATGTTAAGAGGCTGTAGCAGGGAGTGTGAACAGATGGTTCCCAAAAACTCACCAGGTATTACGTAAATGTTTACAGCCCTTCAGCCACGAGTGATTATTACACTCAGATCATCAGTTGTTAAATGTTTAGAAAGCCATAACAGGAAACAAACCCTCGTTACGCATTAACTCTGTGCTCCATCCTAATTGTGTTGTTCTTTTCTTTTGCCTGTTTTGTTTTGGAGGGTCTCTAAATGTTCCTTGAGGGGAACACGCCACAACAATGTGATCTGGGCGAGCTTGTTCCTGAAAGACAAATTGCTCCAACGGTGTAGCAGTTGTTCATTAAAGGGAACAAAAACAAAATATTGTTACTAGAAATATGGCATAAAACATGAAGATAGAAGAAGATCAAGTTCAGATGGTATCTGAGGAGATAGACCTCGTCAAGGTTGGGGTTCCTGGTCTTACCAAAAACCCCTGCCTGGTCAGGTGGACAAATCAGATAAATACATCGTTTGACACAGAGAGGCAGATGGAGATTGGATTTGGGTGCACACTTGGTGAAAACTAACCATCAAAACCATTTTACATCCTCATTGGCAGAGGAGTCATAAACAATGAAAGGCACCAGAGGGCTGATGCAAACCCTGCACCATATATATATATATATATATATATATATATATATATATATATATATATATATATCACCAAATTACTGTAAAACTGAATCACTTCTACATTTCTATTCAAATAATATTTCCAACAGGTTTGATCCATCTAGGCTCCTTGGTTGTTGAGATACACACAAAAAGGTGCTTGTCAGACCATGTTTTCCTTGACCTTTGACCAAACTATTCCAAAATGTGAGCACCTCTAGATATCCATCCAAGTCACATTCCCACAACGTTTGAAGGAAGTTTGTCCTGCCGTTTCTGAGTTATCTTATTCATAGGCACATACTTACACATATGCCAGTGAAAATAATACTGTTATCACTACTTCACTCATGCACAGTGTATTAATGAGTACACTGACACTGAACTCTATCCCACAAGTGGTAGTGATGATATGTAGGTATAAGAATTGGCAGTAATACAAAACAGCCCATTTTACTGTGTTTTAAAATCCTGTTTCCTTGTCTATTTTGGAATGTTCTTTTACTTTGGCATAGTGTGTTGCTGATTACTATGTTTAGCCAACTTTAAACTGCTGAAAGGGTTCTATTTAACTAATGTTTTGATGAAAGACAGCTGACATTAATTAACCAGAGTGAGTCTTACTGAGCCTAGTTATCAACACAGTTTAATGGATTTGGCTACTTAGGGCCAAATTGTTGGGGTTTCAGTTGATTTACCTCTGTGTCTTTTATGTGTGTCCCATCACCTGTTGTGTGTGTCCCCAGTGTCCGTGGTGGTATGTGCCCGGTTGGCCCTGCGGTCTGACTCTGTGTTATCTGTCTGTTTGGTTGCGAGTGTGTGTGGGCACGCCCCCTGGCCTGCGTCCATATTTTTGTGTATGGATGGGCGAGCGTGTTTACCTCTAGTTGTCATCTGTGTGTGTGTATGAAGGTATGAGCATGAGTGTCGTAGTATGAATCCTTGCTGTGTGTCTCAGCTCTTGCGTGTGTGTGCGTGTGTGGTGGTTACGATCCTCCTGGTGTCTGTATGTGTTTGGTATGGTGTGTTTCGTATTGTTGTGTAAAAGTGTTTTTGGTGAGAAGTATTGGTTGAACTAATAAATGGAATAGTTTTGACTGTATTGAATGTTTGGTCTCCACAGTAAAGGTCAAACAATGTCGACGTCCATTGGATTCTATGATATGCGCCATATGTTACCCCATAATGTGATAACTAAACATGACACATGGTGCACACTATTCCTTTCCAAAACCCTATTAACTCAACCAGTAATTTGCATCACTTTTTACCAAAATTGAAGCAACTTTGACTTTTGACCCCTGTACAAACTGAAACTGACCTGTCACTATTCTTGCTGTTTTTACACTATAACTCTGAAACATTCAGTCACAGATTGTCCAAACTATAACTTTTTGGAATCTTTAAGTTCAGACAAATAATGTGATATAGCTTTCGATATGATTGGATCATCTTTTAATTTTGACCCCTGTGTAATTCTTCAATTGACCCCTACCTGGCTGCCGACTGAAAATTCAAATGGCCAATCTTTTTTTTTTTTCAAAACAATAACATCTAAGGAGTATTTGTGCCAAATTTGGTGCTTCTATCACCATTTGCATGATTCCTCTGTAAATATTCTGTTATTTCCGCACTATTGTAGTCTTTAACACAACAGTTGAAGTTGATGAGTACACTCACTTATTTTGCCTGTTATGTAAAATAATGCAGTCACACATGGCAACTGAAAGAAAGTTTATTCATGACATTCTGTTATTCTGGGTTTTTTTTTTTTTACTGTTATCATACTGTTGCAGCAGAGGTCAGCAAAGGACATTGCATGCTGTTGCTGCTTTATGTATCCTGATATTAAATGATCACATTCCTGCAAACAAAAGAGCAGGTAACTCAGAAGTTGACCTACCAACGTTACAATGTGTAGATCTTTTGCGATGACTGTATTACAACTGGAGACCCCACAGCAGAGAATGAGACAGGTAGATGAGTAAAACAGAGTATTTTGACAGCTAGTGAGCAGGCAGGGATCAAGTAATCAGTCCGCACGATAACAGCGTCCATGAGGGCGGAGGCAGAAAGGCAGTCCAAAAATACAAGCAGATTGGTAGTACACAGCAATTCTTCGTACCAAGCTACAAGTTGAGAAGTTTTGAACATTGAACCAAATTAGTCAAAACGTTACACATTCTCGAAAAATGTTGGTTTCTCAGAATGCAAAAGATAAAGAGCCGTGCCCTACTTTTACTGAGTCAAGCTCAAAACTTCCATATTGCTCCTCATAACAAATGCAGATGGCAGGCAATCTCAGAAACAATGGTAATGGCAGCAAAGGTTGGAAACAGGAAATCAAACATGTAGAAACAATGCAAGAAGACTATTCTGCGAATGAGACATTCTGGCACTGGTATGAGGGGAAAATGAAAGGTAAATCAACCCTGAAGTGATCAGTGAGGAAATAGGCGTGCACCTTTTCAAGAATGAGGGCAAATCAAAAGTAACCCCAATATTTTTGACATGGGGTCTACTCTTATTCTGAATATCTTCAAAACAAAACATGGAATCTGTGTTATATTTGTGTTTTGTATTTTGTGGTCCAGCTATTAATTGTCAGTTTTTGCCATATTTAAATAAAGAAGATTAGTTGAAAGTCAGGCTACATTGATGAACAGACAGCTCAATAATGTCACAGGGAAGGAGCTGTGTGCACCAGCATAAAGTGGAAGTCATCACTGAATTCATGGAAGATGAACAATATTGGGTCAAAGATAGAACCTTGAGGTACACCACAGGAGAGTATCTGTCTGTTGATGGGTTGTCATTGTCTTATTCAATTGTTTTTCCATTGTTTGACATCTTCATTTGTTTCTACATCATTAATCTGCTTGTGCACAATATAAGTCCTATGATATTTTGTGGTCCAACAATTAAGAGGTCTGTTTTTACAATATTTAAATGAAGAAGATTAGTTGAAAGTCAGGTTATATTGATGAACAGACAGTTCAATAATGTGACAGGGAAGGAGCTGGGTGCTCCAGCCATAAAATGGAATTCCTCACTGAATTCATGGAAAATGAACAAAGTTGGGCCAAAGACGGAGCCTTGAGGTGCACCACAGGAAAGCATCTGTCTGTTGATGGGTTGTTATTGTCTTATTCAATTGTTTTTTCCCTTGCTTGATGTCTTCATTTGTTTCTACATCATTAATCTGCTTGTGCACCATATACGTCCTATGATTAATTTATCTTTAAGGACATTATTTTTGCTATAATATTAATCAAGATGACTGTTGCTTTTCACAGACTACAGGGCCTCATATATCATTCTGTACTGCATCCCAGTTTCCAGCAAAACCTCTAATCTGCTTGTTGCTTCTTGCAGATAAGTGAAGTTTAAGCTGTCACGCATTGTAAACAGTACTGAATAATAACAGATACTCTGACATTTACTGTAAGACCTCCTCCTCTGCTCCACTGAAGACAGATGCAAGCAAATTGTGCAACAGAGTGTTTTCCACAGATTTCAGCAACAGTTTTTCCAAAACACAAGAAGTATGGTAATTTGAGTTCCACGAGCAAGTAGCTCAAAAGAAAAAGGGCGTTTTAATCCTCCCCATTAGTCACACCAGCGCAACAAGGATCTCTGTGATATTAGAACAACATTATCTGAGTCACTGTGGTGTTATCTCTGGAACCTGCAGAGCTGGTGCTGTGCTTTGAATCAAAACATAAAGGACATTACAGGGGCCCATCAGCAGATCATGCAATTAATTTCCTCCAGTTGGAATACGAGAGTGCGGAGGAAGTAGGACAGTGAACTTTCCCACTGTGCACTCCACTTCTATAAATGATTACTGTCTGCTGTCAGGTGAGGAAAAACTAAAACATCACAGGGTGTTTTTGCCATTCCTCTTGTTAGTGCAACACATAACAGAATATTTACACAGGAATCCTTCAAATGCTGATGCAAGCTTCAAATCTGGCAAAAATATTCCTCAGACATTACTCTTTTGAAAAAAATGGACTGACCACTTAGTAGAGAAGCTTGAATCTTCGACTGGACTGGGTTGCTTGATGCGAGGACGTTTCGCTTCAAATCGCAGAAGCTTCCTCAGCTAAAATGCTTGCTCTGTGTTGAACACAGAGCCCTACAGGTGCCCACAACTGCAGAGGGAAGGGCTAAAGAACAACAACATGTCCGGAAAGCCCTCACAGTATGTGGGTACCCACGATGGTCC
Source organism: Thalassophryne amazonica (assembly GCF_902500255.1). Classification (NCBI taxonomy): domain Eukaryota; kingdom Metazoa; phylum Chordata; class Actinopteri; order Batrachoidiformes; family Batrachoididae; genus Thalassophryne; species Thalassophryne amazonica. The sequence continues at coordinate 28,533,402 of NC_047120.1, read as the reverse complement.
CTGGACAAAGTGCAGAAGTCCCAGAGAACAAAGAGACCAGATAGACAGGAGACGGAGACAAGAAGAAGAGGAGTGTCTCTCCCTTATTTAGCAGGAGTAGGGGAAAAACTACAGAGGATCTTCAGACAGCACAAAATCCCAGTTTACTTTAAACCGGTTAACACCTTGAGACAGAAATTAGTTCACCCTAAGGACATGATCCCTAGTTACAAACAGAGCAATGTAGTGTATTCTATCAGATGTCAGGAAAACTGTAACGAACACTACATAGGTGAAACAAAGCAACCTTTACACAAAAGGCTATACCAGCACCGCAGAGAGGGCACCAGTGGACCTCAGTCTGCGGTTCATCTCCACCTTAAAGACACTAACCACACGTTTGAGGACAAGGAAGTTAAAATCTTAGCCAGAGAGAAGAAATGGTTTGAGAGAGGGGTCAAGCAGGCATTCTTTGTGAAACGTCTGAAACCCAGCCTTAACCGGGGAGGGGGTCTGAGACACACTTTATCCCCTGTTTAAAATGGGGTACTCAGGTCAAAGGAGTTTCAGTCTTTTGTTCATGGTAATGAGTCATTCACGTCATCAAGGGAGCCATCAGAAAGGCATCCATCCCATCATTAGAGGGACAGCTGCCCTGTCATTAGGAGGGTGCTAACTAGAGCACAATAGTTGCTAATTAGAGCTATTGTTTAGTCACTAGCCTATAGCAGTCTGCCTCTCAGTAGGAGGGGTCTGGTTAGGTTTAAAACTCCAGGTTTTGTTGGCTTCTGTTTTATTCTTCTCTACAAGAATCAGACAGAAGTCAGACTTCCAGAGCAAGAATTTTAGCTGAGGAAGCTTCTGCGATTTGAAGCGAAACGTCCTCGCGTCAAGCAACCCAGTCCAGTCGAAGATTCAAGCTTCTCTACTATGGAAACCACCTGGACAACTGAGAGCCTACACAGAAAGACTGACCAGTTGAATTTTCAGTAGGCAGCCAGATAGAGGTCAGTTGAAGAATTACACAGGGGTCAAAATTTAAAAACGCTGCAATCAAATTAAAAACTATACCACATTATTTGACTGATCATAAAGATTCCAAAAAGGTATAGTTTGAACTATCTGTGACTGAATATTATGTAGTTATGGGGTAAAAACAGCAGGAATAGTTACAAAGGTCAATTTCAGTTTGTACAGGGGTCAAAAGTTAAAGTTGTTTCAATTTTGGTAAAAAAAAAAAAAAAAAAAAAAACTGGTGCAAATTATTAGTTAACAGGGTTTTAAAAAGGAATAGTTTGGACCATGTGTCATACTTAGTTTTCACGTTATGGAGTAACATATGTCACATGTCGACAGCGACCTTGTTTGACCTTTACTTTGGAGACCAAACATTCAAGGCATTTTAATCCACAAACTGCTGCTCATTGGATATCTTCTCTTTTTTGGACCATTCTTCGTAAACTCTAGAGATGGCTGTGTGTGAAAATCCCAATCCCAGTACTTTTACATGTACATTGTTGCATCCAGACCTTTGGACTTATCAGTTTGTTCCAATCCAAAACAGCAGAGGCTTCATGTACAAAGACTTGAGTGGATTTCCAGTTGAAACATGGTGTACACCAAAACCCAGAAACTGGCATACGCACAAAAAAAATTCAGATGTATCAAAGTGTGCATACGCATGGATCCAAGCACATTCCATTTGTACATTTTACAGGAAGGTGATGAATGTTTTTGTCATCCATTAAACCGTATAAGAAGAAAAGAAACAGAATAATTTAATGAATTTATTTGATTAAAACTGGGTGACTCTCTGCACTCTTGCCCATCTTTTCTGCATATTATTGATAAAATAAAACTTTATTTCACATGCTGTTGGTAAAACTGAACTTTTTGTGTGTGTGTGTGTTCAAATGGAACTATGCAATAAATAGACTAAATAGACAACAAACTGATGTTAGAAGCACACGTCTACGAGGTCTGTTAGAAAAGTATCGGACCTTTTTATTTTTTTCAAAAACCTGATGGATTTGAATCATGTGCGCTTGCATGAGCCAACCTTGAACCTTCGTGTGCATGTGTGATTTCTTTCATGCCTGCTGGTTGCGTCATTTGCTTGTAAGCAGCCTTTGTGTGAGGATGGGTGGAGTCTCTCGTCGTTTTTTCTTTGCAAGGAAATGGCGGAACAACTGGAGCAGCGCAACTTCATCAAATTTTGCCAGAAACTGGGCGACAGCCAGGTGGAAACCATTCGGATTATTCAGACGGCTTTCGGTGACGATCCTCTGGGCATCACACAGATTAAGGAGCGGCACAACCAGTTTAAAGACATCCGCACAACGGTGGAGAGCGTGCCGCGCTCCGGTCGGCCATCAACATGCTGAAACGACTGGATCATTTCCAAAGTGAACGCTGTGGAGATGTGGGACCGTCATGTGATTATCCGAGAAATTGCGGAAGAGGTGGACATCAGCACTTTTTCGGCACATTCCACTGTGAAAGAAGATTTTGCCATGGAAAGAGTGGCGGCGAAATTCATTGGCACGAAGCTGATGGCGCAACAACAGCGCCTCCGTGATGAAGTCTCACAGGACATGCCTTGACATGCCCAGCTCTTGCATCATTCGGAAGATTCTAACGGCATTCGGTGGCTTTTCAGTCCTGTGACTATCCGAGAAATTGTGGACGAGGTGAGCATGCCACAACATGTCCTGTGAGGCTTCAACACGGAGGTGCTGTTGCTGCGCCATCAGCTTCGTGCCGATGAATTTCGCCGCCACTCTTTTCATGGCAAAATCTTCTTTCACAGTGGAATGTGCCGAAAAAGTGCTGATGTCCACCTCTTCCGCAGTTTCTCGGATAATCACACGACGGTCCCACATCACCACAGCGTTCACTTTGGAAATGATCCAGTCGTTTCAGCGTGTTAATGCCGATCGGAGCACGGCGCGCTCTCCACCGTTGTGCGGACATCTTTAAACCGGTTGTACCGCTCCTTAATCTGTGTGATGCCCAGAGGATCGTCACCGAAAGCCGTTTGAATAATCCGAATGGTTTCCACCTGGCTGTCGCCCGGTTTGTGGCAAAATTTGATGCAGTTGCGCTGCTCCAGTTGTTCCGCCATTTCCTTGCAAAGAAAAAACGACGAGAGACTCCACCCATCCTCACACAAAGGCTGCTTACAAGCAAATGACGGAACTGACAGATGTGAAAAAAATCGCACATGCGCACGAAGGTTCAAGGTTGGCTCATGCAAGCACACGTGATTCAAATCCATCAGGTTTTTAAAAAAAATAAAAAGGTCGGTTACTTTTCTAACAGACCCCGTATAAACCAATCAATGTCAGGTATCGGGAGATGCACCCTCCATGACGTCAGGACGTATGTACAAGAAAGGGTCTTTAGTTCGACCGTAACATTGCAATGCAAAAACAAACTAACCCAACTGAACGTACATAAACATGAGACTTAGTTCAGTGCTTGTTTTGGACTTTCACTTGCAAAAATGCCCTTTATTGGATTTGGACAAATAAGCCACACCAACAAATAGACAAAAACCCAATACTGTTGGTGGAGATGGTCAAGATGAGCAGCTTTACAAATTACAAAATAACACAAAATAGCAGGTTATTCCGGTGTAAATAGAATGTTCACAAGTAAAAACAATCAGCCGCCAGTGTTTTGGACTGTTTGCTTTTCCAGAACAAAGATGGACAGCTACCAGCGGACAGACGGGAAGACTTTAAATGAATCTTCCTGATTGCTCGTTTCACTGATCTATTTCTGAATGACGAGGCTGACAGTACAGAGAGGTCTGTCTCCCATGAGTTATTAAAGCTGTGGCAATTCCATTTGCACCACATCGGGAGGGAAGTGTCAGGAAAACACGCATGCCATTACTACTGATGCTTGTGTCTTTGAAGTTAATGGTAAACACCATCACTTTGTGTTTGATCTTTGCAGTTAGATGACAGTTTGAATTTTATGACTTGCAGACCTAACTCATCAGACTGGGCATTGAGATAATTAATTAAACACCAGTTAAATTAACCATTAGACACTAACCATTTAATTACAGCATTTATATACATGTGCCCTCCATTTTCAGAGCCTGTTTGTAACAGAGCGACTTTCCTTCCAGTTTAATTCCGAATAGCAAATCTGAGCATGATTTGAAGTACAACCCCAATTCCAGTGAAGTTGGGACGTTGCAAATCCCCTCCAGCCTACACTGGAGTTGCGCCAGGAAGGGCATCCGGCGTAAAACTTGTGCCAAATACCGATGCGGATCTGGCTGTATCCACTGTGGCGACCCCGAACAAAAATGGAAGCAGCTGAATGGACAACAACAGCAACAAAAATAACAATGATTTGCAAATCCTCTTCAACCTATATTCAATTGAATACACCACAAAGACAAGATATTTAATGTTCAAACTGATAGACTGTTTTGTTTTTGTGCAGATATTTGCTCATTTTGAAATGGATGCCTGTAACTCGTTTCAAAAAAGCTGGGACAGGGGCAACAAAAGATTGGGAAAGTTGATGAATGCTCAAAAAATACCTGTTTGGAACATTCCACAGGTGAACAGGTTAAATGGAAACAGGTACTCACCTGTTTCCAATTAACCTGTTTCAAAATGAAACAGGTTACAGTTTGTGGTGTCAAACAGATGACAGTTTGTGGTGTATTTGAAATTGGGATGAAATTTTCTAGACTGTTGATATTACATGGTAATTTCCGGGTATTTGTAGTCTTAACGGCTTCAGTCATGTTTGAATGTCTTTAACCTCTTAAACCCTAGGGTCCCCAAATTTGGGGACTTGCCCTGTTTTGGAACATTTGAACACTCTTAACGAACCAATGCTGACACAATATACACTTATTATACATCAAAATGTCAAGATAAGTCTCCTCTACAAAAGTATCCACTTCAATCACATATCAACTAACCACAGCTGAAACGCCAAGCAAATAAAGACATAAACTGGAATTCATTTTTTGGGAAAAAACCTCATGTACTCCTACCAAGTACTGTTCACTTTCAATTTTTTTTGCATCCACAACATCCCCTAGGACCTGTCTTTTAGCTGATCCAAACCTTTGCATTTTGGACCTTGTACAAGCTGAGAAATAAATCATAATGTATGGGTATGTGATTTTGGCTCTAGGGCTTAAGGGGTTTAAACAGGGTATTTGCAGTGGTGGGCCAGTTCCGATAATCGATAACAGATAATTATCAAAGATAATGTTTTCATTATCAGATTATCTTTTTAGATAACTTTAAAAACCATTATCGGATTAATTATCTTCCGATAAACTTTTGTGCGCTAACTTTTAGACCGCTAACATAGTAAACAAAGCTGAACAGTGGCAAAAAAATTTAAAATTTAAAATCAGTTGAGCAATTACCTGTTAAAGTTTCATAATAGATGTATAGTTCTACCCTCTGCAACAGAAGAGAACTGCTTCCAGGAGAGAACTGTTCTATCTGCAGGCAAAAAGAGACTGGTCACAAAAAAAAAGAAAAATCATTTCCTTTAATACCATACTGATACGCTGGCAATATCACCCAAGTCATCCAGAGGCATTCATTTTTAACTTATGGTTAAAATTTAACCAAACTATTTTGGACAAGTTATTTAAAATTAGTGTCATGTCTGAAGTTTTATAAAGTGAAAATATCAGATATATGTTTTAGTTTAAAGTAATGTGCTAATTTTTTAAGGTTTTAATGAGCACATGCTGTGCCCAGCAGTGCATTATGGGTAGGATAGGGTAATCTCAGTACGTTCAGACAAATGCTGTCATGGCAGTTCATGGCAGTATTCGTCCTGAAGCTGGGCAGACACTGTATGATATTTTTAATCACTGTACTCAGTTTCAGTTCAAACTGTACCACAGAACCGCAGTGTAAAAGTTCAGAGCACACGATTTATGTTCTCACACACATTGTACGTTCAAAAACCACACGTTGAACTCGTGTTTCCAGAAGCAAAACGTAAGCTTTTTTTTCAAACTTAATTTACAAAAAACTCTCGATGGGAGACATCAAAGTTTAAAAACAAAACAAAAGAACAAAAAACATTACAAGACAGGTCTGCGGTGTTTGCACATGCACATTGTGAGCGGTTGGATGCTTGTAGCTCTTCAGCAGCAGGATACCCTCACGATGGCCGACCAGAAATAATATCAAACAGGTTTGATTTCATTCGACCATACGATCGGCAATCAGGAGGTGGTTGTGAGATGTTAAACGCAGCTTGTTACTCCATGTACACTACACGATGCAGGACCGCATTAACCTGAATCTTGGGCCACAAAATTCTCGCACGATTGAAAAATCATCTGAAAAAGGGCCAAAACTCGCACAGTGTAAAGCCAAAATTTATGTGTCAGGACAATATTGAGTGCACGTTTTACAATATAATAAAACGTGCGCACATCATAAAACGTGCACACATTCTCCCCACATGCAAAACATTTTGCGATGACACTTCCAGGGCTCCATAAAAATGCCTGTTTTTATAAATAAAAAAATTGAATATTTTACAAAAGCACATTTATCTGTAAACACCTACACATGACACACGTCACATTAACATGTTGGTTTACATAATGAATGACTGAACCAATCAGTGTTTAGCAGAGGCACTTTTACCCAGAATCCTTTGCAATCTGTCTGTGTTTGTTAAAACCTCAGAATTAGTGCATTATTCAACATTAAAAGATGTATGTTATATTTTAACTTTGTACAAATGACAGAATTGACATTAATTGAGTTATTCTATCAGTATTCACACCAAACCATAAGTCAGCATGACTTTATTTTCCAAGACCTAAGCCTGACCACAGTGTTGTGATTGGTAGAGAGCTGCTTTGTGGCTGCTCTCAGGTGCTTCTGTGCTGGAAGCTGTGTAGTAAACAAAAGCTTCCAGCAGGGGGCATGATGTTCAAAGACAGAAGTGTGGGCTCATTGTTTGGGGTGAATGATTCATTTTTTGGGTTACAGCTTGTGTACACATAGGCATTAAGAAGTGCTAAAAACCTTTACAAAGCGCTATTAAAAAGAAAAAAATCAGTTACATGACACTGGGGAGTTACTGTGCAAGTATTTATAGTGGCAACTGGGTGTAAGTAAGAAATTGGCAGTGCTAAAAAAAAAAAAAAAATGCAGGTACTTTCTATTCAGTATGCTCTACTGTGCATGCCACATCACGTCTGTCAGCGTGCACCGGGGCCACACATTGCCACACCTATCACACTATGTAACTGCCGCACCGGGTCCTTTTTGGCAACCACCCAGGCAGAGAAGCAATCCATCCCCACCTCCTGAAAGTCACCATCTATCTGCCCAGAGTGACACGTGGGTGTCGTCTTAGTCTTTTCTAGTTTCTGGGGTCCTCAACACTGAGGTACCAGTGTACTACGACATGCTGAGGGGTGTACTGACGTTAGCTGACATTGCACTCTGCAAGTGATCAGGCCGAGTGCTCACCACCAAAAACTTCGACAAGAATAAAACCGAAATTCTGTCCTCATTAATTGTTCTTGCTTATTAATTAAACATTAATGTGTAACTGATTTATTAATTGCAGCTTAGAAGCCTTATTATGGAGCTTTCAAGTTTTAACTGGCCAGTGATCAGAGGTTTTACTTCATGTCAGACTGCAGCCATGCATTCAAGCTCGGTCTCTCACTTTTTCGGATTGAAGGTTCATCAGCTGAAAAGGTGGATGATGCAAACTCATTTCCTTTTTTTTCCGTGTCCTTCAGCCGTAGCGCTTTTCAAATTAAACTGTAAATGTATTTACTTTATGAATGGAGCCCATCCATCAGGCTGCCAGGCTCCCGCCGCTACCGTTAGCTGACTGATTGATTTAGATATGCATCCCCTTGAGCATTACGTTCGCTCATCAGTGTCACGTCCCTTTTGTCTGTCTTTTTCTGTCCCTTGTGCATGCTCTTTTCATCCCACTATCCTTCGCTCCATCTTATTTAGCTCTCAGCACCAGTACCTTATTGACTTCAGCCTTGATGAAGGACAGTCAATAAGTGCTAATGGCATGACAGCTCCAGATGATTGCATATATACGCTCACAAATAGAAAAACACAGCGGGCTTGTCGCTAAAAGTGCATTCCAGACAAAGTGGCCTTCCCTTTTAGTGCTGTAGTAACATGAAGTGTCCATCACGATGCATCCAGACGTCTAACTAATTACATTTTGGCTGAAAGCACACAAGTGACTTTGAAGACCTTTCAACACTTCGAAAAAGTTGAGATTCTGTCAAATGCCACCAAGGCAGTTCAGACCACTGACGGCCCCCTTACTATGTATATACAGTAATTTTGACTGCTACTGTCCATGAATGCATCACATCAAGAGTACTGTGGGGATGTCCAAATCATCACATTTTTATGCAAAACCTTTGTTAGGACAGAATGTGAACGTTAACCCTATCCCTAACCCAAGTCAAGCCTGGGAGCATGTGCTCACACCCAGATTACGTGCCATTGATATTCACGTTCCAGAAGGTCCTTATTTCCTGATAACTGTGATGAATTTCTGTGAGACACCATGTTACCCCCTCCATGTGTGCAAAGAATCATAGGACCCTGAAGTTTGAGAATATCCAGTGTCCGCATGTGACTCTACCCATACTATGAAGCTGCTGAAATGACCACCCGAAATGAAATACATTCGTGACCCAAAGCAAAAAAATGAGTTTTCACAAGGGTTTTCTCTTTGTTCTCGCATTCTGCTTGTGTATGATGTCATCAGTTTGCATGAGTCTTTTCTCACTGTCAAGGCCTTGCTGCATGGCTCAGAAATGGAGTGGACACAAATGCAAAACTCACAGACAACAGCACAGGAATAATAAAGGCTTTATCTTGGAATCAGGCTGGGTTTTGGTACACAGTTTGACAGTCGGAGAGGCGGCGGTAACAGGCAGGTGTCAGACAGAGGCGTGGTTAAAAAAGAAGCACAGTTCAAGACACAGAGAAAAGTTCATGGGCTGAGGCCAAAAGTCAAAAAACAGAACACGGTCAAAACATGGCTAGGAAAAACAGGGCAAAGACGAAAAGGCTGGAACAAGAACTCGAGAATCAACAAACTGGCAGCGACTGACAGAACACATTCACTCACTCATCTTCAACTGCTTACTCCAATAAAGGGTCGCTGGGTGTGCAATCTATCCCAGTAGTCGTAGGTGGGGTACACCCTCGTCAGGACGCCAGTCTGTCGCAGGGCCACATTTAGACAAACAAACACATTCACACCCGCATGCACACCTACACACAATTTAAAGTGTCCAATCCACCTAACTTGCGTGTCTTGGGAGGAAGCCGGAGCACCCGGAGAGAACCCACGCAAACACGGGGAGAACACGCAAACTCCACACAGAAAGGCCACAGGTGTGAATCGAACCCATGACCTGTGAGGCAACAGTGCTAACCACTAAGTCACCGTGCTGCCACTGACAGAACACACAAGGTTTAAATAGCACAGGAAGGAATGACAGAAAAGGAGACATGGGTGTGGGGAACAGTCAAGGGGGCGTGGTCAGACAAAACAAAGATGAGGGAAGACTGGTGCAAGAGAGTGCAGTTGTACAAATGGGGTGTGACAGTGACACTAATGAAAACAGGTGTGGATGAATGAAATGGAGATGAGGAAAGACTTGGTGAGGGACAAAAGTGTACAGTCACAAAATGGGAATGACAGTGACATAACCTAAAGCCAACAATAAACAAAACATAACAAAAACACAGATACCAAAACCAAAAGACAACTAAAACATCCATACGAAAACAACAAAGGGAAAAACTGAAAAGCGAACATCAAGACAGAATCTAGAATGGAACTCAACACTTGGCAACATATATAAACAGAAAATAAAACCAGTAATTAAGTAAAATAACAGCTAAACAAAGATCGCGGCAGACAGTGATTCAAAGAAAGGCGACAACCAATAACAGGATGGGGCAGGACCATGACACTCACACTCAAGAGCTGTGCTCCCAGAGCCCTGCTAGCCATAGCTGCTGGTTGTTGTGGAGGACTGAGCATTTTATTACAATTATCTGTATTAATATAGTTTACTGCAGAGTGAATTATCCAAAAATATAATCTAAAAGTCTATGTGACAATATTTATGTCAAGTGAAATTTTGACGTTACTTAATTTCAGATGTTAGCAAGGCTAGCACCAGTTACTACTTCTAGAATCAGTAGCTTGATGATTTGAAGTCCAGAATCCTTGATTACTGAGGAAATAAGATGGACCCAATTTTTTAATACCCACATGCAAAAACAGTTATGAAAGCCACCATCCAGTTCCCAAAAATATGTTTTAATAAAACAGCTGAACCAAGGTTGGCACCAGTTAGCAGTGTTAGCAGCTGTCAGTAGCGTGATGTCTTTAGGTAGTTAGTCATGATTGCTGAGGAAATCAGATTATCATAATATTTAATACCCACACCCAAGAAAACCATTACGAAAACCACCTTTCAGTCCCCAAAAATATGCTTTAATAAAGCATGTGAACCAAGGCTAACATCAGTTACTACTTTTAGCATCTATTGGTAGGCTAATCAGTGATTATTGATGAAATAAGATGGTCATAATATTTTATACCCAGACCCAAGCAAGTTGTTATAAAATCCACCATTCAGTTCCCAAAAATATGTTTTAATAAAACATCTGAAGGGGGGTGGGCTTGTTAGCAGTAGGTTCCAACACAGTTTCATGTTTTGTTTTGTTTTTTTGTTTTTATTTGTGATACCGTGAGGAAATATATTACATTATCATGATGTGGTCACTCTTAGCTCACTAATTTTAACCCTAACCATAACTGCAACACCCAGTCCCTTGTAACCCCAAATTTCGTGATACCATCACAAAATCTTTTCATGACACCACCATGAAAATCGACTGCATTTTGTGACAGTATGACAAACTAATACATTAAATGACATCTTTTTGACAGTATCACAAACTAATACATTAAATGACATTTTGTGACACCATGATGAACTTGGCGTAGTAATGGACGGTGTGTTCAGGCTTCATTTGTCCTGCCCAGGTCACGCAGGGTAACGCCAATGCTCCATCTCCTTATCCCGTAGCTGGGACGTGATGGACATTCCACTGAATGTAATATTGACTATGTGGTTGTGCACCCCCCCCAACATTTTTAGACTCATTTACAAGCAGACAGACCTTGGCAGTCCAACACACGAGTTCAGTAGTTGCAGTGCAACATAAACACTCTCGGTAGGAAAGTTTTTAAAAGCTTGTCTGTCTTGTGTGGGAGATGCTTGATTTAGGCATTTCACCAGGATAGACCTGGGACTGTTGCTCTCTGGGAACTCCGAGCACCCAGCTTGGGGTAAATGACATTGTTTAGGCAGTGAGCCAAGAATTTGCCAAGTGCCCTCTAACTGGCTTTGCCTCGAGTAGCGTGAACACGCGGTTGTACAAATCGGGCAGGCAACAGTGAGGAGGAGCGATGAATCACTTCTAAAGAGCTCTCACATTTTATACGTGCAGCCTGCAGGTGGAACATGTGTCAAGCCCATGGCTGTGATTTGGAGTGCGAATGCACAAATATCACCCGAAGCTCTGGCTTAATTCCTGAACATCCCACTTCTGCTGTGCAAAGTGTCCAGCTTGTTTTATCGTAGTTCTGTGTTGGAGTCACTGCTGATGTTGGCCTGGCTCCACACATGAAGAACTCCTCAAGGGTAAAAGTGGCGCTGCTGCTGCTGCTGCTGCAGGTGCATTATCATTTAAACCCCCCGGTTCTTTCACCCTTTAGCTACTGGCTGCAGTTTTATCAGTAAGTAGCTGTTGATCTGTGCAACTTCACATGAGGAATAACATTTTCTGATAATATAATCCTTTCTGCAGCCCACACTTGGTATCTCTTATATTCACATCTCTCCTCAGGAGAGTATCGTCCTTATCACACTGTCTCCATATTGCGATTGTGATGCACGGTGGCTGGGAGGATACAGCTGTGAAGTTTTGACGCCGGTGCCAAGCGGGGTGTATTTACTGGAACTGAATCGCGAGCCTGTGATGTCACGTTAACTTGTCTAACAGGATTATTACTCGGTTATCATGTATATTTAAGCTTTTGCAAGCTTGTGGAGGATCTTCTCTTATTTGTGCATCTGCACTGGCAGAATATTACTGTTTTTGTTTGTATTCAGCAGGTTATTTTTTAAAAAAATTTTTAACACTGAAGGTTTGGAGTCTTGGTAGAGGTATGCACTGTAATATGTACCTTTGGTTTTTTTTTCACTTATTGTCTTTATTGTAAATTAATTTTGTTGACACATGTTGACAATGGTTTCCAAGTTATAGCAGAGATATTAAACTGGTGGCTCTAGGGCCACATATGTCATATCATCATTCATATCAGGTCACCCTCACAGATTCTCCTGAAAAAATCCATAGGTGCTCCTATACCAAACATATGGAGAAATCCCAAATATTAGGCCTGTTTATGGAATAATGTTGAAACTACACTGTAGAAAAGTAACTGCTGTCTCAACAAGAAAAATTCATGTAACAATCTAGATAGACTTTTTAAAGTTAATTCAATTCAGTTAATGCCACAAGACTTCTCTAGTTATGTTGAAATAACTTTAGTTACGTTGAAATAATATAAAAAGAAATCTATGCAAATTGTTACATCACTTTTTCTCATTGAGACAGTGGTTCATTTTTTTTGTGCCCCTTCACACATAACATGAAAGATGCAGAAACCGGAAGAAAATCCATGAGCCAAACACGAAATGGGGAACGATGAACCATCCACCTGCTGTCGTGAGGGACACACGGTTGCACAGGTGTTCACGACACACCGGTGACGGTTTCATGCACGCTCATACGTGTGCACAAACACAGTGCGAGCAGCTGGAATGTGTTGCACCACATCACGCTGCTGACATGGAGAAGAATTAAATAAAAACCAGCTGTATAATTAATGAAAATCACTGGGATGATATCAATAATAAAATAATAAATAAAAGGGGATGCAATACAGAACCCTGTGGTTAAATAACACTAGTTACATAAAAATTAAATGCCACTCATGGGATTTGAACCTGCAATTTACAAAAGCTCAGATTACCAGACAGGAACTTTACCACTGCACTACAATGTGATTATGTTTACACTCCAATTACCTCAGACAAGATACAGCAATTAATCCACAATTATTACTTGTTTACTGTAATAATGGCACACATCAGAATTAAAGACAACACATACCTGTATACATTTGACATTGTTTATGTGCACTAAACTTGAGGGAGTCCGTCATCTGAATTGAGGCAAAGTGGGTGAAGGCTGCAGCAGGAGGGGCCCGCACCACTCAGCTTGGGGGGGTTGAAGACTGCAGCAGTAAAAACTACGCTGCCTTCGAGGTTGCAGGGAGGAAGCCAGGGTGAAGGGAGAGGAGAGACAAGGGGGGGGGGGGGGGAATAAGGATGGAGGGAGGGAGACGTGTCATGTGCAGATGAGTTAAGTTTCTGTCAGTTTCTGTCCGTGTGCGTGTAAAGTCTGACGCTGCTAGGCAACAACAGGCTGGGGGATAGATAGATGAGAAGGGGAGCCAAATTCCTTCACTGAGGCCGTAGATCCTTCTGGGGGAAGAACAGGGTATTTGACCTTCAGGAGCCGATAAGGCTGCCATGTTGATGTTAGGCGGAGAGATACAGAATTCCATTTACTGCACCTCTGACCGTCTAGAATACAAATTTATGAAGAATATTCTCCGGTCCTCAGCAAACTCAGCCACATGGGGTGTGCAGCCAGTACATTCTGAGTGCCGGTCCCAAGCCCGGATAAATGAGGAGGGTTGCGTCAGGAAGGGCATCCGGCATAAAACAAGCCAACCCAACTATGCAGACTCAGAATCGAATTCCCATACCGGATCGGTCGCGGCCCGGGTTAACAACGTCCGCCACCGGGTGCTATTGCCCAACAGGGTGCCAGTGGAAATTGGGCTTCTGCTGGGTGAAGACGACGAAGAAGAGGAGGAAAACGTTGCCACGAACAGCGGGAGAAGAAGAAAACTAGAAGGGTGGAAATGAGAGTGGGGACTTTGAATGTTGGTAGTATGACTGGTAAAGGGAGAGAGCTGGCTGATATGATGGAGAGGAGAAAGGTAGACATATTGTGTGTGCAAGAGACCAAGTGGAAGGGAAGTAAGATCAGGAGCATCAGCGGTGGGTACAAGTTGTTGTACCATGGTGAGGACAGGAAGAGAAATGGTGTTGGGGTCATTTTAAAGGAAGCGTATGTTAAAAGTGTGTTGGAGGTTAAGAGAGTGTCTGACAGGGTGATGAGTGTGAAGTTGGAAATTGAAGGGGTGATGATGAATATCATCAGTGCATATGCCCCACAGGTAGGTTGTGAGATGAAGGAGAAAGAAGATTTCTGGAATGTGTTAGATGAGGTGGTGGAGAGTGTGCCCAAGCATGAAAGAGTGGTGATAGGAGCAGACTTCAATAGGCATGTTGGTGAAGGGAACAGAGGTGATGAGGAAGTAATGGGTAGATATGGTATCAAGGATAGGAATGGGGAAGGACAGATGGTAGTTGATTTTGCAAAAAGGATGGAAATGGCTGTGGTGAATACCTACTTTAAGAAAAGGGAGGAGCACAGGGTAACATATGAGTGGAGGAAGGTGCACACAGGTGGACTACATTCTTTATAGAAGATGCAAGCTAAAAGAAATCACAGACTATAAGGTGGTAGCAGGAGAGAGTGTCACTAGACAGCATAGGATGGTTGTTTGTAGGATGACTTTAGAGGTAAAGAAGAAGAGAGTGAGAGCTCAACAAAGGATCAGATGGTGGAAGCTGAAGGAGGAAGACTGTTGTGTGAAATGTAGCGAGCAGGTGAGAGAAGCACTAGTTGGAGGGGAAGCAATTTTGGACAACTGGAAACGTACTGCAGATGTGGTGAGGGAGACAGCTAGGGCAGTACTGGGTATGACATCTGGACAGTGGAAGGAAGACAAGGAGACTTGGTGGTGGAATGAAGAGGTCCAGGAAAGCATAAGGAGAAAGAGGTTGGCGAAAACGTTTTGGGATAGTCGGAGAGATGAAGAAAGTAGACAGGAGTACAAGGAGATGCGGCGTAAGGCGAGAAGAGAACTGGCAAAAGCAAAGGAAAAGGCATATTGCGAGCTGTACAAGAAGTTGAATAGTAAGGAAGGAGAAAAGGACTTGTACCGATTGGCCAGACAAAGGGACAGAGCTGGAAAGGATGTGCATCAGGTTAGGGTGGTAAAAGATGCACATGGTAATGTGCTGACAAGTGAGGAGTGTGTGCTGAGAAGGTGGAGGGAATATTTTGAAGAGTTGATGAATAGAGAAAATGAGCGAGAGAAAAGGCTGGATGATGTGGTGAGAGTAAATCAGGAAGTAAAAGAGATTAGCAAGGAAGAAGTGAGGGCTGCTATGAAGAGGATGAAGAGTGGGAAAGGCAGTTGGTCCAGATGACATTCCAATGGAGGCATGGAAATGTCTAGGAGAGATGGCAGTAGAGTTTCTAACCAGATTGTTTAATAAAATCTTGGAAAGTGAGAGGATGCCTGAGGAGTGGAGACGAAGTGTGCTGGTTCCTATTTTCAAGAACAAGGGTGATGTGCAGAGCTGCAGTAACTACAGAGGCATAAAGCTGATCAGCCATAGCATGAAGTTATGGGAAAGAGTAGTAGAAACTAGGCTTAGAAAACAGGTGAAGATCTGTGAGCAGCAATATGGTTTCATGCCGAGAAAGAGCACTACAGATGCAATGTTTGCTCTGAGAATACTGTTGGAAAAGTACAGAGAAGGACAGAAAGTTACATTGTGTGTTTGTGGACTTAGAAAAAGCTTATGATAGGGTGCCAAGAGAAGAGTTGTGGCATTGTATGAGGAAGTCTGCAGTGGCAGAGAAGCATGTTAGGGTAGTGCAGGACATGTACAAGAATAGTGTGACAGCGGTGAGATGCGCAGTCGGAATGACAGACTCATTCAAGGTGGAGGTGGGATTACACTAAGGATCAGCTCTGAGTCCTTTCTTGTTTGCAGTGGTGATGGACAGGTTGACAGATGAGATCAGACAGGGGTCCCCATGGACTATGATGTTTGCAGATGACATTGTGATCTGTAGTGAGAGTAGAGAGCAAGTTGAGTCTAGTCTGGAGAAGTGGAGATATGCTTTGGAGAGAAGGGGAATGAAAGTCAGTAGAAGCAAGACTGAGTACATGTGTGTAAATGAGAGGGAGCCCAGTGGAATAGTGCAGTTACAAGGAGTAGAAGTGGTGAAAGTAGATGAGTTTAAATATTTGGGGTCAACTGTTCAAAGTAAGGGAGAGTGTGGTAGAGAGGTGAAGAAGATAGTGCAGGCAGGGTGGAGTGGGTGGAGAAAGGTGGCAGGAGTGATTTGTGACTGAAGAATATCAGCAAGAGTGAAGGGGAAAGTTTACAAAACAGTAGTGAGACCAGCTATGTTGTATGGTTTAGAGACAGTGGCACTAACAAAAAGACAGGAGGCAGAGCTGGAGGTGGCAGAGCTGAAGATGTTGAGATTCTCTTTGGGAGTGACAAGAATGGACAAGATTAGGAATGAACATATCAGAGGGACAGCTCAGGTGGGACGGTTTGGAGACAAAGTCAGAGAGGCGAGATTGAGATGGTTTGGACATGTGCAGAGGAGGGACCCAGGGTATATAGGGAGAAGGATGCTGAGGATGGAGCCACCAGGCAGGAGGAGAAGAGGGAGACCAAAGAGGATGTTCATGGATGTGCTGAGAGAGGACATGCAGGTGGTTGGTGTGACAGAGGAAGATACAGAGGACAGAGGACAGGGCGAGATGGAAACGATTGATCTGCTGTGGCGACCCCTAACGGGAACAGCCGAAAGACAAAGAAGAAGAATTCTCCGGTCCTCAGCAGCACATTCCTCAATCACTGTCTTATAACAGGAGCGTAAAATGCCTAAAATCGAAAAGGAGAAAAAAGCATTTTGTTTAAAAAAAGAGAGAAAAGCGCTGTAATAACTGACAAAACACCGTTTGTTACGGCATATTTTCGGTGATTCGTGACTGAAAGTTGTGTATTTGTGGCACTGTTGGCTTGTCATTTTGTCATAGTCCTGCAGCGCATGTCTGGCCCGAAACGCGTGTCCGGTAGAACGCGCGTTTCGGGCCAGACACGCGTGACATTCAGATTGCCTGCTGTGTGATCTGATGCTCCGTTTCACATGCAGCAGCCCACCAAGGTGCGCTGTGTGCGGCCGCTGCAAATGCAGCGATACAAATGCAGCCACATGTGTGTTGCTTTTTGCAGTGCCACACTTGTGGGGGCACTTAGATAAATTTCACATCCAGCTTGAATAGTGATCGCCTGCTCACTGTTTTCATGCTAACAGCGCAAACGGCATCATATTTTTTCAGTGTCAAGTGAGTGGTGTTAGATGTTCTTGTGTGTCACCTGGAATTTGGCTGACACCTGCTGCGAGAGGGATTGAATGATCTCTCACAGGGCACACTCTGTCTTTCAGCTGCTGGTGTAGCGAGAGGTGTACGAGGCGTTGGAGGCTGCTCCAATTTTTCACAAATGGCATGCAATTCCTCCTTTGTACGCTAGTCGGCTTCAATCGTGTTATGTGTGAAGGGGCCCTTAGAGTGTACAGACCTTTCAAATATGAAATAATTTATATTTTTGCACAATGACCCTCTGAGTCCAACTTCAAAATTCGTAGCTCCTTTGACATGACATGTAACGGTTTGGTACTTTGAGGCTCGGGACAACATTTTCTGCAAAATTCACAACTGTAAGCTAAAGCTATTTCATCTTAACCAGAGAAGTCTTGTGAAATTAACTCAGTCAATTGACACCTGAAATAACTAAGGTGAAATAACTTTTAAAAAATGTATGCAAATTGTTACATCAATTTCTCTCAGTGAGACAGCAGTTAATTTTTTAGAGTGCACATCAGATGTATGAGGTCTGTTAGAAAAGTATCTGACCTTATTATTTTTTTCAAAAACCATATGGATTTGAATCACGTGTGATTGCGTCAGACAAGCTTAAACCCTCGTGCGCATGCGTGAGTTTTTCCACGCCTGTCGGTTGCGTCATTCGCCTGTGAGCAGGCTTTGAGTGAGGAGTGGTCCACCCCCTCGGCGGATTTTCATTGTCAGGAAATGGCGGAATGATTTGGGCTTTTTTTCCATCAGAATTTTTTCAGAAACTGTTAGAGACTGGCAGCTGGAAACCATTCGAAAAATTTATCTGGCTTTCGGTAAAAATTTTACGGGCTTCACAGAGAATAAGGAGTGTTACTGCAGCTTTAAGGACGGCTTTAAGGACGCTCGGCACGCCGCGCTCCATGCCGCCATAGAGAGCCACAAACCACCGGATCATTTCTAAACGGATGGCTCTGTGAAGCCGGGACCGTCGTGTGCACTTTCTCTGGTTATCACAAGAGCTGGACATCAGCCATTTTCCATCAGATTTCACTTTTAACAAGAGATTTTGTCATGGAAAGCCGAGCGGAGGCTTCGCGCGTCATGACCGATTTGCTGATGGAGCGAGACAAAGGAACACCTCCGTTTTGGTCTCACAGGACGGCTTTGAGATGGCGTTCAGACAGCTGTCGGTGGTTTTTCCATCGAGTGATTATCTGAGAAATTGTGGATGTGCCTGGACATGCCAGAACCATAACTTCAACAGATTTTTTTTACAGTGTGTCTTCAGAACTTTTCCTCCTACACAGCTCTGAAAATGCCCATAAATTCTAATAGTACCAAAACAATGTCCCTTCTGAGAGCATCTCACTCAAACACTACTTTGAATAAAGCACTGTTTTTTTCCAGCCATTTATGACAAATTAAATCATGTGTATGAAGTCATGACATTTATAGCTCCTAGAAGAGTCAGAATAATTTTTTTAAAATTTTTTATTCTTTGAAATGCAGTCTGTTTTGAAATATCCTCAAAATTGCATATTTTCATTCTCTCATTTGACCACGGGGCAGTTAACTATTTTTCTGAGCTTCCTTCTGGAGTTACGATTTTTTAAATACATGTTAAATCCTTAAGATTGTATCAGTATCACAAACAGACTCAGAAAGTGAGAAAACTACTTATATTAGTTTCAAAAGTGTGAGATGTACAGACTTAATATTGGGAATTTCTCTACAGGTTTATACCATACATCTGCACTTTTTAAGGGAATCTGAGATGGTAACCTGGGAAAAAAAATTCTCAAACTGGTTGATTTGACATTGAATGAGTCAATACTAGTCAGAAAATTACTGTCCGTGGCATAATTTAGCTTTTTTCATTTTTAAATACAACCATTTCATCATTTTATTGTTATACTTTTAACTTTGTAGAGGTTAAAGACCATATACTATTGCCAGTTTTAACTTTCAGCTATGTGATTGCCTATTCTAATCCAATTACATTTTTTCCACAAATCTGATTGGTTAATCGTGTGATTTCAGATCGTATAATATCGGGGTAACGGTGGCAAAACATTTTGTGTTCTGGCGAGATGTCATTCCTGTCGAGAGGCCAGTCCTCCCGGCAACTGCGCATGTGCACGTATGTGCATTATTGTCGGGATGCAGAACTGTCGATTTATGCAGCGAGATGCACATCTCGAGAGAACACTGGCCACACGTGTTGCTATGCAGATGTCATAATGGCACTAATGTCACATACCGCCCCCGCCGACATGGGTAAATTTAAGCTACCATACGAAAGTATTGATGTAGATTCTGATACAGAATTACCGTTTCTTATTTGATGGATTTGATGGATTTTCGCATTTGATGGATTACTCTGCACCCTGACCGCTGTTGGAGCAACACTGTCTCGATGGTAAGCCTCGCCGACCAAATTCCCTACAGAAAAATAAACTGTGCAAACAATGGAAATGGATTAGAATGGGAATAACCCCCTTATGTCTGATGATTTGCAGACATTCATGCTGATTATACGGTCGCAAATATGCGTTTTACCGTATAACAAAGGTAAAGCTCAATTTGCAATCGTAAAACCAGCATGAACGCCCGCAAATCATCAGACACAACAGGGTTATTCCCTAATTGTAAGTCAATCATACTGTGTTTTTGTGGGGGGTGGTGGTTATCAGTTATACAATAGTTTTACGTCAGTATTATTATTATTATTATTATTATTATTATTATTATTATTATATTATTATTATATTATTTTGTTGTATAATTGTACTAGGAGAAAATAGTTTAACCAGTGGCCCAGATATCATTACTTCTGCCAAGGAGCAAATATTTTCACCGATATTTATCTGTTTCTTAGCAGGATAACTCAAATAGTCATGAATGGATTTCAGTGAAATTTGGTGAGCAGACAGATCGTTTTCAGCACTCTCTGAGTGCTTTCTAATTTGAATATGAGATCACGGATTTACAGACTACGTACACCTTTATACTTTCACTGGAGTGATTATTTGGAAATAAATGACAATTTACCCAATGAAAGCTAAGAAAATGCTCCCAACAGAAAAGTTAACAATCAAGTTAAATAATCAGTCAGGTTTTAATTCAAAGCTAAGACATTTATTAGGTGAAATGTGATTGCATGCATGATAGAAATTAGGAGCAGGTGTGGTTGAATTTGCATCTATCTTGAAATGAGCTAGTTTGTCAGCACCTTTCAGATCCAAAGCCTCCATCTGCACTGAAAACCCAAATGTTCAAATTAATTAAAAAAGATTAAGTAGTATAAACTAAAGGTTTTAAGAAAACATTCTACTTACTTAAATATTTCAAGTTTGTGTAACATGATGGTGCTTTTTGAGTAAATCAAATTCAGAATTTTTGATTGACTTGACGTAATTGTATATTAAGTAAGCAAAACGTCAAAGCATACCTTAAGCCCAACTTAAAACAATTAAGTAATTATATATCAAAATATGTGAGTGACTAAACGAACACTTTAGTAGGGCTGGTTGCCAAGTGGTTAGTGGGCTTGGTTAAGGTCCAGAAGGTTCCCAGCTCAAACTCCAGCCCTGCTACATTTCTCCTTGTAATGTGGAATTGAGTCACACTGTAAAACTCAATGAGTTAGTTGAACTCAAACCATTTGAGGAAACTGATTGCCTTAAACCATTTGAGTTTGCCAACTTAAATAAAATAATTTTCAAAAATTTAATTGTTAAAGTTTTAGTAACTTAACAATTTATAGTTAGATAAACTTATATAAATCTAGTTTATGTTTTTCAATAAAAAAGTGACAAATGAATTTCTGCCTAAAAAATTTGCATTACATTTTGGATTAGATTTTTTGATGCATTCTTTGGTTTACTTGTTGACTCTGCGTTGTATCGTTATGACTCTGCCCATGCACTCCCCTCTGGACGCGAACCCACAATCTCAGGCATGGAAGTCGGACTCTCTAACCAGAAGGCTAAAACCCAGGGCTCTGGCCTTGTGACCAGAGAATTCACAGCGACACCTGCTGGCCTCGTTACATAAACTCAATAAAAATGAGTGAATGGAATGCACTGGAAATACATCACCAACACTTAAATGCGCCAAAACTTTAAATGCACTTAAAGGAACTAAGTTGTCATGACAACAATGTTGTGTGGGCCGCTGAAGAGGAGGTACTGCTGGCCCACCACCACCAGAGGGCGCCCTGCCTGGAGTGCGGGCTCCAGGCACCAGAGGGCGCCGCCGCCTCACGGGAGCAGCCTCGGTGACAGCTGTCACCCATCACCTGAGACAGCTGACGGCAATCATCAGTGGGGTATATCAGCAGGACGGCATCTCCACCTCATTGCCGAGATATCGTTCTACCTGGAAGGTAATATTCTCAGCTGACTGCTTGACAGTAACCTTTTGTGACTTTTGTGAGTGATAACAGACCTTTTTTCCAACGAGAGGTGGAGGTAGCTTTCCTGCCGTGTGGATTACTGGGTACAAACGCGCCCACCTTTAATTGTGTTTTTGTTCCTCGCCAGCAGTACCAGGTCCGACACGCGGAGGCAGTGGCCACCTGGGAGTTCGGGACTTGGCGGCTCCAGTATACCCGGGGTCCTGTGGCGGAGGAAGCCGTGTGGTACCGGTCTTACCTTGGAGAGGCGTCTCCTATCTTCGAGCCTGCCCACACGACACTTTTGTAAATTGACTGTTGTCCATTTCTGTGATTGGTTGTATTCGTTGTGCACATTCACAACAGTAAAGCGTTGTTATTTGACTTACTCCATTGTCCGTTCATTTGCGCCCCCTGTTGTGGGTCCGTGTTCCTACACTTTCCCAACAAACAATCCATTTTTGAGTTAGTTTAATTAATGGAAATGAGTGACTATAACTGTTTTCAAAGTTTGAGTTACATTAACTTAATTATTGTATTAAAATGGAGTGTTCGGTTTAACAGTGCAGGAAGGGCACCCGGTGTAAAACTTGTGCCAAATTGAATCTGCTGTGGCGACCCCGAGTGGAAAAACAAGGGAGCAACCAAAGGGACTTAATGAACATGTTAATTTAATTGTCATCATGAGGTACAAGTAGCGCATAATCAAAACTTTTAAGTTCTGAGAACAATTGACTTTTAAGTTTATGAACTCAAAACTTTTGTGCCAATTGATTGCCTGAATATTTTTGAGTTCTGCTAACTTGTTTGGGTTTACAGCGTGGTGGCCACTAAGGTCACTGCTGCTTGCTAATAAGGTAACATATAAAAGCAGCGCTCTGCATGTGCAACATCTACCGAACAGCATGAATCTGAATAATGATGTGTAGCGGCATTTGGGGCAGTCGAATCCACAGTAACAACTGCTAAAGCAAATCGTTTCTTTCCTGCAGACCCGTCAGTGACATCACAAGCGAAGTTGTCCGATTGCTTTAACAAAGCAGTGTTGCTATGTCAGTGAGATTTTGTGAGATTGCAGAGATGAAGAATGTAGTGTAGACTCTGTGCAGCCTTGGCAGCGACCTGGTTCCTGATTGAGACAGATATGTATGTAAATGCGTCAGCATGTTGACAGGATGTGAGTAGCTGCTTTATTCTTCCACAGTGTTGCATCAGTGAAGGTCCTAGAAGCTGTTGGCGTAATACGTGTGACTCACAACAATTGAGCTACACAGAAAAGTGGAGGTGGTAATAAAAGATTACGTTTTTTTTAAGGTTTTGCGAAACGCTGCATCAGCCTGAATATGCCGTATATAAAAGAGTGTCACCGGCAGCAGCTGGATGCCACTCTGAGTCTAATTTCTCTTCTTTTTACCAGGGAGGCGCCAGTAGGGGAGGTGGACTGTGCTCAGCAACCCATCATGATCATCGTCCTTCAGCTATTCCTCCCCAGTAAAACCTCCTCCTCCATGTCACATCCCTGCGTCTGAGCTGGGGCACCTGGGAGTCGCAGGCCAACGACACCATGGCGCAGATAGACTACAAATACAGGATACTGGGCTCGCCATTGGATGATTACCGCAAGAGACCGCTGCTACTGCAGGTGGATGATGCGCTGCTGAACCTGTTTGCGGTTCTGGAAGTGAAACGGGAGCTGCCGAGGCGCTGGGGCACACTGGGGTGCTTCCGTAAGGTCAGGCTCTGCAGCTTCCTGTTCGGCCTGGTCATCACATTCCTCATCATGGCGTCGTATGTTCTGACAGGAGACAAGAAGGGCCTTCTCCTCACGCCATCTCCGTATCACTTCAGCGGGCTGGTCAGTCAGGGACCATTTGCATTCAACTTCTCGTCAGTCAAGGATTTCACTCATATCAAAATAGTCGTCAAGGCGATCACGTCCAAAGTGGACTTTGGCAGGAGTAGACAGCTTCCGTCTTTCAAAGCTTTGGTTTACAGTGAGCCGCATGTGAGTATCAAAACACAAATCTGTCATCATGTAGTGGAACAATCTGTCATGAAAGTGTCACATGTCACATGTATAACAAGAGCAATTGGAGATTTCTGACGTCCACCAATCCAGATCCGAATCACCTCCAAAATTCAGTGGAGTCTTTCATGCCCTGATGAAGTACTTTTGAAGTAATCCTTCAAAGCCTATATAAAGTGAAATCTTGATCCAGAATCCGGATCCGGATCTGGATCACTTCCAAAATTCGGTGGAGACTTCCATGGTCTAATATCTATCTGTGGTGCGAATTTTGGGAGAATGCACAAAGTAGTTTTTATAGTAATCCTTCAAAGCCTGTATAAGTAAAACTTGATCCAGAATCCAGATCCAGATCACCGCCAAAATTTAATGGAGTCTTCCATGACCTCATATGTATCTGTGGTGAAAATTTCATCAAAATCTGTGTAGTAGTTTTGATGTAATCCTGCTAACAATAATCCTTCAAAGCCTATATAAAGTGAGAGTTTATCCAGAATCTGGATCTAGATCACCTCCAAAATTCAATGGATTCTTCCGTGGACTAATAACTATCTGTGGTGAAAATTTCATCAAAATCTGTGCAGTAGTTTTGATGTAATCCTGTTAACAGTAATCCTTCAAAGCCTATATAAAGTGATACTTGATCCAGAATCTGGATCTAGATCACCTCCAAAATACAATGGATTCTTCCGTGGACTAATAACTATCTGTGGTGAAAATTTCATCAAAATCTGTGTAGTAGTTTTGATGTAATCCTGCTAACAGTAATCCTTCAAAGCCTATATAAAGTGAAATCTTGATCCAGAATCCGGATCCGAATCTGGATCACCTCCAAAATTCGGTGGAGACTTCCATGATCTAATATCTATCTGTGGTGCGAATTTGGTGAGAATGCACAAAGTAGTTTTTATAATAATCCTTCAAAGCCTGATCCAGAATCCAGAATCCAGATCCAGATCACCGCCAAAATTTAATGGAGTCTTCCATGACCTCATATGTATCTGTGGTGAAAATTTCATCAAAATCTGTGTAGTAGTTTTGATGTAATCCTGCTAACAATAATCCTTCAAAGCCTATATAAAGTGAAAGTTGATCCAGAATCTGGATCTAGATCACCTCCAAAATTCAATGGATTCTTCCGTGGACTAATAACTATCTGTGGTGAAAATTTCATCAAAATCTGTGCAGTAGTTTTGATGTAATCCTGTTAACAGTAATCCTTCAAAGCCTATATAAAGTGATACTTGATCCAGAATCTGGATCTAGATCACCTCCAAAATACAATGGATTCTTCCGTGGACTAATAACTATCTGTGGTGAAAATTTCATCAAAATCTGTGTAGTAGTTTTGATGTAATCCTGCTAACAGTAATCCTTCAAAGCCTATATAAAGTGAAATCTTGATCCAGAATCCGGATCCGAATCTGGATCACCTCCAAAATTCGGTGGAGACTTCCATGATCTAATATCTATCTGTGGTGCGAATTTGGTGAGAATGCACAAAGTAGTTTTTATAATAATCCTTCAAAGCCTGATCCAGAATCCAGAATCCAGATCCAGATCACCGCCAAAATTTAATGGAGTCTTCCATGACCTCATATGTATCTGTGGTGAAAATTTCATCAAAATCTGTGTAGTAGTTTTGATGTAATCCTGCTAAACAGTAATCCTTCAAAGCCTATATAAAGTGAAAGTTGATCCAGAATCTGGATCTAGATCACCTCCAAAATTCAATGGATTCTTCCGTGGACTAATAACTATCTGTGGTGAAAATTTCATCAAAATCTGTGCAGTAGTTTTGATGTAATCTTGCTAACAGACAGATAAATATATAAATTAAAGAAATGCAGATGATTTCATTACGTCCTTGTCAGATGTAATAATCAGTGAATACATCAAAAAACAGTATTCCGTGACTAAATATCGTGCATTCCTTTGACCTTGACCTTTAAGGATACTCAAAGTAAAATTGAGTGGTACGTATATTTGGAATGCCTACATATCACTTCCCATTTAGGCCAAATAGTAAACACGGGCCACTCTGTTTCCGTGTATCCACCAAAGGTGATCAATGTTTGAGTAACCTTCATTTTGACCTTCAGGTTCTCTCAAGGTCAAATCTGATGGCATATTTTGAAAGCCACCACATGACTTCCTCTTCATGTCTAAAAGTAATTATGAGTCTTTTAACTCTGTTTCAGGAGTTACAAACTTTTCCTCCTGTCTATTTTCATTGGGCCAAAATTTTGACTTTGCACTGTGAGCTTGATCTCTGACTTCAAACACCTCATCCTTGAGTGGAGCACAACTCATTCATGAAATTTGGTTGAAATCCATCCATTGGTTCTGGAGATACACAGGTGAAAACAATAAGCCCTTTGACTTCTTTCATGTGCTTCATAAATGCTTATATACAGCACTGACCTGATGGCCACCATCAAATTGTGAAGCAGTAAAATTTTCCCAGAATTTATGAACAAGGAGTGAACCATGACACATATCACTATGCACTGAATTTAACTCCTGTTCCTGATTTCATTTCTATTTTCATGGAATTTGATCTTGATCTCTGGCTTGAATCTTTGACCAACACTAACCAAAGTCAAATCACTTCTTCCCATCCATGGGCTCAAGGTATTTGCCAAGTTTGATCATGAACAATCTTTCAAGGTGTAATCCCTCTGAATGTTTCACAAAATTTATGTATATGTAAATTTATGTTGAAATAGTTGTTAGAAAGTAACTATTTCTGTGGTCTATCACAAAGTTACAGCTAATTTTATTGCTGGTAAAGTATTTATTTTGTGGGGAATCCATGGCAAATGTAACGACTTCACTCCCAGAGATTTTTCAGCCAACATTACAGAGGAAGTGCACACTGTAACTGTAATTGATGTTAGTATCGATAACTAAAACAGGCCCATGTGAGTTTAGTTTTTCCTTTCCGGCAGATATCCAGCAAAACGTTCTTGTGAAATATAGTCATATTTTACCCAGAATTTTTTCCAACAGCAAATTGGGTGGTCTATGTTTATTTGTTGTCCATTCACTGTTTTTCCATGTTACATCATATACATCTGTACAAACTGACACTGACCTTTGTCACCATTCTTGCTATTTTTACCGCATAACTTTATAACATTCAATCATTTTTAAATTTTGACCCCTGTGTAATTCTTTAATTGACCCCTACCTGGCCGCCATATTGGATTTTCAAGTGGCCAGCACTTTTTTCTCAAGTACTGATTTACGTAGAACATTCATGCCAGATCTGATGCTTGTATCACCATGTGAAGGATTGTTTCAGTTATCTACTGCACTACATCTCGTAGTCAGTCCATCACCTTGTGGTGCAAAGCTATCAGCCTTGTGAGACACTGTCAGTACCTCAGACAGAGACAAAAAAAATGAATCAGTCAGCCAGAAAAACTGCACCTAAGGTATGAGTTCACCAGCAATAAATCGACAGGGAAGCAGAGAGAATACTAAGGTGCTTGCTGGAGGCTAGCCCTAAGCTTCACTAACAGTCCCAGAATTAGGATAAAATGAGGCGAACACCTGTTCCGCTACTAATAAGATGATTTAAAGGGATTAAAAAGCAGAGTACCATACTATGCCAGTATGCTAGCCATACAAGAGGGAAAATAGATGCGTCTTAAGTCTGGACTTGAACGTCTCTACAGAATCTGACTGTTGTATTGATGCAGGGAGATCATTCCACAAAGGAATTCCACAAAGCTCTGTGGCCCGCAGGCTTTTTATTCACCCGAGGGACACATAGTAGTCCTGTCCTATGCTATGTTAGTAACAGAATCTTAAAATGCGACCTCACAGAGTGATGCCTAAATGGGTGTAATGTGGTAAAACTTTCTGGTTCCTATCAAAACTCTGACAGCGGCATTGTGAACTAACTTGAGACCGCTAATGGTGAATTGCAGTACACCAGAAAATAGAACATTGCAGTAATCAGGGATTCTGCATCAGCCATAGACAGGATAGCATGAATCTGTGCTATGATTTGCAGGTGAAAGAAAGGAGTCCTCATAATATCTCTGTGTAGATCAAAGGACAGTGTGGAATCAAAACTCACCCCAAGGTTCCTCATTTTGTCTTTGTGATGTATGACAGGTTAAATGTTAGCAGGTCAAACTAATGCCGATGTTTTGCTGGACCAAGAGCTGTCATTTTGGTCTTATCTGAGTTTAAAAGTAAGAAATTACCAGCTTTTTACTGACGCAAGACATGACGGACCCCTGTGGAACTCCATATTTCATATCACCAAAGACAGAGGTAGTATTGTTGTACAGGACACAATGACAGCGACCGTTTTGGCAAAATGTCAATCATGCAAGGACAATCCTAGTAATTCCAAAATAATTTTCCAGCCTATCAAGTAAAACAGGATGACCCACCATATCAAACACAGCACTAAGATCTAACAACACCAGAACCGTAGTGGTGTCTGAAATCCATTACAAGCAGAAGATCATTTACCACTTTAGTGAGAGCTGTCTCCGTGGAGTGATGCCTTATAAATGCAGACGGCAGTGGCAGAAAGAGAGTATTCTCAGTAAGGTGGTCCACGAGCTGCTGTGAAACCACTTTTTCAGAATTTTAGAACAAAATGATATCGACCTGCAACAGTAACTTAAAGTCACAGTTTCTTTGGCTTTATGATGCTACCACCAGAATATGCATAGTGTGGAAAACTGAGTTTCTTGTTGCACTTTTTACCCATGTGGTCCAAAATTCTAAAAAGTTGTCCTTCCCCCCGCCAGAAAATGTACATTTTGATCATATAGGTGATATAAGACCACGAAACACTATTTGAATACTATGGAACAAAACTGTAGCAGTAACATAGAAAATTACTTTTATGACTTAAATTGTAAAAAAATTTAAAATGCTTACTACATTTCCCCGATTATAAGTTGCACCTGTCAAAAAATACTTCTTGAAGAGGAAAATCCGTATCATCACCTTCCTAAACTAATGGCCTAAGTCATGTTTTGGAAAATATGACTTAGGTCATTATTTTAGGAAGGTGACGATATATAAGTCAATCAGACGATAAGTCATACCTTTTTCTTTTCTGTATTATTAACACTTTAATGTGTAATTTTTGTGCATCATTGTAGTGTACTTTTTATTATTGGCTTTTAATCTTTTATTGGAGTTTATTTTGTTTAGTACATTGATTCCTTGGAAAGCCCTATATAAATAGCAATTATAGTTGTTTTTTTTAAAAACGAACAAGTAATTAATTAGTATACAAGTCACACTGGAGTATAAGTCACAGGATCTCCCAAAATAGTAAAAAACCTCATGACTTAGAGTCCAGAAAATATGACACACCTTTAAGTTATCTTACCTACAAACATAGGTACATTGAGACCAAGGTGAAGAATCGCTATTAATAATAATCAGAATCAAATTTATTGCCCAGTATGTTCTCACATACAAGGAATTTGATCTGGTGTCACCGGTGCATAAACAATCATAAAAAGAAAAGGAAAAATACTTCTGTAAGAAGTAATTGGTGCATAAACAATAGAAATAAAAAGGAAAAAAAATACTTCTGTAAGAAGTGAAGGAATCAAATACACAAATAGGCAAAGCTATGTTCACTGTCTAATAAATATAACATAGTGGAATGGGGCTGTGCAAGGAATGCAAATGTACAGTACAGGGATGACCAGTCTGTACTTTGTGGGAGTGGGAGGGGTTAGGGTAAATGGTGTCTCTGGCATTATTTATAAGTCTAGCTGCGGATGGAAAGAAGCTGTTTTTGTGTCTTGAGGTTTTAGTCTTGATGGACCTCAGCCATCTATCAGAGGGGAGGGTGACATAAAGTTTGTCCTGGGTGAGAGGGATCGGCCACAGTCTTCCTTGCTCGCCTCAGGACCCTGGAGGTGTATAGGTCCTGTAGGGATGGCAGATTGCAGTCGATCACCTTCTCTGCTGTGTGGATGATACGCTGCAGTCTGCTCTTGTCCTTAGCAGTGGCAGCAGCATACCAGACGGTGATGGAGAAGGAGATCAGATAATAATAATAATAATGAAAATTCCACAGCTGACAAAAGATTTTGAGTGGCAAATGTAACCTAATTTTCTGGTTGAACTCCTGAAATACTTGGGGAGGCTATAGTGTTATCGTGCCTCCCCCCCTTTTACAACTGCCTATGCCCCAAGTTTGAAGACTGTTTCATACGTATTTCATGTTTGCCTCTAATGAAAACAAAATCTGGAAGACAAATATCAAAAGCACTTTTTTCCCTGATTGATTAGTAATTAATGTCAGTGTTCATGTCATCTCCCCAGTTAGTCATTGACAAACGTGGCCTGCATGATGTTGATCCATGTTCCAATCGACAACCACAGATGTGTCTTGAAGCATAATTAAATGCTAAGATGAAGGTAACTTGAATCAGTATTCCGAGCTACATATTGTCTGTGGCAGGTTCAATGCACTCATGGCGATGTAATTCCCCACTGGGCTGCAATTTTAATCTAATTTATGAAGAGATATAAAACCGCACTGAAAAGCTTTTATGGCACTGTATGTCATACCAGATAATTGCTTATGTCACTGCCTGTTTTTGTTACAAGATTTAAAGCTGAAAGAATCTTCTGGCTTCCACGCAGTGTCTGTCTCTCCTCACAGCCTGGCTCTAATAATCTCGTCGATAATGGATTGTGCCCAGGCGTTTGCAACATAACTAATTTCTTATTGAACAAGCTAATGAATCAGAGAATGTGGCTGCGGGGCAATCAATAGCACATCCTGCATTAATTGTCCTTAAAATACTGTCTCATATATGCAGATAGTAAATCATATGGACTCGTGGTGTTGGGTAATCTTCACCAAAAGACAGTGATGAATCCCGCAGAGTAAGTTCATGAAACTTGGTGAATTAGCACTGATTCACACCACACACTGGGCACCTCAAACCATCATTAGGAATCAGAACCGTGATTACAAGACAGCTTGCTTTTTCAAGACATATTGTTGGAAAAAGACTTTTTGAAGACCAAATATATTTTTTACCTGAGGCCATCAAAATATAGCCATCGGGTATTGCGAAGGCTTTGTGTCCGTTCCTCTGTTCATCCGTCTGCCCGTCCGTTCATCCGTCCATTCATCTGTGCATCCGTCTGTTCATCTGTGCATCTGTCCGTCCATCCATCTGTCTGTGCTCAGCACAAATCCAGTCCTATTACTGCCAGGGTCTTGAAATTCATAGGGAACATTCTTTCGATACAGACCTTGGACAAGTTCAAAGATGGCTAACCTTGATCTATTTTAACATGCCAAAAGGTCACATTCTGTTTCCTGTTTTTGTGCTATGAATCATGCAAATCGTTTTTTGTGGGGGGTGGGGGTAGTGACAGCCAATCAGAGTAGAGAGGCACTGTGACATCACCGGCTGGTCTCTCTCTGGTTGCTAATCCAACATAGTGGAATCCACTCAAAAACCGCTTTGTTTCTGTGTAAATATAACTTGTTTCTCATTTATATATTATGTAAAAGCTAGCAAGAAATAGACACTTCTAAAACTGAAAATGCTGCTTTTGTAACCTGATAACACCTCTGATAACACAAGACATCTCACGGGCGTCAGTGTGCACGCACATCACACTCGGTCAAAGGTAACTTCCGCTCTTTTCAAAAGCTCATGTACACGCACACGCACGCCCTCCTGCAGGTGCCATTAAAATGTAAATAAAATATGGTTTATGATTTTTGAGTGATTGATTAAGTTTATTCTGCAACATCAATATAAACATACAGAGGTAAATATATATATATATATATATATATATATATATATATATATATATATATATATATATATATATATAACACAATAAAGCATAAACACTTATTTCCATTATGATCCTTGTGAAATTAGCATGTGACCAAAACGTTGGGCTTCATTGAGCATGTACAAATTGTACATATATATATAAAATTAAACAACTGCAAAGTATAAAGAAGACAATGCTCATATGGGTATTTGAGCATTGCTGTATTTGAGCATTGCATTATATTTAATGATAACAAAAAATTATTTTATTTAAAAATACCTCATAAAAGCAGCTCCTCATTTCTTTTTTCTGACTGCTAGCATTTTCAAGATGTGCTTGTCATCTTCTACCATTACAATTGGTCACACCATTACTTCATGGCTGCTTGAGAGTTGTTTGATGACTCTTGTATTTATCACTATGGGCTTACAGTTTGCATCACAACTTCTCCTCAGTTGCCCAACCCAGATTTTTCCTTGGAGAAATGCACTGTCATAAAAAAGTAGGGAAAACATTTTCTGGCATTTCAGACCAAATAACTACTAAAGTGTGAAAATAATTGACAGCTTAATCAACAATAAAAAGAATGGTGTGTGTACATTTTCAGATGCACATGAAGGTTTACATATCTACAGATTCTATATATATGTGCATGTCAATGTGTGTGTGTGTGTCCTGAGTTGACGCAGCAGAAGCTCATTACAGCCTGGGTTGCTTTTTTGTTTTTTTTTGTCTTGACAGATGTTTTCTGTTATCCCACGCACATTCTTGCCTGGTGTCAAGAACCCCTGCTGGTATGAGGAATACACTGGGAATATCACTCTGGACCCTTACAGGACAAATTTATATGCACACTACTCCAGGCGCTTCCGGATTGTGTTTAAGAACCTGAGGAATACCTTCAGAGAACACTTGTTTTACCGTGACAGTAAACCGTACCGGATCCGGTGTCTTCCTTATTTCTATATCATTGGACAGCCAAAGTGTGGCACAACAGACCTGTACAACACACTGAGACTTCACCACGATGTCAAGTTCACTACTTCCAAGGAGCCACATTGGTGGACACGCAAGAGGTTTGGTGAGTAGGTCAAGCTATAATGTTACTTCTTCAAGTTGGTGTAGCTCCAGTCAGTGGGCTTCAGAAAATCAGTGACAAAAATTTGAAAAAGTCCCAACTCAAACCACAGGGCTGTTTTTGAACATAATTAAATGCACCTGTTTGTCATTATATCATTAAGATGTTTGCAGTTTTGCCATTTTTCAATCATAGAGGGACGTCCTTTGGGTATTGCCCAGCCCATTGCACAAAACTCAAATACATATGTCAAATAACACAATAATTCAAATGTCAAAGAGTACTCGGGTCTGTTTGGGGCCCCACACCTATGAAGTCACTGAAAAAAAATCACTCACTAGCACTGAGGGACTCAGACTGACACCTATATGTGGTGAGTGTCAAATGTGTAGAGAGATTCACTTATCTCAGTGGTAACATTTGTGTCTCTGGATGCTCGGCCCTTGAGAGCGAGATGCTGTGAAGAATTAATGGAGTTATTATTTTGCTGGATAGAGGTGGTTGGTCTTTACTGGAGAATGAAGGACCAAGTCTTTTGGGTCCTGGTGCTTCCTGTGTTATTGTGCAATTGTGAGAGTTGGATGCTAACCATTGACCTGAGGCAATAACTGAATGTCTTTCGCACTAGATTCCTGCCTCATACCACTGGAATGACTTTGTTTCAAACAAAGACTAAGATGAGAAGTATCACTTGCATTGTGAAGAAACAAGAACTGCAACATTCTGCCCATGTGACGTATTTGTCTGGGTTTTGATCATAAAGTGCTATGGAAACTTTTGTTGCTATGGAATCAGATTAGTCAAAGAATGTGAGAAACTGACACTGAAAACATTAGAGTCTGGAAACCACGTGTCAGTTTTCTGGTGGGATAAGTAGCAGGGCTTCTGAAATGCCCACATCCCCATCATACCCCATGGCAGAGCTGCTATTAAACATTGTCATATTGGCAATTAAGCTGAAATACGTGCAAATATTCAAATTCTGAATGCTGCTGTTCTGACACATTCAATGCTTATATAACTTTTCCAGTGACAGACTGGCATCCTGTCCAGGTGGTACCCCGCCTCACGCCCTGTGACTGCTAGGATAGGATCCAGCCCCTCGTGACCCAATCTGGGATAACGGTTGAAGATGTGTGTGTGTGTGTGTGTGTGTGTATATATATATACACAACATTTTGCCTGCTATTTCAATAAATCAGGCTCGAGTTCCTCTATTTTGGAAAAGAGATGCAAATTGGCGCCAGAAATTGGCAATGGGACTGTCCATAGACTGTTCAACTACTCAACCTGTGACTTTAGCAAAGGAGCAAGAGCGAGATAAAACACAACAAATAGGTTAATTTACACAACCAATTTCTCATTGCGGCACATTTGCACATTACAATCATTAAAAAAAAGAGTTCAGTGGAGACATATGGTCCAATCACAGCTGTGGCCTTACCTAGCTTCATAGCTAGCAGTGGTACTTAATACACAAACATCAATTAGCCAAAAAGGCATGCAGCTGGATGTCACACAAATGTCTGATACACACAGCTTAGTTTAGTTTCATTTAGCTTAACCTCTCAATGAATATTCAAGCTGTTTTGTGATGTTTTTGACACAACATTGAGAGTTGTTAGCCTGTGCTACAGCTTTAACAGCATATTTACGCTCTTTATTACATGCTGTGTTTTGTTGCTGTGCTCTTGAACACTTATAGTGGGGTTTTTCCTCATCATTTGTGTTCTTTAACTGTCATTATCCTCTTAGCAGGGCAGTGTTCTGACACATAGCTAGTCGTCAGTGCTCATTAGTGGCTCAAGTACGACTGCAGGAACATGTAGACTGTCGATGCCCTCGTGACATAGATTTACCAAACCACGTCAAAAGACGTGACAACTGCAGTATGTGAAGCCTCTTCACTTTGAACACACTCGTGTGGGTGCAACTTCCTGCACTTTTTTCTTTTGTTAGCAAACTTTAGCTTTGCACTGATATGAACCCCAAATCAAACTTTGCTCACGTTTCACACTTTGACTTCACAGATGTCTATTTACAACACCTTTAACCAGGTTAAAATTTAATTCTCTGATTTTAATTTAAAGGAAATTAACAATTGGGATGTATGAATGAATTGTGTGGGGGTTTTTTTTAGGTCATACAGTTTTGTTGGTTTTGACTATAGGAAAAGAAAAACAATGGTTTTGATTCTTTGTCTCTTTTTACAGGCAGCTTGATAATGTCATTGTGTGTGTTTATTTTTATTTTTAATCTTTCGTTTGTATTTAACCAATGATGTATACTAAACATCTTATTTCATTATTTTAATTTGGATTCCTTTGGTCAAATACTTGTAGACTACTACTAAATTCACTAGTCTAGAAAAGCTGATTGTACGGTTTGTAGCTGAAATGAGAAACTTTTTCTTGCAAAACATATCAATATTTTGCATATATTATATTTTTGCAAGAAAAATCAAAACGTGTCAACCGTTGCTGTCATACAGCTCATTTACACTCTATTGAATATCAGTTAAAGCTACAGTGTGCAGGATTTATGGATGTTTCTTTACCGAAATTTAATATAGCATTCATAACCATGTGTTCATTAGGATATAATTACCTACAATAGTGAATCAATGTGTTTTCATAACCTTAGAATGTGCGCTTAATAGCTACGGTGCATCCAGAAAGTATTCACAGTGCTTCACAGTGCTTTTATGTTACAGCTTTATTCCAAAATGAAGTAAATTCATTTTTCCCTCAAAATTGTGCTCACAACACCCTATAATGACAACATGAAATAGGTTTTTTAAATTGTTGTAATTTAATTCCTGAATTTAAAAAACCTAAGAAATCACATGTACTTAAGTATTCACACCCTTTGCTCAGTACAGTGTTGACGCAGCTTTGGCAGCAGTTTCAGTCTCAAGTCTTCTTTAGGCAGTTTTGTGCATTCCTCTTTGCAGCACCTCGCAAGATCCATCAGATTGGATGGGAAGCGACGGTGCACAGCCATTTTCAGATCTCTCCAGAGATGTTCAATCAGATTAGGGTCTGGGTTCTGGCTTGACCACTCAAGGACATTCACAGAGTTGTCCTGAAGCCACTCCTTTGATATACTGACTGTGTGCTTAGGGTCATTGTCCTGCTGAAAGATGACCTGTTGCCCCAGTCTGAGGTCAAGAGCGCTCTGGAGCAGGTTTTCATCCAGGATGTCTCTGTACATTGTTGCATTCACCTTTCCCTCTATCCTGACTAGTCTCCCAGTTCCTGCTGCTGAAAAACATCACCATAGCATGATGCTGCAACCACCATGCTTCACTGTAGGGATGGTGCCTGGTTTCTGCCAAATATGACGCCTGGCATTCACACCAAAGAGTTCAATCTTTGTCTCATCAGACCAGAGAATTTTGTTTTTCATGATCTGAGAGTCCTTCAGATGCCTTTTACTAAGGAGTGGCTTCCATCTGGCTACTCCACCATACAGGCCTGACTGGTGAATTGCTTCAGAGATGGTTGTCCTTCTGGAAGATTCTCCTCTCTCCACAGAGGAATGCTGGAGCTCTGACAGAGTGACCATCGGTTTCTTGGTGACCTCCCTGACTCAGGCCTTCCTTCCCGAGCGCTCAGTTTAGACAGTGGCCAGGTCTTAAAAGAGCCCTGGTGGATCTGAACTTCTTCCATTTATGGATGATTGAGGCCACTGTGCTCATTGGGTCCTTCAAAGCAGCAGAAATGTTTCTGTACTGTTCCCCAGATTTTTGCCTCAGAGGTCTACAAACAATTCCTTTGACTTCATGCTTGGTTTGTGCTCTGACATGCACTGTCAACTGTGGGACCTTATATATAGACAGGTGTGTTCCTTTCCAGATCATGTCCAATGACCTGAATTTACCTTTGGTTTGCTCTAATTAAGCTGTAGAAACATCTCAATGATGATCAGTGGAAACAGGATGCACCTGAGCTCAATTTTGAGCTTTGAGCTGTGAATACGAATGTACATGTGGTTTCTTAGTCTGTTTTTTTTTTTTTTTTAAATAGCACAAAATCTCAGTTTCTCACATTGTCATTATGGGGTATTGTGTGTAGAATTTTGAGAAAAAAATGAATTTCATCCACTTTGTAATAAGGCTGTAACATAATAAAATGTGGAAAAAGGGCAGCGCTGTGAATACTTTCCTGATGCACTATATATGGGAGTGGGCCCCCTCATGGAGGCTGCCGTATTGCACCACCATGTTGATACAGTAGCCCAAAAGCGGCATACTTACTTCACTTTATGCATTTTGCAGTGTGGCAGGAACAGTGAAGAAAAATGAATAAATGGTTGCTCACCTATACTCTGTCTACGGGCTGCTAGGTCAGGCTAACAAATATGAGAACCGTGATTTTTGTGAACTGGAGGATCAGACATATGCATTGTTTATCACAAGAAAAGACAAGGGAGGTTGATTCCCTCTTGCCATAGAAGTGAAAATGTGAAAGGAAATAAAATTGAGTGGGGCCAGCATCATGCTGCAAACTGCAACCTCACCACTAGGTGACACTAAAACATACACACTGTAGCTTTAAGACTGATGCATAATTAAAGAATAATGGAGAGAAGCAGGAATCATAAATGTTAGTCAGTGCATGTATGTGTGTGTGTGGTTTTGTTCATCTTTTTTTTGGGAAAAAGGCACATTTGACTGATGCATGATTTCAACGTCATCTCTGTGCAAAAAAGGAGATCAGATTAAATAATGACTTTGCTCCGACTTGCGCATGCATTATGTAGATAATCTCCTAATTTTCTTTAAGGATCTGCTGCACCATCACATCACGGCGGCACGTGGACGCAGTTTTAATGGTGATTCCTCACTGGTGCCTCGCTCCTTTCATCTCAAAATCACTTTTGTGATCATTTCATCCATGTTGCCATTTGAGGGGTTTGGCTGCATTTTTTGTTTGTTTTTCAAATAATTTCTCCACATAGATATGAGAAGAGGCTTAACTGTGGCAGCCAAAAGGATCCTTTTGAAGCTCAGCCAGTGGCTGACTATGCCCTTAATTCTTGGTACATTCGCCAAACCTAATCAGCGCATTGATCAGTATGCATGAAAAATGAAAAACTTGCTTTTTAAGTTTTTTTTTTGTTGTTTTTTTTGCAGGACTTCGTTTAATTGCTTTTTTTCTTATTTTTTTTTTTCTGCCTGGTTTGTTCCAGAGCCTGTGAT
The DNA here is from genome assembly GCF_902500255.1 of Thalassophryne amazonica. Taxonomy (NCBI): domain Eukaryota; kingdom Metazoa; phylum Chordata; class Actinopteri; order Batrachoidiformes; family Batrachoididae; genus Thalassophryne; species Thalassophryne amazonica. The sequence goes on along the minus strand of NC_047120.1, from coordinate 28,495,427 downwards.
GGCTCGAAAACAACGGTATCCCAAGGACGCAGGGTCCTGGCACACCATGCTTTCATCCATGCTGTCACGTTCAATTCCTCTGAGCTCCCGTAATCAGCGCTTTTCTCTTTACACGCCCCCTTTTGGGAACCAAATTCAAGTGTTGCTGTTTTTGTATTTGGTCATTTCATTTCCTCAGAGGTTGCGCTCAGCTGATGCAGGGAAAAGGTGATTGAATGTGATCTGTGCTTTCTCGAATCCCATCAAGTTACACGGAATACTTGGAAACGTCTTGACGCACGGATAAATAAAAAGACAGGGACGGGCGAATAACCACAGAGGCTGGGCTTCTGGAGAGTCTGCCAGTGTTTTCTGAAGGTGTGTTCTTGATAACTTGAGAAAAGTGTTTCATTGCAACACCATCAAAGCATCAGTAGGTGTAACCGAGGCCTGAGCACCATGGTTTTTCTCAAACTCTATAACGGGCCATACTAAAATACGAAATGGACCAAAATGGAGCAAAAATGAGTGAAATGGGGACTAATAATCACGAAATGGGGGGTGGGATGTAACGAAATGGAGCAGAATGAACCAGACTGACTCCAAATAAGTACTTTTATTTAAATGTTTGCTTCTGATTTTGTGAGATGTGCTCAGTACATGTAGTAGGGGCAGGTGCGCCTTCTGGCATTCAATAGATGAAACATCAGTCAATGGGTTACTCTGCTCCATTTCGTTACATTTTACCCCCATTTCCTTATCATTCCCTATTTCGTCCCATTTCGCTGAAAGATTAAATAAAAGTACTTAATTGAATCATATTTGGAGTCAGTCTGCTCCATTTCGCTACGTTTTACCCCCGTTTCATTATTATCAGTTCCAATTTCGCTCCATTTCGCTTAAACATAATTAAATAAAAGTATTTAATTGAATCATATTTGGAGTCAGTCTGCTCCACTTCGCTACGTTTTACCCCCTGTTTCATTATTATCAGTTCCAATTTCGCTCCATTTCGCTTAAAAATAATTAAATAAAAGTACTTAATTGAATCATATTTGGAGTCAGTCTGGGTCAGTCTGCGCCATTTCGCTACGTTTTACCCCCGTTTCATTATTATCAGTTCCAATTTCGCTCCATTTCGCTTAAAAATAATTAAATAAAGTACTTAATTGAATCATATTTGGAGTCAGTCTGGGTCAGTCTGCTCCATTTTGTTACATTTTACCCCCGTTTCATTATTATCAGTTCCAATTTCTCTCCATTTTGCTTAAAAATAATTAAATAAAAGTACTTAATTGAATCATATTTAATCACATTTGGAGTCAGTCTGGGTCAGTCTGCTCCATTTCCCTACGTTTTACCCCCGTTTCATTATTATCAGTTCCAATTTCGCTCCATTTTGCTTAAAAATAATTAAATAAAAGTACTTAATTGAATCATATTTGGAGCCAGTCTGCTCCATTTCGCTACATTTTACCCCCGTTTCATTATTATCAGTTCCAATTTCACTCCATTTCTCTTAAAAATAATTAAATAAAAGTACTTAATTGAATCATATTTAATCACATTTGGAGTCAGTCTGGGTCAGTCTGCTCCATTTCCCTACGTTTTACCCCTGTTTCATTATTATCAGTTCCAATTTCGCTCCATTTCGCTTAAAAATAATTAAATAAAAGTACTTAATTGAATCATAATTAATCACATTTGGAGTCAGTCTGGGTCAGTCTGCTCCATTTCCCTACGTTTTACCCCTGTTTCATTATTATCAGTTCCAATTTCGCTTCATTTCGCTTAAAAATAATTAAATAAAAGTACTTAATTGAATCATATTTGGAGTCAGTCTGCTCCATTTCGCTACGTTTTACCCCTGTTTCATTATTATCAGTTCCAATTTCACTCCATTTCTCTTAAAAATAATTAAATAAAAGTACTTAATTGAATCATATTTAATCACATTTGGAGTCAGTCTGGGTCAGTCTGCTCCATTTCCCTACGTTTTACCCCTGTTTCATTATTATCAGTTCCAATTTCGCTCCATTTCGCTTAAAAATAATTAAATAAAAGTACTTAATTGAATCATATTTAATCACATTTGGAGTCAGTCTGGGTCAGTCTGCTCCATTTCCCTACGTTTTACCCCTGTTTCATTATTATCAGTTCCAATTTCGCTTCATTTCGCTTAAAAATAATTAAATAAAAGTACTTAATTGAATCATATTTGGAGTCAGTCTGCTCCATTTCGCTACGTTTTACCCCCGTTTCATTATTATCAGTTCCAATTTCGCTCCATTTCGCTTAAACATAATTAAATAAAAGTACTTAATTGAATCATATTTGGAGTCAGTCTGCTCCATTTCGCTACATTTTACCCCCGTTTCATTATTATCAGTTCCAATTTCGCTCCATTTCTCTTAAAAATAATTAAATAAAAGTACTTAATTGAATCATATTTAATCACATTTGGAGTCAGTCTGGGTCAGTCTGCTCCATTTCCCTACGTTTTACCCCTGTTTCATTATTATCAGTTCCAATTTCGCTCCATTTCGCTTAAAAATAATTAAATAAAAGTACTTAATTGAATCATAATTAATCACATTTGGAGTCAGTCTGGGTCAGTCTGCTCCATTTCCCTACGTTTTACCCCTGTTTCATTATTATCAGTTCCAATTTCGCTTCATTTCGCTTAAAAATAATTAAATAAAAGTACTTAATTGAATCATATTTGGAGTCAGTCTGCTCCATTTCGCTACGTTTTACCCCCGTTTCATTATTATCAGTTCCAATTTCGCTCCATTTCGCTTAAACATAATTAAATAAAAGTACTTAATTGAATCATATTTGGAGTCAGTCTGGGTCAGTCTGCGCCATTTCGCTACGTTTTACCCCCGTTTCATTATTATCAGTTCCAATTTCGCTCCATTTCGCTTAAAAATAATTAAATAAAGTACTTAATTGAATCATATTTGGAGTCAGTCTGGGTCAGTCTGCTCCATTTTGTTACATTTTACCCCCGTTTCATTATTATCAGTTCCAATTTCTCTCCATTTTGCTTAAAAATAATTAAATAAAAGTACTTAATTGAATCATATTTAATCACATTTGGAGTCAGTCTGGGTCAGTCTGCTCCATTTCCCTACGTTTTACCCCCATTTCCTTATCATTCCCTATTTCGTCCCATTTCGCTGAAAGATTAAATAAAAGTACTTAATTGAATCATATTTGGAGTCAGTCTGCTCCATTTCGCTACGTTTTACCCCCGTTTCATTATTATCAGTTCCAATTTCGCTCCATTTCGCTTAAACATAATTAAATAAAAGTATTTAATTGAATCATATTTGGAGTCAGTCTGCTCCACTTCGCTACGTTTTACCCCCTGTTTCATTATTATCAGTTCCAATTTCGCTCCATTTCGCTTAAAAATAATTAAATAAAAGTACTTAATTGAATCATATTTGGAGTCAGTCTGGGTCAGTCTGCGCCATTTCGCTACGTTTTACCCCCGTTTCATTATTATCAGTTCCAATTTCGCTCCATTTCGCTTAAAAATAATTAAATAAAGTACTTAATTGAATCATATTTGGAGTCAGTCTGGGTCAGTCTGCTCCATTTTGTTACATTTTACCCCCGTTTCATTATTATCAGTTCCAATTTCTCTCCATTTTGCTTAAAAATAATTAAATAAAAGTACTTAATTGAATCATATTTAATCACATTTGGAGTCAGTCTGGGTCAGTCTGCTCCATTTCCCTACGTTTTACCCCCGTTTCATTATTATCAGTTCCAATTTCGCTCCATTTTGCTTAAAAATAATTAAATAAAAGTACTTAATTGAATCATATTTGGAGCCAGTCTGCTCCATTTCGCTACATTTTACCCCCGTTTCATTATTATCAGTTCCAATTTCACTCCATTTCTCTTAAAAATAATTAAATAAAAGTACTTAATTGAATCATATTTAATCACATTTGGAGTCAGTCTGGGTCAGTCTGCTCCATTTCCCTACGTTTTACCCCTGTTTCATTATTATCAGTTCCAATTTCGCTCCATTTCGCTTAAAAATAATTAAATAAAAGTACTTAATTGAATCATAATTAATCACATTTGGAGTCAGTCTGGGTCAGTCTGCTCCATTTCCCTACGTTTTACCCCTGTTTCATTATTATCAGTTCCAATTTCGCTTCATTTCGCTTAAAAATAATTAAATAAAAGTACTTAATTGAATCATATTTGGAGTCAGTCTGCTACATTTCGCTACGTTTTACCCCTGTTTCATTATTATCAGTTCCAATTTCACTCCATTTCTCTTAAAAATAATTAAATAAAAGTACTTAATTGAATCATATTTAATCACATTTGGAGTCAGTCTGGGTCAGTCTGCTCCATTTCCCTACGTTTTACCCCTGTTTCATTATTATCAGTTCCAATTTCGCTCCATTTCGCTTAAAAATAATTAAATAAAAGTACTTAATTGAATCATAATTAATCACATTTGGAGTCAGTCTGGGTCAGTCTGCTCCATTTCCCTACGTTTTACCCCTGTTTCATTATTATCAGTTCCAATTTCGCTTCATTTCGCTTAAAAATAATTAAATAAAAGTACTTAATTGAATCATATTTGGAGTCAGTCTGCTCCATTTCGCTACGTTTTACCCCCGTTTCATTATTATCAGTTCCAATTTCGCTCCATTTCGCTTAAACATAATTAAATAAAAGTACTTAATTGAATCATATTTGGAGTCAGTCTGCTCCATTTCGCTACATTTTACCCCCGTTTCATTATTATCAGTTCCAATTTCGCTCCATTTCTCTTAAAAATAATTAAATAAAAGTACTTAATTGAATCATATTTAATCACATTTGGAGTCAGTCTGGGTCAGTCTGCTCCATTTCCCTACGTTTTACCCCTGTTTCATTATTATCAGTTCCAATTTCGCTCCATTTCGCTTAAAAATAATTAAATAAAAGTACTTAATTGAATCATAATTAATCACATTTGGAGTCAGTCTGGGTCAGTCTGCTCCATTTCCCTACGTTTTACCCCTGTTTCATTATTATCAGTTCCAATTTCGCTTCATTTCGCTTAAAAATAATTAAATAAAAGTACTTAATTGAATCATATTTGGAGTCAGTCTGCTCCATTTCGCTACGTTTTACCCCCGTTTCATTATTATCAGTTCCAATTTCGCTCCATTTTGCTTAAACATAATTAAATAAAAGTACTTAATTGAATCATATTTGGAGTCAGTCTGGGTCAGTCTGCGCCATTTCGCTACGTTTTACCCCCGTTTCATTATTATCAGTTCCAATTTCGCTCCATTTCGCTTAAAAATAATTAAATAAAGTACTTAATTGAATCATATTTGGAGTCAGTCTGGGTCAGTCTGCTCCATTTTGTTACATTTTACCCCCGTTTCATTATTATCAGTTCCAATTTCTCTCCATTTTGCTTAAAAATAATTAAATAAAAGTACTTAATTGAATCATATTTAATCACATTTGGAGTCAGTCTGGGTCAGTCTGCTCCATTTCCCTACGTTTTACCCCCGTTTCATTATTATCAGTTCCAATTTCGCTCCATTTCGCTTAAAAATAATTAAATAAAAGTACTTAATTGAATCATATTTGGAGTCAGTCTGCTCCATTTCGCTACATTTTACCCCCGTTTCATTATTATCAGTTCAAATTTGGCTCCATTTCTCTTAAAAATAATTAAATAAAAGTACTTAATTGAATCATATTTAATCACATTTGGAGTCAGTCTGGGTCAGTCTGCTCCATTTCCCTACGTTTTACCCCTGTTTCATTATTATCAGTTCCAATTTCGCTCCATTTCGCTTAAAAATAATTAAATAAAAGTACTTAATTGAATCATAATTAATCACATTTGGAGTCAGTCTGGGTCAGTCTGCTCCATTTCCCTACGTTTTACCCCTGTTTCATTATTATCAGTTCCAATTTCGCTTCATTTCGCTTAAAAATAATTAAATAAAAGTACTTAATTGAATCATATTTGGAGTCAGTCTGCTCCATTTCGCTACGTTTTACCCCCGTTTCATTATTATCAGTTCCAATTTCGCTCCATTTCGCTTAAAAATAATTAAATAAAAGTACTTAATTGAATCATATTTGGAGTCAGTCTGCTCCATTTCGCTACATTTTACCCCCGTTTCATTATTATCAGTTCCAATTTCGCTCCATTTCTCTTAAAAATAATTAAATAAAAGTACTTAATTGAATCATATTTAATCACATTTGGAGTCAGTCTGGGTCAGTCTGCTCCATTTCCCTACGTTTTACCCCTGTTTCATTATTATCAGTTCCAATTTCGCTCCATTTCGCTTAAAAATAATTAAATAAAAGTACTTAATTGAATCATAATTAATCACATTTGGAGTCAGTCTGGGTCAGTCTGCTCCATTTCCCTACGTTTTACCCCTGTTTCATTATTATCAGTTCCAATTTCGCTTCATTTCGCTTAAAAATAATTAAATAAAAGTACTTAATTGAATCATATTTGGAGTCAGTCTGCTCCATTTCGCTACGTTTTACCCCCGTTTCATTATTATCAGTTCCAATTTCGCTCCATTTCGCTTAAACATAATTAAATAAAAGTACTTAATTGAATCATATTTGGAGTCAGTCTGGGTCAGTCTGCGCCATTTCGCTACGTTTTACCCCCGTTTCATTATTATCAGTTCCAATTTCGCTCCATTTCGCTTAAAAATAATTAAATAAAGTACTTAATTGAATCATATTTGGAGTCAGTCTGGGTCAGTCTGCTCCATTTTGTTACATTTTACCCCCGTTTCATTATTATCAGTTCCAATTTCTCTCCATTTTGCTTAAAAATAATTAAATAAAAGTACTTAATTGAATCATATTTAATCACATTTGGAGTCAGTCTGGGTCAGTCTGCTCCATTTCCCTACGTTTTACCCCCGTTTCATTATTATCAGTTCCAATTTCGCTCCATTTCGCTTAAAAATAATTAAATAAAAGTACTTAATTGAATCATATTTGGAGTCAGTCTGCTCCATTTCGCTACATTTTACCCCCGTTTCATTATTATCAGTTCAAATTTCGCTCCATTTCTCTTAAAAATAATTAAATAAAAGTACTTAATTGAATCATATTTAATCACATTTGGAGTCAGTCTGGGTCAGTCTGCTCCATTTCCCTACGTTTTACCCCTGTTTCATTATTATCAGTTCCAATTTCGCTCCATTTCGCTTAAAAATAATTAAATAAAAGTACTTAATTGAATCATAATTAATCACATTTGGAGTCAGTCTGGGTCAGTCTGCTCCATTTCCCTACGTTTTACCCCTGTTTCATTATTATCAGTTCCAATTTCGCTTCATTTCGCTTAAAAATAATTAAATAAAAGTACTTAATTGAATCATATTTGGAGTCAGTCTGCTCCATTTCGCTATGTTTTACCCCATTTCATTATTATCAGTTCCAATTTCTATCCATTTCGCTTAAAAATAATTAAAGTACTTAATTGAATCATATTTGGAGTCAGTCTGCTCCATTTCGTTACGTTTTACCCCCGTTTCATTATTATCAGTTCCAATTTCGCATAAAAATAATTAAATAAAAGTAGTTAATTGAATTATATTTAATCATATTTGGAGTCAGTCTGAGTCAGCCTGTTCCATTTCCCTACGTTTTACCCCTGTTTCATTATTATCAGTTCCAATTTCGCTCCATTTTGCTTAAAAATAATTAAAGTACTTAACTGAATCATATTTGGAGTCAGTCTGCTCCATTTCGCTACTTTTTACCCCCGTTTCATTATTATCAGTTCCAATTTCGCTCCATTTCGCTTAAAAATAATTAAATAAAAGTACTTAATTGAATCATATTTGGAGTCAGTCTGCTCCATTTCGCTACGTTTTACCCCCGTTTCATTATTGTCAGTTCCAATTTCGCTCCATTTCGCTTAAAAATAATTAAATAAAAGTACTTAATTGAATCATATTTGGAGTCAGTCTGGGTCAGTCTGCGCCATTTCGCTACGTTTTACCCCCGTTTCATTATTATCAGTTCCAATTTCGCTCCATTTCACTTAAAAATAATTAAATAAAAGTACTTAATTGAATCATATTTGGAGTCAGTCTGCTCCATTTCGCTACGTTTTACCCCCGTTTCATTATTATCAGTTCCAATTTCGCTCCATTTCGCTTAAAAATAATTAAATAAAAGTAGTTAATTGAATCATATTTAATCATATTTGGAGTCAGTCTGGGTCAGTCTGCTCCATTTCGCTACGTTTTACCCCCGTTTCATTATTATCAGTTCCAATTTCGCTCCATTTCACTTAAAAATAATTAAATAAAAGTACTTAATTGAATCATATTTGGAGTCAGTCTGGGTCAGTCTGCGCCATTTCGCTACGTTTTACCCCCGTTTCATTATTATCAGTTCCAATTTCGCTCCATTTCACTTAAAAATAATTAAATAAAAGTACTTAATTGAATCATATTTGGAGTCAGTCTGCTCCATTTCGCTACGTTTTACCCCCGTTTCATTATTATCAGTTCCAATTTCGCTCCATTTCGCTTAAAAATAATTAAATAAAAGTAGTTAATTGAATCATATTTAATCATATTTGGAGTCAGTCTGGGTCAGTCTGCTCCATTTCGCTACGTTTTACCCCCGTTTCATTATTATCAGTTCCAATTTCGCTCCATTTCACTTAAAAATAATTAAATAAAAGTACTTAATTGAATCATATTTGGAGTCAGTCTGCTCCATTTTGCTACGTTTTACCCCCGTTTCATTATTATCAGTTCCAATTTCGCTCCATTTCGCTTAAAAATAATTAAATAAAAGTAGTTAATTGAATCATATTTAATCATATTTGGAGTCAGTCTGGGTCAGTCTGCTCCATTTCGCTACATTTTACCCCCGTTTCATTATTATCAGTTCCAATTTTGCTCCATTTCTCTTAAAAATAATTAAATAAAAGTACTTAATTGAATCATATTTAATCATATTTGGAGTCAGTCTGGGTCAGTCTGCTCCATTTTGTTACATTTTACCCCTGTTTCATTATTATCAGTTCCAATTTCACTCCATTTGCTTAAAAATAATTAAATAAAAGTACTTAATTGAATCATATTTAATCACATTTGGAGTCAGTCTGGGTCAGTCTGCTCCATTTCTCTACGTTTTACCCCCGTTTCATTATTATCAGTTCCAATTTCGCTCCATTTCGCTTAAAAATAATTAAATAAAAGTACTTAATTGAATCATATTTGGAGTCAGTCTGCTCCATTTCGCTACGTTTTACCCCGTTTCATTATTATCAGTTCCAATTTCGCTCCATTTCGCTTAAACATAATTAAATAAAAGTACTTAATTGAATCATATTTGGAGTCAGTCTGCTCCATTTCGCTACGTTTTACCCCCGTTTCATTATTATCAGTTCCAATTTCGCTCCATTTCGCTTAAACATAATTAAATAAAAGTATTTAATTGAATCATATTTGGAGTCAGTCTGCTCCACTTCGCTACGTTTTACCCCGTTTCATTATTATCAGTTCCAATTTCGCTCCATTTCGCTTAAAAATAATTAAATAAAAGTACTTAATTGAATCATATTTGGAGTCAGTCTGGGTCAGTCTGCTCCATTTCGCTACGTTTTACCCCCGTTTCATTATTATCAGTTCCAATTTCGCTCCATTTCGCTTAAAAATAATTAAATAAAGTACTTAATTGAATCATATTTGGAGTCAGTCTGGGTCAGTCTGCTCCATTTTGTTACATTTTACCCCCGTTTCATTATTATCAGTTCCAATTTCTCTCCATTTTGCTTAAAAATAATTAAATAAAAGTACTTAATTGAATCATATTTAATCACATTTGGAGTCAGTCTGGGTCAGTCTGCTCCATTTCCCTACGTTTTACCCCCGTTTCATTATTATCAGTTCCAATTTCGCTCCATTTTGCTTAAAAATAATTAAATAAAAGTACTTAATTGAATCATATTTGGAGCCAGTCTGCTCCATTTCGCTACATTTTACCCCCGTTTCATTATTATCAGTTCCAATTTCGCTCCATTTCTCTTAAAAATAATTAAATAAAAGTACTTAATTGAATCATATTTAATCACATTTGGAGTCAGTCTGGGTCAGTCTGCTCCATTTCCCTACGTTTTACCCCTGTTTCATTATTATCAGTTCCAATTTCGCTCCATTTCGCTTAAAAATAATTAAATAAAAGTACTTAATTGAATCATAATTAATCACATTTGGAGTCAGTCTGGGTCAGTCTGCTCCATTTCCCTACGTTTTACCCCCGTTTCATTATTATCAGTTCCAATTTCGCTTCATTTCGCTTAAAAATAATTAAATAAAAGTACTTAATTGAATCATATTTGGAGTCAGTCTGCTCCATTTCGCTACGTTTTACCCCCGTTTCATTATTATCAGTTCCAATTTCGCTCCATTTCGCTTAAACATAATTAAATAAAAGTACTTAATTGAATCATATTTGGAGTCAGTCTGGGTCAGTCTGCGCCATTTCGCTACGTTTTACCCCCGTTTCATTATTATCAGTTCCAATTTCGCTCCATTTCGCTTAAAAATAATTAAATAAAGTACTTAATTGAATCATATTTGGAGTCAGTCTGGGTCAGTCTGCTCCATTTTGTTACATTTTACCCCCGTTTCATTATTATCAGTTCAAATTTCGCTCCATTTCTCTTAAAAATAATTAAATAAAAGTACTTAATTGAATCATAATTAATCACATTTGGAGTCAGTCTGGGTCAGTCTGCTCCATTTCCCTACGTTTTACCCCTGTTTCATTATTATCAGTTCCAATTTCGCTTCATTTCGCTTAAAAATAATTAAATAAAAGTACTTAATTGAATCATATTTGGAGTCAGTCTGCTCCATTTCGCTACGTTTTACCCCCGTTTCATTATTATCAGTTCCAATTTCGCTCCATTTCGCTTAAACATAATTAAATAAAAGTACTTAATTGAATCATATTTGGAGTCAGTCTGCTCCATTTCGCTACATTTTACCCCCGTTTCATTATTATCAGTTCCAATTTCGCTCCATTTCTCTTAAAAATAATTAAATAAAAGTACTTAATTGAATCATATTTAATCACATTTGGAGTCAGTCTGGGTCAGTCTGCTCCATTTCCCTACGTTTTACCCCTGTTTCATTATTATCAGTTCCAGTTTCGCTCCATTTCGCTTAAAAATAATTAAATAAAAGTACTTAATTGAATCATAATTAATCACATTTGGAGTCAGTCTGGGTCAGTCTGCTCCATTTCCCTACGTTTTACCCCTGTTTCATTATTATCAGTTCCAATTTCGCTTCATTTCGCTTAAAAATAATTAAATAAAAGTACTTAATTGAATCATATTTGGAGTCAGTCTGCTCCATTTCGCTACGTTTTACCCCCGTTTCATTATTATCAGTTCCAATTTCGCTCCATTTCGCTTAAACATAATTAAATAAAAGTACTTAATTGAATCATATTTGGAGTCAGTCTGGGTCAGTCTGCGCCATTTCGCTACGTTTTACCCCCGTTTCATTATTATCAGTTCCAATTTCGCTCCATTTCGCTTAAAAATAATTAAATAAAGTACTTAATTGAATCATATTTGGAGTCAGTCTGGGTCAGTCTGCTCCATTTTGTTACATTTTACCCCCGTTTCATTATTATCAGTTCAAATTTCGCTCCATTTCTCTTAAAAATAATTAAATAAAAGTACTTAATTGAATCATATTTAATCACATTTGGAGTCAGTCTGGGTCAGTCTGCTCCATTTCCCTACGTTTTACCCCTGTTTCATTATTATCAGTTCCAATTTCGCTCCATTTCGCTTAAAAATAATTAAATAAAAGTACTTAATTGAATCATAATTAATCACATTTGGAGTCAGTCTGGGTCAGTCTGCTCCATTTCCCTACGTTTTACCCCTGTTTCATTATTATCAGTTCCAATTTCGCTTCATTTCGCTTAAAAATAATTAAATAAAAGTACTTAATTGAATCATATTTGGAGTCAGTCTGCTCCATTTCGCTATGTTTTACCCCATTTCATTATTATCAGTTCCAATTTCTATCCATTTCGCTTAAAAATAATTAAAGTACTTAATTGAATCATATTTGGAGTCAGTCTGCTCCATTTCGTTACGTTTTACCCCCGTTTCATTATTATCAGTTCCAATTTCGCATAAAAATAATTAAATAAAAGTAGTTAATTGAATTATATTTAATCATATTTGGAGTCAGTCTGAGTCAGCCTGTTCCATTTCCCTACGTTTTACCCCTGTTTCATTATTATCAGTTCCAATTTCGCTCCATTTTGCTTAAAAATAATTAAAGTACTTAACTGAATCATATTTGGAGTCAGTCTGCTCCATTTCGCTACTTTTTGCCCCCGTTTCATTATTATCAGTTCCAATTTCGCTCCATTTCGCTTAAAAATAATTAAATAAAAGTACTTAATTGAATCATATTTGGAGTCAGTCTGCTCCATTTCGCTACGTTTTACCCCCGTTTCATTATTGTCAGTTCCAATTTCGCTCCATTTCGCTTAAAAATAATTAAATAAAAGTACTTAATTGAATCATATTTGGAGTCAGTCTGGGTCAGTCTGCGCCATTTCGCTACGTTTTACCCCCGTTTCATTATTATCAGTTCCAATTTCGCTCCATTTCACTTAAAAATAATTAAATAAAAGTACTTAATTGAATCATATTTGGAGTCAGTCTGCTCCATTTCGCTACGTTTTACCCCCGTTTCATTATTATCAGTTCCAATTTCGCTCCATTTCGCTTAAAAATAATTAAATAAAAGTAGTTAATTGAATCATATTTAATCATATTTGGAGTCAGTCTGGGTCAGTCTGCTCCATTTCGCTACGTTTTACCCCCGTTTCATTATTATCAGTTCCAATTTCGCTCCATTTCACTTAAAAATAATTAAATAAAAGTACTTAATTGAATCATATTTGGAGTCAGTCTGCTCCATTTTGCTACGTTTTACCCCCGTTTCATTATTATCAGTTCCAATTTCGCTCCATTTCGCTTAAAAATAATTAAATAAAAGTAGTTAATTGAATCATATTTAATCATATTTGGAGTCAGTCTGGGTCAGTCTGCTCCATTTCGCTACATTTTACCCCCGTTTCATTATTATCAGTTCCAATTTTGCTCCATTTCTCTTAAAAATAATTAAATAAAAGTACTTAATTGAATCATATTTAATCATATTTGGAGTCAGTCTGGGTCAGTCTGCTCCATTTTGTTACATTTTACCCCTGTTTCATTATTATCAGTTCCAATTTCACTCCATTTGCTTAAAAATAATTAAATAAAAGTACTTAATTGAATCATATTTAATCACATTTGGAGTCAGTCTGGGTCAGTCTGCTCCATTTCTCTACGTTTTACCCCCGTTTCATTATTATCAGTTCCAATTTCGCTCCATTTCGCTTAAAAATAATTAAATAAAAGTACTTAATTGAATCATATTTGGAGTCAGTCTGCGCCATTTCGCTACGTTTTACCCCCGTTTCATTATCACTTCCAATTTCGCTCCATTTCTCTTAAAAATAATTAAATAAAAGTAGTTAATGGAATCATATTTAATCATATTTGGAGTCAGTCTGGGTCAGTCTGCTCCATTTCGCTATGTTTTACCCCCGTTTCTGTTGGGGAAAGTGTTGTGACACGGACCCACAACAGGGGGCGCAAATTAACGGTCAATAGATGAGCCAAAAGGTAACAATTTAATGTTGTGAATGTGCACAACGATTATACAGACAATCTCAGAATCTGATAGCAGTCAATACACAAAGGTGACGTGTGGGCAGGCTTCGAGGATAGAAGACGTCTGTTTCGAGGAGAGCCGTAACCACACGATTTCCACCGCCACCGAACCTGGTGAATACTGGAGCCGCCAAGTCCCGAATTCCCAGGTGATCACCGTCCCCGACTGTCGGATCTGGTACTGCTGGCGAGGAGCACAAACAGTGAGATGTGGGTGTGTGCACACCCAGTAACAAAAACAGTCAGAAGGTGGAAAGTCACCTCCACCTCGTAGATCAGTTCCCAATTTTGCTCCATTTCTCTTACAAATAATTAATAAACGTACTTAACTTGAATCATATTAATCACTATTTGGAGTCAGTTCTGGGTCAGTCTGCCTCCATTTTCCGTACAGTTTTACCCTGTTTCATATTCATCAAGTTCCAATTATCACTCCCTTTCGCTTAAAAATAATTAAATAAAAGTACTTAATTGAATCATAATTAATCACATTTGGAGTCAGTCTGGGTCAGTCTGCTCCATTTCCCTACGTTTTACCCCTGTTTCATTATTATCAGTTCCAATTTCGCTCCATTTCGCTTAAAAATAATTAAATAAAAGTACTTAATTGAATCATATTTGGAGTCAGTCTGCTCCATTTCGCTACGTTTTACCCCCGTTTCATTATTATCAGTTCCAATTTCGCTCCATTTCGCTTAAACATAATTAAATAAAAGTACTTAATTGAATCATATTTGGAGTCAGTCTGCTCCATTTCGCTACATTTTACCCCCGTTTCATTATTATCAGTTCCAATTTCGCTCCATTTCTCTTAAAAATAATTAAATAAAAGTACTTAATTGAATCATATTTAATCACATTTGGAGTCAGTCTGGGTCAGTCTGCTCCATTTCCCTACGTTTTACCCCTGTTTCATTATTATCAGTTCCAGTTTCGCTCCATTTCGCTTAAAAATAATTAAATAAAAGTACTTAATTGAATCATAATTAATCACATTTGGAGTCAGTCTGGGTCAGTCTGCTCCATTTCCCTACGTTTTACCCCTGTTTCATTATTATCAGTTCCAATTTCGCTTCATTTCGCTTAAAAATAATTAAATAAAAGTACTTAATTGAATCATATTTGGAGTCAGTCTGCTCCATTTCGCTACGTTTTACCCCCGTTTCATTATTATCAGTTCCAATTTCGCTCCATTTCGCTTAAACATAATTAAATAAAAGTACTTAATTGAATCATATTTGGAGTCAGTCTGGGTCAGTCTGTGCCATTTCGCTACGTTTTACCCCCGTTTCATTATTATCAGTTCCAATTTCGCTCCATTTCGCTTAAAAATAATTAAATAAAGTACTTAATTGAATCATATTTGGAGTCAGTCTGGGTCAGTCTGCTCCATTTTGTTACATTTTACCCCCGTTTCATTATTATCAGTTCAAATTTCGCTCCATTTCTCTTAAAAATAATTAAATAAAAGTACTTAATTGAATCATATTTAATCACATTTGGAGTCAGTCTGGGTCAGTCTGCTCCATTTCCCTACGTTTTACCCCTGTTTCATTATTATCAGTTCCAATTTCGCTCCATTTCGCTTAAAAATAATTAAATAAAAGTACTTAATTGAATCATAATTAATCACATTTGGAGTCAGTCTGGGTCAGTCTGCTCCATTTCCCTACGTTTTACCCCTGTTTCATTATTATCAGTTCCAATTTCGCTTCATTTCGCTTAAAAATAATTAAATAAAAGTACTTAATTGAATCATATTTGGAGTCAGTCTGCTCCATTTCGCTATGTTTTACCCCATTTCATTATTATCAGTTCCAATTTCTATCCATTTCGCTTAAAAATAATTAAAGTACTTAATTGAATCATATTTGGAGTCAGTCTGCTCCATTTCGTTACGTTTTACCCCCGTTTCATTATTATCAGTTCCAATTTCGCATAAAAATAATTAAATAAAAGTAGTTAATTGAATTATATTTAATCATATTTGGAGTCAGTCTGAGTCAGCCTGTTCCATTTCCCTACGTTTTACCCCTGTTTCATTATTATCAGTTCCAATTTCGCTCCATTTTGCTTAAAAATAATTAAAGTACTTAACTGAATCATATTTGGAGTCAGTCTGCTCCATTTCGCTACTTTTTGCCCCCGTTTCATTATTATCAGTTCCAATTTCGCTCCATTTCGCTTAAAAATAATTAAATAAAAGTACTTAATTGAATCATATTTGGAGTCAGTCTGCTCCATTTCGCTACGTTTTACCCCCGTTTCATTATTGTCAGTTCCAATTTCGCTCCATTTCGCTTAAAAATAATTAAATAAAAGTACTTAATTGAATCATATTTGGAGTCAGTCTGGGTCAGTCTGCGCCATTTCGCTACGTTTTACCCCCGTTTCATTATTATCAGTTCCAATTTCGCTCCATTTCACTTAAAAATAATTAAATAAAAGTACTTAATTGAATCATATTTGGAGTCAGTCTGCTCCATTTCGCTACGTTTTACCCCCGTTTCATTATTATCAGTTCCAATTTCGCTCCATTTCGCTTAAAAATAATTAAATAAAAGTAGTTAATTGAATCATATTTAATCATATTTGGAGTCAGTCTGGGTCAGTCTGCTCCATTTCGCTACGTTTTACCCCCGTTTCATTATTATCAGTTCCAATTTCGCTCCATTTCACTTAAAAATAATTAAATAAAAGTACTTAATTGAATCATATTTGGAGTCAGTCTGCTCCATTTTGCTACGTTTTACCCCCGTTTCATTATTATCAGTTCCAATTTCGCTCCATTTCGCTTAAAAATAATTAAATAAAAGTAGTTAATTGAATCATATTTAATCATATTTGGAGTCAGTCTGGGTCAGTCTGCTCCATTTCGCTACATTTTACCCCCGTTTCATTATTATCAGTTCCAATTTTGCTCCATTTCTCTTAAAAATAATTAAATAAAAGTACTTAATTGAATCATATTTAATCATATTTGGAGTCAGTCTGGGTCAGTCTGCTCCATTTTGTTACATTTTACCCCTGTTTCATTATTATCAGTTCCAATTTCACTCCATTTGCTTAAAAATAATTAAATAAAAGTACTTAATTGAATCATATTTAATCACATTTGGAGTCAGTCTGGGTCAGTCTGCTCCATTTCTCTACGTTTTACCCCCGTTTCATTATTATCAGTTCCAATTTCGCTCCATTTCGCTTAAAAATAATTAAATAAAAGTACTTAATTGAATCATATTTGGAGTCAGTCTGCGCCATTTCGCTACGTTTTACCCCCGTTTCATTATCACTTCCAATTTCGCTCCATTTCTCTTAAAAATAATTAAATAAAAGTAGTTAATGGAATCATATTTAATCATATTTGGAGTCAGTCTGGGTCAGTCTGCTCCATTTCGCTATGTTTTACCCCCGTTTCTGTTGGGGAAAGTGTTGTGACACGGACCCACAATAGATGAGCCAAAAGGTAACAATTTAATGTTGTGAATGTGCACAACGATTATACAGACAATCTCAGAATCTGATAGCAGTCAATACACAAAGGTGACGTGTGGGCAGGCTTCGAGGATAGAAGACGTCTGTTTCGAGGAGAGCCGTAACCACACGATTTCCACCGCCACCGAACCTGGTGAATACTGGAGCCGCCAAGTCCCGAATTCCCAGGTGATCACCGTCCCCGACTGTCGGATCTGGTACTGCTGGCGAGGAGCACAAACAGTGAGATGTGGGTGTGTGCACACCCAGTAACAAAAACAGTCAGAAGGTGGAAAGTCACCTCCACCTCTAATCACACACTCGTGCAGCTCCTGTTAAATCACTTATCTGACTGGAGTGTGAAGCGAAGCCATCGTTGATCACACTTTACGCCAATCCCACAGATAAGGAAACGCCACAGGAGTACGGCTGCAAAGAAGTTCAGATTATTACTCAATGTTTAAGTCAGCAGAGACAATTACCTTCACAGGTAGATGATATCTCGGCAGCGAGGTGGAGATGACGTTCGGCTTTTATGGAGTGGATTGATGAAGTGGAGATGGGTGACAGCTGTCATGAGTTGATGAGTGACAGCTGTCACCCCCGGCTGTGTCTGTGGCGGCAGCGCCCTCTCGTGCCTGAAGCCCGCACTTCAGGCAGGGCGCCCTCTGGTGGTGGACCAGCACTGCCTCCTCTTCTGGCGGCCCACACAATAGGACCCCCCCCTCAACGGGCGCATCCTGACGCCCGACCAGGCTTGTTCGGGTGATGGTGGTAGAAGTCGGCCAGGAGGGCCGGGTCCAGGATGAAGCTCCTCTTCACCCAGGAGTGTTCCTCTGGTCCATACCCCTCCCAGTCCACCAAATACTGAAACCCCCTGCCCTTACGACGGACGTCCAGGAGCCTGCAGGCTCCCCGTCGATGATCCGGGCAGGAGGCGGCACCGGTCCAGGAGTGCAGAGGGTGGAGGTGTGGTATGTCTTGACACGTGAGACATGAAAGACCGGGTGGATCCGCAGTGAAGCTGGTAGCTTCAGCTTCACTGCGGCCGGACTGAGGACTTTGAGGATCTGGAATGGTCCAATGTAACGTTCCTTCAGCTTAGGGGAATCCACTTGTAAGGGGATGTCCTTCGTTGATAGCCATACCTCCTGCCTGGGCTTGTAAGCAGGGGCCGGGGAACGCCGGCGGTCTGCATGGGCCTTAGCCCTCGTCCGGGCCTTCAACAAGGCAGAGCGGGCGGTGCACCACACACGTTGGCATCTTCGCAGGTGGGCCTGGACCGAGGACACACCGACCTCTCCTTCCACCACGGAGAACAGTGGGGGCTGATACCTCAGACACACTTCGAACGGGGAGAGGCCGGTGGCAGAGGATACCTGGCTGTTATGGGCGTACTCGATCCAGGCCAGATGGTCACTCCAGGCCGACGGGTGCGCGGACGCGATGCAGCGGAGGGCGTGTTCAAGTTCTTGGTTGGCCTGCTCTGCCTGTCCGTTCGTCTAAGGATGATACCCGGACGAGAGGCTCACGCTGGCCCCAGTTCCCTGCAGAAACTCCTCCACACCTGTGAGGAGAACTGAGGACCACGGTCCGAGACGATGTCCGCTGGTATCCCATGCAGACGCACGACGTGGCGGACCAGGAGGTCTGCTGTCTCCTGGGCCGTTGGGAGCTTCGGGAGGGCCACGAAGTGGGCCGCCTTTGAGAATCGGTCCACTATCGTGAAGACAGTCGTCACGCCCTGGGACGGTGGGAGACCCGTGACAAAGTCCAGGCCAATGTGGGACCAGGGGCGACGAGACACCGGTAGAGGCTGCAGAAGTCCTTGTGTCTTCGTGTGGTCTGCCTTGCCCCTGGCACAGGTGGTACAGGCTTGGACATACTCCCGGACGTCGGCCTCCATAGATGCCCACCAGAAGCGCTGCCAGACAACTGCCACGGTCCTTCGCACCCCCGGATGACAGGAGAGCTTGGAACCATGACAGAAGTCCAAGACTGCAGCTCTGGCCTCTGGTGGGACGTATAAATGGTTCTTCGGACCGGTTCTTGGGTCCGGGCTCCGTGCCCGGACTGTCTTCTCCACGTCCCAGGTGAGGGTGGCCACAATAGTGGACTCAGGAATGATGGACTCCGGTGGATCCGACAGCTCCGTCTTGACTTCATCTTCATGTACCCAGGACAAGGCATCCGATCTCTGGTTCTTGGTCCCGGGGCGATAGGTGATCCGGAAGTCAAAACGCCCGAAGAACAGTGACCAGCGGGCTTGCCTGGGGTTCAGCCGCTTGGCGGTCCTGATATACTCCAGGTTCCGATGGTCAGTGAAAACGGTGAACGGCACAGACGCTCCCTCCAACAGGTGTCTCCTAGTTCCGTTCAGCTGGGGTCAACCTGCGAGAAAGGTAGGCACACGGGTGAAGAACCTTATCGGTCTCTCCGCTCTGGGATAGCACGGCTCCTATCCCTGAGTCAGAGGCGTCCACTTCAACCACAAACTGGCAGCTAGGGTCGGGCTGCACCAGAACTGGTGCAGACGAGAACCGGCGTTTCAACTCCTTGAACGTGGCTTCGCACCGATCCGACCAGGTGAAGGGGACTTTTGGAGAGGTCAGGGTTGTCAGGGGGCTAACTACCTGACTGTAGCCCTTAATGAACCTCCTGTAGAAATTTGCAAAGCCGAGGAACTGTTGCAGCTTCCTACGACTTGTTGGTTGGGGCCAATCTCTCACCGCTGCAACCTTGGCCGGATCAGGGGCGACGGAGTTGGAGGAGATGATAAACCCCAGGAAGGACAAAGAGGTGCGGTGGAACTCACACTTCTCGCCCTTCACAAACAGCCGGTTCTCCAACAACCACTGCAGGAACTGACGTACATGCTGGACATGAGTCTCAGGATCCGGGGAAAAGATGAGTATGTCATCCAGATATACGAAGACGAATCGGTGCAGGAAGTCCCGCAAGACGTCGTTTACCAAAGCTTGGAACATCGCGGGGGCGTTAGTGAGGCCGAACGGCATGACCAGGTACTCAAAATGACCTAATGGGGTGTTAAATGCCATCTTCCATTCGTCTCCCTTCCAGATCCGAACCAGGTGATACGCATTCCTAAGGTCCAGTTTGGTGAAAATTTGGGCTCCATGCAGAGGCGTGAACACTGAATCCAACAGGGGTAAAGGGTATCGATTACGAACCATTATGTCGTTCAGCCCCCTGTAATCAATGCATGGACGGAGTCCGCCATCTTTCTTGCCCACAAAAAAGAAACCTGCACCCATCGGGGAGGTGGAATTCCGGATCAGCCCGGCAGCTAATGAGTCCCGGATGTAGGTCTCCATTGATTCTCGCTCAGGACGTGAGAGATTGTACAGCCTGCTGGACGGGAACTCAACGCCCGGGACCAAATCAATGGCACAATCGTACGGACGGTGCGGGGGAAGGGTGAGCGCCAGATCCTTGCTGAAGACATCAGCAAGATCGTGGTACTCAACCGGCACCGCCGTCAGATTGGGAGGGACTTTAACCTCCTCATTAGCATTTACACCGGGAGGAACCTAGGATCCTAAACAATTCCGGTGGCAGGTTTCGCTCCACTGAGCCACAACCCCAGACGGCCAATCAATCTGGGGATTGTGTTTAATCATCCATGGGAAGCCCAAAATCATGTGGGAGGTAGAAGGAGTCACAAAAAACTCAATCTCCTCCCGGTGATTCCCAGACACTACCAGGGTTACAGGTAGTGTCTTGTGTGTGATAAAAGGGAGAAGAGTGCCATCTAGTGCTCGCACCTTCACTGGCGAAGAAAGCGCCACCAGAGGGAGCCCTACCTCCCTTGCCCATCTGCTGTCCAGCAGATTCTCTTCTGACCCCGTGTCCACCAGTGCTGGGGCTTGAAGGGTTACATCCCCGCTCAGGATTGTAACTGGGAATCGTGTTGAAAGATGTGCATGACCCACGTGAATGTTTTGACCCCCCCCCTCAGCCCAGTCTCTAAGGGCAGGCGTTTGTGTTTTGACCGTTTGAGGCAGTCTCTCTGCTGATGCTCACTCGAGCCACAGACAAAGCACTCCCCGCGGACCAGCCTCCTCTGTCTGAATGTGGCCCTGCTCGTGTCCCTAGCATCGTCAGCAGGGGGAGCTGTAGCCACACGGAGCGCTGTGGCTGTGGAGTGTGGGGAAGACGGCTCCCTTTCGGACCCGGGAGGAAGAGGGACGGCTTGTGCCTGACCACGCCCTACGCCTCGCTCCCGTCGGCGTTCTTCTAACTGATTGTCCAATCGTATAACCAAATCGATAAGCTCAGCCAAATCCCGCGGTTCCTCCTTAGCCACCAGGTGCTCCTTCAGGACCGACGACTGTCCGTTTATGAAGGCGGCGCGGAGCGCAGTCATATTCCAGCTGGATCTCGCAGCCATGATGCGGAAGTCGACTGCATATTCGGCTGCGCTCCGGCACCCCTGTCTCATTGACAGCAGCACGGTAGACGCGGTTTTGCCTCTGTTAGGGTGATCAAAAACAGTTCTGAGCTCCCTCACAAACCCAGTATAAGAGGCAAGGAGCCGTGAACTTTGCTCCCAAAGCGCTGTAGCCCAAGCGCGTGCCTTACCTCGAAGCAAATTAATCACGTAAGCCAGCTTACTGGTGTCAGACGCGTACATCATGGGACGCTGTGCAAAGACGAGCGAACACTGCATAAGAAAGTCCGCGCACGTCTCCACACAACCTCCGTACGGCTCTGGGGGGCTTATGTATGCTTCAGGGGATGGTGGGGGAGGTTGTTGAATGACCAGTGCAATGTCTGTATTCGGCACCGGGTCGGCAGGAGGAGGAGCTGCAGCAGCGCCCTGAGCGCGCGCTTCCACCTGCGCGGTGAGAGCCTCCATCCTGCGATTAAGGATGATGTTTTGCTCGGTCATCAGGTCCATCCGAGCGGTAAAGGCGGTGAAGATGTGCTGCAACTCACCAATCACGCCTCCAGCCGACGCCTGTGCACCCTGCTCTTCCATTGGCTGTCCAACAGATGGTTGACGCCCCTTGGGATCCATGACAAGGGCCGAGATATCCCGTTGGGGAAAGTGTAGTGACACAGACCCACAACAGGGGGCGCAAATGAACGGTCAATAGATGAGCCAAAAGGTAACAGTTTAATGTTGTGAATGTGCACAACGATTATACAGACAATCACAGAATCTGATAGCAGTCAATACACAAAGGTGACGTGTGGGCAAGCTTCGAGGATAGAAGACGTCTGTTCCGAGAAGAGCCGTAACCACACGATTTCCACCGCCACCGAACCTGGTGAATACTGGAGCCGCCAAGTCCCGAATTCCCAGGTGATCACCGTCCCCGACTGTCGGATCTGGTACTGCTGGCGAGGAGCACAAACAGTGAGATGTGGGTGTGTGCACACCCAGTAACAAAAACAATCAGAAGGTGGAAAGTCACCTCCACCTCTAATCACACACACGTGCAGCTCCTGTTAAATCACTTATCTGGCTGGAATGTGAAGCGAAGCCGTCGTTGATCACACTTTACGCCAATCCCACAGATAAGGAAACGCCACAGGAGTACGGCTGCAAAGAAGTTCAGATTATTACTCAATGTTTAAGTCAGCAGAGACAATTACCTTCACAGGTAGATGATATCTCGGCAGCGAGGTGGAGATGACGTCCGGCTTTTATGGAGTGGATTGATGAAGTGGAGATGGGTGACAGCTGTCATGAGTTGATGGGTGACAGCTGTCACCCCCGGCTGTGTCCGTGGCGGCAGCGCCCTCTCGTGCCTGAAGACCGCACTTCAGGCAGGGCGCCCTCTGGTGGTGGGCCAGCAGTACCTCCCCTTCTGGCGGCTCACACAACAGTTTCATTATTATCAGTTCCAATTTCGCTCCATTTCTCTTAAAAATAATTAAATAAAAGTACTTAATTGAATCATATTTAATCACATTTGGAGTCAGTCTGGGTCAGTCTGCTCCATTTCGGTACGTTTTACCCCCGTTTCATTATTATCAGTTCCAATTTTGCTCCATTTCTCTTAAAAATAATTAAATAAAAGTAGTTCATTGAATCATATTTGGGGTCAGTCTGCTCCATTTCGCTACGTTTTACCCCCGTTTCATTATTATCAGTTCCAATTTCGCTCCATTTCTCTTAAAAATAATTAAATAAAAGTAGTTCATTGAATCATATTTAATTATATTTGGAGTCAGTCTGGGTCAGTCTGCTCCATTTCATGATCATCAGGCTCCATTTCATCCTTTTCGTATTTTAGTATAGCCGCTCTACAACTGCTGTACTGGAGTCCCACAAGTGGTGAGGAAATTAGTGTTATACATTCAGGTTTATAAGTATTTGGACAGCAACACAGCTGTTGTCATTTTACTTCTGTGCACCACCCTGAAGACGTTGGAATGAAACAATCAAGATGCACTTATAGTGTAAACTTTTAGCTTTATGTCAAGGGGTGTAACAAAAGTTGCAAAAAATTGCATTAACCGTTTAGGAACAGAATCATTTTTAGACACAGTCTAACCATAAGTAATGGGACAAATTAAACAATTGGATTGCATTTATATAGCGCTTTTCCAGCTGAATCAGAAGGTCAATTTGATGTCTCACATTCACTCACCGATGTCAGGGTGCTGCCATGCAAGGCGCCAGCTGAACACCGGGAGCAATTGGGGATTAAGGACCTTGCCCAAGGGCCCTTAGTGATTTTCCACTCTGGCTGGGGCTTTGACTGTGGATCCTTTGGTCTCAAGCCCAACGCTTAACCACACGACCATCACCTCCCACCGTATAAGGATAAATATAAAGATTAATATTTGTGCAAATAAACACTTCTTCAACTAAATTTCTTTAGTTGGAGGATGAACACATGGAAGGCTCCAGCCCCCCCCCCAGTGATCCTTAATTGTAGTCATCAGGTATAGAAAATGGATGAAAACATGGAGATTTTGAAGGCAAGCAGTAAACCTTTTACTACACCCCAAAATCACAAAAAAACTGGAACATGACGAAAAAAAAAAATTAATTGCAGACAGTATGAACCCATAGTATTTCATGTTTTGTGTGGTCAACTTAATTTCTTTTGTAAATATACAACCATTCCTCCATTTAAGGCCTGCAACACCTTCCAAAAAAGGTCCGACATAAACACACACAAACTCATTTTCAACCACTTATCCAAGATTGGGTCATGGGGAGCTGGAGCTTTTCCCAGCAGTCATAGGGTGTGAAGCAGGGTACACCCTGGACAGGATGTCAATCTGTCCCAGGACCACGTATAGACGAACAAACACATTCACTCCTCCACGCACACCTACGGACAATGTAAAGTTTCTAATTCACCTAATCTGCATGTCTTTGGATGTGGGAGGAAGCCGGAGGGACCCCACGCAAACACGGGGAGGACATGCAAACTCCACACAGAAAGGCCCCAGGTGGGAATCGATCCCCTGACCTTCTTGCTGTGAAGCAGCAGTGCTAACCACTAAGGCACCGTGCTACCCCCGACATAAGCAATGTATTCTAAATATAAAGGTTTAAATCATCAATTTTGCAGCCAGTTTTCCTGCAGTCAGGGGATGGATACATGAACATTTACAAGTCATTGAATATGTCTTTGACTTAATTTACATCAGTCATTAGGAAATACAAACAATATGGTACTGTATGGTAAATCTGTGTCAAGTATGCAGTTCTCAAAAATTGAGTGACCATACTGGAAGGAGACTAGTGAGGGAAGCCATCAAGACCTCCATGACGGCTCTGAAAGAATTCTAGGTTTCTGTGAATGTGAGGTGGAAAACTAGGAATACTCCAATATTTGCAGGTTGCATTCCCATTCAGAGCTTCTTGTTGGAATGGAGTAGAGAAGGATGGTAAAACAGGAAAACTGATCTAATCTAGGCTGTGGGTTCCCATGTTCCGTCTGGTAAACTTCAGATGAAATTTTTCATGTTCTTTTTAAGAAAGTCCTCCTCTGTACCACTTCATTATGAAGCTTTATAACTGCGACGCAACAGACAAAAATTGCACTATGTGCAGTTTCTCCAACCACAACCACAGAAGCCTATAACTCCTTCCGTCTCGGTGTCGTGGTGGCTTCCCTCACGGGTTTCTTACCAGCATGGTTACTCAATTTTTTAAAAACTGCCTACTTGACACAGATTTACCCTGCAGAACTACACTGTTTGTATAAATGAATTCCAAGGCGTATTCGGTGACTTGTAAATGTTCATGTATCCACCCCCTGATTTGTCTCAAGAAAACTAGCTGTATAAGTGATGATTTAATCCTTATATTTAGAATAAATTACCCCTATCCCAACTTTCTTAGAAGGTGTTGCAGGTCACAAAAGCAGGAATGGATTCATATTAAAGGAGATGAAGTTGACCACACAACATGCTTAATATCGCTGGTTCATATTTTCTCCAATGAAATAGAAGTCAAAGTAGGATCACTGAGGGATTTTTTTTAAATTAGCATTTTTTCATATGTTCCCACTTTTTCTGTTTTGGTTTTGTATTTTGTTTGTCTAATTCCACTTGACTAAAAATGGTGGGGCAATGCATACAAATGACTGTACTTTATTGTTAATGTCATATCTTTGTAAAACCTCTTTAATTAAAGATGAATGGCTACGCTACAAGCACATTTTCATTATTTATATTGCAGATCTATTGAGGGGTGATGAAAATTATTTCTTTCCAAATAGTTATCGGCCTGACTTTGTCATAGATCTCAACATCTGAACTGGAAAACACAATTTTGTTTACTGTATTTAAAGCACCATGTTGACATTTACCCTTAATTTGAATTTGTGAAAACTGACTTGGTGCAGTAATCAGCATGGTATCAGGACCGGATCTGGTTTAATTAGGTCACCCAAGTTCTAATGACCTTGTTTGGAATAATTGCAGAAAGATGAGACTAAAAGGGCAAATATTTTTTACGTATATGAAGAGAAACCAAGGTGCTATAAGACTGTAACCATGAGAGCAGTACTCCAGCTGTTAGTCAAAATGTACTTATGGTTACTGTTTCCTGTCATCCTCCAACAGGTATCATCCGGCTGAGTGATGGCTTCCATGACCGGTACCCAGTGGAAGACTACCTGGACCTGTTTGATCAGGCTGCCTACCAAATCCAGGGCAACCTGACAGCAAATGCCAGTGGTGTTCCAAGCCTGCCAAACATCATCATAGGTAAGCAGGACCAGTTTGATCAGAGTGGATGGATGGATGGTGTAGTTTGTACCCTGATAGGGGATTGCATTGAGGAATGTTTTGCAGACTTTGACTTTGCAGATGATGCTGTCATCTTTGTAGATTCATTGGATGCCCTGGTTGGGGCACTCAAGAAGCCGAGTGAGGAATCAGGATGTCTCAGATTGTAATGTCCTGGATCGAGACTTAGAACCGAGATTTCACAGACTTCACGTTTTAAGGTCATGCTATTAATCTATAAAATTATTCAGGGACTAGCACCTCCCTACTTAGCTGACCTAATTACAGTGGGCCCAAAAAGTATTTAGTCAGCCCCTGATTGTGCAAGTTCTCCTACTTAGAAAGATGAGAGAGGCGACAGCCCCAAAACATCACTGCTCTAGAGGAGATCTGCATGGAGGAATGGGCCAAAATACCAGTTACAGCTTGGGACTCCGACGAGGGCGGTTGCATCTCCTCCACTCTCCCTTATCTCTCTACCTTTAACCTTCAAGTCCCTACTTCACCAGACTGTGAATTCCTCAAAACTATATTGGATTCTGGATCTATTGGACTACTATTGGATTAACCATGGAATTGATCAGCTGGTCTCTGAACGCTATTGACACCATTTTTTCTACAAGAAGGTCAGGACCGGGGCATCCTACCTGCCCAGATGGAACGTATCCTGCGGGCTATGTCCTCGACTCCTGGGGGTCTTGGCGTGTTGCATGCTTGGCGCCGTTCTCCGTTGAGGATGTCGAGGATTTATTCATTTTTGGTCTCATGGCAGCAGGGCTGGTACTTTTTGGCTTATGTGCTGCCCTGATCTACCAGAAAATTGACAAGAACCATGGGCCCTCGCTTGTCCATCATGATTAACGAGGTTGGCAAGACAGTGCATTCTCAGACTGCGTTGACTCTTGAACTCAGACACAAATTGGATGACACCTTGGAGCTGATGCGTGCCTTGCAGTTGAAGCTGAAGGTTTTGGAGGCCAGTGAATATTCTTAATTCATAATTGGGATTTGGTTGTTCAAGTGTAACTGTTAAAAGTGTTTTTCACTGCTCAGCTACAACACTCCAGGCTATCTAGCATCAAGGACAAATTGCCCACTGTTTACCTCCAGAGGAATTTATTCAGTCCTTGGTGAGATTATTCAGCTCCATTCTTATGTCAACCCACAAAGACAATAACTGACTTACACATGGACTGAAGCATGCTCCAGCTTCTCCTTTTACCTCCCATCCTGCCCACCCCCTGTGGCAGGCCCCCGTTCTTCCCAAACTGGCAGGCTGCGCGACTCCAGTTGCAGCGGCTACCACACACTCACATCGCCTCAATTTGGAAAACAGACTGTTTCAAGTTTAGTGCGCATAAACAATGTCAAATGTATATGTGTTGTCCTAATTCTGATGTGTGCCATTATTACGGTAAACAAATAATAATTGTGGATTAATTGCTGTTTGTATGTGGAGTGTGAGCGCGGAAATCTCGTTGTTGTAATGACAATGATAATAAAAGCTATCTATCTATCTATCTATCTATCTATCTATCTATCTATCTATCTATCTATCTATCTATCTATCTATCTATCTATCTATCTATCTATCTATCTATCTATCTATCTATCTATCTATCTATCTATCTATCTATCTATCTATCTATCTATCTATCTATCTATCTATCTATCTATCTATTTACATTGTGTGCAAACCTGGTGAAGACTTACAGGAAATGTTTGACCTCTGTCATTGCCAACAAAGATTATGATGCAAAGTATTGAGTTGAACTTTTGTTATTGGTATGACCAAATACTTTCCACCATAATTTACAAATAAATTCTTTAAAAATCCTACAATGTGATTTCCTGGATTTTTTTTTCTCATTTTGTCTCTCACAGTTGAAATGTACTTATGAGGAAAATTACAGACCTCTCTCATCTTTCTAAATAGGAGAACTTGCACAATCAGGGGCTGACTAAATACTTTTTGGCCCCACTGTAAACCCTACGTACCAACCCGGGCTCTGCACTCTCAGGGTGCAGGACTACTTTGTGTCCCTAGGGTGAATAAAAAGTCTACGAGTCACAGAGCTTTCTCTTATCATGCCCCTGTTCTGTGGAATGATCTCCCTTTATAAATAAAACAGTCAGATTCTGTAAAGACCGTCAAGTCCAGATTTAAGACGCACTTATTTTCCCTTTCGTATGGCTAGCATACTGGCATCGTATGTTACTATGCTTTCTACCCTGTTAAATCCATTTTATTATTAAACAGAGCGGGTCGCGGCCTCAACTTTATCTAAAGTCAGGGTCTTTTCATGAAGCTTAGTGTAGTGGCCGGCGATCACCTTTGTATTTCTTCTGTTTTTTTGTTGTTGTTGTTGTTGCTTAATGCTGACAAATTATGCTGTGTTTGTTGTCTTCCTGCTGCCTTATTCAGTTTTTTTCTCTGTTTGAGGTGTGGTGCCATCCAGAGGTGGCCTCCCGTCCTGTATACTAGCATGGATTCCCAAAATTTCTTGTATATTTGTTTTGTCAATTGTGTTGGGAGCATGGCATGGCACCCCTTTGAGTCTGGTCTGCTTGAGGTTTCTTCCTCAAATCATTAGAGGGAGTTTTGCCCTACCTACCTGTCGCCTGTGTGCTTGCTGTAGTCTAGGGGTTGGTAAGGTTAGACCTTACTTGTGTGAAGTGCCTTGAGGCAGCTTTGATTTGGCACTATATAGATGAAAATAATTTAAATTGAATTGAATTTCCTCAACTCAGACATCAGAAGAGTGTATTTGAAAGTTCAGAAGTTTCTTACTGATTGAGCGATATCTGTGTGGCTTGGAGCTTCATCTGCTGGGTGGAGGGACCTTTTGTAAGAGCTTATAAGTCATGAGGTCAGTGAACAGAGGGAGATGGCGATGCTGACATCTTTGCAGAAGGAAGAAAGCACAAGTCTTTAGAGTTGAGACACCTCTGGTCTGGTGTTATGTTCTGGAGACTCAGACCCTAACCACTGACCCAAGACAATAACCTGATGACTTTGGTACTAGGTCCCTCCTGGGAATCCCTGGAAAAAAAAACACCAACAAGATGAAATGGGTAGAAAATATTATGTTTATCAAGAATGTCACCACAAATCCAATATGTTCAGGGAAACAATGATCTGTTTTCAGTAATGATATTAGCCAGATTATTAAAATGCCTGATGGTGGATACACATTTAAAGGAAAGGCATCAGAGGACTGATGGATACCCTGCACGCTCTACATCCCACGATATTTATAAATGTCCAAATAAATATCCATATATCTCTAATGGTGCTTTTGACTACATATGACATCATCATATGAGGTAATTTATACCAATAAATCGCAAATATTTTGTAGATCAATATGTGCTTAAGATCATGCATCTAGGCTGGCCTTGATTGTTGAGATATACAAAAATGTGTTTTGGGGAACAAACGACTCCAAAATCGAAACAGCTCTAGACATCTATGCATGTAATATTACCACCATGTTTGATCCATCTAGGCTTCTTGGTTCTTGAGATGTACTTTTTTGGATAATGATTTCCTTGACCCTTGACCAAACTACTCCAAAATCTAATCATCTCTAGATATTGATGAATGTAATATTCCCACCAAGTTTGATGGAAATCCATCCAGCCATTTATAAGTTATCTTGTCCACACACACACACACACACACACACACACACACACACACACACACACACACACACACACACACACACACACACACACACACACACACACACACACACACACACACACACACACACACACACACACAGAGTAAGAATGCACCAAGGCAAGCAGATACATGGTTATTTTAGAGATGTGGAGATGGACCAGTTTTCTGCCTGGGTGGTTGCCATCCATTACCCAAAGCGGTTCAGAGACTTGACTTGACTTGCAGGCAAATATGCAAAAAGTAACTGTGCAACACACAGGGATGGTACCAAAACCACAACCTGCTGCTTCAATTAACCCTCAAGTGACCAAACTATTTTAGCAACTAATATGACTGAGTGGGGTTATTTATGACCCCATTGACTTTATGTTGCAATACTTCTATATAAATGATTGTTTTAGGGTTCTTCATATTTATTTCACTCTAATATATTTGTTCATTATATTTTTGATCCTCACTGAATCAGTCTCAAAGCATGTGCAGTTGTAAATCTTGCTGTTCTAGGTCTGTTGGCCATGCTTCCCTGAAAAACAGTAAAAAATAAAGATTACAGTTGGCAAATTACAATTCCATCTGAAGCTATAATGTAGAAATCTTATAGATCTTCCCGGGGTCATAAGTGACCCTGCACAAGTTTGGATTATTCTTGCCACACGGAGTGGCCGATCCTTGCAAAATTCTATGAACAAATGCAGGACAAATAGATTGACAAATTCATGGTAGGAAACATTTTTTTTCCTGATTAAAACCCCGGGTATATACTTTTGTATATGCCCGGGGTTTTAATCATAAATGTCATAAATGACCCCATTTGGTTGCTTGAGGGTTAAAGTTACAGACAACCTCTGACGTTAATGGTACTGCTTCCGGTACTGCAAAATAAATTGACGCATTTTTGCTGTGCAGAAGAAAGTGCTGTCTCTCTGTCTTTCTCAGCCTGCATGCGGACTGTTTTCTCCAAACAGTACAAATAAGTACCAATAAGAGTACCTTTAAAGTATCACGCAATATATGGTCCACGGTGGACTTGGAAACATCCAGTATTGTATTACCACTTATGAAGCATGAAATCTGAGCACAAACTAAGGTTCAGTCTCTCATCTGTCATCTCCTTTTAGCCGATGAACATAAGCTGCACAGTGTACCGCTATTTAGAAAGTGGACACATATGAGAGGTTTTCTGGTGAAATAATGGATCTGTGTCACTCTGTTAGCTTCCCAGCATATGGTGGTCACCAAATCTCCCTGAGGTGAAGCATTGAGTTGAAGTTCACCATTTTCCATAAGCGTTTACTTTTATATTCTGCAATGGCTATTTTGCCATTTATTTTCTGAGGCATGTCTGAATATTGCACCATTGAAATACCACAAATACCCTGCGTTCAGGTTTAGAGCTGTTTTTTGTCGGCCTACGGCACAACGACTTTCTGCTTCCACATGATAGTAGCACACCAGCGCCACACCCAACCCATGGGTGTATTGATGAATGCAATTCTACTTACTATTAACTGATGCGGGCACATGGCGTGAAAACCAGAACAGTGTCAGGTGGAAACTAAGAATGATACTTGTGCTGACCTGAGCAATGATTTGTGTTGGGTGGAAGTTGGGCCCAACAACAGATTTGTCAGCTGACTACACACACCTCAGATTCATGGATGTAACTTCTGCCAACATAAGGGATGAAGTGGCTAGTTGATGATTGATATATCATAATTATGGATATTAATATAACACAAGTGAATGGGTAGACAAAAATTTGTTTTCTTGTTAAATATAAGTTTGTTTTTTCAAAGTTTATATATATCAAAGATAGCAGTGCAAGTCAAGTATGGTACATGGTAGTTTGTAGTTTTTTTTTTTTAATTTCTTCCGTGATTTGTGAAGTCACTTGCCCAGTTCTGGATCACTGCTGTCGTTTTTGCATCGCCGTTTCTCGTAATCAGCATGAATAAGCTAATACTTGGTACCAATGGAAAGACTGATGTTTTGTCTACAACTGACCACAAGCTCGACCAGATCCAGCCGTCCTTGTGATCAGCAGAGGAATCAAAACATCCCGGTGTCTGTGGTGTGCGCGCTTTTTCTCACTCACTCATTCCTGCAAGTTTTAAAGTAACGATCTCTAAAACGTAGCAAAGGTGAGTTAGCCATTCGGTGTTTTTGGTTCTAGAGTGGGAAAATACTTACTTACTTGGGTAAAAAAATGTTAGTGTGTTATGTCTTGCTGTTTAATTGCTGCACGCATTTTTATCTCTGACGAGAAAATTTCCTGGTTGTGGATCACTTGAAGCAGCAGCCTCGTGTCAGTACTTGTGACTCATGTGGACTTTGGGGGTCATCTCAAAATCATGAATGGACATGAATGTGGGGGCTTTTACTTTTTAATTCGGGAGAAATCTCACTTCCACACTTCATTTTTTACTAGTAAAAACGTATAACGGCGCCTTTCGAAACGAAGTAAATTCTCATTTAAATAAGTATAATTCCTATCATTTTGTGTTAAAACACATTCTCGGGCACAGTGTGTATCATTCTGCATTAGAAGGGCTCCAGCCAGATGCCAGGAATACCCCCAAAGTGACACAGAGTGTCGTGATCCGGAACTGGCAAAAGTGATCCATTTCTGGCAAATGTTTGCGCCACACATAATGTGGATTCACACTTTAAGTAGAAGCTCTACTCCACCCAGACATTTTCAGCTAAATAACATCCAAATACCCAATACAACAATACACAATTAAAGGACATTCAGTTGCATTATGGCTCCGGTGATCTGGAACTGGGCAACTGTCTGTATGATGTACAATTGTGAATTGGTTAACTGCATTAGAACAAGTTGCATTAGAACTGTGTTTGACTCAAAATAATCAAATATAGAGTGACTGCAGTATTTTAGTGCCGGTAGTCAAACTTATTAATGATTCTGCAAAACGCAAAGGAAGGAAGATTGTGTTAACCTCAGAGTACAAGATATGAGAAATAGCATGCAAAAGCTCCACTAGCATTCTGCTAATCAGATCTCCCAGCAGTTTTGTCGCATGTACATTTCCTGTTCTGAACTGTGGGCCTTCCTGATTTGGCAGAGTGTCACAGCACATCAGATAATGCCGCTTTAGGTATCTCATTCTGATGTATGACGAGCCGTGTATCACTTCTGCGGTCTATGTGAGGTTTGCGGCAACTGATAAGTACTCTGTTGCCTTGTTAGCTAGCAATCTAACAGTTCTATCTCAGGGTGACCTGACACTGTGTTGAAACCTCACTAATAATCTTGTCTCTAATATTACACAGCTGCTGCTAAAGCAGAGGGTAATTCTTTATTTGCTTCTCTCACTCTTACTGATACCAACTCAACCTTTAATAACGCTGGACTAGCTTATCTGCTCCACTTAGCCACTTCACTTGAAGGACGGTAGGATGGAATCCTTGTTTTTATCCCCACCTCAAACAAACGTTTGGACGGCATTTAGTGTAACCACCCTGTCTGTCCTTCTGCCTGACTCTTGTAAGTGCAGATTCTCCTAAATCGGTTTTTGGTTTCAGTGAAAAATGACACAAAGGCACCACACCATATGAAAAAGTATTACTCCATATGAAAATGTGCAAAAACTAAATTAATTCTGGTCTGTCATCTTCAAGGGGCGATAACTCCATTGTAACAAATTTCTTCGTCCTTGAATAAGAGAGTTCACCTGGACTGTCCCAGTCCACTCAGCAGTGTTGATGAACCTCGATACTGAGGAAGGATTAAGATGACAGAAATCCCCATGGTGGAGCTGCTCAAAAAAAGAGATGTCCCACATGAAGGGCAGTGCACAGAAAGTGGGCATAGAAGGTAGACAGCTTCTACAAAAAAAAAGCCAGATACGAGTACCAACATCCAGGTCCAGAACCTCCGTAACAAGAAAGGACCAGAGTCAACTGGTATTAGCCTTGGCTGGGGTAGTAACCTGTGATGGACTGACATTCCATCCAAGAGTCATCGACTCTCATTCACCTCATGGTATAGTGTTCAGGAATAAATACCAATGGGTCTTACCCTACGTTGCATTAGCTACAAGCAGCAGACTCTAAGCAGACCTGCCATTCTTTTTCAAGCAGACTGGGTATTTTGCAGCTACAAGAGATCATGGTCACTATATAATGGCTGAGTAGATCCTTGTCATTTGATTGGTGGCTTGTATGTCACGTGACATGGATTATTCATATCCTTTGCCATTGTGTTTCATAGTCCGTGCAATAGTTTTTTTTTAGCTTGCAATTTTGGTACTATATGAAATGTAGCTAAACATAGCAGAGTTTGTTTTGCTAATGGACGGCGATTTGAAGGAGCTAATTGACACCGCTAATTCTTCTAACACACACACACACACAAACTCCAGATGCCATAAGCCATCTGGAGATATGAAAAGCAGTTTGGATGAAGTTAGGATGAAAAGCTGAACAAATTTCTGACACAATTTTTCACTGGAGTGAGGAAAGCAGACGGCAGTCTATACACAAAGTCAGTGGATGGCATCACGGACTACTGAGAACAGTTTTGGACTCTTATAGTTCATGTTGGACAGTTAAGCACCAGAGAAGTGCACCAAAATGTAAGTCCCTTTTCTGTTGTTTATAAATTAATAAAATATCAAATGACAAGTATCTATTTTTGCCATTATAAAAAACAAATAATGAATGTTTTTCCATTCTTTCAATGGAACAAATATTTAATTGGGTGAAAGATGGATCATACCATTGAACTCATAAACATTCATTATGTTGGGGAAAGTGTAATGCACAGACCCACAACAGGGGGCGCAAATGAACGGTCAATGGATAATCCAATAAATACAATTTATTGCGGCAAATGTGCACAACAGGTCGAATACTGCTTTTAGACAGTCGATCACAAAATACAATAAGTGACGTGTGGGCAGGCCCGAGGGTAGGAGACGCCTATCCAGAGAAGAGCCGGGGCCCACAAGGTTCCGCCGCCAACGAAGACCTGCAGTATACTGAAGCCGCCAAGTCCCGAGTCCCCAGGTGGCCTCTGCTTCCAGCTGTCAGATCCGGTACTGCTGGCAGGAACAAAAACAGGTTAAGGGTGGGTGTGTGGACACCCAGTAAGCAGTCAGCAACACAGGTAGGAATTACACCTCCACCTCCGCAATTACGAACACAGAGTCTCTACAGATCTGATACAAACACTTGTCTGCATGGATCGGGAAGGGTGCGGCTTATCACCCTGTCGTCCATGACCAGCTCAGCCTCCCGCTGACACAAGCTACCAGGAACTCCTGTAGAGGATTAGACAACAAATACGTGCGATACGACACAGATTAAGGCTGAGGAAGGGAGAGGGGCGGCGCGTGCACGGCCACGTCCTTCGTCTCGCTCCCGTCGACGTTCTTCCAATTGGTTGTCTAGACGTATGACTAAATCAATAAGCCCATCTAAATCCCGAGGCTCATCTCTACCCACCAGGTGCTCCTTCAGAACCGAAGACAGTCCATTTACGAAGGCGGCGCGGAGCGCTACCGTATTCCAGCCGGCCCTCGCGGCCGTGACACAGAAGTCGACTGCATATTCTGCAGCGCTCCGATGCCCCTGTCGAATGGACAGCAGCAGAGTGGAAGCAGATTCGCCTCGATTAGGGTGATCAAACACTTGTCTGAATTCCCGCACGAACCCAGTGTAAGTCGTTAGGAGCCGTGAATTCTGCTCCCAAAGCGCCATAGCCCAGGCGCGTGCCTCACCTCGAAGCAAATTGACAACATAAGCCACCCTGCTGGAGTCTGACGCGTACATTACTGGACGCTGAGCAAAGACGAGCGAGCACTGCATTAAGAAGTCCGCGCACATCTCTACACAGCCTCCGTACGGCTCCGGGGGACTTATGTATGCTTCAGGGGATGAGGGGGGTCCGTTGAACGACCACTGGAGGGTCCCTGTTCTGCAACAGGTCGGCAGGAGGAGGAGCGGCAGCTGTGCCCTGTGCACGCGCTTCCACCTGTGCGGTGAGAGCCTCCATCCTATGATTTAGTACATTCTGCTCGGTTACCAAATCCAACCGAGCAGTGAAGGTGGCCAAAAATTGCTGCAACTCACCCATTATTCCTCCTGCAGAAGCCTGTGCACCTTGCGTCTTCATTGACTGTTCAACGGGTGGGTTGTGCCCCTCGGGATCCATGACGTTGGCCGAGATATCATGTTGGGGAAAGTGTAATGCACGGACCCACAACAGGGGGCGCAAATGAACGGTCAATGGATAATCCAATAAATACAATTTATTGCGGCAAATGTGCACAACAGGTCGAATACTGCTTTTAGACAGTCGATCACAAAATACAATAAGTGACGTGTGGGCAGGCCCGAGGGTAGGAGACGCCTATCCAGAGAAGAGCCAGGGCCCACAAGGTTCCGTCGCCAACGAAGACCTGCAGTATACTGAAGCCGCCAAGTCCCGAGTCCCCAGGTGGCCTCTGCTTCCAGCTGTCAGATCCGGTACTGCTGGCAGGAACAAAAACAGGTTAAGGGTGGGTGTGTGGACACCCAGTAAGCAGTCAGCAACACAGGTGGGAATTACACCTCCACCTCCGCAATTACGAACACAGAGTCTCTACAGATCTGATACAAACACTTGTCTGCACGGATTGGGAAGGGTGCGGCTTATCACCCTGCCGTCCATGACCAGCTCAGCCTCCCACTAACACAAGCTACCAGGAACTCCTGTAGAGGATTAGACAACAAATACGTGCGATACGGCACAGATTAAGGCTGAGGAATTACCTGTGTGGTAAACTGATATCTCGGCAGAGATGTGGTGTCTCCTCCAGGCTTTTATGGTGCAGTGATGATGATTGCTGACAGCTGGCAGTCCTGGCTCCTGGGTGGTAACTGCGCCCTCTGGTGCCTGAAACCCGACTACAGGCAGGGCGCCCTCTGGCGTTGGCCAGCAGTACCTCCTCTTCGGGCGGCCCACACAACACATTATTTGTATATGATGCTACCAGCTAAGCAAGGCCAAAATAGACGAGAAGTCTAATTTAAGCAAATGCTGAGTGATGCAACATGGCAACTTCCAATCTGAGTAAAAAGGCAGAGTGACGTCAGCTGGTTGTTCGCTCAAACAAAATAATCCAAGATGGCAGCTAGAATACTCTCCGAAACAGCTGTATTTCTGTATACGAGGTCTGTGAGAAAAGTATCGTACCTTTTTATTTTTTTCAAAAACTATATGGATTTGATTCATATGTTTTTACGTCAGCCAAGCTTGAACGTTCGTGCGCATGCGTGAGTTTTTCCACGCCTGTCGGTTGCATCATTCGCCTGTGGGCAGGCTTTGAGTGAGCACTGCTCCACCCCTCTCGTCGTTGTTTCATTGTCAGGAAATGGCGGAATGATTTGGGGGTTTTTTTCCATCAGAATTTTTTCAGAAACTGTTAGAGACAAGCAGCTGGAAACCATTCGAAAAATTTATCTGGCTTTCGGTGAAAATTTTACAGGCTTCACAGAGAATAAGGAGTGTTACTACAGCTTTAAGGACGCCCCACAATGGCGCGCCGCGCTCTGAGCCTCCATCGAGAGGCAGAAACCACCACATCATTTCTAAACGGATGGCTGTGTGGACCCGGGACCATCGTGAGCAGTTTCTCTGATTATCACAAGAGCTGGACATCAGCCATTTTCCGTCAGATTTCACTTTTAACAAGAGATTTTGTCATGGAAAGCCGCACGGAGGCTTCGCGCGTCAAGACCGATTTGCTGATCAAGCAAG
The DNA here is from genome assembly GCF_902500255.1 of Thalassophryne amazonica. Taxonomy (NCBI): domain Eukaryota; kingdom Metazoa; phylum Chordata; class Actinopteri; order Batrachoidiformes; family Batrachoididae; genus Thalassophryne; species Thalassophryne amazonica. Next base: position 28,457,486 of record NC_047120.1, on the reverse strand, counting down.
ACAAAGGAACACCTCCATTTCGGAGTGTTAAAGGACAAGTTGGGACATGTCTATCTCGGCTTTCAGTGGTTACCAGCCCAGTGAGTATGGCTTTCAGTGGTTACCAGCCCAGTGAGTATAAGAGAAATTGTGGAGAGCTGGTCATATCCCAACTTGTCCTCTAACACTCCGAAACAGAGGTGTTTCTTTGTCTCGCTCGATCAGCGAATCGGTCCTGACACGTGAAGCCTCCGCTCAGCTTTCCATGACAAAATCTCTTGTTAAAAGTGAATTCTGCCGGAAAATGGCTGATGTCCAGCTCTTGTGATAACCAGAGAAATTGCTCACGACGGTCCCGGCTCCACACAGCCACCTGTTTAGAAATGATGTGGTGTTTTCTGCCTCTTGATGGCGGCTCGGAGCGCGGCGTGCCGTGCGCCATTGTGGGGCGTCCATAAAGCTGTAGTAACACTCCTTATTCTCTGTGAAGCCCGTAAAATTTTCACCGAAAGCCAGATAAATTTTTCGAATGGTTTCCAGCTGCTTGTCTCTAACAGTTTCTGAAAAAATTCTGATGGAAAAAAAGCCCAAATCATTCCGCCATTTCCTGAAATGAAAATCCGACGAGGGGGCTGGACCACTCCTCCCACAAGGCGTGCTCACAGGCGAATGACGCAACCGACAGGTGTGGAAAAACTCACGCATGCGCACGAAGGTTCAAGCTTGGCTGACGTAAAAACATATGAATCAAATCCATATAGTTTTTGAAAAAAATAAAAAGGTCCGTTACTTTTCTCACAGACCTAGTAAATCTAAAATGTTTCACATTTTATCTTATATTTTGTGAAAAGTAGCAATATATAAACATTTCTAAATCTAAAAAACACTGTTTTTGTAACCAGATGATACCTCTGAAGTGATTTACAAGACATCTCATGGAGATGCTAGCTAGCAATACAAGAATGTGACTATGAAAGACGTTGGACTGGAACAATTCAAGCAAACTTTGGTTCTGTAAGGTGGTCAAGCATGGAGGAAAAACCAAAAATGGCAATGTTGGGTTTTCTCTTTCTTTATGATCTTTACAATGCCAAGTATCCATGAGCTGGCCACGCCCTGGGAGGGCCCATCAAGCGACAACTGTTTGTTGCTTTCATTTGTAGGTAATGTAGCCGTAGGGTCAAGGACCTGTTTGCAAGTTACTTTGTCTTCAACTTCTTCAAGAGGAGATAATTGGACTTTTTTGAGGATAGGGGTTCTGTCTGCATCATGTTTGTCAGTTACATGTATAAACACACCTGGTGGGCTTTTCCAACATGGAGTTTGACCAGATGGAAAATTCAGTTATTTCACTTTCGTGTAAACAACTGGTATGGCGGAGTGGGAGGTATTGTTTTATGAGACTGCTAACAGATATCACAGTTTTTTGTTTGTTTCTAATATCAGCATCTATATTGGTTAGGCTGACCAAATGTCCTGTTTTCCCAGGACATGTCCTGTTTTCACGTCCTGTCCTGGCCATCCTGTTTTGTTTTTTTTTGTTTGTTTGTTTGTTTTTAGAAAGTGATAAAAATGTCCTGGTTTTCATTGTTTTTCATCTTTGAGCAATTTTAGATTAGATTAGATAGAACTTTATTAATCCCCTGGGAAGACTCCCTCAGGGAAATTGAGGTTCCAGCAACATTGTTTAGCAGCACACAGGGTAAGAAGCACACAGATCATCAAAAGTGAAAGTAAAAAAAAAAAAAACAAACACACACAATTTGCAAATATAAATATAAATACCAGACATACTGTTTGCTACTTATTTACTGGTTACTACTGTTCCTCTCCTTCCCGTCCTCTGTCTTCCTGTTACTCCTCCTCCCCTGAGCAAGAGATCTTTGAGTAAACTTTGAGTATCATTTCAGTATCTCATTGCTGGGCCAAGTGTCTGGTTTTTGGTCATCAAAATATGGCCACCTTAACATTGGTGAATGCTTACCATCCTCCTCCGATCTGAGTGTCCCACCACCCTCTCCCTTTTCCCACCAGCTAAATCTTAAAGAGCCGCCGTGCTGCAAAGAACAACACTTTGCAACAATAGTCTTTTCATATTTGGGACTGAGTCGGTGCATTGAGCGCGGCTTAGCATGCTGCTGTGTTTTGTCTTCCTCTTTAAATAAATAATCCTCGTGAGGGCGAGCGTGCAAAAGCGCCGCTCAGTATTCACACCATGTGCGGGGAGAGCCCAGCGAGGAACGGGCTGACGGCCAGGATCGTGGGGTTGTGAGTCTCTTCATCCGTCAGCCAAAACCAAGCCACTGTGCAACGCCAGAGACACGCTGCTGTTTGTTTGCCCTTTTACAGCCACAGGAGCAAAATATGCTCTTTTAACTTAATATAGACTCGATCATGTGTCTCATTTGAGGCAGTGACAATGATCCTGTTTCACTCTCATGCTCTCTTTACAAAAATACGTCGTGGCTATCGCCCCTTCCCTCAGAGGAAGGGAGGCAGATAGCGGCTGTGCTGCGTTCCCTCCAAACACACCGCAGTTTCACTTCATAGATTAAAGGATAATGAAGTACGAGTTGGCCTAATGAATACTTGCTATCATTTCTCAGCACAGCCAGATACAGTTCTGTTTGTGAAACGTTTGATGAGACGAGCTTCTCTGAGTCGCTACGAGCAGACGTGGATTGAAAATGTTTCACAGCTAGAATTTTTATGATCATACCTTTCTTCCCCCGCTTTTTGCATTTTGCTTTTTAAGCTTTCCCTTCATTTATTTGTTACATTTGTTATTCTTTTAGTTCCACGGGTGAAATCGTGCCTCAAAGCTTGGTGTGTGTGTGTGTGTGTGTGTGTGTGTGTGTGTGTGTGTGTGTGTGTGTGTGTGTGTGTGTGTGTGTGTGTGTGTGTGTGTGTGTGTGTTTGTGTGATGATGCATCCGGTGGTGTATTGTTGTCAAAATAATTGGAAATGTATCAGCGGCCGAACAGCAAATTTCAAAATGGAATCACTATAGAATACTTCATGTTGAAGTTTAAATGTCATTTTAGTTATTTCAATGAAATGCTTAACTTTGAAAACCAACTTTTTGAATTTACATGGTGAGAACTTCAGTTTGTGAGGAGGACCGGTTGTTTCCGACAGTGTCACATATCACCTCTGAGCGTATACTATCAGGCTCAGATTAGATAATCATCGGGTGTGTGTGTTGTGTCAGTGCACATTATGAATGCAGTGAGTGATGTTTCACTGAGGGAGACTTTTTACTCACAGCTTTATTCTGTGAAGAATGTCCACACTAGTCATTACACTGCTCTGGATATCGGAATTTCAGTGCAACCACATATACCGACAGCTAGACCCATTTTTTAAATCGTTATCGTGATATAAAATGTGTCACATTTTTGTGGCATGGTCAAGTTTCAGTCACTATTTTTAACCATAACACTAACCCTAACCCCCCCCCCCCCCCCCACCTCCAAGGGTTAGTCTGAATGGGCTACCAGACATAGGCCACTAACCCTATGTCATAGCGGTGTCCATCATAGTGTTGGCATTGTCCGTTTATTGTGATATCTCAAAAACTGTCAGATAACTTTTTTTCTAATTTGGCAACAGCGCAATATGAGTCGTTGACATTGTTCCTGCCTAAAAATCATATTTGTAAATTTGTTCATTTGGAAATGGGGCCATTTTATGCTGAAAACAGCCATTTTGAGCACTTAAAGTCAGTTTTCTCAAAAACTGATGAGATAAACTTTTTTTTCTTATTTGTCAAGGGCATAATATGGGTTGTTGATGTATTTCAAATGGCAGCCACTTTTATGGCCAAAACAGCCAATTTGGGTATTTGGACCCAATTTTCTCCAAAACTGTCCCATAACTTTTAATTTATCAAAGTCACAATATTCATCATTAACATTGTTCCCATCCCAGAATTATTTGTGTAGATTTGTTTGTTTGGAAATGGCGGCCATTACTATGCCAAAAAATGGTCATTTTGCCTTGGGCTTAATTAAGCCGGTAACCCACAGAGCCCTTGGCACTGTAATTTTTTCCACATTTGTGTGGAGAGAAGACGGGACCGACCTGCATCTCCTCCTTCCTGTCTGTCTGAAGAGAAGGAAGGTGCAGGAAGTGCAGCACACTTAGCACACATTGTTCCGTGGTTCTGAAAACTCTTCATAGTGATACAGCATTATCACATTGTATCATTGTGTATTTTCTTCTGCGTGCACTCTGAACTCTACATTCCACCTTACAACTTCGCTCTGCAAGCTGCTCACATGCAGCACATATAAAACTATGGAATTGAGCTTTACTCCACAAGACACCTTTTCACATAGCTTGGAAGCCTTTTTTTTAAGTTTTGTACTACTAGTCCGATCTGCAGCAACGCTGTAAAGTTTGATACAGAGCCTCGAGCTTTTAAGGTGGGAATGCATGTGGGTGCACTTGATTTATCCACTAGGCAAAATGAGAGCAGTTTGCAAAATGGAAGGCACACCACAAAATAAGCAAGAGAGCACTCTATAAAACGACAGACATTTTCTATCATCATACAATGCATATTACTATATTGCACAGGCCTACTGACAGGGGTGTTGAAGTGAACTGTACTGATCCCCGTGTGGTAAACGTGGAGAAAAATGGCTCAGTTCTCCTTGACTTTGCAAAAAGACATGGTCTCCGAGTTGTCACACCCTGATTTCACCATCCAGACCACTAGACATGATACTGCATTACTGGTGATGTAGGCTGATCTCGTGGGAAGACGCTGAAGACGTCTGCAGAACTGCAGGGTTAGTGTGCAGGCCATGTTTGTGGACTCTGACCACAAAGTTGTTATAGGTTTTCTTAAGGAGTCATGTGAAGTACAGCAGACTACTGTCTGCTCAGTGTCCCAGATTTAATCTGGCTTAAATTTAAGATCAGACCGTTTCAAGGACGTTTGCATACAGTCTGAATGGAGAACTTGCAAACATTGAGACTTCAAATGATCCAAACGGAATGTGGGAGTAGTATTTTTATTTATTTATTTTTATTTGTGGCAAGAAACAGGAAGCTGCCAGAAATTTCACTGAAGTCACAAAAGTTCACATGAGAAGGTGTTTCCTCTTTGAGGGCACTCTGACTGTCATCCAAAGGAGTAATACTGCACAGCTCTGTGGTAATGCTGGGCTGCATAAGGGCCTCAGAAAGCAGGCTGTGAAGGCATTGAGGGAAGGAAAGGAAATATTTGTTAGAGGAAATTCTTTGTTCGTGGAAATTATGAGCGGGTGTTCCTTCAAACCAACACTTCATTCCACTTCTGTCACGGCAAGTGTTGGCGCAGTCCTATAAGATGACACTGCTACACTGTCCTGTTGCGCAAGTTAGCGTGACCATTTCTATAAATCTGATCTTCCTGTTAGGATGTTGGACTTCTCTGGTGTCAGGGACCCGGTAGCTACCGTATTTTCCGGACTATAAGTCGCACCGGAGTATAAGTCGCACCAGCCACTTTATCCATTATAAAGAAAAACAAACCATAAATAAGTCGCACCGGAGTATAAGTCGCACCAGCCACTTTATCCATTATAAAGAAAAATAAACCATAAACAAGGTCCACTGGACTATAAGTCCCATGGACATACAGGTATGTTAACATGAAAAGTTCAGATGATAATATTGTGACGGCTACCGTTTTCGGATGCATATTTCACCAGTCGCAACTTGTAATCTGCAGAGTATGATTTTCTTTTTGGTGGCATTTTTTCGGGCCTTCTCCGTTGTCTTGTTATGTTATCAGTTACGTTAAAATTTTTATTTTTCTATGGTAGTCAGAAGTCGCAGGAACAGTCACACAAGCCTTGAGTGAGCTGCATTTTACCTACAGATATGTTTGTATTTTGCGGACCACATTGCGAGGCGAACCATGCAGCACCTACCTGCGCAGCTCATGACCACCCAGCGGTGTTGATCCAGCTCCTTCCAAGTGCAGACGCTAATCCTCCGCCGTCGCTCAGTGCTCCCATGCAGCTCTCAGCGTCAACTCTGCTCACACTGATATCCAAGGGTTGAAGCTGTTTTGTTAGCCGTCCCGGAATAAACACCATGTTCGTCTGCTTCAAACGCTTTTCACAATCATCGACGCCAGCTCCTTCCAAGTGCACACACTAATCCTCCGCCGTCGCTCACCCGGTGCTCCCACGCAGCTCTCAGCGTCAACTTAAACACTCTGCTCACATTGATATCCAAGGGTTGAAGCTGTTCTGTTCGCCATGCCGGAATAACAGCAAGCACCGTGTTCGTCAGCTTCACACGCTGTGGGTGAGGTGAGGAATACGCATCCAACGTTCTGTTCTCTGATTGGTTATCGCGACCAGCGTGAACTATAGGATGGCCGTCATACTACAGTGCCCATGATGCATTGCATTTCCTTTTCCGGTGGCCATTTTAAAACATAGATCGACTCTGTCACGTAAAATTGTTTTGTTACAGTAAATTAATTGAGATCCTACCGGTATATTTTTCATTTATAAGTCGCACCGGAGTATAGGTCGCACCCCCGGCCAAAACATGTAAAAAAGTGCGACTTATAGTCCGGAAAATATGGTAATCTACCAGTCTGCTGCAGAACACCCAATCTAAGTAAGATTGCAAAGGTGGTGGAACAGATGGACCAATATGTGGTGTCAGGACTGAACTTTTTGGGGCAGGTGGAGATGCTGTTCTCACGTCATTGTAAACAGTGTTTGCTTCCATTTGGTAGACTGATCCTGAAAGAAAGCACAAGGCCTGCTCTTTCCATCTGTAAAAAAAAAAAAAAAAAATGGATGGCTACTCCCACTTGGCCATATCATCAGACAACACAATATCAATTTCCATTGTTACGCCGACGACACCCAGGTCTACATTAAAACACAACCCAACCTCACCAATACCATCTCTCCCCTAAACAACTACCTCCAGCTCAACAGCAATAAGACAGAGGCAATCCTGATCGCCACCCCCAACCAGCTTGCCAACCGGCCAGTATCAGTCCCTCCCTTGATGGTCAACTGATTCTTCTGTCCTCTGTTGTCACCAGTCTTGGTGTTATGTTTGACTCCACTCTCTCATTCCAAGTTCATATCAAACATACTTCCAAGACTTTGTTTTTTAACCTCAAAAATATTTCCAGACCGAAGCCTTCAATTGCACCTGATGACACCAAAAAAGCTGTTCCATGCACTAATTTCTCATGAATCGACTATGGCAATGCTCTCTTCTCCGGTCTCCCAGCCAAATCAATCAGCTCTCTTCTACTAATCCATAACAGTCAGAGTCCTCACCAGCTCAAAAAAAAAAAACAACAAAAAAAAACATCAGCCCACATAACCCCATACTTGCCTGACTCCACTGGTTCCTAGTTCACTACAGGATCAAATTTAAAGTCCTCCTCCTGACTTACAAGCCCTGAATGGCCAAATCTCCAGCTATCTCTGCAGCCAATTCAACATGGAGATCCACCTCGGATTTGCTGTGGTGAACCCAAGTGCAAACAAGGAAGCAGACCAAGAGACTTGTTTATTTAGCTTTTGCCTGTGAAGCGCTTTGAAATTTGTCAGGGCAGGTGAGAAGCCTTATACAAGCTTAATCTAGTATTATTATGGCCCTTTGATTTAATGGTTTAATGGATGGACCGGTGACTCCAATACACTTCCTAGCGGCTTTCATCTACTTTCACAGGCTGCAGCACGGTCTATTTGTCATAAAATGGAATCCAACACTCTACACACAGTTGAACTAAAGTTATTAGTAACAGAATTCACACAGCCCTCCCAACCAAAAACTGACCCAAGAACATCCAGTAAACAAGCAAGTTCTTTTAAGTGTGTAGTTTAAAAAAAAAAATCATGCTGCGAAGACAGTTGTCTCATCATTCTTTGGACATGAAAGTCCAATGGATCATTATTCATTGGCCTTTCTAGTCCAATAAATTAAGATCCAAATTTAACAACAAAACCGCTGCTGAGTGGGATCCTGAAAGCCTAGATGACTGACTTGATTCAGGATAGCTGCAAACCCATGCTCTCAAACTTGCCACTCAGTCTCTCATGTGTTGTAATCAGGACATCCACTGATTCCACATCAATCACAGTATCGTTTGTAAAGTCAAGGTCAGTGAAGCTTTCCAAACAGATATTGGTACCAAAATTGCTGGACTCTACGATTTTATCCTACACCCAAGTCCATGCAAGATATGAACAGAGAAGGAACCAGTACATGTCCCTGATGAACTACAGTGGTCACTGGGGAAAAAAGAAAGAAATTAAAGATTTCATGCTGTTTTTTTTTTTACCTGTAGATAGGATTTCTTCCAGTAGAGAATCAACCTTTTTTTTCCCTCCATCAAAATAGGTTGTATTAACAGCATGTGCTGTATGCGTCATTTGTCTTGCATTAAAATAAACAAATACCTATTTTTTTCCTGGTTCTGTTACATTCTAGAACAAAACAAGGAAAAAAAATAGACCAAACAAACTCATCATGCTTAGCTCTTTTATAGTTATAATAATGCAGCAAACACATGCAAAATAAAAAATATAACGCAAGGCTAAAATACCTTCGGCCGTATGAGCATTGTGTTCTTTATCATTTGAAGCTGTTTAATTAATTATTAAGATCCTATTGTCTTACGTACAATTTGTACGTGTTCAATAAAGCCCCTCTTTCAATCAATCAATCAATAACAATATTTACACTTTAACGGCGTCTGCAGGAGGCCTTGCTTGTGCGCATATATGGGCTTTTGAGAAGAGCAGAAGTTGCATAAATCAAGGAACATTTGTAGATCAACCTCTGTGCATTTGCAGGTATTAATGAGACAAATTTAACTCCATACGAAGTTAGCTTTAAGTTAGCGGAAGTTAGTGTGCATGCTAGTGTCTGTGAATTGTCTTATAAATCAGTTCAGAGGTCGTATTGGGTTCATAAAAACAGCATTTTCAATTTTATAAGTGTTTATTTCTCATTAGCTTTTACATAATATATGAGAAAGGTGTTATTTATTGCCAAAAACAACGCAGAGTTAGCAGTTAGCAGTTAACTACCCTCTTAAAATACCTCTTAAAATAGGTCAAGGTTAGCCATCTTTGACCTTGTCCAAGGTCTGTGTCCCAAGAATTTTCCCTGTGAATTTGAGGACTCTAGCAGTAATAGGAATGGATTTAGACACAGACAGACAGACGGACGGATGGATGGACATACGGACGAAAAGCCTTCGCAGTACCCGATGGCCATATTTGATGGCCTCGGTAATAAAGCCATCCAAGCTGATACATAGTGAAAAGAGTATGTGTTCTTGTATGACTGGTTACTGGTTTGTTTTGCAGGAGAAGCCAGCGCGTCCACCATGTGGGACAACAATGCTTGGGTTTATTTCTATGACAACACCACAGACGGCGAGCCTCCCTTCCTGATCCAGGATTTTGTCCACGCCCTGCAGCCCAATGCCCGATTCATCGTCATGCTCAGGGACCCAGTGGAAAGGTGAGAAGAATTCACCGCCTCCTGCTTCAAACGTAACCAATGACACCCCGTACGCTCCCACCGTGACTCACTTAACACACAGCTGCTTTATTGGTGTTGTTCCTGATGATTTGTAAGCTCTACTGACTCATACATCTGCTGTCAGATGTGCAAGTGCTCCCTTCAAACCGGTGTTACTTCATTGCGATTTTTACTTAAAGGAATGTCTCAACATGCTTCCTATAATTGCTTTTGTCTGTCAACTCGCAGTTTGTGCAACCTTTCCCAAAAGCAATTCAGGGAAAATGAACAGCATGCTCAGTTAGATTAATGATGCCATTTATATTATGTGAGACCTGTTTACAACCTAGACTCTGTTCTCGGAGTAGACTGTTTAACACCTCACGCCGGAGTTTAACTGTGTTGATATGGTTCACATTTTCACTGCTTTTTAATAGAGTCTGACAGGAATCAGGTGATGGTTTTAAATTGTTTTGTTTCATTATATTTGAAGCACCAGACAGAAATGATATATGAAAATTCAATAAGGTATATCTTATATATTATATTCCAATTCTATGGTGGAACTATGCCAGTATATAAAGGTATATCTAAATATCTAAAGAGGAAGAGTAAAATAGAAGAGTAGAAAGGAGTAGAGTAGAGCCACTTAGGTGCCTGGTCTTGAGAACCAGGGATGGTAGGTTGAAAAGCTTTTTTATCCCATGGGAACTCTCCCTACCCACCCAAGCGGCTCAAGAAAAAAGTATATATAATCTTCTTCTTCTTCTTTGTCTTTCGGCTGTTCCCGTGAGGGGTCGCCACAGCAGATCAATCGTTTCCATCTCACCCTGTCCTCTGTATCTTCCTCTGTCACACCAACCACCTGCATGTCCTCTCTCAGCACATCCATGAACCTCCTCTTTGGTCTCCCTCTTCTCCTCCTGCCTGGTGGCTCCATCCTCAGCATCCTTCTCCCTATATACACTGGGTCCCTCCTCTGCACATGTCCAAACCATCTCAATCTCGCCTCTCTGACTTTGTCTCCAAACCATCCCACCTGAGCTGTCCCTCTGATATGTTCATTCCTAATCTTGTCCATTCTTGTCACTCCCAAAGAGAATCTCAACATCTTCAGCTCTGCCACCTCCAGTTCTGCCTCCTGTCTTTTTGTTAGTGCCACTGTCTCTAAACCATACAACATAGCTGGTCTCACTACTGTTTTGATCTGATCACATCTTTTGTTTTGATCACATCTGATCCTTTGTTGAGCTCTCACTCTCTTCTTCTTCTTTACCTCTAAAGTCATCCTACAAACAACCATCCTGTGCTGTCTAGTGACACTCTCTCCTGCTACCACCTTACATAATAATATAAGTAATAAATAATAAGCTATAAAAAGTATCTAAATAATAATAAGCTATAAATTATAACATGCAAGGTCCGACTTTTACTCACTGAAGCAAACAACTCTTTGCGAATGTTGTTGAAGACAAAGACTTTTTGGATATCTTAACCCTCTGGGGCCGACGCTGTTGTATACAACAGCTAAGACCAAGCTTTACTAAATTATAAATAACTTTTTAATGATATGAGATAGAAACTTACTTTTTTTTTTTGCTGAAAAGTTAACTCCGCGGACTTTCGAGCCAGCCATCGGTCATCTTTGTACTCCTCATAGAAGCTGTGTGATGATGTGCGCAATGTGAGTGTCCAATCGGAATTGGTTCACCGTCACATGGTTTTTCAAAATCTAATCCTAGGGCAAATTTACCTCACGTGAAAAGTCAAAGATTGTTTTCAGGAGTGATGTGTTACTAGTTGGCCCGTTTGAATAGCCCCCTGCGTGCTCCAATGAGTACATACTTTTAGTACATACTCAGTGCGCCCTGCGCCATTATGCATAGCGATCACTGAAGCACACGGAGCAGACGGAGAGCCTCTGACAATCTCATGTGCTCAAACAAAGAGTGTGTAACTATCAGGATTGCTCCACTAGTTTGCATGTGAATGTTACTGGATAACTCTGTTGCTTTCTCTCCATAAAGCACTGTTTACCATATCAAAATAACAAAACTCATAGACCATTTTGTATATATTGGTCAAAATGTGCATTTGTGTTTGTTGTTTGAACCTTTTTGTTGTACAGTCTTTCACACAAGACCTCTAATTACCTTTATAAAGTGTCAAAACAGTTGTTTATTATAGTTTGCTGTGTGTTTTGAATACATGTGTGTGGAAAATTATTTTTCGGTTTATTTTTTCCTTGCCTATTTTTGATTGTAAACCTTTATTACACTTACAAAACACAACAAAAACATATATATTCTGAAAGCATAGGTTGTCCTAAAAAAAAAGAGACATAACACTTGATTGTGGGATGCAGGGAGAGCTGTTAACAGCTATAATAAAACATTTATGCCAGGTGAGTGAACTGTCCAAAAAATGCCCTCAGACCCCAGAGGGTTAAGGCACCTTGATGTGAACTTGGCACTGTCGCGCAATTTGTTGTGCCAATACATCCCTCTTTGACCTGCCTTTGTCCCACTGGATGTCGCGCTTTGTTTCGCTGACGCCACACTATATAACATAATAATTTCCTAGGTGATGACGCATTTGCTGTCAGAACATGGCTAATCAAACCATTCTCTCATCGCTCCCAAAATCACAGAGAAATGAACTGCAGCTGCAGGTTGTCTCATGCGCGCTGTGTGGTGGAGAATGCATTTGGAATCTTGTCTCAAAGGTAATTATTTGTAATATATATATTGCAAAGGATTGGTAAAACAGCTGCATTTTCATTCCTTATCAGTTAGCTAATGCATCTGTCAAATTATGTTTATTATAGATGTAAAATCTCATCATAATCGTTCAGATGTTTTGTGCGCAATGACATGTATTGACACACAGCATTTTTGAATGGGTTGTGCAATGTTCACGAAATTAAAGTGTGCCAGAAGTTTTGAAAATTTCTAAAATTTTATTTGCGCACTGGGATGCAGCCGCGCACAGTTCACGCATAGTTTACGATGAGTTTACTCATTGGCACGCAAGGTTACGTGCCAGTGCGGGGATCAAATACGTGCAAGTATCAAACAGTGACGTGCGGTGAGGTTGATGGCTGGTGAGGCACTGACTTCATCACAATCAGATTTACAAACATATAAACCCCACAGAGTAGCTTATTCACCGTTGGACTGACAGCAGTTAACGGGTTACATTTAAAATCTCATATCAGCATTCTTCACACATTCAACCTGTAGCACACAAAAAAGCACATTTAATTAAAAAAATGTTGTTATGGTCTTACCTTTACTTACACTCAACAAAAATATAAACGCAACACTTTTGGTTTTGCTCCTGGGCTGGTGTGGTTACACGTGGTCTGTGGTTGTGAGGCTGGTTGGATGTACTGCCAAATTCTCTGAAACGCCTTTGGAGATGGCTTATGGTAGAGAAATGAACATTCAATACACAAGCAACAGCTCTGGTTGACATTCCTGCTGTCAGCATGCCAATTGCACGCTCCCTCAAATCTTGCGACATCTGTGGCATTGTGCTGTGTGATAAAACTGCACCTTTCAGAGTGGCCTTTTATTGTGGGCAGTCTAAGGCACACCTGTGCACTAATCATGGTGTCTAATCAGCATCTTGATATGGCACACCTGTGAGGTGGGATGGATTATCTCAGCAAAGGAGAAGTGCTCACTATCACAGATTTAGACTGGTTTGTGAACAATATTTGAGGGAAATGGTGATATTGTGTATGTGGAAAAAGTTTTAGATCTTTGAGTTCATCTCATACAAAATGGGAGCAAAACCAAAAGTGTTGCGTTTATATTTTTGTTGAGTGTATTAATGAAGTCCATGTGCCGCTCCTTCTGAACACAACCATCGATGACTTGCTTGTGGAAATTTTCCGTATCTTCCTTCAGTTTTAAACGTCTCTCTGTCTCAGTGGAGATCACTGCCAGGGAAGAAAGTCGTCCTTCATCAGTCCTGCTCTGACTGTATGTATGGAGTCTTTCCTGGCTTTGAATGTGAGTGGTCGACCACTTGTGTTTGACGAGACCTCTTTGAAAATTCTTCAGGTCACAATATCCCATCTGAGTCCAGACATTGTGAGTCTTGCTGCATAGCATTCCAGTAGTTAGCCCAGTGATTGCACAATCCAAGGTGAGGAAAGGCAGGCTGCTGCCTCACCGCATGTTTACTCTCAGTATTTGAACAGCAAATGTGAAAATTCAGCGATTTTGACTAAAATATTATCTAAAACTGGTGAAGTTAAAAAGAAAATAACTACAACCCCTGGCAAAAATTATGGAATGACAGGCCTCGGAGGATGTTCATTCAGTTGTTTCATTTTGTAGAAAAAAAGCAGATCACAGACATGGCACAAAACTAAAGTCATTTCAAATGGCAACTTTCTGGCTTTAAGAAACACTATAAGAAATCAAGAAAAAAAGATTGTGGCAGTCAGTAACGGTTACTTTTTTAGACCAAGCAGAGGAAAAAAATATGGAATCACTCAATTCTGAGGAATAAATTATGGAATCACCCTGTAAATTTTCATCCCCAAAACTAACACCTGCATCATATCAGATCTGCTTGTTAGTCTGCATCTAAAAAGGAGTGAACACACCTTGGAGAGCTGTTGCACCAAGTGGACTGACATGAATCATGGCTCCAACACGAGAGATGTCAATTGAAACAAAGGAGAGGATTATCAAACTCTTAAAAGAGAGTAAATCATCACGCAATGTTGCAAAAGATGTTGGTTGTTCACAGTCAGCTGTGTCTAAACTCTGGACCAAATACAAACAACATGGGAAGGTTGTTAAAGGCAAACATACTGGTAGACCAAGGAAGACATCAAAGCGTCAAGACAGAAAACTTAAAGCAATATGTCTCAAAAATCGAAAAATGTACAACAAAACAAATGAGGAACGAATGGGAGGCAACTGGAGTCAACGTCTGTGACTGAACTGTAAGAAACCACCTAAAGGAAATGGGATTTACATACAGAAAAGCTAAACGAAAGCCATCATTAACACCTAAACAGAAAAAAAACAAGGTTACAATGGGCTAAGGAAAAGCAATCGTGGACTGTGGATGACTGGATGAAAGTCATATTCAGTGATGAATCTCAAATCTGCATTGGGCAAGGTGATAATGCTGGAACTTTTGTTTGGTGCCTTTCCAATGAGATTTATAAAGATGACTGCCTGAAGAGAACATGTAAATTTCCACAGTCATTGATGATATGGGGCTGCATGTCAGGTAAAGGCACTGGGGAGATGGTTGTCATTACATCATCAATAAATGCACAAGTTTATGTTGATATTTTGGACAATTGAAAAGATGTTTGGGGATGATGAAATAATTTTTCAAGATGATAATGCATCTTGCCATAGAGCAAAAACTGCAAAAACATTCCTTGCAAAAAGACACATAGGGTCAATGTCAAGGCATAGGGTCAATGTCAATGAGCAGATCTGATTTGATGCAGGTGTTAATTTGGGGGATGAAAATTTACAGGGTGATTCCATAATTTTTTCCTCAGAATTGAGTGATTCCATATTTTTTTCCTCTGCTTGGTCTAAAAAAGTAACCGTTACTGACTGCCACAATCTTTTTTCTTGATTTCTTATAGTGTTTCTTAAAGCCAGAAAGTTGCCATTTGAAATGACTTTAGTTTTGTGTCATGTCTGTGATCTTCTTTTTTTCTACAAAATTAAACAACTGAATGAACATCCTCTGAGGCCGGTGATTCCATAATTTTTGCCAGGGGTTGTATAATACAAATCACTGGATAAATATAACCATTTAATTTATTTTGTTATTTTACTTTTTTTTTCTTCCCATGATGTGCCACACATGCCTCCCATGATCACACATCATTGGTATCAAGGCACCTTTACTCTTGGAGATCAACAACCTGCAGATCCACATTTGAAATTTGACAAATGGAAAAGTCTTGGTGCAAACTGGATTTAAAATAGCTTCTCGCAGAATATGTCAGTGCATAAAGACTTTTGTACTTATTGAGACTCTGGTGAATACTCATCATGTCTCATTTACACTTTCTTCCTATTTTTGAACTACATTCTGATCTGTCAACATCACAGGAAGACCTACTTAACTACAGCGCCTTTATACAGAAGGAAATTGAACTTTAGCACATATAAGAAGAGGTGTTTAAAAACTGCAGATGCTAACAAACAGTGAACCTTATGGATGCCAACACTAACTCTCTGTCTCTGTCATCTTTGTTTTCTTGCAGGCTTTACTCTGACTACCTTTACTTTGGCATCGCCAACAAGTCTGCAGAGGACTTCCACGAGAAAGTGTCAGAGTCACTGCAGCTGTTCGAGGGGTGCCTGACGGAGTACACAATGCGCTCCTGTGTGTACAACACAACTGTCAACAATGCCATGCCGGTGAGTGCCTGCTCCTCCTTCTGCTTATGTTCCACGGCACTGAAAAAAAACATTATTTAGTACTCAGTGTTGTAGCTTGTGGCAGAGAAGCTGAAGGGGTGAAAAAGACAGATGGAGTGAATTGCACACTTCATTAGCCCATGCTAAGGCTCATTGAATGCACCTTATAAAAGAGGGTTGTGGGCACTCAGTGGTGCACCATCCAGTCTCTTTGTAAGAACAAATACCTTCATACACACTAAAACCAAATCAGGCAGTTGCAGGGGCCCCAAGGTTTTGGGCCCCTGGCCAACTTTTCCCAAAGTACCTTCTGGCTGTGGAGGGGCAGAGGAACCTTGTCCATCCTCATTTGGCTACCTCTTGTATTCTCCAACTGTTGCTGACAAAGCTTTATTCTCTGCTCCTGCTTCATTGTCCACTGGTAGAGCACGACTGATATAAATTTTTGGGGGGGACCAATACAATACCGATATTAGAGAGTTAACAAAATTATGATGCCAATATATAAATTTAATAAATGGCAGTAAGTCCTAATATTTCAATATCAAACCCTTATGACAAAGAAATGTAACTTGTATGTAAACATGAACTTTATTATAAACAACTATGAATATAACCAACAACCTACTAACATAAGTCACATTGCCATCACACTGTTTTCAGTTAGATTGGCACTTGGTAGTTGCCATATTGCATTGCTCAGCATTTGCATAAAGTAGACTTCTCGCCTGTATTGGCCCTGCTTAGCTGGCAGCATAGTGACCACTTGTCTCTTGTTATTTTACATCGGACACGCTGATTGAAATTGAATGGCAGCTGGTCACTTTCCCTCTGTCTCATGTTGGTAATGTGACCAAGGAGTGATGGGGGTTCCAGCCATGCTGTCAACAATGCTGTCAGAATGCCCTCTACTGTGCAAACTATGTCATAACACAATTCCCAACAACCATATAGTTTTTAGCATTGTTTATTTGGTAGAATAAATGTTTTTATATCAGCAAAAATAACAGTGATATCGATATGTTCGAGGCTCCATCAATAATATTTGACCACGAGAAAAGCATTAAAACCATCTTTGCAGCTGACTCCACTGCCTGAGAAGCGTTTGAAAGCTCACCTTCGTCGAGACTGAAACAATTTAAAAGAGAATACCAATATGATTGGGATGTACTGCAGCACCTAATTAATTTGACAAAGGAAGAGTTGCTGCTTCATTTGCTAAAAGAGTGAAGAGTTTATGCCTAAAGCCTTTGAACTACACAGATTTTGTGTTATCTTAGTTGGAGAGATGAAAGTAGACAGGAGTGCAAGGAGATGTGACGTAAGGTGAAAAGAGAAGTGACAAAAGCTAAGGAAAAGGCATATTGTGAGGTGGTGGAGGTGATGGTCTAGTGGTTAAGTGTTGGGATTCAGATTAGAGGATCCTCGGTTCAAACCCCAGCCTGACCTAAAAATCACTAAGGACCCTTGGGCAAGGTCCTTAATCCCCAAGTTGCTCCTGATGTGTAGTGAGCGCCTTGCATGGCAGTACCCTGACATGCGTGTGAGTGTGTTTATGTGAATGGGTGAATGTGAGGCATAATTGTAAAGTGCTTTCAGTTTCTGATACAGATGGAAAAATGCAATATAAATGCAGACCATTTAACTGTATAAGAATAACAAGGAAGGAGAAAAGGACTTGTACCGATTGGCCAGACAAAGGGACAGAGCTGGAAAGGATCTGCAGCAGAGTGGTAAAAGATGTAGATGGCAATGTGCTGACAAGTGAGGTGAGTGTGTTGAGAAGGTGGTGGGAATATTTTGAGGAACTGATGAATGAAGAAAATGAAAAGAAAAGGCTGGATGATGTGGAGAGAGTAAATCAAGAAGTGCAAGAGATTAGTAAGGATGAAGTGAGGGCAGCTATGAAGAGGATAAGGAGTGGAAAGGCAGCTGGCTCAGATGGCATTCCAGGGGAGGCATGAAAATGTCTAGGAGAGATGGCAGTGGAGTTTCTAACAAGATTGTTTAATAAAATCTTGGAAAGTGAGCCTATGCATGAGGAATGGAGACAAAGTGTGCTGGTTCCTATTTTTAAAACAAGAGTGATGTGCAGAGCTGCAGTAACTACAGTGGCATAAAGTTGATCAGCCCCAGCATGAAGTTATGGGAAAGAGCAGTATAAGCTAGGCTTAGAAAACAGGTGAAGATCTGTGAGCAGCAATATGGTTTCATGCTGAGAGAGAGCACCAAAATGCAATATTTGCTCTGAGAATACTGATGGAGAAGTATAGAGAAGGCCAGAAGGAGTTACATTGTGTGTTTGTGGATTTCGAGAAAGCTTATGACATGGTGTCAAGAGAAGAGTTGTGGTATTGCAGACCAATCTCACGTTTTTTTTTTCGTCCTCCCGTGACGAAATGAGTCAAATTTTCATGACGGGGGTTTTTTTTTAACTCACTATTACTAATCCTACTCCTCCTCCCAACCCTAACCTTAACCATAACTTAATCCTACTCCTTCCCCCCACCCTAACCATAACCACCCCCAACAACCCCCCACCCCCGCTTCACTTTTAATTTTGTGCAGCCATCATGAAATGAATTAGAATGAATTTGTGCTGCCGTGATGAAAATGAGGCACTTTTCGTCACAATATCACAAACCAATAGATTAATGTATATTTCGTGCTGCTGAATCATGAGTTTGCATGAGACTGGGTTGGGTATTGTATGAGGAAGTCTGGAGTGACAGAGAAGTTTGTTAGGGTAGTGTAGGACATGTACAAGGATAGTGTAACAGCGGTGAGATGCGCAGTAGGAATGACAGACTCATTCAAGGTGGAGGTGGGATTACACCAAGGATCAGCTCTGAGTCCTTTCTTGTTTGCAATGGTGATGGACAAGTTGACAGATGTGATCAGACAGGAGTCTCTGTGGACTATGATGTTTGCAGATGACATTATGATCTGTAGTGAGAGTAGAGAGCAGGTTGAGTCTAGTCTGGAGAGGTGGAGATATGCTCTGGAGAGAAGGGGAATGAAAGTCAGTCAAAGCAAGACTGAGTACATGTGTGTGAATGAGAGGGAGCCCAGTGGAAAAGTACAGTTACAAGGAGTAGAAGTGGTTAAAGCAGATGAGTTTAGATACTTGGGGTCAACTGTCCAAAGTAATGGAGAGTGTGGTAGAGAGGTGAAAAAGAGAGTGCAGGTAGGGTGGAGTGGGTGGAGAAAGGTGGCAGGAGTAATTTGTGACTGAAGAATATCTGCAAGAGTGAAGGGAAAAGTCTACAAGACAGTAGTGAGACCAGCTATGTTGTACGGCTTAGAGACGGTGCCACTAACAACCGTGGGATGGTTTAGAGACAAAGTCAGAGAGGCAAGACTGAGATGGTTTGGACATGTACAGAGGAGGTACCCAGAGTATATAGGAAGAAGGATGCTGAGGATGGAGCCACCAGGTAGGAGGTGAAGAAGGAGGCAAAAGGTGAGGTTTATGGCTGTGCTGAGGGAGGACATGCAGGTGGTCAGTGTGACAGAAGAAGATGCAGAAGAAAGGATGAGATGGAAACGATTGATTTGCTGTGGTGACCCCTAACAAGTGCAGCCAGAAGAAGAAGGGGAAGGCAAAAATAAGCCTTGGGCTTCAGCATATTCATTTTGTGGTCATTGATTGTATTAATTTTACTGTATGTATGTACTGTATGTATGAATGTATGAATTGTTCTAAAAATGTATGATTTAGGCTTTTATTTATATAAATTGGTGAGTTGTTTCTCCTAATGTATAATCATAATAAACTAACTAAATAATATATTTAACAACAGCAAATCAGCTTTGATTTCATTTCATTTAATATTTCAGATTTAATGATTAAATAGGAAAAATCCCCAAATCCCCTATATGTGCAAATTAACTGCAAATTAATGAAAGAGTAGGACCAAGGTTATAGCCTTCCTCGTTTTCATTAACTTGTAGTCTTTAATTTGACCTCAGCATTTATGAATTTAATGATGTATGTAATGATGATCCCAGAATTAAACTTTCAGCATCATAAGCAGCCAGCATTTTGAACCACACAACTGAACAGAACCTCTATCATGGAGGTTAACAGATGCACGAACACATTATGTGCTCCTGTGTCATCAGAATAAAAATTACATTTTTGCTTTAACATCCATTCTGTTGTCCTGGTGTTAGTATTGTGGCATCTGTGTGTGCCCTGGACTTGTTTTGTTCAGACACAGATCTGCTGCAGTTAATGTGCCCACAGATTTTTCCAAAAGTCCTGCATCATATTCAGTGGTGGGCACAGATAACCAAAAAATTAACTTCGATAACAGATAATCAGATAACTGAAAAGTTATCTTCGATAAAGATAAAACAATAAACCACCCAAAAATGTATCGGAAGTTACAGATAACCGATAAATTCCAATATTGTCTCTGGTACATTTACAACTATTAATAAAACGAATTTAAGTTTTAATGCCACAATAGCTTCTAGTAATGTTAAAAGTAACAACAGACCCAAACAATCTTGCCCCTGCTGGAAGCGCTTGTTTACTACAGCACTCCCAGCACAGAGGCACTCTGAGAGCAGCCATAAAGCCAACTCTCTATCAGTCACAACTCTCTGGTCAGGCAGACGTCTTGAAAAATAAAGTCATGCTGACTTATGGTTTTGACTTATAAATAACATTAATACCAATAGAATAACTCCATTAATGTCAATTCTGTCATTTGTACAAAGTTAAAATATAGCATATATCTTTTAATGTTGCATAATGCACTAATTCTGAGGTTTTGTAACAAATACAGACAGATCGCAATGGATTCTGGGTAAAAGTGCCTCTGCTAAACACTGATTGGTTCAGTCATTCATTATGTAAACCAACACGTTAATGTGACGTCTGTCGTGTGTTGGTGTTTACAGATAAATGTGCTTTTGTATAAAAATTCCATTTTTTTTTATTTGTAAAAACAGGCATTTTTACGGAGCCCTGGAAGTGTCGTCGCAAAATGTTTTGCATGTGGAGAGAATGTGCGCACATTTTCTGATGTTGTAAAACGTGCTTTACACTGTGCGAGATGGTTTTTCATGCAGGAATTTTTTGGACCGAGTTTCAGGTTAATCGCGCGTCCTGCATTGTGTAGTGTACATGGAGTAACAAGCTGCGTTTAACATCTCAGGACCACCTCCTGATCGCCGATCGTATGGTACAATGAAAATCAAACCTGTTTGATATTATTCTGATCGGCCGTCGTGAGGGTATCCTGCTGCTGAAGAGCTACAAGCATCTAACCACTCGCACTGTGCCTGTGCAAACACCACAGAGCTGTCTTGTAATGTTATTTTATTTATTTATTTTTTTGCTGTTGTTTTGTTTTGTTTTTAAACTTCATTTGTAAAAAAAAAAAAAAAAAAAAAGCCATTTGCAAAGCCAAAAAGTTGATTTGGTGCCCAGATGCTTAGTACTTAGGGCGAATACTGCCATGAACACTACTGGCCAGTAGATGGCAGTAGATGCCGTGAAAACAAAATTCCAGATAATCCCTGTCTGCTACATTTAAAATGCGTGGAATTTAACAAACACAAATACAATAATGTCTATAAACCCCGAGAATATATTCACGAGAGTTTTAGGCACTAGAGTTTAATGCTGTTGTCCGTGGAGCCTGAACAGAGTGTCTGAAATGCAATTGTCCTGTCGTGATCGTACTGAGATTACATCATCCTACCCATAATGCACTGCTGGGCACAGCATGTGCTCACAAAACCTTAAAAATTAGCACATTACTTTAAAACTAAAACATATATCTGATATTTTCACTTTATAAAACTTCAGACATGACAGTAATTTTAAATAACTTGTCCAAAATTAGTTTGGTTAAAATTTTAACCATAAGTTAAAAATGTATGCCTCTGGATGACTTAGGTGATATTGCCAGCATATCGGTATGGTGTTAAAGGAAATGTTTTTTTGTTTTTTTTTGGGCCATTTTGTTTTTGCCTACAGAGAATAGAGACGCTTTTCATAGAAGCAGATCTCTTCTGTTAGCAGAGGGTATAATTGTCCATCTGTTACAAAACTTTTAACAGGTAAGTGCTGAACTGATTTTAAATTTTAAAAATGCTTGTCACTGTTCAACTTTGTTTATCGGTCTAAAAGTTACCGGACAAAAATTAATCGGAAGATAATTGGTCCGATAATGGTTTTTAAAGTTATCTATAAAGATAATCCAATAATGAAAACATTATCTTCGATAATTATCTGTTATCAGATTATCGGAAGTGTGCCCACCACTGATCATATTTACGGTATGAATACCATATTTTCCTGACTGTGTCACCTCAGAGTATTAGTCACGTGTCAAAAAATGCGCCATAAAGCACAACAGAACATAAATCACACTAGTCTACAAACTGTATTTTGAAATTAATTTAATTGGTGTATTATTTATTTGTAACGCAAACACCGCATTAGTGAGCAGAAGCTAACAGACTAATTAACATCATTGTATGAGGCACAAAGAACTCACGGGTAAACTACATCTTGTCACCACTAATCAGACAATAACATTATAGCATTTGCATGTTGACCTCACTTAAATGTAAATATATTTTTAATTGATTATACATTTTAAAACATTTTAGTTGCCCTTACCTTAGCCTAGCTATCCTCCTTGTTGTCATCCAGCTGTCCCACAAAATGCAAACAGGTGGAATGCTGAGTAGTATGATGGTTACGCCCCATCTTTACTCAGAAGCGTGGTTTTTCAGTTTGAGAGCATGGTTTGTTAAGTTTGCTTCTTCTCTAAGACACAGTACATCCTCATAATTGAAACCCTCCTCTTCTTTTCTGTTTGTTTTATGGTGACTGGCACCAAGCTTAATACATTCCAGCCACTTTCTGCTCTGGATCAGGTGGTACCTCATTCAGAATAGTATACAGAAACAGCTTCACACATGTGTAGACAGTTCCATCTTGTGGCCACAGATGATAATGCAGTACTTTTGACATATAAGTTGGAGGACCAGTCAAACAAGTAAAAACAAAACAAACAAACAAACAAAAAGTAGTATGATTTATAGTTTCATTTCACAACACTTGAATATGGTAGGAGTCACAACAGACGTCTGTTTTTATAGAAAAAAAGGCTCTTGGTCAATTAATAAAGCAGCTAATTATCATCATCCGCACTATAAACGTGTGGTACAATTCTCTGTGTGCATTCAGTAGTGAGGAGAAACAGTAATGTTTTTGATATTCAATACTGAGGGTTTCAGATTTGCGAATCGATTCACAGTTGTAAGATCATAGCCCTAATTTTGCATCAAATGATTATATTATTATTTCAAACTTTTAATACTGTCAGTTCAATCACTGTCATGAAATAGATTAAAATACCCATCACAGCATCCCTGAGGCTTAAAAAGTCAAATTTTCTGTGACCAACAGTCCAAATAGTAAAATGATTCAATTTATGATTAAAAAAAAAAACTACAACAGGCAGGAAATCCTCACATTTGATGAATTGGAACCAGTGACTGTTTGGCATTTTGCTTGATAAATGATGAAGAATGTGGTTTCCAATTCATTTTTTGCAAACTGAAAAATGATCTTGCCAGCAGTGGCAATTTGTAACTCAGAAAGTGTAGAAAACATTGTCAGTGAATTAAATGAACGTTTAAGAGGGAAAAAAAATATATCTGGTCCAGTGGTAGGCAACCAATTGCACCACATGATGCTGCTACATGCTCACATGACCACACAGCTCCTGAGATGACCAGATCAGAGTCATGGAAAAGGTGATGCAGAAAGCTTGTCATTGAATTAAGCATGGATGGTTTTGTGCTCTGTTGCGTCATGTTGACCCTCTTGTCTCATGTCATGTCCTCAGGTCAGACTGCAGGTTGGCCTGTACGTTGTCTACTTAATGGACTGGCTGACTGTCTTCAGCAGGGACCAGATCCTGGTCCTGAGGTTGGAAGACCATGCCTCTAACAGGAAATACACCATGCACAAAGTCTTTGATTTCCTTCAACTGGGTGAGTTAGCAGCACATTTGTAGTAATCCTACCTGGCAAATTAGATCAGTACATGAATATGCATACAAGACAATACAAGAATGCATTTTTTAATCACCCCATATGAACTTGAGGTTGCCTTGATTGTGTATTGCTCGGTGAGTAATGTTCTATTTGTGTATTTTCTAAACTAGTTCAGGTTTTGTCATGTAGTCTGGAATTACTTTTATGTCTGTCTCTCTTGGTCTCAAGCTGATTATGGCTCAGACTCCGACTAAATTCTTCCAAGATGTGTCAGTGTTATTCCCTTTTAGCACCTCTGAGATACCATCACATTTTATACTCCTTCAGTGAATTTTGATTCATCTGTTCAGAGTTGTGCCAAAATCTGAAATGCCCCGGAAAGAAAGGATGTGAGGGAAAAAAAATCTATTTGTGTGTTCCAGAGCCGCTGACCCATGAGATAGAGTCCGAGATCACAAGAAGTCCGGCGTCAAACACCAGGAGGCCAGCTGACAAAAACCTGGGACCCATGCTGCCCATGACTAAGGAGATCCTACGGGATTTCTACGCACCATTCAACGAGAAACTGGCCAGAACGCTGCGGAATGACTCTTTCCTCTGGGACAATGTATCCAGTCTCTGAAGACACCGCCATTTACGCCGCTTAAAACCACTGACACGTCAGCCAGCCTCTTTGTTTCATCTCTCTCAAGTGCCCATGAACATTTTCAAATTTAAATTATTTTTTAAGTTATAAAAGCAGAGATGATTCAAAGAGAGAACAGAGCACAAGAAGAGTGAATGAGAGAGTGAGTGAGAGAAATTTCAGTGAGGCTAGCAAATCCTAATTCTCAGCCTTTCTCATCAAACGTCCAAAATGAAACAATTAATTAAAAGATTTCAATGCTTAATCTTGTGTTCTCTTTTCTTACTGAATATTATTTAGCTAATGTTATGTAAAGCAAATGTTAGCTTCAGCTAGCTAATGTTAGTTAAACAGGAATTTAAGGCAAAAGATAAAAAACTAGCTAACATTCGTATTTGTGTGTAGATACAAGACACAATCAAATTCATGCGTGAGTTTTTCCACGCCTGTCGGTGACGTCATTCGCCTGTGAGCACACCTTGGGAAGGAGTGGTCCCGCCCCCTCGTTGGATTTTCATTGTCTGGAAATGGCGGAATGATTTGGGCTTTTTTTCCATCACAATTTTTTCAGAAACTGTTAGAGACAGGCACCTGGAAACCATTCGAAAAATTTATCTGGCTTTCGGTGAAAATTTTACAGGCTTCACAGAGAAAAAGGACTTTAACTACAGCTTTGAGGACCCCTTTAAGGACGGTCGGTGCGCCGCGCTCCGAGCTGGACATGTCCAGCTCTCCACAATTTCTCTTATACTCACTCGACTGGTAAGCACTGAAAGCCGAGATAGGCATGTCCCAACTTGTCCTCTAACACTCCGAAACGGAGGTGTTCCTTTGTCTCGCTTCCAAAACGAATCGGTCGTGACGCGCGAAGCCTCCGCGCGGCTTTCCATGACAAAATCTCTTGTTAAAAGTGAAATTTGCCAGAAAATGGCTGATGTCCAGCTCTTCTGATAACCAGAGAAAGACCACACGACGGTCTCATATCCACAGAGCGATCCGTTTAGAAATGATCCAGTGGTTTGTGCCACGTCGTCGCAGCTTGGAGCGTGGCGCACCGACCGTCCTTAAAGGGGTCCTTAAAGCTGTAGTTAAAGTCCTTATTCTCTGTGAAGCCTGTAAAATTTTCACCGAAAGCCAGATAAATTTTTCGAATGGTTTCCAGGTGCCAGTCTCTAACAGCTTCTGAAAAAATTCTGATGGAAAAAAAGTCCTTTTCATTCCGCCATTTCCAGACAATGAAAATCCGACGAGGGGGCGGGACCACTCCTTCACAAGGCATTCTCACAGGCGAATGACGTCACCGACAGGCGTGGAAAAACTCACGCATGCGCACAAGGGTTCAAGCATGTCTGACGTAAAAACATATGAATGAAATCCATATAGTTTTTGAAAAAAATAAAAAGGACCGTTACTTTATGGACAGACCTCGTATATTGCAATGTTTCCAATTACAGTTAAACAGGGCACGTAGATCTTTTACAACCCCCAAACTGATGTGTTTACCTCTTTTGGGGAGGTCCAAGACCTAATTATAGGAGTCAGACCCCCCCAGTAACCCTTTTAATTTGAACTATGTTTTACTCTCTGATCACAATTCAGATTTAGAAAGTGAAAACAAACTGCCTTCACTACTCTATGATCAATACATTGGGGATTCATGAAAAAATACCACCATCTAGTGGTAAAATACCATTAACTGCCATGTTAAAATTGCCTCAGTGTAGCATTGCAACAATACCATATGGTATACTACTGAACTATGCATCGGATTGAATTAAAAGCTGTTTTAAAAAACTTTTCAGACAGTGGTGTAAGATATTTCTGTGGTTTAATGAAAATTAAAGTATTTGAGGGTTCATTTTTCAGTTTGACAAATTCTGACACTCCTGAAAAGCAAACATATAATCACTGTTCAAGCCTTCACAATGATTTCCTAACCTCGACTTGGTAATAAACACTGAATAATCACCTGGGAGCATGCCGAATTAAAATGGTTGGATTTAAGTCCATTAAATCTGTCAAAACAATTTGCTGCTTTGCCACTGCCGCAGTTCGGCATAAGCAGACTACGCAGCCTGCGTGGGGCACCAACCATGTTGCACTAGTTTGCAGGGCCTCCAATTGACTGAAAAATGTGTTGAAATTATTACATTATTACCAGTCATGCCGGTGTTACTCTAATCTAACCACTTTTTTTGGTAACGAGTAATCTAACGCGTTAATCTTTCCAAATCAGTAATCAGATTAAAGTTACTTCTCCAAGTCACTGTGCGTTACTATTATTTTTGCATTGTGGGTCGACAGCAGCATTAAACTTGGTCAGTGAGCAGGTGGTCGGGGTTCAACTGAACTGCCCACTTTAAGCGAGCTGTGAGCTTTTCATCAGCTACGACTCGTCCTCACCTTTTAAAGGTGAGGTGAAAACAGCACACCTGCACTGAGCTTTACAAAGTCATTTTTATGCTTTTGAGGACCACATGATGTGAAAATACAATAAAACTTTCTTACCTGTAAATCTGGTCATGTTTTCTGCATAAATAAATGTTATCCATTCTTTGTGCTCAAACGCCAAAGCAGGGGCGAATCCAGATGGAATGGGGGCATGGGGCAGGGATGTGCCTCCCTCCCCCACAACACCCCTAGATTAAAGGTCCAGTTTTGAAGCCATTTTTTTACTACAACTACTAATACTACTTAAAATAATAATAATTTTGACAAGTAAAATGTTTATAGAGAATTTAAATGTTAGAAAAATGTTAGAATTTAATAGTTACATTTATAAACAATGTAGGTTACAAATTGCAAGTTTTACTGTTACAGTGCTGTCAACAGTTAAATATGAGGTCAAGAAAGATTATTTTACTTTTTATAAAACAAGTATTTATTTTCATTGAAGTCAAGAAAGGGTGACTATAAAGTGAGTTTTGGCAAAACAGGTATCACTGTCATGTTGAGGTGGCAGAGAGTTGTTGTCGGCAGCTGGGGAAAGTAACAAAAAAAGTAACCAGTAATCTAACTTAGTTACTTTTACAATTGAGTAATCAGTAAAGTAACTAAGTTACTTTTTCAAGGAGTAATCAGTAATCAGTAATTGGATTACTTTATCAAAGTAACTGTGGCAACACTGATTATTACATTTCAAAATCAATATGAATTATTTATGAATAGGCCCATCGTTTTTGTCTTTAAACATTGTGTAGGCCCCTACCCCATTACTTAATTGGGGCAAATTAACAGTTTTTTTTGCCTAATATAAAGCCCCCATCCACCCCCGCCCCGATTCCCTGAAATGGTACAGCCCTGTTTGCGTCTTTCTCTGTTCGCTGTGTCGCCTAACCAGGGTTGCCAGATATGACGATTTCCAGTCCAATAAATGCTCAAAAATGCATGGAGGCACTAAATCCTGCGCAATTTGAACTGATTTTTAAAATGTGTGTGGCAATTCTATACAAAAAACTTTTCCAGTGCCATATTTTTACCCTAAACAAACCAACTGGATGGGAAAACACCCAATCTGGTAACCCTGCACCTAACTGAAGTAGCACTGCTAGCCCACATTCGATTCTGACACGAGACGACAAGTTGCCACTATGCCACAATTAAACATTGAAGCGACAGCAGGAGTCTGGAACTGAAAAACGAAGGAAAAAGAAACAAAAAGATGATGCCCGTGCATCCCTTGCTGGTAAGTACGTGTTAAAGGTTTAAATTGTTTTGATTACTTAATGTTCAGTGGTGCTGCTTGAGCTAGGTTGCGTTGGCTTTGCTGATTTGATGTAGCTTTAAACGCTAAACTTAAACGCTTTAATAAATAGTAACGGTTTGAGTAGAACTTTTGTGTGTGTGTGTGGGGGGGGGGGGGGGGGGGGTTCTCTTGTATGGGGGTGGGGGGGCCTCCCTGACCAGTTATGCTTAGGGCATCCAAAACCTTAGCAGCGGCCCTGCTGCTTGCATCTTAAAATACCATAAAGTAGGGATGGGCAGCCATGTGCCCTAAAGAGACAATACCCTACAGGATGGTGTTACAGAAATACTCAATGCAATAGTTGAATGATGGTTCTCAGAATGTGGTGCCGGCCCCCATTGGGGGTGAGTCCCGCAGGACACTGGCGAATAAAAATTAAAAATAAGTCAGATATAGAACCTGAGGTGCATTTCTACCTCAGAGTCTGTATTGTGAAGTGGATGAAAGTTGGGATGCAAATCCAACAAAGGTTAATCCTAAACCATTTGCATCTGGGTGTACTGAGACAACACAGATAAAGTGTCTTGTTCAAGGATACAGACAGGTGGTGTGACTGGAAATCAAACTCAGGTCTACATATTTTACTCCGAGGGGAGTAAAATGAGTGAACAAGAGGTGGGGTGTAGGCAGTGACATTTTTAAAAGTGATTTACAGATGTTACAAGAAGGGTAAAAAGGACAATGGAAAACTAACAATGAAAAGAAGAAAGGTAAGAAGTGAAGGAAATGGACCTGGCATTGGGAAAGCAAGACAACAGACTGTCAGCGATGAACAGCCTGACACACTCTGTTCAAACAGTCATGAGGATTTTCCGGAACGTCTCAGCACATGGAAAGCAACTGGTACAGATGGTATAGCAGGGAGGGTGCTCAAGGACTATGCTGATCAGCTGGCAGAGGTATTTGCTTACATTTTCAATCTTCCTGTCTTACTGTACTGTCCCAAGATGCCTTAAGTCAGCTACTCCAATCCCCCCCCCCCCCCCCCCCAAAAAAAAACCCATCTGCTGTCTCAATTCTTTTAGACCATTTGGTCTAACAGTACAATGAACTGCTTCAAGAGATTGGTATTAATATGTATTAAGATCATCCTCCCATTCAACATGTCTGGGTATATGATTGTCCTGGATCAAGACTAAGATCCAGGCTTTTAATAACTTCCTGTATTCTGCCATCAAAAGTATACCTCTATGTGGTCAACTTGTAGGCATTCACATATAGTATGTCTGTACTGACATCCATCTCTCTGGGTTCAGAGACACCTGGGAAGACCTTATGGGGTTATGAGGTCATTAGACAGAGTTGTTCGATGATGCTGATATCTTTGCAGGAGAATGAAGGTCCCAGTCTTTAAGGTCCTGGTGCTTCCTGGTTGTGAGACTTTGTAACTAGTGACCCAAGGTGTAACCAGTGACCCAAGGCAATGATGCTTCTGGTACTTGGTCTCTTTGGAGGATTTTTGGGTTCTGCTGGAATGACTTTGTGTCAAATGAGCAGTTATTTAGTGTGGCACCAGCGCATGCTCCCAAATCCGACTTAACCCATTCAACCAGGACTAACACCAATAGTCTAGAGCCTATAGGGCCAGCAGATCAACTGAGGATGTTGTCACTGCTGCCCTCCAAACTGTACTTCCCCAACTTCAAAGCCCACAAACCTACATTAGAATGCTTTTAAATCGTAGCACCACATTAAATATGATCAACACCTGCAGACTGATCAAGCTTGTCCTTGGTCTCAGCTAGTCCAAATGGATGTGGATAAAGGCCTTTCTATCGAATCACTGTTAGAAAGAGTCAAGCCAAATCACTAAGGTTTGTGGACAGCACCACAGTGGTGGGGCTCTTCATGGTTGGGGATGAAACATATAACAGAAAGGAAGTGCAGGACCTGACCAACTGGGCCTCAGAGGACAATCTGAATCTCAACGCATACCAAAATGAAAGAACTCATCATTAGGGTCAGATGGCAACACAAGACCACTGCTCCATTACACATAAAGAATGGAGGGGTTCAGTCACATCTGGAATATGCATGAGTACCACACCCTGCCAGGGGCCCTGCTTGGCAGCCAACTATACCATTCCCACCTCCTAAAAGTAGCCCTTTATCTGTTACATCCACTGATGTATTGGCTTCCCCAGATATTCCAACGTACTCAGCGTCTCAAATGCAAAGATCAAGGCATCTTTTGATTCCACAAAGATGACAGCATTGTTGCTAAAGTCAAGCTCAGTGAACCTTTCCTCATAGACAAAGTTGTTGGACTCCACAGCTTTTCCCAACACACAGTCCATGCATGCATTAAACAAACCAGAAACCAGAACACATCCTTGACAAACTCTAGAACTGACAAGGAAGAAGTAAGAGACTCTTTCTCCACTTAGCACAACATTCACAGGCCCAGTGTGAAGGGGAGAGGTTTTCACGGTTTTAAATTTCTGACAACATACATCTCTCAGGACTTCACATCGACGTTCGACTCCCCCTCCCTTGCTGTGGGTAAGCAAGGTGGAAAATTTCTCAGATGAGTGTATTTTTATTTGAAGTTATAACAGACATCTTTGCAAAAACTGTAATGCTGTTAATTTCAATAATGTATAAGGCTCTTAAGGCTAATTTTTGTTTTCAGGCCTTGTCCTTGATCTTAGAGGCCTTAGCTTTGGCTTTGGCCTTGAGGGTTCAAACTATCAGTCATCTTTTAAATATAACTTAGTAATAGTACATGTGGGCATGAAGACAGTAGGTAAATCTGCCATTTGACCCTGTAAACATAATGCCATGCATGGTGAGATAAGACAGGCAGTCTTGTGTCCCCACCAGTTTGCCTCTCTGGACCTCCACATTTGATTCCAAGTGGTGCACAGGTGTGCCACAAACATAACAGACATGCACGTTGCCTCACAGTGACAACTCTTGTGTCTGGTGATGCCATCTGTTGATGAATAGTGTGGTTCATCTGCATGCCATCTGGTGATGTGCTGTTGACCTGTGAGTTCTTCTGCCACACTAAGGACATCCTGCTGCCGACACCCCAGGATGTATTTTAACAACATTGCCAGGTTGGGATGCAGTTTGACCACTTGCCCAATGACCTTGACCTTCACCAAAGTGATTGACTTCTGGATGACCTTGCCAGGGCAGTTCTGGAATCCACCTAAGTGTGTGCCACATTTGGTCAAAACCGGGTTAAAAATCAAATTCCTTGGCTTTGACCTTTGCCACAAATTCTTTAACGGTAATTTCAAGGTCATCCTTCATTGACATACCAAGTTTGGTGGAAATCAGCAAAAGGACATTGAAGGAGTAGGCCAACAAGCAGACAGGTAGACATAACCTTGGCCTCAATAACTGACCTTTGGAGAAGTTCTCCTTGCTGGGCAGTTCCATGACCAATATGATCCAGAAGATCCACGATATGCTCCTCGCTGACAGAAGAGAAAGTGAGCGCCACATAGCCAGTACTGTAGGCATTTGCCAGGAGAGAGTTCATTCGGTTCTGAGGGAAGAACTTGGAATGACAAAACTCACGGTCGATCACAAATGCACAAGGTTCCAGATGTCTAGGGAGAGTCTTCAGTTTTTTGAGGCAAATCCAGATAACTTCATGCAATGCTTCATGGCCATGGACGAGACCTGGGTGTATCACTTTGAACTGGAGCCCAAACAACAGTTGAAGCAATGGAATCACAGAAGAAAGCAAAAGCTGCCTCTTCTGCTGGAACGGTCATGGCCTGTGTCTTCTGGGATGCTGAGGGCATCATAGTGGTGGACTATCTCCAGAAGGGACAGACAATCTATGGGAACTGCTTCCCTTTTGTGACAACTGCAAGAGAAAATAAAGTAGAAGTGGCATGTAATGTTCCATTGAGGTGTTGTTTTACCAGGACAATGCTCCGGTCGACACATTGGTCATTGCAATGGCTGCCATGCATGATGAATGTGGCTTCAAACATGTTCCGCTCCCACTTTAAGGCACTGCAGCGACACTGGAAAAAAAATCTGTGGATTTACGTGGGAATTATGATGAAAAATAAAATTACATTTAGCCAGTTATGGTTTGTTGTTGGTCAGACTCAAAACCTTTCAATCACCCCTCGTGTGTCTGTGTACCAAGTTTGGTGGACATCAGAGTTAAAATCTATATTTTCACCGTTCACCACAATGGGCTTTGACAGACAGACAGACAGACAAACAACACTCTGATTTTACTATGCCTCAAGACTTTGGATCTTGACAGCAACACTAACCTCATTTGGCCAAAATCTGTATACAGTTCCTTACAAATTAAAATGCCCCTCTTCTTCATGGCCCACATGCTTTGACTTTTGTTCATTTTTTTCTTTTTTTTTGGTTGATTTTGATAATGTCCCATTTACTGCCTTTACTTGGCCGGCCTGAAACCAGCCAGAGTTGTCAAACCTCAAATTTAAATCAAATTTCAAAATTTATCAATTTATGTAGCGCCAATTCATGGCAGGGTCACCTCAAGGTGCTTCACACAATACAACTTAAAAAAGCAAAACAAAATTAATTAAAAGATAAAAAAAAAAAAACACAGTAAAATAATAAAAACATAAATAAGTAAAAAGAATAAACGAAGACAAGCAATAACATAAAACACTAAGGATAAAACAGGGAAAGAAAGATGTGTCTTCAATTTAGATTTAAATTTAGATTTAAACCTCCATTTATTTCCTCAAACTGGAAGATACAGCCATACATTCTGTCCACCAGGGGGCGGGAAAGGCTCAAGAATCTACAAATACATATTTTAAGGGGAGTATTAACTGAAGTAGTACAACAATAGAAGAAAAGCCTGAAAACGAAATGAGAAGAAATAAATCAACATTGTGTCACATTTTGTCCGGCCGCCTTCTTCTCATCATCGGATCGAGAATAACTAACCCAAATACCCCTGGAAAATATGTCATCCTAATGAAGTAGAAATCTGCACATCACACAGATTTACTAAACAACATTCAAAGATTCTTTTTGTTGCTGTTTTTCAAAGGGAGCACATCTGTTTGGTAGTAAAAATGTAGAAATACAAGGATGTCTTCGTTTTGATTGCAAAGCATGAAATAAAGGCAATCTGACAGAGGCGGACAAAAAAAGAAAAGAAAAAGAAAAAAAAGTGCAAATTATGAGCATATTTAGTTTTGCTGAAGAGGTTCCATTTCAGTGAGCGCCTGCAAGCAGCCTCAGTTTCTTTGGAATTCAAAGCAACTATTGAAGCTTCTTTTCATCCCAGGCTCTGCTAAATCAAAATCGAGTGTTTTATTCAGGCTTTAACTTTCAAGGAGCAGAAATTAAATATAGCACAACGCTAAAATACCCTCGGCTGTATGAGCATTGTGTTCTTTATAATTTACAGTTGTTTAATTATTAAGATCCTATTGTCTTACATACAATTTGTACATGTTCAAATCAAATCATCATTTGTTCATGTTGTGCAAATCAAGGAATATCTGTAGGTCACCCTCTGTGCATTTGCAGTTATTAATGAGACTAAGTTAACTCCACAGGAAGTTAGCTTTGAGCTAGCAAAAGTTAGCATGCAAGCTAATGTTCGTAAATGTCTTGTAAATGACTCCAGAGGTGTTATCAGGTTACAAATACAGCATTTTCACTTTTAGAAGTGTTTATTTCAAGCTACATTTTACATAATATACCAGAAACAAAGCTGTTAGCAAGTAGCTACATGAGAAAGTAACGTCATCATGCTAACCTCAACAAAATGTCTTGTAAATAAGTTCAGAGGTGTTATTAGGTTCCAAAAATAGTGTTTTTAGTTGTAGATGTGTTTATTTCTCACTAGCTTTTACATAATATATGAAAAACGTATATAAGGACACAAAACAAAGTGGTTTTGAAGAGACCAGCGACTGATGTTACGGTGCAGCTCTACTCTGATTGGCTGTCACCCACGTCACTCAAACACAAAATGGCTCAGATTGAAACAGAATGTGACATTTTAACCTCTTAAAATACATCAAGGTTAGCCATTTTTTAACTTGTCCAAGGTCTGTGTCCCAAGAATGTTCCCTGGGAATTTCAAGACTCTGGCAGCAACAGGACTGGACTTATGCTGAACACAGACAGGTGGACAGACAGGTGGACAGACGGATGGACGAAAAGTCTTCGCAATACCCATTGGCCATATTTGATGGCCTTAGATAAAAATGACATGAAATGAAAACAGTCCATGTTAAAGTCTTGTATAAATAAAATAATTATTAAACAGGTAATATTGTGCAAAATCTGATTTTATTCACTTTTAGATTTTTGCTTCAAAGTTCCACAATTGACTCTACTCTCTTGTTGTAAACATGATTAGGTCTCACAAAACTCAGTTTAAACATCTGTGACACATGTTACAAAAGTATTCCACATCTGCAAAATGCTTCTTTTTACATCAGATTATTAAAAGAGCCCCCCCCCCCCAAAAAAAAAAAAAAAAAAAAAATCAATGGTCCAGGAATACCAGTCTCTTCCAAAATCAGAAAAAAAATACAGATATGCAAAGTGAAACTTGCTATAAAACCCACCAGTTTGTTTTAACTGAATTCCTGTGAATATCTTAAACTTTACAGACATTATTAAATCATAAGTCACACGTCTTGTGGTTGTATGACCTTTGACCTCAGGTGACTTCAACACATTTCCAATGGGTATTTTGGGGAACTGGTTAAAGATGCACCTATGATTGGTGTTAAATTCTAATATGAAGTCACCCGTCACCCTTGGTGACATGAGCTTTGACCCTTGCTGACACTGAAAGGTCATAGTCAAGGTCAGAACTGAGCCATTATGGATGATCAGGGTGGAAGGGTTGTGTGTTAGTCAAGGATAAAGTGGTTCACTTTTGGACTGAACTGATCAAACGTGGAGGATGTTCATGCAAAACCACATTCATAGTTTGTGGCAGAGGGGGTGGGTGGTGTGGCGGGGAGGTTAGAATGCCAGGGTGGCTTTTGACGAATCAGAGCCTTGACACTTCACTGCGGACATTGTCAGTGTCCAGTCCAGGTAGGAGTCCTGAGTCTCAGCCAAGAAGCTGCTCAGGATGACTGTAGTGTCTCTTCATCTGACACAGTCTTAGAATATTCTTACAAGGCAGTAAAGGTCACACAAGCCAGCAGAGTCTGGCAACATTTTCAAAGCGTTTTAGTAAAGCTCTCAGTCTAAAACATTAGGACAGGAAGACACAAACATTCTGTCTATGTTCAGCCAGCAAAAAACAAAAGAAGACAGAAACTGTATTCAGTGCTGATCGTGAACTACAAGGCCGGCTGTTCGTCATTATTTACAGCACAAAGGAGCTTACGCTTACATCAGCAACCTTTCTTGCAAATACATAAATGAATTCCACTGAAACGAGGAAGACAGGGAGGCTGTTTGGTCACCGATGACCAATTTCGGTATTTTTATTTTTTGTCTCCCAGTGGCTTTGATGCTATTTTGTGGTAAAACAGTTCCCCCGAGCAGCACTTAAACTACATGAATCATTCTCTCAAAATGTTGATTTACAGACAGGTTTGTCTGCGTGGTTTGAATTATACGGGTTACTGGGTGGGTCTGACTGTTGTGAAAGTGTAGTGACACGGACCCACAACAGGGGGCGCAAAGGAACGGTCAATAGATGAGCCAAAAAGTAACAATTTAATGTTGTGAAGGTGCACAACGAATATACAAACAATCTCAGTATCTGATAACAGTCAATCCACAAAGGTGAC
Organism: Thalassophryne amazonica; assembly: GCF_902500255.1. Taxonomy (NCBI): domain Eukaryota; kingdom Metazoa; phylum Chordata; class Actinopteri; order Batrachoidiformes; family Batrachoididae; genus Thalassophryne; species Thalassophryne amazonica. Next base: position 28,421,438 of record NC_047120.1, on the reverse strand, counting down.
GTGTGGGCAGGCTCGAGGATAGAAGACGTCTGTCCTGAGAAGAGCCGGAACCACACGATTTCCGCCGCCACCGAACCTGGTGAATACTGGAGCCGCCAAGTCCCGAATTCCCAGGTGATCACCGTCCCCGACTGTCGGATCTGGTACTGCTGGCGAAGAACAAAGACAGTCAAGTGTGGGTGTGTGTACACGCCGTAACAACAACGGTGGGAATGCCACCTCCACCTCCGCAAATATGAACACAGTCTTTTACAGAACCTGAACAGTCACTTGTCTCACTGATCGTGAAGGGTGCGATCCGTCACCCTGCCGTTACCGACCAGCTCAGCTTCCTGCTGACACAAACGACTGAAACCTCCTGTACAAAGATCAGAAACACACAGTGCAGTATGGCACAGATTAAGGCTGAGAATGTTACCTCCATAGAAGTACGATATTTCGGCGATGAGGTGGAGATGACGTCTGGGTTTTATGGAGTGAGATGATGAATAATGAGTGACAGCTGTCAGGAATTAATGAGTGACAGCTGTCACTCCCGGCTGTGTCTGTGGCGGCAGCGCCCTCTCGTGCCTGAAGCCCGCACTTCAGGCAGGGCGCCCTCTGGTGGTGGGCCAGCAGTACCTCCTCTTCTGGCGGCCCACACAACAGGACCCCCCCCCTCAACGGGCGCCTCCTGGCGCCCGACCAGGCTTATCGGGGTGTCGACGGTAGAAATCGGCCAGGAGAGACGGATCCAGGATGAAGCTCCTCTTCACCCAGGAGCGTTCTTCGGGTCCATACCCCTCCCAGTCCACCAGATATTGGAACCCCCGGCCCATTCGACGGACGTCCAGGAGCCGGCGCACTGTCCAAGCCGGCTCCCCGTCAATGATCTGGGCAGGAGGCGGCGCCCGACCGGGAGCACAGAGGGGTGAGGTGTGGTGAGGCTTGATCCTGGACACATGAAAGACTGGGTGGATCCGCAGTGAAGCTGGGAGTTGGAGCTTCACTGCGGCAGGACTGAGGATTTTGAGGATTCTGTAAGGTCCGATATACCTGTCCTTGAGTTTCGGGGAGTCCACCTGGAGGGGGATGTCCTTCGTGGACAGCCACACCTCCTGCCCGGGCTGGTAAGCAGGGGCCGGGGATCGCCGGCGGTCCGCATGGGTCTTCGCCCTCATCCGGGCCTTCAACAAGGCAGAACGGGCGGAGCGCCACACCCGACGGCACTTCCGCAGGTGGGCCTGGACCGAGGGCACACCGACCTCTCCCTCCACCACGGGAAACAATGGGGGCTGATACCCCAAACACACCTCAAACGGGGAGAGGCTGGTGGCAGAGGACACCTGGCTGTTATGCGCATACTCGATCCAGGCCAGATGTTCACTCCAGGCCGTCGGGTGTGCGGACGTTACACAGCGCAGGGCTTGCTCCAATTCCTGATTGGCCCGTTCTGCCTGTCCATTGGTCTGCGGGTGATACCCGGACGAGAGGCTCACAGTGGCCCCCAGTTCCCGGCAGAAGCTCCTCCAGACGTGTGAGGAGAACTGGGGACCACGATCAGAGATGATATCGGTAGGTATCCCATGCAGACGGACGACGTGGTGGACCAGGAGGTCTGCTGTCTCCTGGGCTGTTGGGAGCTTCGGGAGGGCCACGAAGTGGGCCGCCTTGGAGAATCGGTCCACTATCGTGAAGATGGTGGTGTTGCCCTGGGACGGTGGGAGGCCCGTGACGAAATCCAGGCCGATATGGGACCAGGGGTGATGAGGCACAGGAAGTGGCTGGAGAAGCCCTTGGGACCTCTTGTGGTCTGCCTTGTCCCTGGCACAGGTGGTGCAGGCCTGGATGTACTCCCGGACGTCGGCCTCCATAGACGCCCACCAGAAGCGCTGCCGGACAACTGCCACGGTCCTTCGCACCCCTGGATGACAGGAGAGCTTGGAACCGTGACAGAAGTCCAAGACTGCAGCTCTGGCCTCTGGTGGGACGTATAGACGATTCTTCGGACCAGTTCCGGGGTCCGGGCTCCGTGTCAGGGCCTCCCGGATGGTCTTCTCCACGTCCCAGGTGAGGGTGGCCACGATAGTGGACTCCGGAATGATGGGCTCCGGTGGATCCGACAGCACCGTTTTGACTTCGTCTTCGTGTACCCGGGACAAGGCATCCGATCTCTGGTTCTTGGTCCTGGGGCGATAGGTGATCCAGAAGTCAAAATGTCCGAAGAACAGTGACCAGCGGGCTTGCCTGGGGTTCAGCCACTTGATATACTCCAGGTTCCGATGGTCAGTGAAAACCGTGAACGGCACAGACGCTCCCTCCAACAGGTGTCTCCACTCCTCAAGAGCCTCTTTCACCGCAAGGAGTTCTCGATTGCCGACGTCATAGTTCCGTTCAGCCGGGGTCAACCTGCGAGAAAAGTAGGCACACGGGTGAAGAACCTTATCGGTCTCTCCGCTCTGGGATAGCACGGCTCCTATCCCTGAGTCAGAGGTGTCCACTTCAACCACGAACTGGCGGCTAGGGTCGGGCTGCACCAAAACTGGCGCAGTAGAGAACCGTCGTTTCAACTCCTTGAACGCGGCTTCGCACCGATCCGACCAGATGAAGGGGACTTTTGGAGAGGTCAGGGCTGTCAGGGGGCTAACTACCTGACTGTAGCCCTTAATGAACCTCCTATAGAAATTAGCGAAGCCGAGGAACTGTTGCAGCTTCCTACGGCTTGTTGGTTGGGGCCAATCTCTCACCGCCGCAACCTTGGCCGGATCAGGGGCTACGGAGTTAGAGGAGATGATAAACCCCAGGAAGGACAAAGACGTGCGGTGAAACTCGCACTTCTCGCCCTTCACAAACAGTCGGTTCTCTAACAACCGCTGCAGGACCTGACGTACATGCTGGACATGGGCCTCAGGATCCGGAGAAAAGATGAGAATATCGTCCAGATATACGAAGACGAATCGGTGCAGGAAGTCCCGCAAGACGTCGTTAACCAAGGCTTGGAACGTCGCGGGGGCGTTGGTGAGGCCGAATGGCATGACCAGGTACTCAAAGTGACCTAACGGGGTGTTAAATGCCGTCTTCCATTCGTCTCCCTTCCGGATCCGAACCAGGTGATACGCATTTCTAAGATCCAGCTTAGTAAAGATTTTGGCTCCATGCAGGGGGGTGAACATGGAATCTAACAATGGCAACGGGTATCGGTTGCGAACCGTAATCAAATTCAGCCCCCTGTAATCAATGCATGGACGGAGTCCGCCATCTTTCTTGCCCACAAAAAAGAAACCTGCACCCATCGGGGAGGTGGAGTTCCGGATCAGCCCGGCAGCTAATGAGTCCCGGATGTAGGTCTCCATTGATTCGCGCTCAGGTCGTGAGATGTTGTACAGCCTGCTGGACGGGAACTCAACGCCTGGAATCAAATCGATGGCACAATCGTACGGACGGTGCGGGGGAAGGGTGAGTGCCAGATTCTTGCTGAAGACGTCAGCAAGATCGTGGTACTCAACCGGCACTGCCGTCAGATTGGGAGGGGCTTTGACCTCCTCCTTAGCATGCAAACCGGGAGGAACCGAGGATCCTAAACACACCCGATGGCAGGTTTCGCTCCACTGAACGAGATCGATAAGCCCATCTAAATCCTGCGGTTCTTCCTTAGCTACCAGATGCTCCTTCAGGACCGACGACAGGCCGTTTATGAAGGCGGCGCGGAGCGCAACGTTATTCCAGCCGGACCTCGCAGCCGCGATGCGGAAGTCGACTGCATATTCGGCTGCGCACCGGCGCCCCTGTCGCATTGACAGCAGCATTGTTGAAGCGGTCTCTCCTCTGTTAGGGTGATCAAACACTGTTCTGAACTCCCCCACAAACCCAGTGTATGCTGATAACAACCGTGAGTTCTGTTCCCAGACCGCCGTAGCCCAGGCGCGTGCCTTACCCCGAAGCAAATTAATAACATAAGCCACCTTGCTGGCGTCAGACGCGTACATCACGGGTCGTTGTGCAGAGACGAGCGAACACTGCATCAGAAAGTCCGCGCACGTCTCCACACAACCCCCGTACGGCTCAGGGGGACTTATGTATGCTTCAGGGGATGGTGGGGGGGTTTGTTGAACGACCAGTGGAATGTTAATACCCGGCACCGGGTCAGCAGGAGGAGGAGCCGCAGCAGCGCTCTGATCGCGCGCTTCCACCTGTGCGGTGAGAGCCTCCATCCTGCGATTAAGGATGACGTTTTGCTCAGACATCAATTCCAGCCGAGCGGTAAAGGCGGTGAGGATTTGCTGCAACTCACCGAGCACGCTTCCTGCAGACGCCTGTGCACCCTGCTCTTCCATTGGCTGTCCAACAGATGGGTGACGCCCCTCGGGATCCATGACGCTGGCCGAGATATCCTGTTGTGAAAGTGTAGTGACACGGACCCACAACAGGGGTCGCAAAGGAACGGTCAATAGATGAGCCAAAAAGTAACAATTTAATGTTGTGAAGGTGCACAACGAATATACAAACAATCTCAGTATCTGATAACAGTCAATCCACAAAGGTGACGTGTGGGCAGGCTCGAGGATAGAAGACGTCTGTCCTGAGAAGAGCCGGAACCACACGATTTCCGCCGCCACCAAACCTGGTGAATACTGGAGCCGCCAAGTCCCGAATTCCCAGGTGATCGCCGTCCCCGACTGTCGGATCTGGTACTGCTGGCGAAGAACAAAGACAGTCAAGTGTGGGTGTGTGTACACCCCGTAACAACAATGGTGGGAATGCCACCTCCACCTCCGCAAATATGAACACAGTCTTTTACAGAACCTGAACAGTCACTTGTCTCACTGATCGTGAAGGGTGCGATCCGTCACCCTGCCGTTACCGACCAGCTCAGCTTCCTGCTGACACAAACGACTGAAACCTCCTATACAAAGATCAGAAACACACAGTGCAGTATGGCACAGATTAAGGCTGAGAATGTTACCTCCATAGAAGTACGATATCTCGGCGATGAGGTGGAGATGTCGTCTGGGTTTTATGGAGTGAGATGATGAAGGAATTAATGAGTGACAGCTGTCACTCCCGGCTGTGTCCGTGGCGGCAGCGCCCTCTCGTGCCTGAAGCCCCCACTTCAGGCAGGGCGCCCTCTGGTGGTGGGCCAGCAGTACCTCCTCTTCTGGCGGCCCACACAACACTGACCCCCTCATCAAGACTTGGAAAAGGAGGAGTTTCAAAACATTTCTACATTCTTCTCACCTATAATTATAAATAATATAATATATTTCCTATATTTTTGCCTGAAAGAATGTTGTAATTGTTGAGCTTTGCAGCTTCACCAGCGGTGAACTCGAGAAAAAGAAACTTAACGGAGGCAGTCATCCTTTTTAGCCCTTTTGGTGTATTTTATTTCTAATATAACTGGAACGGCGGGATGAACTCTGAACTCATAAAAAACAAACAACCAAACAAACAAAAAAACTGGTGAGGAGGCGAAGCAAAAACCCCGGCTTACAAAACCTGCGGCACCCAGTGGCAGAAACAAAAAAGTGCACCTCAGCAAACCCCCTTTTGAAAAACAAAACATAATAACTGCAAACCTTTTCAGTTTTGACTTTGTGGCAGGTTTGGTCATAACGTCTGCGACCATCTCTTCAGTAGTGCAATATACCAGAGTCACTTTCCCATCGTTTTCAATGCACCTTATAAAATGATATTTAATGTCCACATGTTTGCATTTCTGCCTGCTTACAGGGTTTCTGGCAAGGGCAATCGTCCCCTGGTTGTCCTCATACACTATTGTTCGTGTGTATTTGTAGTCATCAATGCTTTCCAGTAACTGCTCTAGGTAGATGCACTCCTGCATTGTAGATGCTAGATGTACTCTGTACTCTGCTTCACAGGTTGAGAGCGCGACTGTAGGTTGTTTCTTAGTTTTCCATGAAACTAAAGAACTATTCTTACTAGGCTTAGGCTTAGGGCCCTGTCCCACTGGCGTTTAGGAGGATTTCCGTATGGATTGCACACAAAATTGGTCCATATTCGCCAAACATCCGCAATATCCGTGTAACATGCCTGTATGAGTCGGCCGTCATCCGAACACATCCGTGATCATCCACAGAGACACGCATGACCGCAGCCAGGATTTCTGAGCTGTTCAAAAATCTGGATGCGGATATAGTGCCGGTCCAGTTGTGTAGATCCACAAAGACGTAATAGATGCTGCAATCTTTTGCAGTCTTTCAGACTTTTCAGATTCAATCTTTTGGACTTTTATTTAACACCAACAAAAGGAAGAGTTGCTGTAAACTCACAATGACGTACTGTGTTAGATAGTCATGCAAAACCCTGTTCCAATTTCACCCTGACTGTTTTAGGCCGAACAAAGATTTCTCCAGCTTACACACCAGGCCTTCCCCTTCTTCGTAACCTTCTGGTTGATCTGTGTAGATCTCATAGTCGATGGGAGCATGTAAATAAGCTGTTTTAACATCCATGTTGGTGGATCAACAGGTTCTCCTGTGCTGCTTTTTGTAACAATACTCTTATGCTTGTCAAATTAGCTGTTGGGGAGAAAGTTTCACCATAATCAATCCCCATCTTTTGGCTGTAACCCTTTACGACAAACCTTGCTTTGCACTTCTCTTTGCCCTCAATGTCACTCTTAATAGAATAAACCCATTTCGTCCATTGCTTTAGCCCATTGTTTTGAGTTGGCTGACTCCATAGCTTCCTCAAACGTATGTGGAATGTTGCACATGGCTCTGTAACAGTAATCAATGGTAAAATGTACCCCATCACTATCACCATCATCAGTTACAAAATACCTTAAATAACTCGGTTGTCTTCTCTCTCTTCTAGGGTACCTCTCACCTGTAGATTAATTTCTTGTCTCGCTCGACCTTTGGTCATACTCATCTGATGTACCATCTTGTGCACTTTTGTTTCTCATACTCGGCTCTTGAGACTTCAGTGTTCTCGCAGACTTCCTGTGTAACTCTATCAGTGGTAGGATGTCTCACTCTGAGTTCATCATCTCTTTCTGTCTCGACTGTCTGTTTTTCCACATTTTCTTTGTTCACAAGTTTCACAAGTCTGTGTTTTTGAACCTTTTCAGAGTCAGGATGATAAATCAAATAAGCAGGAGCTCTTGTCGTAACCAACGAAAAATCCATGATCACATCTGGAATCGAGCTTTCCCTGGTTCTGTTTGTATGTGTAACATACAGATCCAAATGTCTGCATTTTGGATAAGTTTGGCTTTTTATCTGTCAGCATCTGGTAAGGGGTCTTCCCTGTTCGCTTATTAAACCATCTGTTGCGTACTATGGCTGCCGTTTGAATAGCATAGTTCCAAAGGTACTTGGGTAGCTGGCTTTCAATTAGCATACATCTGTCCATTTCAAAAAGAGTACGCCAGCCCCTCTCAGCGGTACCATTTTGGTGAGGTGAATATGGGGCTGTCGTCTCATGCTTGATACCATTTTTCCTTAACAGTGTCTGGAAGTCCTTGCACATGAACTCTGTACCATTGTCAGACCTGATGCATTTTACCTTTCCATAAAGTGCAGTATCTGCTAAAAACTTTTCGGTTGCCTGTACCGTATCACTCTTTGTCTTAAGAAAGTATACAAACACTGCATTTGAATAGTCATCAGTGAATGACTGCACGTATTTGTATCCATCAATAGATTCATTTGGTACTGGACCTGCTAAGTCTGTGTGTATCATCTGTAATGGGGCCTCTGCTCTTGTGTCAGGGTCTCTACTTCTGGTTTGTACAAACTTTCCCTGAATACATATCTCACACTCTTGATCAGGCTTAATAGCCTTCCCCTTAATCTGCATACCATCATAGTTGCAGTGGCCTAGTATTTCATGCCACATCTGTATGTCATGACAAGTATTACACTTATCACTATCCTCAGATTCAGTGTGCAACTAATACAATTTTCCATACACATGAACTTGGTACCATCTTTATGCATCAGTGTGTCCTGTCCTTGTTTAAATGTTACCGTTGCCCCGTGAGCAGTGGCTGACTTCACTGAAAGGATGTCTTGGGGGTAAGATGGTATAAACAGCACGTCTTTCAGCATTGCTTTGCGTTGCTGTCCTGTACTGTCCACCAGGAACACCTCTGCATTACTTTGTTTCTAATATAACTGGAATGGCGGGATGAACTCTGAACTCATTAAAAAAAAAAAAAAAACTGGTGGGTAGGCGCAGCAAAAACCCCGGCTTACAAAACTTGCGGCACCCAGTGGCAGAAACAAAAAACTGCACCTCGGCAAACAACAATACAATCACCCAGTCATCACAACTGAGTTCACAAAACCAAAAGAATGTCTCAACAGTAACAGTAATGCGATTTCAGACACCACTAAATTACCATTTTTCACTTGAGTCATTACACCAATGAAGTCGGACATCCGGGACATTGGTCATGTGACCTGCATAGCAACGCAGTCTCCATTTTTTAGAGAGTGAAAACACAGCAAACGTCTCTGTGTGTTTTGTATGCAATTTATTTAAAAAAAAAAAAAGGTCCTAAAGCAATTGACAAAATTTTTCTGCTGAGCACAAAGTAACACTGTCGCCTGATTTTAATGACTCCACTCACATTTAATGGGTTAGACGCTCTCATTCATAAAACAAACGTAGCGTAGCTCAAGGAAAAAAGGAACACGCCGGTGCAACACAGATCTTCTTCTTCTTCTTTGTCTTTCGGCTGTTCCCGTTAGGGGTCGCCACAGCAGATCAATCATTTCCATCTCACCCTGTCCTCTGCATCTTCCTCTGTCACACAAACCACCTGCATGTCCTCTCTCAGCACATCCATAAACCTCCTCTTTGGTCTCTCTCTTCTCCTCCTGCCTGGTGGCTCCATCCTCAGCATCCTTCTCCCTATATACTCTGGGTCCCTCCTCTGCACATGTCCAAACCATCTCAATTTCGCCTCTCTGACTTTGTCTCCAAACTGTCCCACCTGAGCTGTCCCTCTGATATGTTCATTCCTAATCTTGTCCATTCTTGTCACTCCCAAAGAGAATCTCAATATCTTCAGCTCTGCCTCCTGCCTTTTTGTTAGTGCCACCGTCTCTAAACCATACATCATAGCAAAACTACTGTTTTGTAAACTTCCCCTTCACTCTTGCTGATATTCTTCAATCACAAATCACTCCTGCCACCTTTCTCCACCCACTCCACTCTGCCTGCACTATCTTCTTCATCTCTTTACCACACTCTCCATTACTTTGAACAGTTGACCCCAAATATTTAAACTCATCTACTTTCACCAATTCTACTCCTTGTAACTGCACTATTCCACTGGGCTCCCTCTCATTCACACACATGTACTCAGTCTTGCTTCTACTGACTTTCATTCCCCTTCTCTCCAAAGCATATCTCCACCTCTCCAGACTAGACTCAACTTGCTCTCTACTCTCACTACAGATCACAATGTCATCTGCAAACATCATAGTCCATGGGGACTCCTGTCTGATCTCATCCGTCAACCTGTCCATCATCACTGCGAATAAGAAAGGACTCAGAGCTGATCCTTGGTGTAATCCCACCGCCACCTTGAATGAGTCTGTCATTCCGACTGCGCATCTCACCGCTGTCACAGTATTCTTGTACATGTCCTGCACTACCCTAACATACTTCTCTGCCACTCCAGACTTCCTCATACAATACAACTCTTCTCTTCACCCTCACCCTCACCCTCTTTTACCTTCAGAGGTTCTGAATTAGCTTGTGTTATCTGCAGATACATGCTACCATTAGCTAGATTTGAACTTTTGGCTTATGTTATAATGAATGTTTATGAGTTCAATGGTAATGACAGTTTTAGAGTATCCCAGAATCCTTTGCGCACTGCGGAGGGAGGCTTGATAATGGCTCAGCTTAATGCTGACTTTAACACTGAAGCATCGGTCCTGTTTTTAAGTTATAAAATACATCTATCAACTGTTTCAGAAGACCATAACATAACATAAACATAAAAAAGGTAAATATAATTCACAGACATATGCTCTTTATAGTTTTAGTGAGGAAAAATTAAGATAAAGCGAAATAAAACAAAGAACCAATGAAGCAGCAGATCGAAGATCGAAGCACTGCTTCATTGGTTCAAAGTTCAACGCAAAGCCACGCTGCAGAAACGGTTGATTATACAGGGTCTGAAATTATCATTTTCCTGACAAACACCCCCAAAACAACGGCCACTCTGAAGGGCCAATAAGGGAATCATTTCTGCAATGTTCTATTTTCTGGTTTACCGCAGTCTAGAATTAGGGGTCTCCAATTGGTTCAAAATGCTGCAACCAGACTTTTGACACGAAGCAGAAAGTTTGACCACATTACACCCATTTTGGCATCCCTTCACTGACTTCCTGTCCCTCTGAGATCAGATTTTAAGGTTCTGCTACTAACCTATAAAATTATTCATGGACTGGCACCTCCCTACCTAGCTGACCTAATTAAACCTTACGTACCGGCCCGGGCTTTACGTTCTCAGGGTGCAGGACTACTTTGTGTCCTAAGGTGAATAAGAAGTCTGCGGGTCACAGAGCTTTCTCTTATCATGCCCCTGTTTGGTGGAATGATCTCCCTGTGTCAATAAAACAGTCAAATTCTGTGGAGATTTTCAAGTCCAGACTTAAGACGCACTTATTTTCCCTTTCATATGGCTAGCATACTGGTACAGTTTTGTTTTACGCTTTTTACTCTTTTAATTCATGTTATTAGTAATTGGAGCGGGCCGCGGCCTCAACTTTACCTAAATTCTGGGTCTTTTAGTGAAGTTTAGGGCTAGCGGCCGGCGATCACCTTAGTATTTCTTCTGTTTTTCTTGTTGTTTAATGCTGGCAAATTATACAGTATTTTTTGTCTTTCTGATGCCTGATTCAGTTTTTTCTCTCTGTTTAAGGTGCAGCTCCATCCAGAGATGGGAGTTGTATTCGTGTTGGCGACCCTCCTGTCCTGTGCGCCAATAGCATTTCTTGTATATTTGTCCGTGAATTGTTCTGTGAATTGTTCTGTAATTTATGTTTGTAGCATGGCCCAAGCAGAGGGTCACCCCTTTGAGTCTGGTCTGCTTGAGGTTTCTTCCTCACAGGGAGTTTTTCCTTACCACTGTTGCTCTGGGGATTAGTAAGGTTAGACCTTACCTGTGTGAAGCGCTTTGAGGCAACTCTGTTGTGATTTGGCGCTATATAAATGAAAATAAATGAAAATAAATTAAATTAAATTAAGCAAAAAGACTACTGATGTCGATGGATTGAATCATTTCTTAAGGATACCCAAAAAGAACCGGTTCCCAACACACAACCCTAACAGCAACATGCTTTTTTTTTTTTTTTTAATAAAACTCACATTAAAGACAAACAATGATCTTAGTTAAACACCTAAATACATATTTTGGTTGAAGTCACCTCCATAACGATGCAATGTTGCAAACAAGTTGCCGCAAACGCTTGTTTACACTGAGAACAAAATGTCGGTCTCCCCAGCGAGAACGTGATTATGCGCGAGATTTGACACCATAAAGGCGTCAATGAATATTTCATGAGGTGAAAGTTGGAATGTAACATTCAATGAGCCTCACTGAATGGTAGTTCCAACTTTCACTGAATTAAATATGCGTTTCGTTGAAAGAATGGAAAAACATTCATTAATTGTTTATATAACAGCTAAAATACTTGTAGATTCTTGTCATTTGATATTTTTTGAATTTATAAACAACAGAAAAGGGACTTATATTTTGGCGTTTTTCACTGGTGCTTTGACATCAACTGTCCAACATGAACTTTAAATAGGAGTCCAAAACTGTTCTCAGTAGTCTGTGATGCTGTCCACTGACTTCATGTGCAGACTGCCATCTGCTTTCCTCACTCCAGGGTAAAATAGCATCAGAAATGAGCCCAGCTTTTCATCCTAACTTCATCCTCTTCATCCTAACAGCTTTTCATGTCTCCAGATGGTTTACAGCATGGTGAATTTGTGTTACAATTAGCACCGTCAATTAACTCCTTCAAATCGTCGTCCGCCAGCAAATCAAACTCCGCCATGTTTACCTAAATGCTGCCCCTGGTAGTGTCAGCGTGCACGGTGGTTGGGATGTGCAATAGCACATTTCATATAGCACCAAAATTGCACATTAAAAAGAACTATTGCATGGTAAATGAAACACAACGGCGAATGCTACAAATAATCCATGTGATGTGACATACAAGCCACCAACCAAATGACAAGGATCCACTAGGCTGTTATATAATAAAGTTGAACTGACTAAGTAATTGAGGTAAGCTTGTTAAAGCCAATATTTGTGTTACCTAACATTAGCCATTAATATTAAGTTCACACCTTACCTATTTGTGGGTGGCAATAGGCAGTGGTGGGCACAGTTACGCTAATCTGCTATTATGGAAGCTAATGTTTTCATTAGTGGATTAGCTTTTCAGGTAACTTTGAAAACCATCAGCGGACCAATTAGTTTCCAATAACTTTAGGTCCAATAATTTTTAGACTGCTAACATATTTTTCCGGGCATAGTGAATAAAGCTTAACAGTTAAAAGCATTTATGAAGTCTGAAATCACAGGTTTTAGTGCCTGCCTGTTACATGTTTTGTAGCAGACAGACAGCTATGAGTGGTACAGCTGTATGCTCTGCAGGCAGAGGAGAACTGACTACCAGAGAGAAACAATGCAGAAAATAATTACTCTTCACACCATATAGACTCGCTGGCATATCACCCATATCATGCACAGGCAGACAATTTTGACTTATGGTTAAAAATTTAAACAAACTAATTCCGGACAAGTTATTGAAATTAACATCACATCTGTCATTTTATAAAGTGAAAATATCAGCTATATGTTTTAGTTTTAAAGTAATGCACTAATTTTGATGGTTTTAGCATTTAGACAGACATGCTGCAGTGCGGGATCTGGGGACTGGTCAGTCAAGCAACATGAGTATGGAAAATGTCAGTTTATTAGCAGGTTAAGGTATTGGAGGGTGGTACAGCCTCTCCATATTCCTCCACTATTGTGGCCAACTGTTGCAACTTTCCAAGCAGTAAAATAACAGTTTCTGTTCCTGGTGGAATACAAAAGCAGCAGTGGAATTTTTGCTTTTAAATCCATGCAGTGATGTTGCAGTGAAAAGTCATCACGAGGTTAGTTTCTGTGTCAAGCATCAGCCCTAGGAGATAAAGGGCAAAGCATGCCCTCCTGTGGTGCATTTAATGTGGAGGTATGATTTAAATACCAAAAGGTTCCAGGAGGTGCATATAGACATCCCCAAAGAACTCAGCATAAATGTTTAAAATGGTCCTTTTTATTTTATTTTATTTTATTTTTATTTTTATTAAATAAGTCTGAGTTCTTGGGTCCTGGTTGGATGAAGGTCAGTCACAGATACTTTTGCATTCTCCAAGAACCCTTTAAGCACCGGTAGCCACTGTGAACGTCAGAGTGTTGAAGTTAGGACAATGGATGAAGGAGTTTAGCAGGACTTTCATACACAATCTGAGACATACCTTTGTTCACCTTTTCAGCAAACAAGGGTATAATGTAAAATTTCAGAAAAGAACCACATGAACACTGCAGATTAATAATAATAACAGTAGTAATAATAATAATATAATAAGTTTACTCCAGACACACCATCCATCACATGCCACACAGTATCAGTCATTAATCTTTCAAGGCAGATTTCAAGCTTTCATTCACACATGTTAATTAGTAACAGCTGTATCTCTAATCAGAAGCAGATGGTCTACAATTTAGTCATCAACCACAACCACTAGGAAACATTAAAGCCACTTAAAGATGTCCTGTTTGTTGCCCCAGTTGTTTACCTGCACCGCAGCCTCCTCCACCCCACCCCTGTTGGCCCCTGTCCAGTTCCGGTGGGTAGCCTCCAGCCCTGCCATCTTCCAACGGCAGGATTCAAGTTTGGTGTACCCCAACGCTGTCAGGAGTGGGACCTGCCCCAAATATCTATGGACTGAATGTTTAACAGTTTCTTGTCTCCTGAATCTTATTGCTAGAACTCACCTCCATGTATTAGTCCATTGGCCAAGCAGGTTTTTGGTACCACTTAAGGTGACAAAACGACAATTAGAATCCAGCCTCAGTGTACCATGACCGACACAAAAAATGTACAATAGCCATCCCGAAGTGGTAGCTGTAACCACGTAGGGGTTACACGGAGGTCAAAATTTTAAAAAACTCCAATCACATTGAATACTATACCACATTATTTATCTGATCATAATGATTCCAAAGAGGTATAGTTTGGGCTATCTATGACTGAATGTTCTGAAGTTATGGGGTAAAAACACCAAAAATGGTGGCAAAGGTCAGTGTTAGTTTGTATAGGGGTCAAAAGTTAAAGTTGCTCCAGTTTCAGTAAAAGATGATGCAAATTATTGTTTGGGTTAATAGGGTTCTAAAAAGGAATAATTTGCACCATCTGTCATGCTTGGTTATCATGTTGCAGGGTAACATGCGAGGTCTGTTAGAAAAGTATCCATCCTTTTTATTTTTTGCAAAAACCATATGGATTTGAATCACGTGTGATTGCATCAGCCAAGCTTGAACCTTCGTGCGCATGCATGAGTTTTTTCACGTCTGTCGGTTGCGTCATTCGCCTGTGAGCAGGCTTTGTGTGAGCATTGGTCCACCCCTCTCGTCATTTTTTTATTGAGAATAAATGTCTGAATGATTTGGAGCTTTGCTGCATCAATTTTTTCCAGAAACTGTGAGAGACCTCCAGGTGGACACCATTCGGAAAATTAATATGGCTTTCAGGGACGATTTTATGGGGATTACACAGATTAAGGAGTGCTCCAGCTGGTTTAAACACCACCCACAGCTGCTGAGAGCACGCCGCGCTCCGAGCACCAGTCGACAGGCTCAAACCCCGCTGAAACAACCACATAATTTCCAACGTGAAGGCTTTGTTGATCCGGGACGTCGTCTGACTTCCACAAAAAGGCAGAAGGCATGGACATCAGCACTTTTCGGCACATTCCACTGTTACAGGAGTTTTTTTTGGTCTCACAGGACAGCTTTGAGACGTCTTTCAGACGGCTTCCGGTTGCTTTTCAGTCGTGTGATTATCCGAGAAATTGAGCATGAGCTGGACATGCCCCAACATGTCCCGTGAGGCTTCATCACGGCGTTGCTTTGCGCCATGCAGCTCCACCGTGACGCATGGAACTCCGCTCCTCTTTCCATGACAAAAACTCCTGTAACAGTGGAATGTGCCGTTCATTTCCAAACTGGACACTGTCTTGATCCGGTATGTCGTCTGACTAGCACAGGAATTGCGGAAGACGTGGACATCAGCAGTTTTTTGGCACATTGAGACAGACGTGCGGAGGAGTTACGCGTGTCGTGGTGGAGCCGCATGACACAAAGCAACGCCGTGATGAAGCCTCACAGGACATGTTCTGGCATGGCCAGCTCATACTCAGTTTCTCGGATAATCACACGACTGAAAAGCCACCGACAGCCGTCTGAAAGCCATCTGAAAGCCGTCCTGTGAGACCAACACGGAGGTGGTTTTGTGCCGCGTCATGAACGGCACGGTGGCGCGTCCCTCCACTTTTCTTTCCATGAAAAAAACTCCTGTAACAGTGGAATGTGCCGAAAAAGTACTGATGTCCACGTCTTCTGCCTTTTTTATGAAAGTTAGACGATGTCCCGGATCAACAAAGCCTTCACGTTGGAAATGATCTGGTTGTTTCAGCTGGGTTTGAGCCTGTCGATTGGCGATCGGAGCGCGGCGCGCTCTCAGCAGCTGTGGGCGGTCTTTAAACCGTCTGGATCACTCCTTAATCTGTGTAATCCCCATAAAATCGTCCCTGAAAGCCATGTTAATTTTCCAAACGGTGTCCACCTGGAGGTCTCTCACAGTTTCTGGAAAAAATTTGATGCAGTAAAGCTCCAAATCGTTCAGACATTTATTCGCAATAAAATCTGATGAGAGGGGTGGACCACTGCTCACACAAAGCCTGCTCACAGGCGAATGACGCAACCGACAGGCGTGAAAAAACTCCCGCATGCGCACAAAGATTTAAGCTTGGCTGATGCAATCACACGTGATTCAAATCCATATGGTTTTTGAAAAAATAAAAAGGTCCGATACTTTTCTAACAGACCTCGTATGTCACGTCATAGACTCCAATGGACGTCGACCTTGTTTGACCCTTACTTTGGAGACCAAGCATCCAACACAGTCAAAACTATTCCATTTATTAATCCTTTTATTTCAACCAATAATTTGCATCATTTTATTTTTACTGAAATTGGAGCAACTTTAACTTTGACCCCTGTACAAGCTGAAACTGACCTGTCACCATTTTTGCTGTTTTTAACCTCGTAACTCCAGAACATTCAGGCATAGATAGTCCAAACTATACCTTTTTGGAATCCTTATGATCAGACAAATAATGTGGTAATGTTTTCAAAATGATTGGAGCATTTTGAAAGTTTGACCTCTGTGTAGCCCTTCATTGACCCCTACCTGGCTACAGCTACCACTCTGGGATGGCTATCATACATTTTTGTGTAAGCCATGGTACACTGAGGCTGGATTCTAAGTGTTGTTTCATCACCTTAAGTGGTACCAATTAGGTCAAAATTGATGACTGGCTCATGGACTATATGTTCCAAGTTTGTTGGAACCTGCAAAGAAAAATGGAAACATTCAACTTTAATCCCAGTGAGCTTGATCTTTGCTCAGTTGACCCCTTTAAGGGTAATTCTAGGGTCAACTTTCATCCACAAAATCACCCAATGGACTGGGGAAGAGTAGGGAACCAAACAGACAGATGCCCAAACTGTAGTAATATTGTTCAAGCCTTGAAGATACTGGCACAGGATGAGAAGAGATGAGATCATTTTCTGTGTGAGACTTGATCTGAGTGCAATATGTATGTGGAGACATGGACTGTGCTGTGGAGGGCAGCAAATGATGTAATTGGCTACAAACATGCCTCTTAATCACAAGACCAAATGGCTCTCAAAGAGGTCTATGGATCATTATGAGCTCATAACAGGGATATCTGAATAAGAAGACATTATTCCTGTGGGAGAATATGTATGAAAAAGAATACAGATAAAACTCATCCCTGATTTCAACAAGGAACTAATTTTCTGCATATGGCGCTGCTGGAAGTAATCATTAAATGGGGACCATTGCTCTCTTTAGGCATCAGCGATACCAACATTAGAGAACCTGCTCCGAGCTACTGCCTCCTCCTCCTCCTCCTCTGTGAATAATATAATTTGTCTGTGTCGTCTTTTGGCTCTGTGCTTTAAAGAGAAGACGTGGATGCCGGAAGCATGACCACTGAGTCCCTGAACCTGTGACACAGAGGCAACTCAGGTTCATGGGATTCACATCAGGAAGAACATTTGCTCCGGGTTCAGTCCTCCTCTGTCAGTGCGGATAAACGCTGAAGCAGGAAAACCACGTCTCTTCAGCTCCTCTTGTCCGTCCTCTTTATCCTCATTTTCCCTCTTTCATTGCTCTTCATCAAACCTCAAAAATGTCTTTAGTAATCAACCCCCTGAGTGCTGTACTTTAAAAAGTATTGCTAAAAACTACAACTGAAAACAATTAAAACTACTGTAACTTATTTTGTGAAAGCCTTGTGCCCATCTGTCCATAAGTCTGTCTGTCCGTCTGTCTGTGCTCAGCATAAGATTTGTGTCAAATTCACAGGGAACATTCTTGGGACACAGACCATGGACAAGATCAAAGATGGCTAACCTTGACCTATTTTAAGAGATTAACAGGTGACATTCTGTTTCCTAGTTTTATGCTTATGTAGCGGGATGAAAGTCCCGGGTCCCAATTGAAAAGAAGTTCCCTCTAGTTTGGCTAACGGGGGAGTTCCCCTTTGGCTGACCTGGTAGAGGAATGGTCTTTTGGTGCGAGCCGCGTGGGTTTGATCCCCCACCGTCAGCCCGGCCACGAAGGTCCTGCTGCTTCAATCTGGTGTCACGAACAGGATGTGGGTCACAGAGTATGCTAACATGCACCTGTGACTTCGGGACAAAGTCAGAAATGGTGGGGAGATGTGTAGCGGGATGAAAGTCCCGGGTCCCAATTGAAAAGATGTTCCTGCTAGCTTGGCTAATGGGGGAGTTCCCCTTTGGCTGACCTGGTAGAGGAACGGTCTTTTGGTGCGAGCCGCGTGGGTTCGATCCCCCACCGTCGTCCCGGCCACGAAAGTCCTGCTGCTTCAATCTGACGTCACGAACAGGATGTGGGTCACAGAGTATGCTAACATGCACCTGTGACTTCAGGACGAAGTCAAAAATGGTGGGGAGATGTGTAGCAGGATGAAAGTCCCGGGTCCCAATTGAAAAGACGTTCCCGCTAGCTTGGCTAACGGGGGAGTTCCCCTTTGGCTGACCTGGTAGAGGAACGGTCTTTTGGTGCGAGCTGCGTGGGTTCGATCCCCCACCATCGTCCCGGCCACGAAGGTCCTGCTGCTTCACTTATACAACCGAGGGTATTTTAGCATTGGGTTATATTTTAAAAATACACAGGTTATGTCAATCCTGCATCAGTCTTGAATCAGGTTTTTTTCTTGTTTACATTGATGATTTGGATTGGATCTCAGCTTGCAATTCCTGTTTTTGTTGATCTTGTCAAAGCCTCATTAGTAACATAATGAACACGTAATCACAAATATGGTGGTGTCTCTTCACTGCTAGCTAATTTTTCTGATTTTGCTTGACGTCCTTAAATGACTTCAGAAGTCTGATAGATTTGCTTTCCTCAAGAGCAGGATGTCTATACAAAAAAATCATGTTACTATTTCATCTAGTACCTGAGATGTAGTCATGAATGTGTTTTAGAGGATGACCTCTATGTATGATCCATTGATTGAAACTGTTGCTTTTGAGGATATCGTTATGGACAGCAGACATGCTAAAAAGCTGAAAAGCTAATCCACTAACTAAAAAGTCAGCTTTGCTAATTAGCTTTTAGCTGATTAGCTGAACTTTGCCGACCACTGAATATCTGCCCTATTTGTTGCCTGTTAACACTTTGTAAATTCTACAACCTAGTCTATGGACATGCGATTTGTGCTGTGTTCAAAACACGTAGTTTGGAAAGATCTGACATAAAAAATCCAGACTACCTCGGAGAGAAATATGGATCAACTATTTAGCCTACCACAGAAGAGCTAGGCTAACATGATATTTTGGGCAAAATTAAATAATCAAAGATGTTTTTTGCTGATGTGTGGTGCTGGAAACTTACCTAATCAAACACAGAATGTGAACATATCACATACAGCAAAGTTTTATTAAAAATTGCATAAAAGATGCATTTTCAACATTAGTAACATTGATGCCTCAGAAATAGCAAATGTAGCTGCCATGGCTGTGACGTCAACTCAGATATCTCAGGTTGCTCCACTTCCTCATGAATTTTCACGTTTACCTGAGCTGGAGGACGGAATCTCCAACATTCCAAGTGTTTTGAATGCAGCATTGGGGACACAATTGGCTTTTTAAGTTAGCTGAAAAGCTAATCCGCTAACTAAAAAGTTAGCGGATTAGCCGAACTGTGATGGCCACTGAACATCTGTCCGATTTGTTGGATAACGTTTTACAAACGCCACACACTAGTCTGTGAACATGTGATTCATGGACACAAATGGTTTTCAAAGTGAGCTGAAAAGCAAATGCACTAATTAAACAGTCAGGTTCGCTAATTAGCTGTTAGCTGATTAGCTGAACTATGCAGACCACTGAGCATCTGCCCTATTTGTTAATTTCAATTTCAGTTTATTAATTTATATAGCGCCAACTCACAACAAAGTCACCCCAAGGCGCTTCACACAATTAATAACAACACAAAGTAATTTAAAATCAAAATTAAAATCAAGAAAAGCACAATAAAAAGATAAAACACAATAGAATAAAAAGAAATTACAAAGCAAACGTAAAAACAAATTAGATTAATGATAAGACAGTCTAAAAAAGTGGATCTTCAGTCTTGATTTAAAAGTCTCCACTGTGTCAGACTGCCGAATAACAGCAGGTAGATCGTTCCAAAGAGTCGGACCACGGTAGGAGAAGGCTCTATACCCCACAGACTTCTTGTTCACCCTCGGAACACACAGAACACTTTGAAAACTCTACAACCTACTCTATGGACATGTGATTCAGGGACACATGAAGACAACATATTAATGAAGCAATTAACTACATTTGTAGAAAATTAGCTCTGGTGAGTCACTGTGATTGAGTGCACGTAGCTCCATGTTGCTGGGTGGTTACCCGTTAATCACTCCACATAAGAACAACATTTGCAACATGTGTAATTCACCAGTGCTGAGCAAGAGCTCTGATAGGCTGCCAGTTACATCTGAAGAGGCGGAGCCGCCGTCATCCTCATCACAAACACAAAAAAATTGTTTATTTCAAAAAAAAAAATTGTTATCGAAAAATAGTAGCACATTCTTTGAGATTACACTTATTCTAAGAAACACAAGTGAAGAGCCCTGAGGTCTTTTAGTGCGTCCACATTTATGAAACATTAAGATTTCAACACAAAACATCTGTTTGCGATACGCTTTGCTCTGTACTTTTATCTCTTTTGGACATATTTGTTTGAAATGATCCCTGCCAAGCCACATGATTAATAATTGCCCCTTTGGAGGTTTTATTTCCCCTTTTTCTTATTTTTTACACACGGAGCTAAGATGAGTGAATAATATGGTGGAATTGCCAAACAGTTTATTAGTTCGTTATTATATACACAAAGTTTGATGTTTTCTCCGACATCTGTTTGCTGGTTTCTTGGCATCGTTAATCATAATCTGATGAGCAGATTTCTAAAACACGTTGGTTCTAATCCAGAGTATGCATAGATAAAATGAGGCGGAAGTGAGATTTATTTATCTTTTTGAATTACAAAATGAAAACACCTGAGAGCATCTGGATGCTGTGAAACTTGGTGTAAAAGGTCGGCCCGATCATAGGATATATCTCAATAAATAGTAGACCTCCTCTGGTTAAAGGGGCACAGTTGGCTCTGTTGGACAGGAGTTGGGCTTCAAATATATAGCCTCTGCATACCAGCCTTGCCTGGGGAAGTAATCTGGGATGTACTGGTGTCCCATCCAGGGGGAGTTGAAAACTCTCAACCACTTCATGCTACATTATCCAGGTATAAGCAATGATTACAGGATGGTGGTTAAGTACGCTTGTTTCCAGAGCAGAAGGGTTCCAGTTCAAGAACACCCCTTCCCATTCTCTATATAATGTGGAGTTGTGCCAGGAAGTTGTAATTTTTTGAGATTTGGCGATCTTTGGAAATTGTCACGTTCCTTGTGTAATTTCATTAAAGTTATTTGGTAATTTGGTAAACTATATATATTTTTTAGAATACCTATGAAATGAGGAACTAAAAAAACAATGTTTTTATTTTTCGAAGGTTGTTATGGCAGCCATATTTGATTTCAAAATTGTCGACCTTCAGAAATTGTCACGTTCCTTGTGTAATTTCATTAAGGTTATTTGGTAAACTATGCATGTTTTAGAACACATATGAAATGAGGAACCAAAAAAAACAATGTTTCTATTTTGTCAAAGGTTGTTATGGCAGCCATATTTGATTTCAAAATTGGCGACCATCCAAAATTTTCATGTTCCTTGTGTAATTTCATTAAGGTTATTTGGTAAACTATGCATTTTTTAGAACGCATATGAAATGAGAAATAAAAAAACAATGTTTCCATTTTTTCAAAGGTTGTTATGGCAGCCATATTTGATTTCAAAATTGGCGACCTTCAAAATTGGCACGTTCCTTATGTAATTTCATTAAGGTTATTTGGTAAACTATGCATGTTTTAGAACACTTATGAAATGAGGAACCAAAAAAACCAATGTTTCTATTTTTTTCAAAGGTTGTTATGGCAGCCATATTTGATTTCAAAATTGGTGACCTTCAGAAATTGTCACGGTCCTTGTGTAATTTCATTAAAGTTATTTGGTAATTTGGTAAACTATACATTTTTAGAACACTTATGAAATGAGGAGTCAAAAAAAGAATGTTTCTATTTTGTCAAAGGTTGTTATGGCAGCCATATTTGATTTCAAAATTGGCGACCTTCAGAAATTGTCACGTTCCTTGTGTAATTTCATTAAGGTTATTTGGTAAGCTATGCATTTTTAGAACACATATGAAATGAGAAATTAAAAAAAACAATGTTTCCATTTTTCCAAAGGTTGTTATGGCAGCCATATTTGATTTCAAAATTGGCGACCTTCAGAAATTGTCACGTTCCTTGTGTAATTTCATTAAGGTTATTTGGTGAACTATGCATTTTTAGAACCCATATGAAATGGGGAACCAAAAAAAAAAAACAATGTTTCCATTTTTTTCTATGGCATTTTGGATTTCTAAAATAGAGACTTTGGAAATAACTAAAGCTGATGAATAGTAATAGTCTGTGCTGCCATTTTGGATTTTTATCGCACGTGGCTGACATCAATGACTCATGGCACAGGAACCTGATCCATGTGAATCCATGTCTTTTCCTTACTAATCACCGTATATATATGTTCTTTTCTGTACAAATGCTCAACATCAAATTGTCCCACACCCAAGATATTTGGGATGTAAGTTCATCAAAACAGCTCTCGTAGGAATTCAAAGGATGCCAACTTTCACCTACTTTTTAACATTTAAATCAGGCACAATTCAAATGTCAGTGAGTACCCGAATACATATCCACTCTATCAAGTACTGGTTCTTGAGGACAGCTCTTTTATTGAAAATGTTTTAAAACAGAGCATTTTGGGCCTAGAGAGCAACATTCACTCTAAATGCAAAATTTTCATTGTGGTTCCACTTTGAAATCTACATGCCCTTTTCCAGTTTTATTTCACAAAATACTTTATTGTAGTTAGAATCCAAATTCTAAGACACCCACCAGTTCAAGTCCCACTTGACATTTAACCCAACCCTCTTCCAGCTTTAGTGGTTCTGAGCCTTCTTATAAAGAACCCCCCCCCCCCCCCCCAACATCCAACTAAAAGTTATAACTATATTTTCTGTAAGTTTCTCAAAAGCCAGCCAAACACGACCCCAAGAGATTGTTATCAGTGCACATTTTCATCTTAATTGTCTGCTCTAATGATTCTTTGTGTTGTAGCTATTGGCAAGTCTCCTTATGACTGAATTTGTCAACACAAATGGTTCTTTTTGCACCCAGCTCTAGTCCTTGTGCACATGGTTCTTCAGTTTGCGTTCCGTCGTTGTTTAATGCCCCCAGGATCAACAGTCTGCATTAACTTTCACCTTAGAGTCCAAACAAGAAATTCACCATAAAGCATGCAGATGGTCTGGGCGGAACATCTTCACCAAGCAGCTAAGCCAGATGTCCTGCAACGGCCGCTATGTACTGTGATGTTGAAGCACAGCTTTCCTCTTAATTTCCTGCGCACTGCTGGATTGTTTATAACCTCTTGAAGAAATCCTTGTTTTTTTTTTTTCCCCCCCCCCCCCCCCCCAACTGCATTGATAAAACTGTCAATTTGCCAATAAGAAAGAAAGCCCCAGTTTCAGATTTATGTATGTTCACTTTTTAACAATAACTATATGCAACTTAACATGTTGTTACCAATAAATCCTCTGAGAATTATGACCAGTAATTCCCTTTTCCACAAATTTGTTTGTGTTTTTTTCAAACCATGAAATTATATAGTTTAGTTATTAATGCATTCTTACATTTAACAGATATCACTGGTGGCCAAGTGGTTAGTGCGTTTGGTTTCAGTGTGGAAGGTTCCTAGTTTAAACCCACCCGTGTCTGTTTCTCCATGAGATGTTGAGTTGCGTCAGGAAAGGCATATGGTGTAAAACACTTGCCAAATCAACATGCAGATCCATATCGGATCTGCTGTGGTGACCCAGAGAAAAACAAATAAACAAACAAACAAACAAAAAACAAGGGCACAGCCAAAGGGACTTACTTTTACCCAATGGTGGTGCGCGTACTGTACTCAAAACTTCAAATCGACTCAATGTCTGACTCGGCTAATAGTAAACAAATGGTATGCCTGTCTCCACCATCTTACCAGAGGGAAGATTAAAGGATTATTAACCGACTGCGAGGTCTGTACGGGAAAATATCAGACCGACGTGTTGTTAGTACGGACTGACACAGAGGTCTGATATCCCCGTACAGGCCGAGCAAGCAAGGTTAATAATTTGTTTATTATATGGCTATTGTGTATATAAATGCAAGCTTACAATATCGCCCTAAGCTGGCGGCTCATAGTCTGACCTGTTCGCTTCACCTCCATGAAGAACTTGCTAACAGATGGTCTGGTCGTTAGCTGGTAAGCTTTCAATCTGTGTGTTTTATCCGAAGCTGTTTAGATATTTATGGAGTACGTTCATATCTGATTTCATTTTTCTAATCGTGTTTTCAGCTTCCTGGTTTGTAATGAAAATATGCCGTCCAATTGACATGGTAACTGGGCCGGATAGGGGAAAATATTCAACCGGTAACCAGCCAATCAGTGCGCACGTAGCGTTGCAGCCATATAATAATACAAGTTATTTTATGTTGTACCTGTTTTATGTATATTGCCAGATTTTTTTCCGGTGTCGCAGGCCGAACAGTCCCCCCCTAAAAATTGGTCCGCCCTGCCTCCACTGTGCATGCATCATTTTGGAGCTCAGCAGCTTATCTGAGCCAGACTCTCTTCACCCAAAGTGATCAAAAGGATTAATGGGATTAAAACCATAGGATGACAAGGTAAAACCTCTTAAATCATTCTAAAGTCAGTTTTAAGCAGAAAGGAGGCGATAATCGGTGATGCTTTGAAATGATGGATGCGCAGTGAACGCATCAGCTAGCAGCCCGTGCAGTGTTGCCAGATGTACGATAATTATCATATTGTACGATAGTTTTGCCCTCTGTACGATGTATGATCAATAATGGGAAAAAATCCAAAATGTACGATAATTTCAGTTGGTTGCCCAAACACGCATCTCTCTCTGACACCCAAGAATCATTTCGCAGGCGTTGCACTCAGGTGGCATCAAAGACACACCACACACAGGGCTGCTGCTAGCTTTGGCCGGCCCGGAACAAAGTCATTTGAAAGCCCGCCCCCTCTCCATACAAAGTAATGAGTTCCCAATTCTCAGCCCTGCCCCTCCCTCCCTGGGCCCGAGACAACTGACCTGTAATGTAGACTGTTTTGGCTGCACATGCACACATACGTAGCTTAGTCCACCCCCGTCACCATCACTACACACAAACACACAACTTTTGAGCCTAGCAGCTAGTCTGGTAGTTAACACGTTTGTGTCCCTGCACAGAAAAAAAATCTTTCTAGTCTGGTAGTGCATTTGCTTGTGCATTTGCGTTCTTTTTGTGCCATAGTTTCCCCATTACTATAGGGATATTGTGAATTACTGTTTTAAAATGTGACATAAAATTCTTTGGAAATTAAAAACAAACAAACAAAAAAAAAACGCTAAAATAACTACGTTGTATGCGTTTTGTTTGTGTACGATAATTTCTCCCAAAATACGATAATTTTGAGGTTTTGGTATGATAGTTGCATATTTCCTATCTGGCAACACTGAGCCCATGTGGCTGGACTCAAACCAAATTGCATTCTATGTAGTGGAGTGGGTCGGTTATCTAGATGCTTCATTAATTGATTCACTACCCACTTCTCCATAACGTTAGACACTTTTGGTAGTATACTTATTGGCCGAAAATTTGTAATTTGGGTTTTACATCCTGACTTGAAAACTGGTGTTATAATGACCTCCTTCCAGGAAGACTGAACTGCTTTTTTATTGATTGATTGACCAAGAGAGTAACAGGTTGAGCCAGTGCCTCAGCATATGTTTTTAAAAAGCTGTACATGCACATCCCTGGCTTTGGAGTTTTTAAGAGCAGACAGAATTTTAGCTACCTCTGCCACCAATATATTTTGAAGCTGGAAGATGGGCTGCTCTTTATTGATTGTGTGAGATAAAACAGAGGATTGAGGAAAGAACTTTCTAATATTAGTTACAGAATCTATAAAATGATTATTAAAAGCATTAGACAAAGCCACAGGATCACTGGTCAATTTCCCGTTTATATTCATTTCAGAGGGATTTGTCTCAGAGTTAAAACCTTTACCAAGGAGTTTATTTAAAATTTGCCTTTTTTTTTTTTTTTTTACATTAACATTTCTGCAGGACATCCAACACTCCTGTGAGTAAAATTGCATCATGTTTTGAGATGTTTGACTGCACACGTGCGTGTGTGTGCGGGGGGGATCACAGTTCCATCATGATTCTCTGTCATTCAAATAAAACAAAATAAAAAAGGGCTCACTGTTATTATCCAAAAGCATCTGGCCTCTTTTGGTCACGTCCAGCTGGAAGGCGTCCCTGCCGTGGTGAAAGCGGATGTGGAATTAGAAACACAGGTGTTCAGGAAGGGAGCGTTTTCAGGGAGGAAACTGAGAGCGGCTGCGCTGAAACGAGTCGGGATCCAGGCCACCTATTTGTCAAAGTGATGTAAAGAAGCCGCCTGAGCCCAAACTGTGTGATAAGTAAAGAGCCTTTTCATCGCCTAAAGCATCTGCAAGCTCTCACAGTCCACAAATTAAATTAAATCTTCAGCGATTGTAACGTGACAAATCCGATAGATCTAAATGTCACATAATTATTGCCAAAACCCCCAAGAGGACATGAAAGCCAGAGGAAATGACGGATGTGCAAACTGTCAGTTTGGCTGAATATCTGCTTCAAGCTGATTAATGTGAATAATGCTTATTATTCAGACAAGCAGCAGTGGTCTTAATTTCCACCAGACCGAGGCTTTGGAAATGAAACAAACCGACAAACGAGCTCATTTCAAGCAACATGTAACTTCAACCACACCTGCTCCTAATTTCCACAAGTAAGTGATGATAAGATTATTCCCCGAATCAATCCCACACATGTATGTTATATGATATAAACAAATCAAACTTGTTTTCGCATTGCTCTGGTGCATCAAAGTTAATCAAATTTGAATGACTTTTTCCTCATTATATGACCTGTTAGTCTGGAGGCTCACAAGATCATCGAATGTAGTGTTTTTCATTTGTCTGTTTCTCTATTCACTCAGTGTATTTTAGAAGATCTATGTGTAGGCTTTCACCAAAAGGTAAAACATTATACTAGCACCCATATTCATGAAAATTCAATAAGGTATATCTTATATATTATATTCCAATTCTAAGGTGGAACTATGCTAGTATACTAAGGTATATCTACATATCTAAAAAGGAAGAGTAAAATAGAAGAGTAGAAAAGAGTAGAGTAGAGCCACTTAGGTGCCTGGTCTTGAGAACCAGGGATGGTAGGTTGAAAAGCTTTTTTATCCCATGGGAACTCTCCCTACCCACCCAAGTGGCTCAAGAAATAAGTATATATAATAATAAATGATAAGACATAAGAAAGATAAGACATCATATATATAACTATATTTAAATATTAAGGGTAATAAACAACTTCTACAATAAATATGGTACTATATAATATACAGGAGTATGTACTAAAACCTAAATATTAATAAAGGAGAAGCTATGGTCATGGTATTTTATTATAGAAACAGAAGCTATGATGTATCGTGTATTGTTATCTGTCTAAAGTAACTCTGCTAGCATACTATAGGAAAATAAAAAGCATAATCTATATGCTATGAAATGGAAACCTAAGAACTAAGGTACTATATGTTGATATCTTTAAAAAGAACACATAAACTGATGAATCATTAAAAATATACACCATGTAAAATAAAATTGTAAATAACGAAAATAAGCTAGTTATACTTAGAAGAGCTAAATTAGCCTTTAATAAGCCAACGGTACCTAGCAAGCTAACAAGATAAACAAAAACGGCAATTAGTGTATAAAGTATAATAGCGTAGTTAAACCTATAATAACGGTATTAACAAATACATATAAAAATAAATGTGGACAAAAGTATGAATTAATGTGGGTTATCAAACAGAAAAGAACCAATTATTTTGTAAGCTACGATAAACGGTGCTGCAGCTGACAGTGTAACTAAATAAGATTACAAGTTATTAGTTAGTTTCAGCAGCTGCTGACAACAACCCCCTGCCACCTCAACAAGAAAATGGTAACGTGTGTAGCCAATACTTACTTTCTTGACTTCAGTGAACAGAAATACTTGTTTTATAAAAAATAAAATAAAGACATCTTTCTTGACCTCATATTTCACTGTTGACAGCACTGTAAGGGTAATACTTACAATTTCTAACCAAGATTGTTTATAAATGTAACAATTTAGATTCTTTCTAAACATTTTAGTTATTGAAATTATTATTATTATTATTATTAGTAGTATTAGTAGTAGTAGTAGTAGTAGTATGAAAAAATGACTTCAAAAGTGAACCTTTAATCTCGGGTTGTTGTGGGGAGCCACGTGGATTCACCCCTGATTTGTTATTTGAGCAGAAGAATGGATAACATTTATTTATGCGGAAAACACGACCAGATTGATAGGTAAGAAAGTTTTATCAGCATTTTTTACGTCATGTCATCCTCAAAAAGAAACTTTAGTTGCATTTGAATGGGGAAAAAGTGTTAGCATTTGTATTGTGTCGCATATCAGCTGTTTGTAGTGAGGAGACACACAGTGACAGAGTTTTAAAGAAAAAAGTGTAAAAATGTGCTTGCAGCTTGCTGAAAGTTGCTGAAGTGGGCAGTAACTGCACCCGACACCAGTTTTCATGCTGTGATCGACTCACAATACAAAAATAATAGTAACGCACAGTGACTTGGAGAAGTAACTTTAATCTGATTGCTGATTTGGAAAGATTAACAGGTTGGATTACTCATTACTGAAAAAAGTGGTAACGCATTACCGGCATCACATATTTTACGCTGGATGCCTTACATTACATGGAGAAATGTGGCAGGGGTGGGGTTTGAATGAGGAACCTTCCGCACTGAAACCAAGCGCACTAACCACTTGGTGGGAGATAACTATGGGAGGTGCGAGGTGCTATGTTCTATTATGCTATGTTATTTTATATAATACACTTTGTTTGACCACTTCCTAAAACTACAACTTAAGAGCCAAAACATATCTATTGCACATGATTGTAGACAAATATATGCCTCACATATATCAAAATGTTCAGAACAATCTCGGCTGTCTGAATGTGAGACTGCTGAGATTGTTCTGAACATTTTGATTCATTCATTCTCTCTATCCGCTTACTTCATGGGAGGGTCACCGGGGCATTGCTGAAGCCTACCTCAGCAGTCTTAGGGTGAGAGACAGGGTACACCCTTGACAAGACGCCAGTCTATCACAGGGCCACTTTTAGACAGACAAACACATTCTCACTTGCATGCACACCTACAGTGAATTTAGAATCACCAGTTTGCCTAACCTGCATTTCTTTGGAAGTGGGAGGAACCCACATGAACATGGGGAGAACATACAAATTCCACACAGAAAGGACCACATGGGAAGCAACCAAGGACCATCTTGCTGTGAGAAACAGTGCCAACCACTAATCCACCTTACCACCTTGAACAGCTTGAAATGTAACATATCTGCATTATACTATAGGCAAGTACCTTAAAAGGGGATTTGCTGGATGCTTGGTAAAATGACCTGGATCCACTCGTGAGTCTGTGGACCCCTAAGGGTTAAAGATGTGTTCATGAAGAACGTGGCCCAAGAGATCATTTGTTCCATTAACAATTGAGCATTCCAATCACAGAGGCAGAGGGTGACACTTAAGATGTGGTTAGTTTTCAGTAACACAGCCGGAGAAAAACATGCTTTTGTACTTCATCAACTGGTTTATGAACTTTTTTTTTTTTTGTGGAAAAAGAAATATAGCATGACAAAACTATGTACTGTATTATACAAAATGGATTAAAAGGGGCAAAATCTGTTTTTAATCAAAATTCTACACTTACATCTGAATGCCATTTACATGCCCAAAGTACTCATCTTCTCTTGTTATAGGAAAGAAGAGTATCTATAACCTTGAATTTGCTAATGAAGTCATTTTTTTTTCCCAGAAACATGTTTAAAATGACGTCCTGATCCTGGCTGGTCTTATTTATTCATTTCGATCAGATTCAAGGTTTTGAGATATGCATATGGCAGAAAACAGAAAACATTCAGTTTTGATTAGAACATCTTTTTGTTCACCCTCCAGGATAGACGTAAGGATAATAACTTCTCCACTCAGTTTCACACATGCTTATGGTCTGTGTTGCCTTGGCTATAAGACACAATCAAACAAATACAACCACATGTTACAGAATAAATGTACAATCATGACACTGATGCTCAGCCTAGTTAAAGTACAGCACTGGACGTACTGATGATAATCAAGCCTGATCAAAACTGGATGAATGAATTCACATAGGACCATAACTACTTGAACAGTGACTTTTTTTTTTTTTTTTTGTAATTTTGCTTTTGTAGTATGATGATGCACAGCATTTAAAGCTATAGTGTGAAGGATCTAGTGCCATCTAGTGGTGACGTTAGACAATGCATTATGCCATTACCAGTCAGGATGTTGTTTCCCTTCTTGTTTTTTTCTTTTTGTTGATGGGGAGTATCCCCCCTCCTAGACACTACAGCTAATTTTAAATAATAAATAATTCTGTGTTTCAGTTCCAGGATGGAGGATACGGCATTTCATCAACTCACTGTGGTGGAGTTTTGGACTGCTGAGTTACAAGAAGTACAACTTGATGCTGACTTCAGCAGCAAAATGCTCTGCATGTGTGCTGGAACAACAATTTGTTGATAGCCATGTTTCACACAGTTTCCATGGACATGGGAGAAATATTGCTTCAATCCCTAAACATCAGCCTTTAAACTGCTTGTGTGATTAGATAGTAACCACAAATGTTAATGTTCTAATTGAATCAAATATATATATATATATATATATATATATATATATATATATATTCCATTTCAATTTAAATTTATTAATTTATATAGCGCCAACTCACGACAAAGTCGTCCCAAGGCACTTCACATAATTCACAACAACACAAATTAATCTAAAATCAAAATTAAAAGCAAGAAAAGCACAGTAAAAAGATAAAACACAGTAGAATAAAAAGAAATTACAAAGCAAACACAAACAGATTAAAAAATTAATGATAAGACAGTTTAAAAAAGTGGGTCTTCAGTCTTGATTTAAAAATCTCCACCGTGTCAGACTGCCGAATAACAGCAGGTAGATCGTTCCATGAGCCGGACCACAGTAGGAGAAGGCTCTATACCCCACAGACTTTTTGTTCATCCTCGGAACACACAGAAGCCCTGCATCCTGCGAACGCAAGGGCCTCGCAGATACTTAGGGCTTAACCAAATCCGCCAGGTAGGAAGGTGCCAGTCCATGAACAATTTTATAAACCAACAATAAAACTTTATATATATATATATATATATATATATATATATATATATATATATATATATATATATATATATATATATATATATATATATATATATTCAAATGGGTTTCCAGCACGAATGACATGTGAATGTGGAGTGCGTGTGTTGTGCCCGAATGGATGTGGCGACTGCTGTATGAGGCATTCGAGGCGGCTCTGATTTTTCACGAGTGGCAATCGAATCCTCCTTTGTGCACCATTCGGCCTCAATCGTGTTATGTGTGAAGGGGTCCATAGGTTTGACCCCAGTATCAAACAACAATTTTGTGCTTATTTTTGCTAGTTAGGTCAAAACAATAAGTCCTCTTGTCACCTAATATCACATTTGTACTCCAGTACACTATCATGCCAGGCAAGATGAAAAATTTCTAATTTAGATGATGACCATTTACACTTCAGACTCCTACGCTTATTCTCCCGCCACTCTTCCCTGCCCATTCCACCCTGCTTTACTTTGAACTGTTGACCTCACATATTTTTTACTCAACTACCTTCACTACCTCTGCTCCTTGCAACCTCACCATTCCATCACACTCTCCCTAAATCACATTTACTCCTTGCTCTGACAGACTTTTATTCCCCTTCTTTCCAGAGCATACCTCCACCTTTCATCCCAACCTGCTGTCTACTCTCACAGCATCATCCACAAACATCATAGTTCGTGGAGATGCCTGTCTAGACATACGTAGACGCCTCATAACTTGCTGCAACGCCACCATATCAGCTGGGTCTCTTCACTATAGGATCACACCAGAGTCAATCAGAGTCAGTGGAGAGTGAGCAAATTTGTAGGTATTTTGTGCTGCTTACGGTTGCAATAACTGGCCCATTGTAGAAACCAGATCGCATGGGATTACCTTTCATAAATAAGATTGAACAATAATTTTGGTTATTTTATCATTTGTAATATTATGTCATGGTGACAAACGGTACTTACGTGTAACGTTATTACAGCAGGAACTGGTGCTCTCTCTCATTAGCTGTGTTTCCATCCAATTTGTATCGCAACTAAAGTGAATTTTTGTTAATGAGGCAAAAGGAAGAGTGCATTTGTGCGTATTTCCATCCACTTGTTATGCTCTTCTGTTTCACAATTATTTGGAATTGAGTGGTGTCTGTATTTCACAACGTAAGGCTGCACCACATCGCAAAATACAACTCCAGTGGAGTTACAGAGTGCCAGCACACGCAAGAAACTGTGCAACACAGTTCTTTTTCAAGGCTTTTAGCGCTGCAGCTCGTCAAAAGCCTAACAAGGTAGTTTAAGACCCTGGAATGACGTGGAACTTTCTTTTCCCAGCCTTGAAAAAAAATGTTCATCTTTGTAACAAATATTAAAGCAAAAAATCTGCACAGCCTAAGCGCTCCCATGCAAAACAAACAAACAAACAAACAATTATTATTTTTTATTTTATTAGGGATGTCAAATAAACGTTTTTTTTTTTGGCATGGGAGCTCTTAGGCTGTGCAGGTTTTTTGTTTAATATTTATCTCACCTTGATCCAGCACGCTGTTTTACACATCTTGGATGTGTGTGTCTTTTTGATTCATCTTTGTATCAAAACCAGGTGAGCGAAGCAGAGGAAATTAAAGTGATGCCCCATGTGTGTTTGTGTGTGTAAGTGTGTGTGTGTGAGAGAGAGAAATAAATTCAAATGAAAAATCCATACTTGTTTCTTTACTAAATTATACAAATAATTTAGACGTTTATCTATATGCCATATTATATAACGGCTGAGTGGATTCTTGTGATTTGATTGGTGATTTGTATGTCACATGACATGGATTAATTCATCCCATTTGTTTTGCATTGTATTCAGAGTGCGGCTTGGTTCCATTTAGAGTGCAAATTTGGTTCCGTACGTTTGGTACCATTGAACTCTCACGTGCATGTGCACGTGCACACGTAAGCGCACATGCGCACATGTGATCACACATGCACATGTGCGCACATCCTCGTGCACGTGCGCATGTACACATACTCGCGCACACGCATGCCGTGCACATGCATGTACATGTGCGCACAAAACCAATCCACTGTGCTGCCTGGAGGTTGTTAGCAGGAAAAAAGAACAAAAGCTTGACTCATTTCTGATGTGATTTTTTTTTCGCTGCACTGAGGATGTATACAGTCTTATTTTTGTTGTTCACGCACAAGCGCCGACCAGGTTGCGTGTGTGCGTGCATGCGCGGGGGACATGACTCTCCTGAGACATAATTTGAGCTAACTGACACTACTAATTCTTGTAAGATACACACACACACAAAACAAATCCACTGTGCTCTCTGTTAGCAGGAAGAGAGAAAGAAAACCTGGACTCATTTCTGACGTGACTTTTTTTTTCACTGCACTGAGGAGGTACACAGCTGGACCAAGCCGGGTGCGTGTGCGCGCATGTGTGCACGGGACAGTGACATGATGATTTGATTGAGTTAACTGACGCTGCCACACACACACACACACACAAAATCCACTCCGCTGTAAGACGTCTGGATGCATGAAGATGCATGAAACGCTGATGTAATTTTTTTGGCTGGACTGAGGAACTACACAAAGTCATTTTTTTTAATGGAAGTCCAAAGTCAGTGTGCAGCATCACTGGACTACATGTCACAGTGGAACACCAAAATGTAAGTCCCTTTTCTATTGTTTACAAATTAATAAAATATCAAATGACAATGATCTATTTTAGCCGTTATATAAAACAAATAATGAATGTTGTTACATTCTTTCAACGGTACGAATATTTAATTCAGTGAAAGCTGGAACATACCATTCAATGAGGCGAAAATCGGGTAAAAAAATCGGGGTGTTACGGAGTATTGAAGATGGGGATACACCTTCTTCAGTACAAATAAATGCACTGGGGGCACAACAGGGACCCATCCAAGATGGCGGCCGGCTGATACGTCAGCTCCAATAGGCAGCGGCAGTCCATGAGGCGTCTACGTATATAACGTCTAAGGTCTCAACTATCAACCTGTCCGTCACTTTTGGAAACAAGAAAGGTCAAAGAGCGCATCTATGATGTAATCGCACCTCCAAATTAGTTTATCCTAATTATTTGCCCTTTTAATTTGGGGACTTACCAGATGACAGCAGTTTTTGTTTTGTTTGTTTACTGGAAGTAATGCATTCATTCATTCACTCACTGTTTTTTTTTTTTTTTGCCAAAGCCTAGCAATTAAAATGTAACACAGCAGCAGCAGTGAGGTATTTCTCACTGTCACTCTGGGCACTGACATCCTGTTAATGAGAATTCAGCCAGTAAGAGATTACGAAGAGAGGCGGAAGCCATCAGTCTTCCTCCTCTGTGTTTTTCAGTGAGAGAGACAGCTATTGTCACAACATGCCTCAGGCTGCTTCACTCCACAGCTCGATAAGCAGCTGTTTGACCCACACGCTTCACTTTTTGCCTGTCTAATACAAATATTCTGCTTATTAGAGGGCATTTACCACACTGCATGCTTTTATTATGAAACTGTGGTACATTTCAAAGTAGCTAATAAAGCAGAGTAAATATAATGAGAGGAACAGACAAGCATCACAATCCAATTTGTTACCTATAATAAATAAGATTTTGTTGAGGTATTTGTTCCATCATAAATAAATATGTGTAACACCCAACACACTTACGTATAAAATCAGATACAATGCACAATGCAAAAATAAGTCGCAGCCACTTGAGGAAAAATGCTCATCTGCTATTAAGTTCAATTCAGATCAGGGAGACAGACACCCTCTCTACTTTTAAGATTAGGCTTAAAACTTTCCTTTTTGCTAAAGCTTATAGTTAGGGCTGGATCAGGTGACCCTGAACCATCCCTTAGTTATGCTGCTATAGACTTAGACTGCTGGGGGGTTCCCATGATGCACTGAGTGTTTCTTTCTCTTTTTGCTCTGTATGCACCACTCTGCATTTAATCATTAGTGATCGATCTCTGCTCCCCTCCACAGCATGTCTTTTTCCTGGTTCTCTCCCTCAGCCCCAACCAGTCCCAGCAGAAGACTGCCCCTCCCTGAGCCTGGTTCGGCTGGAGGTTTCTTCCTGTTAAAAGGGAGTTTTTCCTTCCCACTGTAGCCAAGTGCTTGCTCACAGGGGGTCGTTTTGACCGTTGGGGTTTTACATAATTATTGTATGGCCTTGCCTTACAATATAAAGCGCCTTGGGGCAACTGTTTGTTGTGATTTGGCGCTATATAAAAAAAAATTGATTGATTGATTGATTGATTAAGTGAGGTGGGGTGTTGATAGGGTTGCTGTTTCTCAAAAAAAAAATAATAATAATAATAATAATAACATAGAAATAAATGGGAAATGTTGTAAAAGTATGGAAGAGATACTCAGAAAGTGCAACAAATCTGACAAATTAATGATTGTGGTGCAGTTTTACGATAACATATGGGTCTGTGTTGCCGCGACATTTGAGAAAATGTTTAAAAACTATTATTTTGAAATAGCTGGATCTCAAAAGAAATCTGAACAAAATTTTGTGAATTCCAATTCCTCATGGAGATCTTTTAGCTGGAAATGTCCAATAGATATTTGGTTATCCCTGTTCAGAAATTTCATACAACCCCTGGCAAAAATTATGGAATCACCGGCCTCGGAGGATGTTCATTCAGTTGTTTAATTTTGTAGAAAAAAAGCAGATCACAGACATGACACAAAACTAAAGTCATTTCAAATGGCAACTTTCTGGCTTTAAGAAACACTATAAGAAATCAAGAAAAAAGATTGTGGCAGTCAGTAACGGTTACTTTTTTAGACCAAGCAGAGGAAAAAAATATGGAATCGCTCAATTCTGAGGAAAAAATTATGGAATCACCCTGTAAATTTTCATCCTCAAAACTAACACCTGCATCAAATCAGATCTGCTCGTTGACATTGACCCTATGCCATGACATTGACCCTACGTGTCTTCTTGCAAGGAATGTTTTCGCAGTTTTTGCTCTATGGCAAGATGCATTATCATCTTGAAAAATGATTTCATCATCCCCAAACATCCTTTCAATTGTCCAAAATATCAACGTAAACTTGTGCATTTATTGATGATGTAATGACAGCCATCTCCCCAGTGTCTTTACCTGACATGCAGCCCCATATCATCAATGACTGTGGAAATTTACATGTTCTCTTCAGGCAGTCATCTTTATAAATCTCATTGGAACGGCACCAAACAAAAGTTCCAGCATCATCACCTTGCCCAATGCAGATTCGAGATTCATCACTGAATATGACTTTCATCCAGTCATCCACAGTCCACAATTGCTTTTCTTTAGCCCATTGTAACCTTGCTGGAGGATGAGTGGTCCCAAGGAAGCCAAGCATTACCACCTATTCTGGGCCTGTCCAAAAGTATATAATTGTGCAATATATTTATACAGAGCTGTGACTATGTTTGGCTCAACCATTACTTTTTAGTGGCAGGAATTATTTTATGGATTTGAGTGCGTAGCACGTGGTGTCACTCTGGATAAGTGGTTAACATGACATGTTAACATGGTTAACATGGGGTACAATTAGTTAAACCTAACACCTAACGTTAGCTTATCGAGCCTGCTGCAGCACCGTTTATCATAGCTAACAATATAGTCGGTTCTGTTCTATTTGGGAAGCTAACGTTAATACACACTTTTGTTTACATTTGTTGTTATATGTATTTGTTAATATCATTATTGCAGGGTTAAACTATGCTATTGTACTTTATACGCTAGCTACCGGCTTTGTTTAAACTTGTTGGCTAGCAAGGTACAGTTGGCTAATTAACGATAGCTCATCTAGCTATAGTTAGCTTACTTTCGTGATTTACACTTTTATTTTACATGGTGTAGATTTTTAATGGTTCTTCAGTTTATGGGTTCTAACAGATAGTATATAAGTTTGGGGTTTCCATTAGAAAGCATATAGAGTATGGAGTTTGTCTTCCTATAGTAAGCTAGCAGGGTGAACTCTAGATAGATACCCAAAACATATTACATCATAGCTTCTGTTTCTATAATAAAATAACCATACTTATAGCTTAGCCTACTAGGTATAATTTAATTTTACAACAAGTCTACAGACTAGGTAAACGTGTACTACAATCTTCTCCTGTATGAATATTTAGGTTTTAGAAGCTAACTCCTAAAATATTATGTAGTAACTATATTTCTTGTATATGCTGTTGTGTAAATATCACTTATATACACTCAACAAAATGCAACACTTTTGGTTTTGCTCCCATTTTGTATGAGATGAACTCAAAGATCTAAAACTTTTTCCACATACACAATATCACCATTTCCCTCAAATATTGTTCACAAACCAGTCTAAATCTGTGATAGTGAGCACTTCTCCTTTGCTGAGATAATCCATCCCACCTCACAGGTGTACCATATCAAGATGCTGATTAGACACCATGATTAGTGCACAGGTGTGCCTTAGACTGCCCACAATAAAAGGCCACTCTGAAAGGTGCAGTTTTGTTTTATTGGGGGGGGGGGGGGGGATACCAGTCAGTATCTGGTGTGACCACCATTTACCTCATGCAGTGCAACATATCTCCTTCGCATAGAGTTGATCAGGTTGTCAATTGTGGCCTGTGGAATGTTGGTCCACTCCTCTTCAATGGCTGTGTGAAGTTGCTGGATATTGGCAGGAACTGGTACACGCTGTCGTATACGCCGGTCCAGAACATCCCAAACATGCTCAATGGGTGACATGTCCGGTGAGTATGCCGGCCATGCAAGAACTGGGACATTTTCAGCTTCCAAGAATTGTGTACAGATCCTTGCAACATGGGGCCGTGCATTATCCTGCTGCAACATGAGGTGATGTTCTTGGATGTTGGCACAACAATGGGCCTCAGGATCTCGTCACGGTATCTCTGTGCATTCAAAATGCCATCAATAAAATGCACCTGTGTTCTTCATCCATAACAGACGCCTGCCCATACCATAACCCCACCGCCACCATAGGCCACTCGATCCACAACACTGACATCAGAAAACCGCTCACCCACACGACGCCACACACTGGCACTGTCTGCCATCTGCCCTGGACAGTGTGAACCGGGATTCATCCGTGAAGAGAACACCTCTCCAACGTGCCAAACGCCAGCGAATGTGAGCATTTGCCCACTCGAACTGGAGTCAGGTCGAGACCCCGATGAGGACGACGAGCATGCAGATGAGCTTCCCTGAGACGGTCTCTGACAGTTTGTGCAGAAATTCGTTGGTTATGCAAACCGATTGTTTCAGCAGCTGTCCGAGTGGCTGGTCTCAGACGATCTTGGAGGTGAACATGCTGGATGTGGAGGTCCTGGGCTGGTGTGGTTACACGTGGTCTGCGGTTGTGAGGCTGGTTGGATGTACTGCCAAATTCTCTGAAACGCCTTTGGAGACTGCTTATGGTAGAGAAATGAACATTCAATACACGAGCAACAGCTCTGGTTGACATTCCTGCTGTCAGCATGCCAATTGCACGCTCCCTCAAATCTTGCGACATCTGTGGCATTGTGCTGTGTGATAAAACTGCACCTTTCAGAGTGGCCTTTTATTGTGGACAGTCTAAGGCACACCTGTGCACTAATCATGGTGTCTAATCAGCATCTTGATATGGCACACCTGTGAGGTGGGATGGATTATCTCAGCAAAGGAGAAGTGCTCACTATCACAGATTTAGACTGGTTTGTGAACAATATTTGAGGGAAATGGTGATATTGTGTACGTGGAAAAGTTTTAGATCTTTGACTTCATCTCATACAAAATGGGAGCAAAACCAAAAGTGTTGCGTTTATATTTTTGTTGAGTGTACATGATGTCCATTTTCTTGAGCTGCTTAGGTTGATAGGGAGAGTTCCCATGGGATAAAAAAGCTTTTCAACCTACCATCCCTGGTTCTCAAGGCTAGGCAGCTAAGTGGCTCTATTCTACTCTTCTTCTTTTTTAGATATTTAGATATACTTTAGTATACACTAGTAGAGTTCTACCTTAGAATTGGAATGTATTATAGAAGACATAACTTACTGAATTTTCATGATGCTCTACATCCTACACCTTCCAAACAATGTATTTATTTGGAATAAATACATTAGACCTTACTTGTGTGAAGTGCATTGAGGCAACCTTGTTGTGATTTGGCACTATAACTGAAAATAAATGAAATAAATGAAAAATGAAATGTTGGCTGGAGTTACAATAAAACATGCCTTAAACTTTCTCCACAAGGCTCCAGCAATTCAAATTTGAAGATATTGGGGGAAAAAAAAAATTGAAAATTTTGATTTCCATGAAACACTGTTATTTAGTTTAAATGTTTTTTGTTTTAAATATCATCTGTTCAGTTATTGCTGTAGAGAGGTTTTTCTTTCATCACAATAGGAGCTGTCAGTGTAAGGTAATGTAAGTAGTCATTACCTCGGAGTTGGCAACAAACAAATGAACTGCTAAAGTGCAGTTTACACTTATGTGTTGTTATGTAATTACATGTGGGTTGGATCAACTCCTTTAAACATCATAATTTACACAAGATAATAGTTGTGCTGATCATGGGTTAACCCAATGGCGAAGACTTAGAACTGCTGAGTGGCATTATCACAACTGTGCACTTTCATATTCGCTTGTACTTGAGCCTTCAGTTCCAGTGGGGCTCTGCTGAAATCATGTGACCCAACTTTACTGTATTTTCTCCTTGTTCTATTATCCTAGGCTCCTCAGGTAAGAACCCTGCGATTCCATCGGAGAAGCTAATGGGTGTTATCTTGCCGAATTTGTTACAATGTGAGGTGATGTCAGAATAAAAATGATGTAGGACCTGATGGCCTGAAAGTAGAACACCCCATGTTTGTGTTCAGTTCCTGTTTTTCTTTTTATACTTACTTAAAATTTGAAAAGAGTGATCACTTTGTCATGGTTGCCATTACTGGTTAACAAGTTTGTGAAATATAGCATCGTGCAGGTTGTACCAGGAAGACTCAGGTCCTCACATTTGCTAAATAATAACATCTGCATATGTAATCGCAAGCAGCTGATTAGAATTTTGGCATCAACAGCAACCAATCAGAAATGCTATAGCCAGTTAAAGGCGGCAATCCTAACTCACCTCTCGGCTGTATGCAGACTCTGTCTGAGGCTTTGCCTCCTCCACCCCCCCGCCTCCTGGTTGGTTCATATTGCGCTTCCATGCTCTTTGGCTTCCCATTGGTCCCAGTGTGTCTCTGTCCTCACCTCTGCCTCCTCCTCCTGTCACCTTCGCTTGGTGCACCCTGGTTACCGTCCTGCGCCGCACCCTCCTCTACCCCCTTGCCACCAGTTGGTCCCTGTCTAGCACCAGAGGGTAGGCTCCACCCCTGCCTTCTTCCGACGGCAGGATTTGAGTTCAGTATACTCTGATGCCATCAGGAATGGGACCAACCAACCAAAAAATAGACTATCTCTAATCTCTAATCTCTTGAGTCTTAATGATAGAACTCTACTTTTTGTGAATTGGCAATCATACATACTGCTTATCACAAGAGAAGGCAAGGGAGCATGAATCCCTGTCACCATAAAAGCAAAAACCTAAAGGGAAACAATATTGTGACCGGTGAAGGCACAGTGTAGTCTCCAACCTCACCACTAGATGATAAAAATCTAGTCAAGAGGTGTGTTCCTTAAAGCTACACACTGTAACTTTAACGCTATAGGGCCTTTCAAATTTCACAAAACTGAGAAAATTTCATTTCTGCCACAATCCAAGCATTCTAATGTAGGTTTATTTTTGTAACATGTTGCAAAATTACAGTTCATTTAAATGAAGAGTACATGTTTATCTGGGGGGAAATTCCATGGTGAATATTGCCTTTTCCTTCACCGGCGTCACGCAGACTAACTACAGGTGGAAGCGCATGTGTGTGAGGTTTTGAGATTACCTGTGACCCATCTTACATCAACATTCATAAGATTTCTTGTAAATCACTTCCAGATTTACAAAATCTTGGTCATAGCATCTGATCCCTTAGATTTCTCCCCTCAGGGGTTGAAATTCTAAATTCTTTCCAGACAGCATGAATTTTGATTTGCAATATCATATTATGAATCCCTCATCTAAATGCTCAGGAATAAAATTATAGTGGTGCCAAAGAAAATTATTTTTATGACTTAAGTCTTAAAAAAAACTCAGTGGCACTATACCTTTAAGGGTTTTAATCACTGATTTTGATTTCTACATAATGTCTTTCTGAATTGTGGGTGCTCAGAGGTTGTTAGGGAAGGAGGATTGATCGCATCTCAGAGTCTTTTGTCGATCCTCCATCTCTAAGACGATGCTGTTGAAATGAAAAGTGGGCGAGTTGTGAGCGCTGTTGTGCTGGTCGAGCAGACCTTTGGCCTCAAGCTGTCCACCCACTCAGCAGCCTGTTCTTCTGCGATTACCCCGTAGCCTCAACTTTCCTTCAGAACCCATCTCAGGTGGAAAGAATAAATTCCACTCCACCTGCTCACACATTTTCATACGCAACACTCATCTGCATCACTTACGTGTGCAATGAACCAGAGCACTGTAATTGGCCTGCTGTCCAGGCAGGACACCGAGCTTGTTAAGAGATTATTATCTCACTCTTTGTCTGTGTTGCCTCAGGTTGGTGAAATGTCAAAATCTGCAGTTATTTCTTGTATGAATGCTCCACAGAATCCCATCTCTCCTCATGACTAAAGATTTCCAGCCCAAGGCTAGACACTTCTCTGCTTTACAGCAACTTCAAATGCTTTCTAAATGCCAACAATGACATTATGATGTAACTTTTGAATCTTCTTAAATACTGAGATAAAGTCTGTTGGGTGACAAGATATGGTTTTAATCCTCTGCGTATAAGCCAGATGTGCCGCTCAGCTCCTAGGTGTCACTGAGAGGATCGATTGATGGTGTTGATGTGATGAGCGGTGACAACCAGAGTGTAGCTTCAAAGAGGCCTGGATGCTTCGCAGAGAGCTTGTTCGAGTTCATTTTAACTGCTTGTTAAGGTAAAAATTACTGCAAAGTCCAAACAAGCCTCGGCTAAAGCATGACAGTATGCAGACAGCATGGACAGAAGCAAAAGGCAATTATCTCCAATAGCACACTTTGAGGAAATTCTTACAGCTGTGCACTCAACGTCCTTTTACTGTGCAAGCTGGAGTCAGACATAAGGGGCAGATGGCTGCAAGGCTTTGTTTAGGAATGTATATTTTGTGCCAGATTGGACTCTATGGTCTATGCTTTTTCTTTGGAGACACAAACAGCTTCAGAGCTGTGGATTGTCCCCTTAATCCTTGGGCCATCTGGAAATTTGGTACCATAGTATGTTTGTGTATGTGTGTGGGGGGATTACTACCCTAATTTTTGCATTGACTAGACAAAATAACAAAGAATTGCGGAAAGGGTTGATGAGCAAATTAAGGATTACATAGGGGTCAAATGTTAAAAATGCTCCAATCATGTTGAAATGCGTACCACATTATTTGTCTGATCATACGTATTCCACAAAGGTATAGTTTGTATTATCCACAGCTAAAGGTTTTTGAGTAATGGGATAAAAACTGCAAAAATGGTGACAAAGGGCAGTTTGGGCTTGTAAAAATTATACTTGCTCCATTGTTGGTGAAATATAACGCAAATTACTGGTTAATCTAACAGGATTTAAGCATGGTACAAATATATGTCCAAGAGGACAAACGCTCCATGATGTCACCCATAGGTTTTCTGAAGTGCAGGTTTCACGCTCAAATGGGGCAGCTAAAATGTTGCCATCCTGGCAGGGCATGACCCTGCCGAACTCCCAACCAGCTCATAAACTGGTAAAGAGTTGGGCTGTGGGAAAGATTCCCTTATGAAACAAAAATATATTGCAGTATATTAGAGAATATCATGCAATACATTTATCAATATATTTCCATATATGAGATTCTGCATTTATATTTTTGAATATATTGCAATATATGCGTAGACCATATATGTGTATATATTGGTAAATATAAAAATATATATTGCAATCAAGACCAAAGAGGCCACTATATTTTTACATGTAATAGTCTGACTTTATTTGCATCAATATACGGCAATATATATTGTGCCATATATGGTTATGTGTGTATATATGAGGTCTATTAGAAAAGAAACCGACAGTTTTATTTTTTTTTAAAAACTATATGGATTTGAATCACGTGTGATTACATCAGCCAAGCTTGAACCCTCGTGCGCATGCATGAGTTTTTTCACGCCTGTCGGTGACGTCATTCGCCTGTGAGCACGCCTTGTGGGAGGAGTGGTCCAGCCCCCTCGTCGGATTTTCATTGTCTGAGAAGTTGCTGAGAGACTGGCGCTGTGCTTGATCAAAATTTTTTCAAGAACTGTGAGGCACATCCGACTGGACACCGTTCGAGTAATTCAGCTGGTTTTCGGTGTAAATTTTAACGGCTGATGAGAGATTTTGGATTGTTTCTATCGCTGTAAAGACTTCCCACGGAGCGGGACGTTACGCAGCGCTCCGAGGCGACGTCGTCATCCTGTTTCAAGCTGAAAACCTCCAAATTTAAGCCTCTGTTGACCCAGGACGTCGTGAGAGAACAGAGAACTTTCAGAAGAGGTCGGAATCAGCAGTTTATCCGGACATTCCAGTGTTAAAGGAGATTCTTTTAATGAAAGACGTGCGGATGGATTGACGCGTCGGCTCGCAGCCGACAAGAAAAACACC
The DNA here is from genome assembly GCF_902500255.1 of Thalassophryne amazonica. Taxonomy (NCBI): domain Eukaryota; kingdom Metazoa; phylum Chordata; class Actinopteri; order Batrachoidiformes; family Batrachoididae; genus Thalassophryne; species Thalassophryne amazonica. The sequence goes on along the minus strand of NC_047120.1, from coordinate 28,377,254 downwards.
TCCGTGTTGATAACCATTTGTAAAATCCAGGCGGCTTTTGGTGGCTTTCAGTTGAGTGAGTATCTGAGAAATTGTTTAACAGCAGGGCATGTTCCAACTTGTCCTTAAGGCTTCCAACGGAGGTGTTTTTCCCGTGGCGGGCGCTGCGCCGGCTGCGAGCCGACGCACCAATCCGTCCGCACGTCTTTCATTAAAAAAATCTCCTTTAACAGTGGAATGTCCGGATAAACTGCTGATTCCGACCTCTTCTGAAAGTTCTCTGTTTTCTCACGACGTCCTGGGTCAACAGAGGCTTAAATTTGGAGGTTTTCAGCTTGAAACAGGATGATGACGTCGCCTCGGAGCGCTGCGCAACGTCCCACTCCGTGGGAAGTCCTTACAGCGATAGAAACAATCCAAAATCTCTCATCAGCCGTTAAAATTTACACTGAAAACTAGCTGAATTTCTCGAATGGTGTCCAGTCGGATGTGCCTCACAGTTCTTGAAAAAATTTTGATCAAGCACAGCGCCAGTCTCTCAGCAACTTCTCAGAAAAAGGAATTCCGATGAGGGGGCCGGACCACTCCTTCCACAAGGCATGCTCACAGCCGAATGACGTCACCGACAGGCGTGAAAAAACTCTCGCATGCCCACGAGGGTTCAAGCTTGGCTGATGTAATCACATGTGATTCAAATCCATATGGTTTTTTAAAAAAATAATAAGGTCAGATACTTTTTTCACAGACCTCATATATATATAAATGCAACACTTTTGGTTTTGCTCCCATTTTGTATGAGATGAACTCAAAGATCTAAAACTTTTTCCACATACACAATATCACCATTTCCCTCAAATATTGTTCACAAACCAGTCTAATTCTGTCATAGTGAGCACTTCTCCTTTGCTGAGATAATCCATCCCACCTCACAGGTGTGCCATATCAAGATGCTGATTAGACACCATGATTAGTGCACAGGTGTGCCTTAGACTGCCCACAATAAAAGGCCACTCTGAAAGGTGCAGTTTTGTTTTATTGGGGGGGGATACCAGTCAGTATCTGGTGTGACCACCATTTGCCTCATGCAGTGCAACACATCTCCTTCGCATCATCCGTGAAGAGAACACCTCTCCAACGTGCCAAACGGCAGCGAATGTGAGCATTTGCCCACTCAAATCGGTTACGACGACCAACTGGAGTCAGGTTGAGACCCCGATGAGGACGATGAGCATGCAGATGAGCTTCCCTGAGACAGTTTCTGACAGTTTGTGCAGAAATTCTTTGGTTATGCAAACCGATTGTTCCAGCAGCTGTCCGAGCGGCTGGTCTCAGACGATCTTGGAGGTGAACATGCTGGATGTGGAGGTCCTGGGCTGGTGTGGTTACACGTGGTCTACGGTTATGAGGCTGGTTGAATGTACTGCCAAATTCTCTGAAACGCCTTTGGAGATGGCTTATGGTAGAGAAATGAACATTCAACACACGAGCAACAGCTCTGGTTGACATTCCTGCTGTCAGCATGCCAATTGCACGCTCCCTCAAATCTTGCGACATCTGTGGCATTGTGCTGTGTGATAAAACTGCACCTTTCAGAGTGGCCTTTTATTGTGGGCAGTCTAAGGCACACCTGTGCACTAATCATGGTGTCTAATCAGCATCTTGATATGGCACACCTGTGAGGTGGGATGGATTATCTCAGCAAAGGAGAAGTGCTCACTATCAGAGATTTAGACTGGTTTGTGAACAATATTTGAGAGAAATGGTGATATTGTATATGTGGAAAAAGTTTTAGATCTTTGAGTTCATCTCATACAAAATGGGAGCAAAACCAAAAGTGTTGCGTTTATATTTTTGTTGAGTATATATACTGTGACAGACTGGCGTCCTATATATATATATATATATATATATATATATATATATATATATATATATATTCATTCATTCATTCATCTTCTACCGCTTAATCCAGTTATGGGTCGCGGGGGGCTGGAGCCTATCCCAGCAGTCACAGGGCGTGAGGTGGGGTACACCCAGGACAGGACGCCAGTCTGTCACAGTATATACATATATATGCAAACTTTTTTTTTCCAAATTTTATAAAACCGTTGCTGAAAGTTTTAAGTTGCTTTAATTATAATTTTGTATACCAGTATATTGCACTGTGAAAGGTTGTTTCAGTTGAGTGTCTGAACATGTGTTAAGTTTGCAAAAATCTACCTCTACATCCTACACTTTTTTCTAAGAATCTTTATGTATTTCTGACAATTAAAAAAAGTATTGGTGCTCGCTCCGGTTGCTGGAACGAAAACGGCACGATAATACTCAGACACCAGCCTATATATATATATATATATATATATATATACGAGGGCTGTCCATAAAGTATAGGTCCTTTTTATTTTTTTCAAAAACTATATGGTTCATTCATATGTTTTTACGTCAGACATGCTTGAACCCTCGTGCGCATGCGTGAGTTTTTCCACGCCTGTCGGTGACGTCATTCGCCTGTGAGCACTCCTTGTGGGAGAAGTCGTCCAGCCCCTTGTTGGAATTCCTTTGTCTGAGAAGTTGCTGAGAGACTGGCGCTTTGTTTGATCTAAATTTTTTCTAAACCTGTGAGACACATCGAAGTGGACACGGTTCGAAAAATTAAGCTGGTTTTCGGTGAAAATTTTAACGGATTTTGAGGTGATACTGTCGCTTTAAGGACTTCCCACGGAGCGAGACGTCGTGCAGCACTCCCAGGCGCCGTCGTCAGCTTGTTTCAAGCTGAAAACCTCCACATTTCAGGCTCTATTGATCCAGGACGTCGTGAGAGAACAGAGAAGTTTCATAAGAAGTCGGTTTCAGCATTTTATCTGGATATTCCACTGTTAAAGGAGATTTTTTTAATGAAAGACATGCGGACGGGTCCGCGCTTCGTGAAGCAGCCGGTGCGGTGCGGCGCCACAGGAAAAACACCTCCGTGTTGATAACCATTTGTAAAATCCAGGTGGCTTTTGATGGCTTTCAGTGGAGTGAGTATATGAGAAATTGTTTAACAGCTGGACATGTTTCAACTTGTCCTTAAGGCTTCCAATAGAGGTGTTTTTACTGTGGCGGAGCGTCGCGGCGGCTGCGGGCCGACGCTGCAATCCGCCCGCACGTCTTTCATTAAAAAAATCTCCTTTAACAGTGGAATATCTGGATAAAATGCTGAAACCGACTTCTTCTGAAACTTCTCTGTTCTCTCACGACGTCCTGGATCAATAGAGCCTGAAATGTGGAGGTTTTCAGCTTGAAACAGGCTGACGACGGCGCCTGAGAGCGCTGCACGACGTCTCGCTCCATGGGAAGTCCTTAAAGCGACAGTATCACCTCAAAATCTCTCATCAGCCGTTAAAGTTTTCACCGAAAACCAGCTTAATTTTTCAAACCGTGTCCACTTCGATGTGTCTCACAGGTTTAGAAAAGATTTTGATCAAACAAAGCGCCAGTCTCTCAGCAACTTCTCAGACAAAGGAATTCCAACAAGAGGCTGGACGACTCCTCCCACAAGGAGTGCTCACAGGCGAATGACGTCACCGACAGGCGTGGAAAAACTCACGCATGCGCATGAGGGTTCAAGCATGTCTGACGTAAAAACATATGAATGAAATCCATATAGTTTTTGAAAAAAATAAAAAGGACCTATACTTTATGGACAGCCCTCGTATATATATATATATATATATATATATATATATTTGTTCAATTATATAAAACTGTTGCTGAAAGTTTGTTATTTTTATACCAGTATGTGTTGCACGGTGAAAGGTTGTATATATATATTGTTCAATTTCATAAAAGTGTTGCTGAACGTTTTAAGTTGCTTTAATTTAAATTTTGAATACCAGCATGTTGCACTGTGGAAGTTTGTTTCAGCTGAGTCTCTGAACATGTTCAAAGTTTGTACTGGTAAAATCTACCTCAACATCCTGAGGATTTGTGCCTCAAAAGAAAATAAAGGTGAATTTGATGGATACCCACGAGTTTGTGTTGATTATCGTATACATGTTTGTATTTATACAAGAAGTGCAGGGTGTTCTCCATATTATTTAACATATATTTAAATGTAATGTATTGTACCATATATTAAACATTATAAATGTACATATATTTCATGTGTTTCCATATAATGTTACATATATTTACAATATATTCCACCATATATTGTGTATATATATTAACAAATATTTAATGTATGTTTCCATATAATTTTCCACACATGCATAATACATTTACCATATATTGAACATATATGTGACAATATATTTTTACATAAAATAACAATACATTTGCCCATATAAATTGCAATACATGATGGCTGATATTTATAAACATAAAATTACATATATTTTGGGATATATAAACACATATATATTCATGCTAAATATATTGTAATATATGGAAAGCGGCAATCATTTGTATATTTTACAATATATTGCAATATATTTTGTGAATATATAATATGGTGTGTAATATATGTATCAACAATATATTAATCCATGTATTTACAATATATAATGTATTGGAGGTAATAATGTATTGAAATATATTTCAATATATTAAAGAAAATATATTGGTAAATATATTTTCTTTTCGTAAGGGTTGGTGTGACTTCGACGAGAATTATTAAAAACCCAGAAATTGCTTCCCATTTCACAGTTCCAAAAACAAGCAAAGCTAAGGCTAACATGCTAACTGTCGCTCGGATGTTTGATTAATGCATATTTTTCGTGGCTGGAAGGTTGGTTTTCATAAAGGTTGGTGTTAAAAATTATAACTACTGTATTGTCTCAGTATTGCACCATCAGTGGAGATAAAGTCACCAAGCTAACTGCTAATTAGTGTAAACCTGGCACTAACAAATAATATGAAAATTTTACTCAATACAAACACTGGAACACAATCTTTTTACGTGGCCTGTTTCTACAGTCAACCACACAGCAAGTCATATTATCTCTGATATTTGTAATAAAATGCTGAGACAGGATAAACATGGTCAAGTCCACAGCAGCTAGCAGCCACTGCTAGCGTGCCCTTAATAATCTCACAGGCACAGAGCTGTCACTCAAAGCTACTACACATCAATTATTCATAACTTTATGGCTCAAAATATCTTAAACTGATGACTTATGAAACAAAATTCACCCTGTACATTTGTCATGAATGGGGAAAGTAGCTATAGCTTTTTTTTGCACCAGGCTGTAAACATGTTTCTGCTGTAGAGTTGGACACTTTGAATTGAAACAAATAATGTGGTATCCTTGTCACCATGACTGGAGCATTTTTATATTTTGGTCCATGTGTAATCATTAATTGATCCCTACCTAGCTATAGAGCTCAGAGCTCTGCATGGTCAGGCTCCCCCTTATATTAGAGACTTGCTGTGTCCATACACTCCCTCTTGGAGCCTGAGGTCATTAGACCTGAACCTCCTTGTGGTCCATCGTACCCGTTACAGGACCATTTGGATTTGCTTTTTATTGCAGTGATTGTATGTGTTTTTCTGTATTTAATGTATTTTATTTTTAACTACCTTTTTTGTGCAGCGCTTTGTGGCTTCCTCTGTCTGCTTACCTACGATAGCTACTTTTCAAGCAAGGACAGCATACATTATTACGTAGGATATAGTATACTGAAAATGGACTTTAAGTGTTGTCGAGCTTCTCTGTGCCAATTACACTGCATCCAGAAAGTACTCACAGCGGTTTACTTTTTCCACATTTTGTTATGTACAGCTACTCACAACAGCCCATAATGACACCATGAAAAAGTTTTTTTTCCCAAAATTTTCAAATGTATTAAAAATTTAAAAACTAAGAAATTTCGTGTACATAAGTATTCACACCCTTTGCTCCGTACTTTGTTGATGCAACTTTGGCAGGGATTACAGCCTCAAGTCTTCTTGAATATGAGGCCATGAGCTTGGTGCACCTATCTTTGGGCAGTTTTGCCCATTCTTCTTTGCAGCACCTCTCAAATTCCTTCAGGTTGGATGGGGAACATCGGTGCACAGCCATTTTCAGATCTCTCCAGAGATGTTCAATTGAATTCAGGTCTGGGCTCTGGGTGGGCCACTCAGGGACATTCACAGAGTTGTCCTGAAGCCAGTCCTTTGATATCTTAGCTGTGTGCTTAGGATCATTGTCCTCCTGAAAGATGAAGCGTTGCCGCAGTCTGAGGTCAAGAGCACTCTGGAGCAGGTTTTCATCCAGGATGTCTCTGCACATTGCTGCATTCATCTTTTTCCTCAATCCTGACTAGTCTCCCAGTTCCTGCTGCTGAAAAACATCCCCACATCATGATGCTACCACCACCATGCTTCACTGTAGGGATGGTGCCTGGTTTCTGCTAAACGTGACGTCTAGCATTCATGTCAAGGAGTTCAGTCTCTCTCATCAGACCAGAAAATTTTGTTTCTCATGGTCTGATAGTCCTTCAGGTGCCTTTTGGGAAACACCAGGTGGGCTGCCATGTGCCTTTTACTAAGGAGTGGCTTCCGTCTGGCCACTCTATCATACAGGCCTGGTGGATTGCTGAGGTGTCCTTCTGGAAGGTTCGCTTCTCTCCACAGAGGAATGCTGGAGCTCTGACAGAGTGACCATCGAGTTATTGGTCACCTCCATGGCTAAGGCCCTTCTCTCCTGATCGCACAGTTTAGACAGGTGACCAGCTCTGGGAAGCGTCCTGGTAGACCCAAACATCTTACATTTACTGATGATGAAGGCCACTTTATTCATTGGGACCTTCAAAGCTGTAGAAATATTTCTGTAGTCTTACCCAGATTTGTGCCTCAAGACAATCCTGTCTCAGAGGTCTACAGCAATTCCTTTGACTTTATACTTGGTTTGTGCTCTAACATGCACTGTCAACATGTGGGACCTTATATGTAGACAGGTGTGTGCCTTTCCAAATCACATCCAGTGAACTGAATTTACCCCAGGTGGACTCCAATTAAGCTGTGAAAACATCTCAAGAATGATCAGTGGAAACAGGATACACCTGAGTTCAACTTTGAGCTTCAGGGCAAAGTCTGTGAATACATGTGATTTCTGAGTTTGTTTGTTTGGTTTTTCTTTAATAAATTTACAAAAATCCCCCCCAACCCCCCAAAAATAAACACATTGTCATTATGGGGTATTGTGTGTAGAAGTTTGAGAAAAAAAAAAGAATTTCATCCATTTTTTAAAAAGTGCAGTACTGTGAGTAGTTTATGCTGTAGGTCAAAATTGACTGTGGTTTCCATGGACTACCTGATCAGTCTTCCTGTCCAGAGTGGGAGGACATGGGGATTTTTAAATAATGCACTTCAAGAGACATTGTTTTAACAACTGAGTGGACTCCAAGCGAGCCCACCACTCTGTAAATACCATTTGTGAGGTTTTATAACCACTGTTTCAGAGGAAAATGCAATATATGAGTACTTCTTCAGTACCAAATAAGGTAAAGCATGATATTTTCTTACACTGCGAGCTCAGTTAAAATACACACACACACACACACACACACACACAAAAAACAGAATATCCTCCAGCAAAAATGTAGCTCCCTTATTTATTGATACAGAGACATTTTGAGCCCTACCAAGAAGTAGTCGGGTGTGGTTCTTCATCTTTCGCATTTTGAGAAAGCAACATTGGTCAACATTACACCCAGTGAGTGTAACTTGACACATTCTCGAGAGGTATGTGTTTCTCAGAATGCTAAATATGGAGAACCACACCCTATGTTTTCCAGGTTAGGCTCAAAACTTTTCAATCGTCCCTCGTGAAAACATCTTTTTTCTTTTTCTTCGGCATTATCATTGACTGTGTCTCAATTCAGGTGCCACATCCTTCTAAGGTCGCACTCAATGACGACATACGTACGTCACTGTAGCCAGAATACACTGTTGCATTTCGAAGACTCCTTGGAGAGCAGCCAACCAAGTCACAGCCTTCTTTCTCCTAAAAAAGAACGATACAACAAATGTGTCACAGCCCAAACACTTCCAAGAGCCAATGTGCCATTTTTTCCCTTCAAGACAAAATCATTTATACATTTAAAAATCAAAATTACAATTTGAACTTCATATGTACAATCAATTTCAATCAATTTTATTTATATAGCGCCAAATCACAACAAACAGTTGCCCCAAGGCACCTTATATTGTAAGGCAAGGCCATACAATAATTACGTAAAAACCCCAACAGTCAAAACGACCCCCTGTGAGCAAGCACTTGGCGACAGTGGGAAGGAAAAACTCCCTTTTAACAGGAAGAAACCTCCAGCAGAACCAGGCTCAGGGAGGGGCAGTCTTCTGCTGGGACTGGTTGGGGCTGAGGGAGAGAACCAGGAAAAAGACATGCTGTGGAGGGGAGCAGAGATCAATCACTAATGATTAAATGCAGAGTGGTGCATACAGAGCAAAAAGAGAAAGAAACACTCAGTGCATCATGGGAACCCCCCAGCAGTCTAAGTCTATAGCAGCATAACTAAGGGATGGTTCAGGGTCACCTGATCCAGCCCTAACTATAAGCTTTAGCAAAAAGGAAAGTTTTAAGCCTAATCTTAAAAGTAGAGAGGGTGTCTGTCTCCCTGATCTGAATTGGGAGCTGGTTCCACAGGAGAGGAGCCTGAAAGCTGAAGGCTCTGCCTCCCATTCTACTCTTACAAACCCTAGGAACTACAAGTAAGCCTGCAGTCTGAGAGCGAAGTGCTCTATTGGGGTGATATGGTACTATGAGGTCCCTAAGATAAGATGGGACCTGATTATTCAAAACCTTATAAGTAAGAAGAATAATTTTAAATTCTATTCTAGAATTAACAGGAAGCCAATGAAGAGAGGCCAATATGGGTGAGATATGCTCTCTCCTTCTAGTCCCCGTTAGTACTCTAGCTGCAGCATTTTGAATTAACTGAAGGATTTTCAGGGAACGTTTAGGACAACCTGATAATAATGAATTACAATAGTCCAGCCTAGAGGAAATAAATGCGTGAATTAGTTTTTCAGCATCACTCTGAGACAAGACCTTTCTAATTTTAGAGATATTGCATAAATGCAAAAAAGCAGTCATAAATAAGTAATCGTAAGTATGAGAAAGGACCACGATGAAGTACCACGGCAGCACGGTGGATTAGTGGTTAGCACTGTTGCCTCACAGCATGGTTCGATTCCCATCTGTGGCCTTTCTGTGTGGAGTTTGCATGTTCTCCTCGTGTTTGTATGGTGGGTTCCCTCCTGGTGCTCTGGTTTCATTCAAAGACATGCAGGTTAGGTGAATTGGAAAACTTTAAATTGTCCAGGTCTCCCTTGCAAAATAGGGACTTACCTGGTTAAATAAAAAAAAGTATTGAAAAATTATTTCTAAGCTACATGTCATGCCTACTATGCTAGTTTGCAGCTAAACAGGGCGTTCTGTGAAAAATATGCCAAGTGAACGTGTATGAAGGAGTCAGCTGTGGGTTTAATTTCACTTTGTGGAGTGCCAGAACTAATGCAACCGCTCAATTTAGTCTTTCCAGCAAAAAACTCTCAAACCATGCATAGTTTATCATTTTCTCAGGCAACAATTAAAATTACCTGAATATATACAGTTTTTGAAGCAAAATGGTAACTCAAAGTATGTTTTTAAGCATATTATAAATCTGATTGTTTACAATTGAGGGACTCAGCTAATGCTAATGGTCGCGTTATGTGACACCTGTTAGTATCGTACCGCATTATGTGACACATTATGAGTTATGCAATCAGTGGCGGCGCCAGGAATTTTTTGTTGGGGGGGGCTGAGGGGAGCTGGGGTAAAAGTTGGAGGGGCTCCACAAAATGTCGTCAAAATGAACAATATATAGTAAACTGCTTTATAAATACCAAAGTAGTGTTTTAGTCACCCGTGCGCCTCTAAAATGTGATATCAGTGCACACACTTTGTGATCCACAAACACAAAATTCTGATTTGTAACTTGTGTGTGAGTTTTTACAAATAAATGTTTATTTGCAAAACAGAAAATTTTGTTTGTGAAGGGTGATTCAACATTGGTGGATCACCGAACACACACATTCTTCACTTTGCTCAGTTACACAATATTGAGACATTCTCGGTGCAAAACTGCAGTTGAGATCCACAAATATGTCAGTCGCTGTTCACATTATTGTCAGAATTATTGGGGGGGCTGAGGCTCATTATTGGGCGGGCGTAAGCCCCCTAAGCCCCCCCTTGGCACCGCCACTGTATGCAATGCTGGGTGGGGTTATTTGAGAGCATGATTCTCCTTCTTCTTCTAATTCTTCTTATTATTATTGTAGTGGGATGAAGGTCGTGATTGAAAAGACGTTCCCGCTAGCTTGGCTAACAGGGGGAATTCCCCTTTGGCTGACCTGGTAGAGGAATGGTCTTTAGTGCGAGCCGTCCGGGTTCGATCCCACCGCCGTCCCAGCTACAACGGTCCTACAGACACAATCTGGTGTCACAAACAGGATGTGGGTAGTCACAGAACATGCTTAAATGCACCTGTGACTTCGGAATGAAGTCAAAAATGGGAGGGAGATATGTAGCGGGATGAAGGTCCCGGGTCGTGATTGAAAAGACGTTCCCACTAGCTTGGCTAACGGGGGAATTCCCCTTTGGCTGACCTGGTAGAGGAAGGGTCTTTAGTGCGAGCTGTCCAGGTTCGATCTCACCACCGTCCCGGCCACAAAGGTCCTATGGTCACATTATTATCAATAATAATAATAATAATAATAATATTTATGTGGCACTTTCTAGAAATCAAAATGTAATCCAATCCAATCCAATCCACTTTATTTATATAGCACATTTAACAACAAAAATGTTCCAAAGTGCTGCACATACAGTAGAATCATGATAGATAAAACCCCAATAGTCAAGAAATAAATTAAAAATAAGAAAATTAACAATAAAATAATAAATAAATAATAAAACAAATAAATACATACAGCATAAAAAAGATAAAACCAATAAAATCTACCAAAATAAAAACAAAACCAATAAAACAGAGGACCACACAACTCACGCAGTGTTAAAAACCAGAGAATAAAAGTGGGTCTTCAGACGAGACTTAAACCACTCCACTGTGGGGGCTGTTCGGACATGGAGGGGCAGAGCGTTTCAAAGTCTGGGGCCAGCCACAGAGAAAATAGAAAATACAACTAAATTTTGTGATGTCTGCTGCACTTTGTAGACAATTTACACGTTGGCTTAGTGGCTACTACTGTTGTCTCACTGCGAGAAGTTCCCAGTTTGTTTCCCACGTGATCCTTTTTGTGTGGATTTTGCATGTTCTCCTTGTATATTCGCGGGTTCCCTCCGAGTTGTTCTGATTTCCTCCCACTTCCAAAGCCATACATGGTAAGGTAAAGTGACACGTGCAAATTTAAAACCTTTGGGCAAATGTACAGGCAAAACAACAGAGAAACTGCACAACTAATAAAAAAGGACAGAGTCAGGATGGAGTCTGGTCTCCATTAGGGGGAGCTATTGTCCCCACTCCTTTGGAGTGTTGGATTGCCGTCGTCCTGGTTGTCATTTCATCAAGTTTTGGTTCCTGGACAGAGTTGCATAGCGAGGAAACATTACATTTTAAATCATGCAAGCATATCCAAATAAATGGAAAAATAAATCCATCTTATGTTATGCGAACGGTGTGAAGTTACTAGCTATGTGTGGGTGCTATGGAAACGAGGGGTCCGGATCAGAGATTGAAGGTGGTGGTTAAAAAAAGTGAGGTTAACAACATGAAATGTTTAATGTCATATTTCAGTTTTGTGGTAGGGATAAGGTGGGGCAACTGAAACTCTTGGGGATGGGTACAGATGCATCGAGCACCACCTTAGAACTGCCTTTTGTTCTGTGTGGGAATAACTTGGACTGGATTCACACTATAATAAAAAGGCTTTGAGCATTAGTCACCTGTCAGCATCTAAAGAAGACGAGCATTTACTGTCTGGCCGCTCTGCTCCTCTCTGTTGTTCTCCCTCCCTCCCTCCCTCCCTGCATTTTTCCCAGGCTGAGGCGTCCATGGACCCTCTGGCTCTGCTGCTTTCGTCAGTGACTTGGAGCGCTCTGAGAACTTTGTGAACTGTTGGAGTCGGAAGGGAGAGAAAAGGAAGCAGTAGATGGGACGCAGCCTGGCAGAAGCAGCAGGCTCCTCTGGAGACGGCATCAGAACTCTCATCTGGAAACAATCCCCCGGGTCATGATCAGGCAGCGCCTCAACCTTTTCACCTTTTTGGCTCTGCTGGAACTCCTTGTGGGACTTGCAGACCTCACTTATGGCTTTGCTGGTGAGGATGAGGATTACTACATACAGGAACTGCTGACAAGAGAACAGTACAACCAGGTCCAACAAGAAGAGAAGGTTATGGCCTCGATACCTGACAGGCATGAGCACCAGAGCCAAACCCCCACAGAGAATCTGCCAAAGGGAACGGGCAGCGGCAGACAGACGGATAAAAACGCTGATGCAAAATCAGGTAAAACTACTCAAAGATTTCAGCAGGGTAACTTAAAGGGGTCGTACTATGTGGTTTGTCAGGTATCTTAAAAAACAATATTAAGGTTTGGAGCAAAAACATACAACTCATAAACATGGAGGTGATGCATCCCAAAATCATCAGGTTTTAAAATTCTAAAAAAAAAAAAGACCTTACACACTGCAAAAACTGTCCCTCTCAAAATAAGCCAAATAATCCAAAATCTACTCAGAAAATCTGCCAATGGGGTAAGAAAAATGTACTTGGTTAGAATTCTCAAAACTAGCAAAAATGTCTAGGCACTGAATAATCACAATGTGCCTTAAAACTACACAAAATTCTTATTTTAAGATGAGCCTCTTATTTTAAAATAAGGAAAATTATCTTTTTCCTTTGCTTGGATGATTTGAAATCCATTGCCTTTCCTTGTTACTGGTTAAATACAGCTTGATCTTAGCTGGAAACAAACTTATTCAGAAAAAGGGAGATACATCTTCCCAAAATAAGACATTTTTTCTTATGTAAAAAATGCTTGACAAGATTATTTTCCTATTTAGACAAAAATTAAGTCAAATTTTCTTTAAACAAGTTTTTTTACTTTCTTAGATATTAGTTTTTGCAGTGCAGAACCCTGTAAGAGACATTCATGAAGTTTTATTTCCACTATTTCATAACAAAAAAGACAATATGTGAATGTTGTCAGAAAGCTACCCATCTATGGAACAAGATAAGTTCAAGCGTGTCATTTTGTGATGCTGTCACCTGAATTAAAACCCAGCAATAAATTAGAAACTGGCTAAAGTGGAACTCCCTCAGTTCTCAAAGACATCACTTCTGGAAGACCTTTAAATTTTGAAGTCCTTCACTGAAATTTCATGGGAGAGTAGCCAAGCATTTGATTGATGGGTCAATGGACTTACATACCAGCTTTTGTTTACCCATGGCAAGAGACACAGTCTGCAGTGTGTAAAATATGTGTCAATTGATGGATCCATCCATCAGAACAGCAGCTGTGTAGCGATATTTACAGAATATTGATAAAATACTAAAGAGAAACGACAATGTTTCTACTAAGTGATGTTATATAACTTCTGAGTATTGTCTTCTCACAATAGTCACGGTGACAGATGGGTAAATCATGCTAAATATAGCTATTTGGTTGTTTTTTTCAAATCAGTATTGCTATAACATAATCTCTTATAAGATTAAACAAGCTCTCCATGTCTTCTGGAGTTGGTCCCCGGACTGTGGCTGCCCACTACTGCTCCTAGTTGTTGGATTGTATCTAACTATCATTAGAATGGGTTCAATGCAGAAGACAAATTTTGTTGTATGTATGTACAATGACAATAAAGGCTCTATTCTATTCAATTTTATTTTATTGTATTCTATTCATCCACACGTACCACGCCACACATTTTAGAATGTCATGTGACTCTTTCTATACATCATGTGACCTGTAATAGTTCTAAATGTGTTTCCATTGCAGTTTTTCAAAGTATGGATTTTTCAATTCACTTGAAAACCACCTCATACAACCATAAATACTTTTTTGTGGTATTTGAGAAGTTTTTTTAAAATGCACACATTTACATTATGTACGAGGTCTGTTAGAAAAGTATCCAACCTTATTATTTTTTTCAAAAACCATATGGATTTGAATCACATGTGATTGCGTCAGCCAAGCTTGAACCCTCATGCGCATGCGTGAGTTTTTTCATGCCTGTCGGTTGCGTCATTCACCTGTGAGCAGGCTTTGAGTGAGGTGTGGTCCACCCCTCTCGTCTATTTTTTATTGCAAATAAATGTCTGAACGATTTGGAGCTTTGCTGCATCAATTTTTTTCCAGAAACTGTGAGAGACCTCCAGGTGGACACCGTTCAAAAAATTAATATGGCTTTCAGGGATGATTTTATGGGGATTAAACAGATTACGGGGTGTTACTGCCCCTTTAAGGTGGCCCACAACTGCTGAGAGCACAGCGCGCTCCCAGCGCCGATGGACAGGCTGACACCCCGCACAAACAACCAGATCATTTCCAACGTGAAAGCTTTGTTGATCCGGGACCTCGTCTGACTTTCACAAAAAGGCAGAAGGCGTGGACATCAGCACTTTTTCCGGCACATTAAGACAGACATGCGGAGGAGTTCGGCGCGTCGTGGTGCAGCCACTCGGCGCAAAGAAATGCCGTGATGAAGCCTCACAGGACATGTTGGGGCATGTCCAGCTCAAGCTCAATTTCTCAGATATTCACACGACAGAAAGATGAGACCAACACCAAGGTGGTTTGTCCCGCGTAATGAATGGCTCCATGGCGCGTCCCTCGGCTTCTTTTTCGATGAAAAAAAAAACTCCTGTAACGGTGGAATGTGCCAAAAAAAGTGCTGATGTCCACATCTTCTGCCTTTTTGTGAAAGTCAGACGAGGTCCCGGATCAACAAAGCTTTCACATTGGAAATTATCTGGTTGTTTGTGTGGGGTGTCAGCCTGTCCATCGGCGCTGGGAGCGCCGCGCTCTCAGCAGTTGTGGGCCGTCCTTAAAGCGGCAGTAACACTCCTTAATCTGTTTAATCCCCATAAAATCGTCCCTGAAAGCCATATTAATTTTCCGAACGGTGTCCACCTGGAGGTCTCTCACAGTTTCTGGAAAAAAATTGATGCAGCAAAGATCCAAATCGTTCAGATATTTATTCGCAATAAAAAATAGATGAGAGGGGTGGACCACACCTCACTCAAAGCCTGCTCACAGGCGAATGAAGCAACTGACAGGCATGAAAAAACTCACGCATGCGCATGAAGGTTCAAGCTTGTCTGACGCAATCACATGTGATTCAAATCCATATGGTTTTTGAAAAAAATAATAAGGTCGGATACTTTTCTAACAGACCTCGTATATTGTCAATTCGCTATTTAAAATTGCACAATTTGGAGGGTAATGGAAGGTGATGGTCTAGTGGTTATGCGTTGGGCTTCAGACTGTAAAATCACTAAGGGCCTTTGGGCAAGGTCCTTAATCCACTAGTTGCTCCCGGTGTGTAGTGAGCGCCTTGCATGACAGCACCCTGGCATCGGTGTGTTTGTGTGAATGGGTAAATGAGAGGCATTATTGTAAAGCGCTTTGAGCTTCTGATGCAGATGGAAAAGCACTATACAAATGCAGTCCATTTATCCCTAATAAGTTTTCTTGCTTTGTGTGTGTCAAAATCACAGACACCAGGTCATTTTGTACCAAAACGGGCAGCGACGGTGCCAGATGCCTTAAAATATTTTACAAGTTGTTTAATAATTCCATATCTTTTTTCCGTCAGAGGTTACATATTGCGTAACATCACAGTCTGTGGAGATGGGTTTTTGTGTTTCTTGAAATAAAATGCTGTTTGTTTAAATATTTTAGTATATGTTGAAATGAAAAATGTCAATACTGAAAGCCAACTAATTTTTCAGGAATTCTGAAAGGTTTTCAGTCAGTTGGTGCAAAGTAAATGACACCTTCATCCTATATTCAAAAGCAACAAGCCTTCACTTTTGGGTATGTCATTTAGGTGGAAATTGCACAAAACCACACATCAGTCATGAAGGATTAAAGCAAAAGTAGGTTAACACTTTTACCTGTTGTTGTAAAGTTGTTCATAATATTGCAGTTGCTTGAATTTAATAATTACTGGAGGGATCGTTTCATACAATTCCACATTATTATTATTAGTCTCAGTTCCTGTTGTATTTTCTTTACAAGTTAGTAAAATGTATTAATTGATTGTTGTGTTGTTGTTGTTTTTTTCTTTCTTTTGAAGAATAAAACTGACCCTTTTGGGATTGTTGTAACAAAATAGAAACACTCCAATCGCTTATATCTTACTTTGTTAACTGACGTTTCAGCCCATAGCCTTTATCAACAAGATCATCAAGACTATTCAGACATTAGAGTGTGCAGCTCCCATTTTTAATTTTTAAGTTTATTTTCCTTTTAAGTTGGGTTTGTTGTACCAAACATGGTTACTTACTTGTTTCTTCTTGGAAGACTGGCAACAGTGGTTGCTGACTTATTTTGCAGCAATGACTTATTTGGCCCTTTTCATTCCTGCAGACTGTGTGGGCGTGTCACACAGAACACACACTGACTCTTTGGGTGTGTCGCAGAGCCAACATGGGCTTCTGCGACATACGTCACAGAAGTCTACACTGAGCCATTTACATGCTGAACTGAACTTTTAGCTACATGCACATAGAATTGTGGAACTTTGAGGATAATGAACGTCAAATCCAACCTGTATGAGACTGAAAAGAATCAACAAAAACCACTGCTGTGCAATAGAACACCTTTCTAGAAAGTAATATATTTCTTGTTATTATCATTCCATGATGAACCACCAAATATTTTTACCCGAGGCCATCAAATATGGCTATTGGGTAATGCAAAAACCTTGCGTACATATACGCCCATCCGACTATGTGTAAAAGCAAAACTGTGTTTTGTTTGTGTAGCGTGGTTAGCAAAGGAACAGTATGCATCATGGGGTCCCAGAGGAGATCAGAAGTTATCAAATAGACCAAAGCTATGAGACATACTGCCCAACATATGTAAAACGTAGCGCGAAATAAACACTTCTAAAACTGAAAACGCTGTTTTTGTAATTTGATAACACCTCTAGAGTGATTTAAATGACATTTTGAGGACATCAGTGTGCACGCTAGCATCTGCTAATGCAAAGCTAACTTCCACGCTTGTCAAAACCTAATAAATGTAAATATTGGTTATGATTGATTGATTGATATAACATTATTGAACATGTACAAATTGTATGTAAGACAACAGGATTTTAATATTTAATGTAAATAACAATAAATGCGTGTACAAATTGTATGTAAGACAATAGGATTTTAATGATTGATGTAAATAACAATAAATGCGTGTATATATATATGCGTGTGTGTGTGTGTGTGTGTGTGTGTGTGTGTGTGTGTGTGTGTGTGTGTGTGTGTGTGTGTGTGTGTGTGTGTGTGTGTGTGTAGAAATTATAAAGTAGACAATGCTCATTTCTGACAGCAGTTAATCGGCATAGCTGAGATAAAGCCAGAGCTGTTTAAAAACATTAAACCTATCCAAACGATATATTCATGACTTCAGAGATCGTGTGATTTTTCATTTGAACTCGTTAAGACAGTGTTTCATCAACTGGATACTGATAATTATAGGAAGAAGACCCCCCCCCCCCCCCCACCCAAAAAAAAGAAAAGTGAATCAGGCAAGATAAAACCGTACTGTTACCAGTCATTGACATTTCCCTTGTTGCTGCAACCATGCTGTCTAATAAGACTTAAAAGGTTTTGCTTGCACTATGAACACATTCTGAAAACACTGACTCAAGGTTTCACATGGTTCTAATGCAGCAACGTGTCTCAACCTGTTCGGGATAAATTGCCTCCTACTTTAGTTTGAATCTACTTACTGCCCAAAACCTATATTATATGGTCAGCCAGTAATGTTGCCACAGTTTCCCTGTGCTGGTAACAGTTCGGTGAGAGAGCAAGCGCAAGACTGAGTTGACAATAACTCAAAAACAATAAATACTATCATCTTGTAACTCACCATTATCAAAAATTAACAACAGCCGGTGTCAAAACTAAAAAATTGTCTCCTAAAACCTGGATATAGTGTGTCAACCACGCGGCTACAACAAGCTAACAAGCTAGCATCCACAGGGAGAAACATAATACCAACACATGGGCCAATGCAAGGTGAAATAGACAACAGAATGGTAACGTAAAAGTGAAATAAAATCAATAGATAGAATGTCTGACTGGGGATGATGTAAAAAAAAAAATTGTTGGAACTGCAAATTAGTGATGGCTAACTCAGAAAGGTACTCTGATGTGTTGCAAAACAGGTTTTGCAGTATCCTGGAGTACATATCAAAAGGAGGACATCAGAAGCTGTACTAAATGAGCACTCGATACATAATCAAATTATTCAAAACAAATGCTTTGAAAAATTCCAGTTGATTTGCTCCTTCTTGTTTTGAAACACATTACACGTGAATGAACTGGCATCACATTGATTTTGAATTTCATATTTAAAGGCTACCGTCTGTTCATGTAGTAGCACATACGGTGCTTGTTTGAGCTATGTACAATTTATTATCATCCGTCAGTTCATGCACACGATAAATCAGAAAAGGACATTTTGACTGAAATTTGTGAAGTGATAATCTTTTAAGTCTGGAACACGTAATTCAGTTTTGTAGCACATCCAGTTCTGATTCCAAAATGTTTACAACATTTTTTCCCCATTATGTGGTATCACAATGTTCTCTACATACATTATTGTATGGTGTCACAAAGACCCATGTAGACATATTTAACACCTCTGATTCTTTTTCTCATGTTTATGTTTTGGGAGGGTCACCTGTGGTTAGAACATGTTTGGGATCCTCTGTTTTAAGGCCGCTTTAAAATCTACTTTCTAATCAATAAATATGACAATTCTCAATGATTGGAAAGCTTTGAAATTCAAATTTGGTGTCACTCATGGTTATGTTTTCAGAATGAAACATAAAACTGATGCAGAAAATTTAGAAACTGGAATAACTTGAATAATCCAACTTGCATTGCAAGCAGATCAGGGCCGGATTTTATTTATCACCAGCTCACAAGCTGCTTTTACCCCAAAAAATGGTTTATTACCAGAGCCATCGGGTATCGCAAAGGTTTTGCCTCTGTGCATCCGTCCATCTGTCTGTCCGTTTGTCTTTGCTCAGCATAAGTCCAGTCCTATTACTGCCAGGGTCTTCAAATTCACAGGGAACATTCTTGGGACACAGACCTCAGACAAGTTCAAAGATGGCTAACCTTGACCTATTTTAAGTGGTCAAAAGGTCACATTCTGTTTCCTATTTTTATGGCAGAGGGTATTTTAGCATTGCATTTTGTTTTTTTACATTTTGCAGTAACCAAACCACTTTTTGACATATATTTCTGAAATGTGACCTTGATCCCAGATAAGTAGGTGTTTACACAAAATTATAGAGCACATAAAGGGCCCTATTTTGATAATCTACAGCGCATAGTCTAAAGTGCATAGAGCAAGTGTATTTGGGGCACTCCACTTGGCTATGTAGAAGATGCATAATCTAAGTGCAAGATAATTGAAAACAGGTTGCATTTATTCTCTTTATTATTCAGAAGGCAGGAATTTGATAATCTAGGCTTTATTTTTACACATTTTGAAGGTCATCTTATTACTTTTGTAAAAGACAACATAATTTTAGATTTAGAATGCAAAACCAATATAGGCTAACTTGGCTAATTATTGTAATGGCATAGGGCAAGCCAAACCTCTTGCTGTCACCACTGAACAGACAAAAATGTCATTACATTTACATACCCCAGGAGTGCCCCCTGAAGTCAGAATTCCAACTCATCAACTTGTTTGGTCCTCACATACATACTGAGATCACAATCCAAGATAGCTTCTCCGAGGATCAACAGAAACCTGTTATTATTGTTTTGCCCCCAATTAAGTAAATTGTGTACACAGTACTGTCATACTACTGGGATTTTTCTACACAAAATACCACATAATGTGCTGTTTATCAACTAGTGCTACTGTTCTAATTTGTGGTAAATGTTGAACCCAAATGCACAGACAGGAAAAACTCCAGGGATGTGTCAAACAACTGTGATTTATTGGTTGAGCCAAGTGAGAACAGGACAACAGTTTGTGAGGTCACAGGTGAACAAAAGGGTATCCAAAAAAAAACCAAAACATGGAGACAAAAGACCGATAGACAATCGGGAGAACTAACTAACAATAACCAGGGATAACTAGAAGTGTCTGGCTTACAGGAACAGCGTGGCTGGACACAAATGCAGGCTTCAGATATCAATAAAACAGGGTTTAATAACAGTTCAGGCAGGGTTTGGTACACGGGTAGGCAGGCCAAGATAAACAACAGGATCCAAAGCATTAGGAGGAGACAAAGTCAAAAAACAGGCAGGCGGTCCAAAAAACAAAAAAACAAAACAAAAACCACACAGGAAGGCAAAACAAAAGACAAAATGCTCAGAATAAAAAGTGCTCAAAAGTGTCTCAAAGCTCAAAAATCTCACAACCAGACAGGGTGGAAGGTGTGACTTAAATAGAGAGAGTGATTAGCAGGAAATGCAGGACAGGTGTGTGAGGAAAGATCAGGAAAGGGGTGTGGCAAGCAGGAGAGAGGACCAAAGGGAACCGCCCAACATCAAGCAGAAGACAGCAGACAAGAAAATTCCCTCCACCAAAACCCCAAGCAAACATAACAGTGACAGAGAATAGGCAAAAACAAAACAAATAAAACAAAAGATACTCCTCACAGACCACAGTCATGACAAGAAGAGCACAGGGAAAATCCCAGGACCACAAGAATATTCACATACGTAGCGCAGTGCTAACAATGGGAAGGGCAATGAACCGGCAAGCAAGAACTGAACAGGTGTGAGCTAAACTATCAAAAACACTAATGAAGACAGGTGTGTGCAACAAGAACCGGAACATAAAACACACGTGGAAATAAACAGAACTCAAAATGTCAAACAACTAATCCGACCATAACGGATGATAAAAAATACAAACGGACAACCAAGGGTGAATATGAAATAAATAATCACTATAACCAAAAAGAGAAATTGTACTACAAAACAACCTTAAAACCTGGAAGGTGATCGGGACACAAATGACAAACAGATCTAATACCAAGACAAAACCTTAAATAAAATAAAGCATAAACTCTTATTTCCATTGTGGTCCTTGTGAAATTATCACGTCACAAAATAGAGAGGTTTGATTGAACATGTATGAACTGTACATAAGACAATAACATCTTAATAATTATATATGTATATATACATATATATATACACTCAACAAAAATATAAACGCAACACTTTTGGTTTTGCTCCCATTTTGTATGAGATGAACTCAAAGATCTAAAACTTTTTCCACATACACAATATCACCATTTCCCTCAAATATTGTTCACAAACCAGTCTAAATCTGTGATAGTGAGCACTTCTCCTTTGCTGAGATAATCCATCCCACCTCACAGGTGTGCCATATCAAGATGCTGATTAGACACCATGATTAGTGCACAGGTGTGCCTTAGACTGTCCACAATAAAAGGCCACTCTGAAAGGTGCAGTTTTATCACACAGCACAATGCCACAGATGTCGCAAGATTTGAGGGAGCGTGCAATTGGCATGCTGACAGCAGGAATGTCAACCAGAGCTGTTGCTCGTGTATTGAATGTTCATTTCTCTACCATAAGCCATTTCCAAAGGCGTTTCAGAGAATTTGGCAGTACATCCAACCAGCCTTACAACCGCAGACCACGTGTAACCACACCAGCCCAGGACCTCCACATCCGGCATGTTCACCTCCAAGATCGTCTGAGACCAGCCACTCGGACAGCTGCTGAAAAAATCGGTTTGCATAACCAAAGAATTTCTGCACAAACTGTCATAAACCGTCTCAGGGAAGCTCATCTGCATGCTTGTCGTCCTCATCGGGGTCTCGACCTGACTCCAGTTCGTCATTGTAACCAACTTGAGTGGGCAAATGCTCACATTCGCTGGCGTTTGGCACGTTGGAGAGGTGTTCTCTTCACGGATGAATCCCGGTTCACACTGTCCAGGGCAGATGGCAGACAGCGTGTGTGGCGTCGTGTGGGTGAGCGGTTTTCTGATGTCAATGTTGTGGATCGAGTGGCCCATGGTGGCGATGGGGTTATGGTATGGGCAGGCGTCTGTTATGGACGAAGAACACAGGTGCATTTTATTGATGGCATTTTGAATGCACAGAGATACCGTGACGAGATCCTGAGGCCCATTGTTGTGCCATACATCCAAGAACATCACCTCATGTTGCAGCAGGATGATGCACGGCCCCATGTTGCAAGGATCTGTACACAATTCTTGGAAGCTGAAAATGTCCCAGTTCTTGCATGGCCGGCATACTCACCGGACATGTCACCCATTGAGCATGTTTGGGATGCTCTGGACCGGCGTATACGACAGCGTGTACCAGTTCCTGCCAATATCCAGCAACTTCACACAGCCATTGAAGAGGAGTGGACCAACATTCCACAGACCACAATTGATAACCTGATCAACTCTATGCGAAGGAGATGTGTTGCACTGCATGAGACAAATGGTGGTCACACCAGATACTGACTGGTATCCCCCCCCCAATAAAACAAAACTGCACCTTTCAGAGTGGCCTTTTATTGTGGGCAGTCTAAGGCACACCTGTGCACTAATCATGGTGTCTAATCAGCATCTTGATATGGCACACCTGTGAGGTGGGATGGATTATCTCAGCAAAGGAGAAGTGCTCACTATCACAGATTTAGACTGGTTTGTGAACAATATTTGAGGGAAATGGTGATATTGTGTATGTGGAAAAAGTTTATGTCTTTGAGTTCATCTCATACAAAATGGGAGCAAAACCAAAAGTGTTGGGGAAAGTAACTTTGGAAAGTTACTTCATTAGTTAATCTATACAGTTATATTTTACAGTTACTTCTTACATTTACTTCATTAGCAGCTGCGGACACCTTGTCGGCAGCTGCTGAATGTAATTAATAAAGTTACTCATAATCTAATTTGGTTATTTTTAAGATTTAGTACTCAGAAAAGTAACTATTAGTTACTTTGCTGATTAGTTACTTTTCTGATTGCTCAATCTTACGAGTAACCAAGTTAGATTACTCATTACCTTATTAGTTACATTACTTATTAGTTGCAAGTTTTCTGCAGATTCTAATAAAGTAATTGCATAAAGCTGCTAATGAAGTAACTGCATAAAGCACCTGTATAAAGCAACTAAAAAAGTAACTAAAAAAGTAACTTGTCAAAGTTACTTTCCACAACACTGGCAAAACCAAGTGTTGTGTTTATATTTTTGTTGAGTGTAGTTTGCACTAAGATACCAATTAAACAACTGCAAATTATCAGCAAGACAATGCTCATACAGCTGAGGGTATTTTAGCATTGTGTTATATTTATTTTTACAGGGTTGTTTTTGTGTCATGATTTTTACAGGAGTAGACCTCAGCACGTGTAGGTTTACAGGCATGTTACAAATGCTACCAGCTGATTGGAGGATGATCGGCGGTATGATTGGGTTTGTGTGTAATTCAGAGCAGCTGTCGGCAGTGACTTCATTCTGCAATAATCCTTCTTTGCATGTCCCAGCAATGGTACCTGCTCCAGGTAGAATGAGAGAAAGAGTGTGTTATAATTTAATATCTAATCATATCAATCATAGGTCATCATTTTGAGAGTGTTGATGTATTTTTAGATGATAAAGAGTAATATAGCAACCTGCGATCAGCAAAATTTCATTCAAACAAAAGGACTACTTCACATGTGACTGTGCTAAAATATAAAATAAATATTTTAAATAATAATTTAAAGAAATGTTCAATAATGTCAACATGGCTCAAAATAGGAGGTTCCCTCTTTCTTACCTGAATCCATCAGAAGGCAAAATTTCAAAGCTGAATATGCAGTGTTTTTAGGCAATTACTGATGGAAATTTTGCGGCAGGTGTACCTTGGGGGATCATTAAAAATAAATGAATGAATGAAAATGTTACTGATCTTCACTTTTGTAATAAAGTTTAAAAAATGACCACAAAATATTTGTTTTTAAAAATGTTTTTACAATTATGTGTAATTTTGAATTCATATATATATATATATATATATATATATATATATATATATATATATATATATATATATATATATATATATATATATATATATATATATATATATATATATATATATATATATATATATATATTCTCATGCATCAATCGAAATTGCAATTAAAGATTTGTTACACTCCACAGTGATGCATGTATAACACAATACAAATGTATAACTGGTGATACAACAGTGAAAGGCTGCACGATGCAGTTTCTTTAATCACAGCCACAGAAGCATATAACTGCTTCTAATTTGTCTGGGTTTCTTGGTGGCTTTCCTCACTAGCCCTCATGTGGCCCAAACATGAACCCTAAGTACCTACATCAATCAATCAATCAATCAATTTTTTTTTTATATAGCGCCAAATCACAACAAACAGTTGCCCCAAGGCGCTTTATATTGTAAGGCAAGGCCATACAATAATTATGTAAAACCCCAACGGTCAAAACGACCCCCTGTGAGCAAGCACTTGGCTACAGTGGGAAGGAAAAACTCCCTTTTAACAGGAAGAAACCTCCAGCAGAACCAGGCTCAGGGAGGGGCAGTCTTCTGCTGGGACTGGTTGGGGCTGAGGGAGAGAACCAGGAAAAAGACATGCTGTGGAGGGGAGCAGAGATCGATCACTAATGATTAAATGCAGAGTGGTGCATACAGAGCAAAAAGAGAAAGAAACAGTGCATCATGGGAACCCCCCAGCAGTCTACGTCTATAGCAGCATAACTAAGGGATGGTTCAGGGTCACCTGATCCAGCCCTAACTATAAGCTTTAGCAAAAAGGAAAGTTTTAAGCCTAATCTTAAAAGTAGAGAGGGTGTCTGTCTCCCTGATCTGAATTGGGAGCTGGTTCCACAGGAGAGGAGCCTGAAAGCTGAAGGCTCTGCCTCCCATGCTACTCTTACAAACCCTAGGAACTACAAGTAAGCCTGCAGTCTGAGAGCGAAGCGCTCTATTGGGGTGATATGGTACTACGAGGTCCCTAAGATAAGATGGGACCTGATTATTCAAAACCTTATAAGTAAGAAGAAGAATTTTAAATTCTATTCTAGAATTAACAGGAAGCCAATGAAGAGAGGCCAATATGGGTGAGATATGCTCTCTCCTTCTAGTCCCCGTCAGCACTCTAGCTGCAGCATTTTGAATTAACTGAAGGCTTTTTAGGGAACTTTTAGGACAACCTGATAATAATGAATTACAATAGTCCAGCCTAGAGGAAATAAATGCATGAATTAGTTTTTCAGCATCACTCTGAGACAAGACCTTTCTGATTTTAGAGATATTGCGTAAATGCAAAAAAGCAGTCCTACATATTTGTTTAATATGCGCTTTGAATGACATATCCTGATCAAAAATGACTCCAAGATTTCTCACAGTATTACTAGAGGTCAGGGTAATGCCATCCAGAGTAAGGATCTGGTTAGACACCATGTTTCTAAGATTTGTGGGGCCAAGAACAATAACTTCAGTTTTATCTGAGTTTAAAAGCAGGAAATTAGAGGTCATCCATGTCTTTATGTCTGTAAGACAATCCTGCAGTTTAGCTAATTGGTGTGTGCCCTCTGGCTTCATGGATAGATAAAGCTGGGTATCATCTGCGTAACAATGAAAATTTAAGCAATACCGTCTAATAATACTGCCTAAGGGAAGCATATATAAAGTGAATAAAATTGGTCCTAGCACAGAACCTTGTGGAACTCCATAATTAACTTTAGTCTGTGAAGAAGATTCCCCATTTACATGAACAAATTGTAATCTATTAGACAAATATGATTCAAGCCACCGCAGCGCAGTGCCTTTAATACCTATGGCATGCTCTAATCTCTGTAATAAAATTTTATGGTCAACAGTATCAAAAGCAGCACTGAGGTCTAACAGAACAAGCACAGAGATGAGTCCACTGTCCGAGGCCATAAGAAGATCATTTGTAACCTTCACTAATGCTGTTTCTGTACTATGATGAATTCTAAAACCTGACTGAAACTCTTCAAATAGACCATTCCTCTGCAGATGATCAGTTAGCTGTTTTACAACTACCCTTTCAAGAATTTTTGAGAGAAAAGGAAGGTTGGAGATTGGCCTATAATTAGCTAAGATAGCTGGGTCAAGTGATGGCTTTTTAAGTAATGGTTTAATTACTGCCACCTTAAAAGCCTGTGGTACATAGCCAACTAACAAAGATAGATTGATCATATTTAAGATCGAAGCATTAAATAATGGTAGGGCTTCCTTGAGCAGCCTGGTAGGAATGGGGTCTAATAAACATGTTGATGGTTTGGATGAAGTAACTAATGAAAATAACTCAGACAGAACAATCGGAGAGAAAGAGTCTAACCAAATACCGGCATCACTGAAAGCAGCCAAAGATAACGATACGTCTTTGGGATGGTTATGAGTAATTTTTTCTCTAATAGTTAAAATTTTGTTAGCAAAGAAAGTCATGAACTCATTACTAGTTAAAGATAATGGAATACTCAGCTCAATAGAGCTCTGACTCTTTGTCAGCCTGGCTACAGTGCTGAAAAGAAACCTGGGGTTGTTCTTATTTTCTTCAATTAGTGATGAGTAGAAAGATGTCCTAGCTTTACGGAGGGCTTTTTTATAGAGCAACAGACTCTTTTTCCAGGCTAAGTGAAGATCTTCTAAATTAGTGAGACGCCATTTCCTCTCCAATCAAAAGGATTATAGTACCATATTCTTTGTATTTGGGTCATTTCATGAAAAGGGGTCACCAATATGTGACATGAGGGTCAATTCTGATGATTCAGCGAACGGTCATTCACCACATTAAAATTCTGCTCATATTATTATGGGATGGTACTCGCAGGAAAACACCAGAGTGCTATTTTTGGCAGCTATATTAGGACTCGAGTGTAACTGGGATGCAAAACAAACATAAAGCAAATAATTGCTGACTGTTATTTAATTGATCAACTGAATTTGATCTCCCCATTGGTTTAAGGCTCTCAAGAGTGGTGCTTTCAAACAACACAACTGGAGTTTTATTTATTGAATAAACTAGCAGTTTAGGAAGATGGGTTTTAAACATAACAGACCGGGACACTACGGGTTACATTCAACACCACATTTTTGGCATGCTCTCTGTAGCCGTACCGAGTGATTAAGAGACTGGTCTATGGGGGGGAAATTAATTTTAGTTTGTACCCATCAAATCAGAAGTAAATTCAGATAAATAAATTTAAATTATTTTTGTTTATTTTTACCAAAATAATACTTAGGTGCTGGGGTTTGTTGTCTCCCTTTTCAGATAAAAACTCAGAAAAGATAAATTCCAAGATAATTATGTCCTTTATGTTATTGCAGTTATTTAGTCAAAATATATAGAGACAATCATTTTATATTTTTTTTTCCCTGCACATAGGGTTGTTCTGTTTTTACTAACCACTAATGTTGTCTTAGGTAATGGTGACCCTTTTCATGAAGTGACCCATTTCTTAATGATTGTTGTAAATGAAGTCCAAGACGTATTCAGTTACCTGGAAATGTTCATGTATCCATCCCCTGACTTGTCTAAAGAAAACTGGCTGGAAAAGTGATTATTCACATTTACAATTGTCCTTATATTTCGTTTGCCCAATTACTTATGGGCCCCGAAAGTAGAGACACAACAAATGTGCATAATTTGGAAATGGTGAACGTGATATTTTTATTAAGCCGACTTGAGTTAAAACTTTAGAGTTTACACTGAAAGTACCTCTTGTGTTGTTGTCCAAATGCTTATGGTCTTGGCTGTATTACTTCAGTATGATTCCTACTGCACCTCACCAAGGTCTAAATTACAGCGTTATAACTCTGCTCTCAAAATGAGTGAGAAAATTGTAATTTAACTCGTCCTTTGAAAGAGATGCAGGTAAAGATTTTCAGATGTGAGTTGAGTGATCGGCAGGGAGCCTACGTATCCTGAGCTGACACTGTGTCAAACACAACACACACTAATTAATGTCTTCAGCGTGTGGAATGTGACTCCCTTCCTCAGCCTCACCTCTTACACAGAGTATTTTTATTATCCCTGTCAACCTTTAGGGACAGCAATAAGTTTTATCACTATAGTGTAATAAATGTTCTTAAATACTGGAGTGTAAATTGAAGCACAGTGTTTGTTTTGCTACTGGGAAGGCTTACGCAACTGACTGTAAGATGCAAACGGGTTTTAAATGTTTCTGAATCCTGTGCGCAGAGATTGTCTATGGTTTGGTGGCCAGTTCTAAATTTGTCCATATGTCTAGGAGTGGATCCAATGAAAGCTTATTTTTTCTGTGAATACTTCTTTCTACAATAATTCATCAGTAAATCAATATTAAAGTTGATGAAAAAGTAAACATATTTCTGTTTTTCGTGGAAGTTAAAAGACAACTTCAATATTTTTCAAACTTTTTAAAAGTTGTAGGGTTCATCTTTTCACTCTGGACAAAAATGAATTAGTCACTCACATATTAATTTACAGTGTCAACACTGTTAGAGGCTAAACAGCTACATAATGTAATTCCATGAGCCTAGCTAAAAATACTCACATTAATCAGCTCTGAGTCTCCACTGAGTGAGTGAAAATGACATTAGATGTGTCTGGAAGCAAAATGTGAGGTAAATGTGCACATTTATCTCACTAAAGAATCTTTTTATGATGAATGAGGCGAAGATAGGCTCTGGAGAGAAGGGGAATGAAAGACAAGAGGAGTAAGACTGATTATGTGTGTGAATGAGAGAGAGAGAGAGAGAGAGAGAGAGAGAGAGAGAGAGAGAGAGAGAGAGAGAGAGAGAGAGAGAGAGAGAGCAAGGTGGAACTGTGCACAAGGAGTAAAGGTGGTGAAGGTAGATGAGTTTAAATACTTAGGGTCAAATCTCCAAAGTAATGAAGAGTGTGGTAGAGAGGTGAAGAAGAGCATGCAGGCAGGGTGGCGTGGGTGGAACAAGGTGGCAGGAGGAATTTGTAATAGAAGCATATCCGAAAGAGTGAAAGTGAAAGTTTACAAGACTGCAGTGAAACCAGCTATGTTGTATGGCTTAGAGATGGTGGCACTAAGAAAACCACAGGAGGCAGAGCTAAAGATGTTGTGATTTTTTGTTCGAAGTAACAAGAAAAGACAGGATTAGGAATGAACATATCAGGGGGACTACACAGGTAAGACAGTTTGGAGAGAAAGTCAGAGAGGCAATACTGAGATAGTCTGGACATGTTCAGAAGAGGGATCCAGGGTATATAGGGAGAAGGATGCTGATGATGGAACCACCAGGCAGGAAGAGAAGAGGAGACCAAAGAGGATGTTTTTGGTTGTGCTGAGGGAGGATATGCAGGTGGTTAGTGTGACAGAGGAAGAAGCAGAGGGACAGGGTGAGATGGATGATCTGCTGTGATGACCCCTAATAGGAGTCGCTGAAAGCAGATTATTCAGTTAGCTGCTTAACTTAGCCTCACAGCTGTCCGGTGGTGCTGTTGTCTACTGAGTCACTCCAAGCTGAATGCTGATAAATTGGTT
The DNA here is from genome assembly GCF_902500255.1 of Thalassophryne amazonica. Classification (NCBI taxonomy): domain Eukaryota; kingdom Metazoa; phylum Chordata; class Actinopteri; order Batrachoidiformes; family Batrachoididae; genus Thalassophryne; species Thalassophryne amazonica. The sequence goes on along the minus strand of NC_047120.1, from coordinate 28,347,539 downwards.
GTTTTAAAATGAGTCTTTACATTCAATGAGGTAAATATGCATACATTTACTTCCATAGGGATCCTGTCTATGCTACCAGACACTTCAAAGGACATCATCCCTTGTTCAATGTTGAAAATAAGTGGTTTACTGACTGTTTTTAACTTGCCTGTCCCATTAAATTAGTCTATGACAGTGTTTGGGTTCTAAATCAAAGCTATGCCAATTAAATCAATTTATGTTTGTACGAACCCCAAAATCTAGTTCATCCTAAGTGAATGCGAGGCATTTCGAAGTGGTTAATATTGGCAAAAGACAAGTGCTGGGAGGGAAAAGGTTAGATTTACTGTGCTCATTAGGCATGGGCGTGTTGTAGTCTGAATTTGACATCAACCAGTCAGTGTGGCACATCCTGCAGAAATATGGTAATTTGAACATTAAGCAGATGTTGTATGAAGGAGCTGGCAGGTTAAAGTCTCTGGTTAATGTCTTGTTGAAATGATCTGGACATTTGTGTCCACACATACAGCTCTTCTGGGTAATGTCTGGACATGTTTATGTCAGGGCCTCACGGTTTATCTGGTCAGTTACAGGGTTTTTGGTTTGTTTTTATTCTTTTCTTGTGTTTGTATTATTTTTCTGTGCTTGTGGGATTTTGGTGTTAGGGTGTGTCTGTGGTTCCCTCTCTCTCTCTCTCTTTCTCTGGCCATGCCCCACTTCTGGGTCTTGCATTACACACCTGTCTGTAATCTGCTGATTGCCACCTGGGGCTTTATTAGCTCACAGGTTGTGTTGAAGGTTTGACAGTTTGTTGCGCCTTGTGCCATCATTCCAGCTCTTGTTCTTGTATTCTCCAGTTTTGCCTGCTTCTGTGTGTTCTTGACCTCATGCCCATATCTACCGAATCCGACTAGCCTGATGATCCTGGTACTTCTGCTGTGTTTACTGGGCTGCCTCTCTGTGTACCGACCTTTGCTTGCCTTCTCATTAAAGCCTGTTTGCAACCTGAGCTTGGACTTTGAGCCTTGCATTTGTCTCCAACCTCACCTGCCCATCAGAACAAACTGGCCACCGATGGAGGCAGCAGGCTCAGATCCGTTCCACCTGGCGGTACGCCACCACAGCCTGCAGCTTGCACAGAAAGAAGATACGCTTGACACGCTAATCTCCAGTTTCAACGAACTCGTCACCCGTCAAGAGACTTTTATGACTTCTATCAGCGATCAGATGAGTCAATTGATGACCAGGTTCGATTTTCCGGCTAAGTCGGACGCAGCTACCACTTTTCCGAGCATACCACCGGGGCTGTCAGCTGCCTCACCGGCTTCCACACCAGCACCAGTGATCTGCAACCAGTTATCACTCCCCAAACGCTTTTCAGGCGACTCCGGAGACATCAGACCCTTCATTACCCAGTATGAACTACACTTTGAGCTGATGGCACCCATGTTCCCATCAGATAGAACCAAGATTGCATATATCATCACTCTCCTTTCTGGTCATGTAGCAGCCTGGGCTTCAGCTGAGTGGGGTCCACAATCACCCGCCTGTGCTTCACTCCTGGCGTTCACAAAATGAGCTTTATGTGAAAGCAGAAAAGTGTGAATTTCATAAATCCACCGTGTCCTTCTTAGGCTTTGTTATTTCTAAGGGGGAAATGAAAATGGATCCTGAGAAAGTAACGGCAGTGCGGGATTGGCCCACACCTGTATCACGTAAGGAAGTCCAACGGTTTTTGGGATTTGACAACTTTTACTGAAAGTTTATCTGAAACTTCAGTACTGTGGCGGCGCCATTGCATGCGGTCACGTCATCTCTCTGGCCATTCGTTTGGACTCAGGAATGTGAGGAGGTGTTCAGAGCCTTAAAACATCGCTTTACCATGGCCCCGGTACTACTCCTTCCTGACCCAGCTCGGCAGTTCGTGGTAGAAGTTGATGCCTCCAATGTTGGGGTTGGGGCAGTTCTTTCCCAGAGAAGTCCATCTAATGGTAGGCTGCACCCATGCGCCTTCCTGTCCAAAACATTGTCTTCCGTAGAACGGAAGTACAGCATCAGCGACCGCGAACTGCTAGCGGTAAAAGTGGCCCTGGAGGAGTGGTGGCACTGGTTGGAGGGGGCACAGGTACCTTTTGTAGTCTATACTGACCATAAGCATCTGGAATATTTGCATTCAGCTAAACGCCTAAATTCCCACCAGGCTAGGTGAGCAATTTTCTTTAGTCGTTTTAACTTCTTATTGTCCTATCCCCGGGCTCAAAAAATGGTAAACCCGATGCTTTATCCCGACAGGGGGACCCAGGTGACATGCCCTCCGACAAGGTTGGATAGGATTACTTTGAAATGTAATCCAAAAGTAATCAGATTACAAGTAATCCAAATGTATGTACATACATACATGTAATCCACATGTATTCTTTCAAAGTAATCCTACCCAACCTTGCTCTCCGACCCTGGCACTATTCTGCCTGCATCCTGTTTCATGCCCGCTATTACTTGGGATATAGAGTCGAAGGTCAAATCGGCTTTGGGTAAGGAACCTGCCCCCGCCGATTGTCCGCCGGACTGTCTTTACGTTCCTAAGATGCTCAGGGGGGAGGTGATAAGATGGTGCCATGATAGCCGCCTGTTCTGCCATCCAGGAATAAAAACAAACCCATATTAGTAGTAAAACAGTGGTTCTGGTGGGTGGGTCTTTCTACGGATGTAGCGGAGTATGTTAATGCATGTCAAATCTGCGCTACACAGAAGTCATATTATCACCCACCTGCGGGCACCTTATTTCCTCTTCCGTTTCCAAAATATCCGTGGTAGCACATCACTGTAGATTTTGTTACTGGTCTTCCGTCCTCTAAGGGTAACACTGTTGTATTAACGGTAGTTGATCGCTTGTCTAAAATGGTACACTTCATTCCTCTGCCACGCCTCCCGTCAGCTAAGGAGAAGGTGGAGGTCATGCTGTCTCAGGTTTTTAAGTTACATGGGTTACCTCAGGATATTATGTCTGACCGAGGTCCACAGTTTGTGTCCCCCTTTTGGAGGTAGTTCTGCCATCTCCTCAGGGTCACGTCAAGTCTAACTTCGGGCTACCATCCACAGGCCAATGGGCAAACTGAACGGTTAAACCAGGAATTAGAAAAAGGTTTCCGTATCCTCGCTTCCCAGCATCCGGCGTTGTGGTCTTCCCAACTCCCTTGAATTGAGTTTGCTCACAATAGTTTGCCTTCGGCGTCCTCCGGCTTCTCCCCTTTTCATGTTGTGTTTGGTCACCAGCCTTCAATTTTTCCTGCAGTTGCCCACAACTCGTCTGTTCCCTCAGCTCTCAGTCTCATCATCCGTTGCCAACGAACCTGGGAAAAGGCTAGGCGCGCTCTGTTGCGTTCTTCCACAGTTTACAAGGCCACCATGGATCGGAGGCGGTCAGCCATGCCGCTGTACACCCCCAGACAAAAGGTCTGGCTGTCCACGCATCACTTGACCCTACAGGGCGCTCTTAGGAAACTGACCCCCCGGTTTGTTGGTCCTTTTCCGGTTTCCAAGGTCGTCAAGCCAGTTGCCGTTTGTCTCTGCCTTCCCCGATCCATGCGTGTCCACCCCACGTTTCATGTTAGTCAAGTTAAGCCTGTCCGGTGTAGTGCTCTGTGCCCTCCTGCCATTCCCCCGCCTCCCGCACAGTACGTGTATGGTGGTCCTGTTTTTGCTGTGCTCCGGCTCTTGGCTTCTCGCCATTGTGGGCGCGGCTTCCGGTATCTGGTTGCTTGGGAGGGTTATGGCCCCGAGAAGCGGTCGTGAGTTCCCTCCCAGTTTATTTTGGACCCTGGGCTCATCCGGAACTTTCATGCCACTCACCCTACCTCTCCTGGGCCGTCGGGGGTCGGCCGTGGTGGTGGGGTACTGTCAGGGCCTGACGGTTTATCTGGTCAGTTACGGGGGTTTTGGTTTGTTTTTATTCTCTTCTTGCTTTTGTATTATTTTTCTGTGCTTGTGGGATTTTGGTGTTAGGGTCTGTCTGTGGTTCCCTCTCTCTCTCTCTTTCTCTGGCCATGCCCCACTTCTGGGTCTTGCTTTACACACCTGTCTGTAATCTGCTGATTGCCACCTGGGCTTTATTAGCTCACAGGTTGTGTTGAAGGTTTGCCAGTTTGTTGCGCCTTGTCCCATCATTCCAGCTCTTGTTCTTGTATTCTCCAGTTTTGCCTGCTTCTGTGCGTTGTCGACCTCCTGTCCGTATCTACCGACTCTGACTAGCCTGATGGTCCTGGTACTTCTGCTGTGTTTACTGGACTGCCTCTCTGTGTACTGACCTTTGCTTGCCCTCTCATTAAAGCCTGTTTGCAACCTGAGCTTGGACTTTGAGCCTTGCATTTGTCTCCAACCTCACCTGCCCGTCAGTTTATTGCTGAACAGCATGTGTAAAATTGGCTTAAGAATTGACCTGTTACTACTCCTTTTGTTTAAATGAAAAGGAAATACTATTTGTGACGCTCCCACGCCAAGGGGAGGTGGGAGTGGGAGCAATGTAAATACGGAACACAGACTACATGGAGACAATGCTTTCATTGACTGGGAAAGTGTGTCCAAACTTTTTGACTGGTAGTGTGCATACAGTACCAATCACACCTCCATGATTTCACCTATAGGTTTTTCTGAAGTGCCGGTTTGAAACCCATATGATGTCAGCCTGACTTTGACTCAATCCCAGTTACCCCATAAATGGGTAAAGGGGGTGAAGTGTGAGCAAGACTGGCATGACATAGGTGGTACAAATGATGCCCAAACAAGTCATCTAGCTCAATTTTGCCAAGTTAGCTAAGGCTAATAAGCTAGGAAACTTGGATTTGGGTGATTAACAAATATTTTTGGCTGATTGAGTGATGGCTTTCATAGCAGGCTGCTTGGGCACCAGTATTAAAAACTGTGACGTGTAAATAGCTTCAATACCTGTGGTGCTATCACTGTAGTTAACATTACCTCAGTACTGATTCAATTTCAGTTCAATTTATTAATTTATATAGCACCATCTCACGACGGTCACCCCAAGGTGCTTCACACAACACACAATTCATAACAGCAGGAAGTAAATTAAAATCAAAAAGGGCACAATAAAAAGGTAAAACACAGTAGAATAAAAATAAATTACAAGGCAAACATAAAAACAGAATAAATTAATGATAAGACAGTCTAAAAAAGAAGGTCTTCAGTCTTGATTTAAAAGCCTCCACCGTGTCGGACTGCCTTATAACTGTAGGTAGATCATTCCAGAGAGTAGAGCCATGGTAGGAGAAGGTTCTATACCCCACAGACTTTTTATTCACCGATGGAACACACAGAAGCCCTGTGCCCTGCGAACGCAAGGGCCACTCCAGTACGCAGGGCTTGACCAAGTCCGCCAGGTAGGAAGGAGCCAGTCCATGAAGAATTTTATAGACCAGCAACAGGACTTTAAAATCCATTCTGAAACTGGAAGCCAATGAAGGGATGCCAGAATGGGTGTAATGTCGTCAAACGTTATACTTTGTGTCAAAAGTCTGGCAGCAGCATTCTGCACTAATTGAAGACCCCTAATGGTCGACTGCGGTAGACCAGAAAATATAGCACTGCAATAATCCAATCTGGAAGAGATTAATGCATGTATCCAAGTCTCAGCATCAGCCATAGACAGGACGGGACGAATCCTCACTATGTTTCACAGATGGAAGAAGGCAGTCCTCGTAATATCTCTAATGTGGAGGTCAAAGGACAATGTAGGATCAAAAAGTACCCCAAGATTCCTCACCAGCTGGTCAAACTGATGCCGATGTCTGGCTGGAACCATCATTTCACTCTTATAAGAATTTAAGAGGAGGAAGATACTACACAATGAACTTCTCACAGATATAAGGCAATCTTCTAAGGATTTTATATGGGTAAGATTACCAGCAGTTATGGGCATGTACAATTGAGTATCATCAGCATAGCAATGAAAGGCAATCCCATAATGCCGCAAAATATGCCCAGCACTATACAAAGGAGAAAAGGCAAGGGGCCTAACACAGACCCCTGATATGTCCTAATTAAATGGTAAATGGACTGCATTTATATAGCGCTTTTCCATCTGTATCAGACGCTCAAAGTGCTTTACAATAATGCCTCACATTCACCCCGATGTCAGGGTGCTGCCATACAAGGCACTCACTACACACCGGGAGCAATAGGGGATTAAAGGCCTTGCCCAAGTGCCCTTAGTGATTTTCCAGTCAGGTGGGGATTTGAACCCATGATCTTCTGGACTCAAGCCCAACACCTTAACCACTAGACCATCACCTCCCCCAATTAGTGCTGTTGTGCTAGCATACAAAAAACACAAAAATGTTACTCTCCCGTAAATACTGGTGTAGAGACTTCTTCGATGGACTTTAATAGAATTAACTGCCCACCAAGGCATATTATCTCCTATTTGTAGTAAAATGCTCAGAAAGGAGCTAGCAGCCTGTTATTGGGCCATGTGAAGGGTTGCTGTCACTCAAATTGATCGGCCTCTAATAATTTATAATATAATGCCGTAAACCAGCTTACACTGAAACTTTACATAAATATTGATCTTCTGTGCATTTATCATGATTGAGGAAATTAGCTGTAGCGACCAAAACCATTTTTGTACCAAGCTGAAAAAATGCTTCTGCTGTGAAGTTGAAACATTTCAACATGGGGATCTATGGAGATTGACTGAGTTTTGGAGTCAGCCTCAAGTGGCCATTTGAGGAACTACAGTGACTTTGTCTTATTTGAATAAGTAGGAATTCTGATTTGAAATTCCATACAATTACATAATGTTAAATAGGGGCCTTTTTTTTTGAAGAGGGGATTCTACAGTCATACACATGCATATAATTGTGGGACTTTAAAGATTCTGTCATAAAACCCACACCATGTGAAACTGAAAAATGTTGATTTAAAGCTGCAGTGTGTGGGATTTAGTGCCATCTAGAGGTGAGTTGTAGATTACACTATGCTGTCACCAGCCACAATTTGGTTTCCCTTCCTGTTTATGCTTCTATGGTGATGGAACCATGGTGATTTGGCGATGGGGCATCATGTTTCCTAGCTCTCTCCTCCATCTTCCATTTCACAAAAATGAGGATTCCCAAACTTGCTAGCTTGACCTAGCAACCATTAGACAGTGTTTGGGGGATGAATCACTGATTCATCTTCTTTTTATCTTCAGCTCATGCTCCAAAAATCACAAAAGACAGTGTAAACATGTCCCTTTTTGGGCTGCGGTATCAACACATACAGTAGTGTTCAAAATAATAGTAGTGCTATGTGACTAAAAAGATTAATCCAGGTTTTGAGTATATTTCTTATTGTTACATGGTAAACAAGGTACCAGTAGATTCAGTAGATTCTCACAAATCTAACAAGACCAAGCATTCATGATATGCACACTCTTAAGGCTATGAAATTGGGCTATTAGTAAAAAAAAAGTAGAAAAGGGGGTGTTCACAATAATAGTAGTGTGGCATTCAGTCAGTGAGTTTGTCAGTTTTGTGGAACAAACAGGTGTGAATCAGGTGTCCCCTATTTAAGGATGAAGCCAGCACCTGTTGAACATGCTTTTCTCTTTGGAAGCCTGAGGAAAATGGGACATTCAAGACATTGTTCAGAAGAACAGCGTAGTTTGTTTGAAAAGTTGATTGGAGAGGGGAAAACTTATACGCAGGTGTAAAAAATTATAGGCTGTTCATCTACAATGATCTCCAATGCTTTAAAATGGACAAAAAAAAAATGGAAGAAAACGGAAAACAACCATCAAAATGGATAGAAGAATAACCAGAATGTCAAAGGCTCACCCATTGATCAGCTCCGGGATGATCAAAGACAGTCTGGAGTTACCTGTAAGTGCTGTGACAGTTAGAAGACGCCTGTGTGAAGCTACTTTATTTGAAAGAATCCTCCGCAAAGTCTCTCTGTTAAATAAAAGACATGTGCAGAAGAGGTTACAATTAGCCAAAGAACACATCAACTGACCTAAAGAGAAATGGAGGAATATTTTGTGGACTGATGAGAGTAAAATTGTTCTTTTGGATCCAAGGGCCGAAGACAGTTTGTGAGACGACCCCCAAACTCTGAATTCAAGCCACAGTTCACAGTGAAGACAGTGATGCATGGTGGTGCAAGCATCATGATATGGGCATGTTTCTCCTACTATGGTGTTGGGCCTATATATCGCATACCAGGTATCATGGATCAGTTTGGATATGTCAAAATACTTGAAGAGGTCATGTTGCCTTATGCTGAAGAGGACATGCCCTTGAAATGGGTGTTTCAACAAGACAATGACCCCAAGCACACTAGTAAACAAGCAAAATCTTGGTTCCAAACCAACAAAATTAATGCCTCGCAGATGTGAAGAAATCATGAAAAACTGTGGTTATACAACTAAATACTAGTTTAATGATTCACAGGATTGCTAAAAAGCAGTTTGAACATAATAGTTTTGAGTTTTTAGCATCAACAGCAGATGCTACTATTATTGTGAACACCCCCTTTTCTACTTTTTTTACTAATAGCCCAATTTCATAGCCTTAAGAGTGTGCATATCATGAATGCTTGGTCTTGTTGGATTTGTGAGAATCTACTGAATCTACTGGTACCTTATTTCCCATGTAACAATAAGAAATATACTCAAAACCTGGATTAATCTTTTTAGTCACATAGCACTACTATTATTCTGAACACTACTGTAGATATGAATGCCTCATTCTAAGATCATGTTTCATTGTTGTAGATTGCTACAGATGAATGAACAGAATGCTAATGAATGCTATGCTAATAAACACCCCTAAATCCTACACAGAGTAGCTTTAATTGTTTTATTTTCCCCCAGAATATGCCCCTTTAATATTGTTTCCTTTCTTAGCAAAATCATCCAACAAAAAGGCAGAGAAGGCCAAGAAGAGCACCCTGAAAACACCAAACAGCATCTCAGAAGGAGAAGGACAATACAACTCTGTGAAAGAAGGTGAGTGAATATATATGATCAACGTTCATGGGAGCAGTTATAGCACCAGGTTGGGGGGTGGGGGGGTAGGTGAAGGTGAAGAGTTTTCAAAAGGCATATCTTTTCCTGAGAGAAAATATCTTGCAGTATAAGATGACGCTCTGAGAGGTCGGGTCAGGATGTCCTCTGTGAAGTATCGACTTGTCGACCCTGAGCCAGACCGCCTCAGTAGCTCTTCTGTCATGTTGGATAACAAATGAAGCAGGTAGTGAAAGTCTGATTCATAGCAAAGCGAACAGGATGGATGTCAAACTTTCCAGAAGTCAGATGGAGCACATGTTTTGGTCCCATTACACATATTTACACAGTCAGTGTTTTTTATTTTTTCCTGCAAAACTGGATTCAACCATCGTGGAAAGGCGGGAGTAGGTGTGGTGACCAGCTGTGAATTATGTGTTGATTTTGAAGCTATTGTACGGATTCTACTGAGACAGAAAATCTGCCATTTTTCATTTGGCGTTAGAGACCTGGAGCAGAAAGTTGGACATTCTTGCATGTTGGAAAATGGGAATTCCACACAGACGTGGCTGGCAGTCATAATAACAGTAAAAAAAAAAAGCCCAATGAAGATCTGGAATGCTCAGTCGCTCCAAATCATGTTTTCACGGGCCGCGATTCTGACTCGACGACACCAATCTGTTTTTTGTTTAAGCGTCTCCTGGTAGCCGTCTGATTTATTTGGGCCACATGAGAGCTGCAAAAATCACATGGATTCAGTTTTTTTCCCCCCACCAAGAGCTTCATTATTCAGTCTTGAATGTTGTTTTTCCTCCTAAATTTCTTTAATTATTTGCTATTGCTGGAAGTGAAGCAGAACCCCGGTGACTGCACATAAAACAATAGGGCATTCATTAAGTGGCGGATCTAAAATCAACGGGGATTTTGATTAAATGGATGTTTCTGCCGCATGTTTGTCATTCCCTTTTGAGATTACAGAAATTTGTTGAATGTCTGCACAGAGATGTTGCAGCATGAGCATGAATACAAAAAAAAAAAAAAAACACAAAAATATTGCTCCCACTAAATGCTTCTTAGATGGTCTTTAGTAGAATTAACCAGCCGAAACATGTAGTGAGCTGGTAAAAGATTTTTGAGAAAGACATTTGGGCCACAAGTGTTTAGATGTTGACAGTTTTGGGGGAGAAGGAGGTCCTTTTGCATCTGTTTAATATGGTTTAAATTAGTGGTGTGCGATACTGCAAGATTTGGTATTGATCAGATACCAAGTAAATTCAGGGCCAGTATTGCCAATACCGATACTGATACTGATATTTTTTTAATAATTTAGGTGAATGCATCATCAAATTACTAAATCTGAATGAATTTTCATGACCTTTTTTCTCCTGATTTTGCTTTCTTTCTTTTTTTTTCCTTTGGATGATTAATTAGTTTAAACCCAGCACAGAATTTGGGCAAAATTTATAAGTAAATATAAAACACAATAAAACAGTAACGAAACCATTTCCCCATATACTATCGTGTCAGTTTTTTTTTTCTTCAATAAACAGTGTACAAAATTATTGCTTAAGAACAAATTAAATCATCATCTCAACTTCAACCTCTTATCTGGGATCGGGTTGTGGGGGCAAAGGCTCTAGCGGGGGGCCCCAAACTTTTCTTACCATTTATTATGCATTTCTGACATTTATAAATGCCTTTTTTTTAACAAAATTTTGGGTTTCAGATAGGACATGTAAAGAAGCCCTGAAATGCTCACATTGCCCGCTAGATGGCGGCAAAAGCTACTCATATGTGTGGCAAGGTCTCAACTGTTTATTCATGTTAGAAGCTAACTTTTGTTGAAAATATGATGGGCTGACAGCAAAAAAAGAGCTCAGTGTTGCCTGGAAATCGGTCGCTGCTGGTTCTGGTGACTCTGATGGTGGTAATCACTGAGCAAAACAGACAAATCCTCTTGACAGGGTTTTTCTTTTTCACTCTGAGTTTCTCACATTACAACTTTGTTTTTGCACCGTACACAAGGTGCCTTGTTGCTGACAAGAGTCCACACCACAAGCACAGTTTATACTAAATTTGTCAACTGGTGCAAGAGGCCTCTTCTTCACCTCTCCTTCCCAAAACATTGGCAACTATTGATACCAGAAAGAGGGTTGACTTGCTTCACTTCCCACAGCAGCCCGACTTTATCTCATTCTTATTGGGTCAGTAGTTTGTGAGATTCACACATTATTTAGTGAGAAACTGCCCAGCATGCCTTATCTTGCAATGTTGACAAAGTAAAAATACATTTTATGGATCCACCTTGGTGTTGTGAAAGTGTAGTGACACGGACCCACAACAGGGGGCGCAAATGAACGGTCAATAGATGAGCCAAAAAGTAACAATTTAATGTTGTGAAGGTGCACAACGAATATACAGACAATCTCAGTATCTGATAACAGTCAATCCACAAAGGTGACGTGTGGGCAGGCTCGAGGATAGAAGACGTATGTCCTGAGAAGAGCCGGAACCACACGATTTCCGCCGCCACCGAACCTGGTGAATACTGGAGCCGCCAAGTCCCGAATTCCCAGGTGATCACCGTCCCCGACTGTCAGATCTGGTACTGCTGGTGAAGAGCAAAGACAGTCAAGTGTGGGTGTGTGTACACCCCGTAACAACAACGGTGGGAATGCCACCTCCACCTCTAATACACACTCGTGCAGCGTCTGTGTAACCACTTATCTGACGTAGGACGAAACAGTCGTGACCCACGCCGGTCCTCTGGTTGACAGCTGCAACACAGTAGCACTTGGAATCAATCACTATAGGCAGAGAAAGTTACCTCCATAGAAGTACGATATCTCGGCGATGAGGTGGAGATGACGTCTGGGTTTTATGGAGTGAGATGATGAAGAATGAGTGACACCTGTCAGGAAATAATGAGTGACAGCTGTCACTCCCGGCTGTGTCCGTGGCAGCAGCGCCCTCTCGTGCCTGAAGCCCGCACTTCAGGCAGGGCACCCTCTGGAGGTGGGCCAGCAGTACCTCCTCTTCTGGCGGCCCACACAACACTTGGTGTTGGATGTGCATCAAGATTTCATGGGTTTTTTTGTCCCGTGTTCCAAAGAGGTCTCCCACCCAAGCACTAACCAGTAGACAATTATTGATCAATGCAGTTGTAACAGAATCCTTAGCACTCGTGTGACTTTACCATGTTTGGCTTTATTATGATAAAATCCCTCCTCATGAAATTTGAGCAGCAAAAATAATGTGTGCAGATTTTAATATAAAATAGCAGTTTGGAAAGTATTTGATTTATGCCTATAAAAGTAGCAGGGTGCATGTTGATGGCAAAGGTCTTTATTTTTTATTTGAATGATGAGGTCAAAAGCAGCTGTTTATTTCACACAGGTGTCTTTTTTAGGTTTTGACACCAGTGACACTGCGCATCTGTTTCTAACATGGCATAATTACTAATTGTGTACTTATTAATTTGAGGAAATAAAGAACGTATGTCAATGAGATTGCATGTCATGACAGTACCAATGCTTTTTAGTGTTAGTTTTTCTGTTCTACCATTAGATACTGTGCATACACATGGTCAGAGCTGTGTGTAGGTGGAAAACACTGCCTTCTGTGTGTAAAATGAAGCATGAAGCTGGACTCTCTGGTGACTGTGGCAGAGAAGAGAACACTGGACAAACTGCTGGACATTATGGACTATGCCAGTCACTCTCTGCATACCGTCATCAGGAACCAGAGGAGCTTCTTCAGCCACATACTGCTCCTTCCAAACTGCAGGACCAACAGACTGAAAAACCCCTTTATCCCTCAGGCCATCAGACTGTACAACTCCTTACTCGGGGCAGGAGGAGTAATAGGAAGACAGAGGACAGGAAGGAGAGGGGCAGTAATAGCCAGTAAGACAGTAGCGAGCAGTACCTCTGAAATTTATATTTTTGTATTGATATTTGCAAATTGTTTTTTACTTTCACTTTTGATGCTCTGTGTGCTTCTTACCCTGTGTGCTGCTATACAGTGCTGCTAGAACCTCACTTTCCATGAGGGAGTTTCCCAAGGAATTAATAAAGTTGTATATAATCTAATCTAAAAGTCCTACCTTGTATAGTATGGAAAAATGGAAAAAATATTTTGGTCTAAATACAAGTTGATAAATGTGATACTTAGAAGAAGCATAGAAATGTTTGTATGTGTGGTTTAACCACCAATCTGTGCATACATACAGTTGATGAATGAGGTCCCGGGATCAAACCCCAGTCTACATATTGCTAGACTATTTCCAATCCACAAGCTACAGTCTGTACAAGTTCCGTAAGATTCAGTCCATAGATTTTTGAGTAATCTAACCATTGTGGAGCAGGTTGATCAATGGGACAAAGACTTGAGCTACCAATACATAGAAATAAGTTTGATTACCCTATCAGGCTGTATTTTGTCCTTTTACAAGACACTTCATCTGGATTGTCCCAGTCCACCCAGCTGTACCAGCCCTGGCTTGGGAGTAACCTGCATTGGACTGGTGTCCTGTCTAGGGGGAGTTATAGACTTTCATCCACTTCACACTACAGAATACTGGGACAGGACTTTTAGCAATGGGCCTTAGGGTCGATACCAGACTCTCTTCTTTTTCTTGAACCAATTAACCAACATGGCTAAAAATATCGCCTCCTTGATGGAGATAATAAAATTTGCCACACTTGATTCCAGCACAATGTCACATGTTTAAATAAATACAGCATCATATTTTCCATTTATCCACCATAGTTTCAGTAAAACCTTTGAAAGATCAACACATTTAAATGTCATTCAAGGCTTTATTCAAAATAACAGAATTAGTGCTCTTTAGGAGTTTTAAAGGACTGACGGCCATCCTGATTGAGATTAATACGGCTTTTCTGCACAGCTGCCTGTAGTATACGAGGTCTGTGATGAAAAACGCGGTCCTTTTTAATTTTTTCAAAAAATAAATGGATTTGATTCATATGTTTTTACGTCAGACAAGCTTGAACCCTCGTGCACCTGCGTGAGTTTTTTCACGCGTGTCGGTGACGTCATTCGCCTGTGGGCAGGCCTTGAGTAAGGAGTGCTCCACCCCGCCCATCGGAATTTCTTTGTCAGAATAGCCGCTGCGGACGCCACGTGTTGCTTTATCAAAATTTTTTCTGGACCTGTGAGGAATATCCGAGTGGACACTATTCGAGAAATTAAGCTGGTTTTCGGTGAAAATATTTAAGATTAGATTATGGGGTGTTTCTGTCGCTGTAAGGACTTCCCACGGAGCTGGACGTCGCGCAGCGCTTCCAGGCGCCGTCGTCGGCCTGTTTCGACCTGAAAACATCCTAATTTAAGGCTTAATTACCCAGGACGTCGTGAGAGAACAGAGAAGATTCAGAAGAGGCCGGCATGAGGACTTTATGCAGACAGTCCACTGTTTAAGGACATTTTTTAATGAAAGACGTGCGCGCAAATTCGCCGAGTCGTTTCCGTGACGACTCGGTGAATCTGTGTGCGCCGCGACAGGAAAAACACCTCCGTGTTGAAAACCATTTGTAAAATTCAGGCGGCTTTTGAGGGCTTTCAACAAGTGAGTAACTGAGAAATTGTTTAACAGCTTGGGCATGTTCCAACTTGCCCGTTAAGGTTTCCAACGGAGGTGTTTTTCCTGTCGCGACCCCCCGCGGTTGGGTCCAGCCCGACATGCGACTCTGCCCGCACGTTCTTTCATTACAAAATGTCCGTTAACAATGGAATTGTTGTGTGGCCGCTGAAGAGGAGGTACTGCTGGCCCACCACCACCAGAGGGCACCCTGCCTGGAGTGTGGGCTCCAGGCACCAGAGGGCGCTGCTGCCTCACAGGAGCAGTCGGGGTGACAGCTGACACTCATCACCTATGACAGCTGTCACCACTCATTGGATCAGCATCAGTATATCAGCAGGACGACATCTCCACCTCTTTGCCGAGATATCGCTCTACCAAGGAGGTAACATACTCAGCCAATTGTGTTGTTTTCTTGAACATAATACGTTGTTGCTTTTGTGCAGATAGTGAGTGGAACAGCAGGAGACTTATTGGACCTTTTTGATAAGTACACACATTCCTGCACTAACCAGTGTTTTCCTGACGAGAGGTGGAGGTGGTTTTTCCACCCTACATGTTGCTGGGTGCAGACGCACCCACATCTGACTGTTTCTGTTCCTCGCCAGCAGTACCGGATCCGACAAGCGGAGGCAGTGGCCACCTGGGAGTTCGGGACTTGGCGGCTCCAGTATTCCCGGGGTTCGGTGGCGGAGGAAATCGAGTGGTTCCGGTTCGACTTGGACAGACGTCTCCTATCTTCGAGCCTGCCCACACGACACCGTTATGATTCGACTTATTATCTGATATTGTAATTGGTTGTGTTTGTTGTGCGTGTTTCACAACAGTAAAGTGTTGTTATTTGACTTCCTCCATTGTCCGTTCATTTGCGCCCCCTGTTGTGGGTCCGTGTTCCTACACTTTCCCAACAGGAATGTCCGAATAAACTCCTCATGCCGACTTCTTCTGAAAGTTCTCTGTTCTCTGACGACTTACTGGGTCAACAGAGCCTGAAATGTGGAAGTTTTCAACTTGAAACGGCGAGACGCTGCCGCCTCGAAGCGCAGATCGCCGTCAGGCACCGTGGGCCGTCCTTAAAGCGACACTACCAGACCAAAATCTCTCATCAGCCGTTAAAATTTTTACCGAAAACCAGCTGAATTTATCGAATGGTGTCCACTCAGTTGTGCCTTACAGTTTTTGAAAAAATTTTTGATCAAACAAAGCAGCAGTCTCTGAGCCATTCCTAAACAATGAAAAAATTGACGAGAGGGTGGACGACTCCTCACTCAAAGACTGCCCACAGGCGAATGACGTAACCGACAGGCGTGAAAAAACTCTTGCATGCCCATGAGGGTTCAAGCATGTCTGATGTAATCACACGTGATTCAAATCTATATGTTTTTTGAAAAAAATAATAAGGTCGGATACTTTTATCACAGACCTCGTACACAAGGGCGGAGGCCTGCTTCATACTAACTTATTCATTTATTTTGCTTTTCATTTGTAAGTTTTCCAGGCTGAGTTTTAGCAAAGACCAAAAGTTAGGTTTGGATGCAGTTTAAAGCCTACAAGTCGTAACATTATGTGATTTTATTATAAACATATTTCAATACAGTGCCGCCAGATGTCCACAAATATATTTGTGGCACACATTAACTGTCTGAACTCTGATACCTGATGGTTTTGGTGCTTCAGTGACAACAAGGCAAGACGCCAAGTTACACAAGACTTTGTTAATCTGTCTTGTTGCCATTGTTGTATTACTGCTAAGCCAGATACCCTGATCCTCTGCAGCTCTTGTGGATGACTATACACACGGCAGTCATGATTTGGGGCTTGGAAAAGTGGTGTAGGCCCATCTTTTTCCCCTGTTTCATCGACCTTTGATCTTCTGAAAAAAAAAAAAAAAACAAACAACAACAACACAAATGTGTCAGAAAAAGGCTAGTAAACCTGGTGGATTGACACCAGTTCTGTCACAAAGAATTGTCTGTTAATTGTCAGGATCTGTGTTGATACGTGCGCTCATGTGGGTTGCGTAGACGCTCTTTCCCATGGGTTGTGGGTTTTTGTATCTATTCTGATGTTGTGTTTTGTGGTTTTTATTTAAGGCCCCACAGTGTTGTTTGGTGGAGTCTTTTCTGTGTTATCATGTTTTCCCACGGTGCGGTGAACAGGTTTCTCTCCTGGGTTTTAGTTTTGTTTTAGTGTCCTCTGCGCTCTCCTGCACTCCTTCCCACATCATTGAATTTTTATTTTGCACCTTCTCTTTTGCCCCCCACTGCAATCCTTGGTAGTTACATTTTTTTTTTTTGCAGTGGTTTTTCTGTGTTGTAGATTTCCCTGCAGCACATGGTGCATTGTACAGGTTTCTCAGTTTTGATTTTATATTGTTCTGTTCTCCGGCAATTTTTATGTTCTCCCTTCCATGTCTTTATGGCTTCTATCTCTCCATTGTGATCCCTGGTTGCCGTTTTTTTTTTTTTTTTCATGAGGTACTTGGGTGCTTCAAGTGTTGTGCTGGTGTCTTTAGTTTTTATTTTATTTTTTAGGTTCCAGCGCATTGATGTTATTCCTCACATTTCTGTCTCTTTTCTCTGATCTCTCACATCTCCTCACTAACTGTAGTTATGCATCTCTTCATGTTTCTGATCTCTTGTTATGATCTGTTGTCATAGTTCCCTTGTGTGTTCACACTTCAGCCCTCCCATGTGTCAGCATTTCCATCAAAGATGAGACGGGCATCTTTAGTCTCCTTTTCAAGTGTCCACTGCCAGATTATCATGGTTCCTTCCCACCTTTTCAGTTTTCATTCCCAGTGTCTTCTACTACTTTTTCCAGTGTATTTTTCCAGCTAGTTTATTGTCAATTTTGACTTCTTTCTTCGCTCCTGACCACTAATTCCTGCATTCTGTTTTTGTACTCTATTTACTTGGTTTGCCTCTGTGTGTCTAAACTGTGCTTGTTCTTGGAACATGCCTGTGCTTCTCCCCTTTGTAAGACTGTTATCCTGGTGGACTGACACTCTGTGTATTGACCTCTGCCTGCCTCTTTTGACCCTGTCTCCTGCCAGCTGTTACTGGACAATAAAGTGTCTGTTCTACTAACCTGCCATTGTGTCCTCTGCATTTTGGGTCCTCTGCCACACCTCTGACATTAATCAGTTTGAACAAAAACTCACGCAAACAAGGAAACTTTCTTAATATGCCTTAGATATTGCTTGGGAACATGAAATGTGCTGAGTTTGAAAATATTGCTTTTGAAACTTTTCAGCAAATGTATATGTTCATGGCCTCAACTATAGAATCTCACATGTAAACACGTTCTCGCTGGGGAGGCCGAGATTTCATTGTTAGTGTAAACAAGCGTTTGCGGGTGGTGGGGTAGACGAGCAACAAGCAACTTGTTTGTAACATTGAGTCTGGAGGTGAGTTCAACCAAAATATATATTTAGGATTTAACTAAGATAATTATAAAATCTTTAATGTGAGTTTTATTTTATTTTATTTTTTAAAAAGCATGTTGTTGTTGTTAGAGTTGCATGTCGGGAACCGGTTCTTTTCGGGTATCCTTAAGAAATGATTTGATCCATCGACATCAATAGGCTTTTTGCTTAACGATTCCCTTATCAGTCATTCAGAGTGGTTGTTGTTTTTGGGAGTGTTTGTCAGGAAAATGATCATTTCTCTACATTGATTACAGACCCTGCAGCGGGTCTGTATAATCAACCATTTCTGCAGAGCGGCTTTGCTTTGAACCTTGAACCAATGAAGCAGTGCTTCGATCTTCAATCTGCTGCTTCGTTTGTTCTTTGTTTTATTTAGCTTTATCTTAATTTTTCCCCAATAAAACCCTAAAGAGCATATGTCTGTGAGTAATATTTACCTTTTTTATATTAAACGGACCTGTTATGGTCTTCTGAAACAGTTGATAGATGTATTTTATAACTTCAAAACGGGATCTATGCTAATGCGTTAGCATGTTTATGGCATTTTCAATGTTAAAGTTAGCATTAAAGCTGAGCCATTATCAAGCCTCCCTCCCCAGTGTGCAAATGATTCTGGGATACTCTATAACCGTGAATAGGAAATATTTTTAACGGAGTCTTACATTTTTATCTTGCACTGCAATGCATCATGGGAGTTGTTGAATTGGGATCAGTCTGTCACAAAATCTTCTTGACATGACTCCTCCCAAATGGCTATATATACAAATGTGACCTTGAACTTCAAAACTACTTGGATTAGATATGCAGTTTTGAAGAGGGAGTATCTTGTTAACTTGATGCCCCCAAGGCCACAAAAAGGATACAATGATGGAGTGGAGTGTTAATCCCTCTGTGGCAAGGAAGATTGTATCTTGGTTGATTCCTCGACAGGATGGTGGAATTTTACATCCAAGGATGATCAAGGCGTCTCTTGATCATCCTTGGATGTAAAATGCGCATGCGTGAGCATGTTGCTGTATCCCAACAAACACAGATCTTTAGCCTGGTCCAATGGCAGGGAAATCTCAGATCATCTGGAAAGATTTGAAAAAACAACACCAAGCCAAAACTAAAATCATCTTCCATATATTGATAAATAATCATATTTTCTCCACTCAAATACATTTTTTGTTATGTGGGCCGCTGAAGAGGAGGTACTGCTGGCCCACCACCACCAGTCGGCGCCCTGCTTGGAGTGCGGGCTTCAAGCATGAGAGGGCGCCAGAGCTATTGGAAGTGACAGCTGTCACCTGTCAACCTCACCAGCTGTCTCTCATTAACCTCCTTACAAGAAGCGGATCACAACTCCACCTCCTCGCCGAGAAATCATCTACCACAAAGGTAATCTTCTCTGCTGTGATTATCGATTGTCTAAACTTTGTTCTGTGTGCAGCCGCATTCCTGTGGTGATCCAGAAGAGGGACCAACAGGAGCTGCACGAGAGAAACGTATCTGGAGGTGGAGGTTTTCCCTCCCAGAGACTTTGAGTGTAAAGGTTGCTGAGTGTGAGGACTCACACTCACCTCCTTCTGTATCTTCTTTGCCAGCAGTACCAGGGCCGACAACGGAGGACAGAGACCACCTGGGGATTCAGGACTTGGCGGCTCCGGTGTTCTTCAGGCCGTTGGTGGTGGAAGCGGTGTGGGCCCCGGCTCCTCGTTCATCAGAGGTCTCCTATCTTCGAGCCTGCCCACTGTCCTCTTGTATACAATTGGCACCTGTAATTTCTGTTTGTATTCCGTTGTGTACTTTCGCAACATTAAATTGTTACTCCTTTTCTTATTCATTGTCCGTTCACTTGCGCCCCCTGTTGTGGGTCCGTGTTACGACACCTTCCCAACATTTTTTTTTAGTTTGTTTAATTATTTTTTCTTTTTAAAATTTAATCAGTTTTTCTGACATTATGTCAGCACAAGCTATTTGGTGAAGACCATTTTAGAACTTTTAATTAAAAGATGAGTTCTTCTGTTGTGCTACAAAAGATGGCCACCCCACTGAGTCTGGTCTGCTGAAGGCTTCTTCCTGTTAAAGCACTGCTTTTCGTTGCCATTGTCTCAACCCTACTCTTTAAGGATCATGCTTTGAGATGACTGCTGTTGTGGGTTTGGTACAAGTATTAACTCATACAATTTGAACAACATATGTACATTTTCAGAGAAATAATGCCAATAACAGCATCATGTCACATTCACCAGTGGTTAAGAAAGGATGACATTGATCTTTCAAAGCTTTCCAAAGATGGGAAGGGCTGCTACCAAAACTGAAAGCCTGTCACAAAAACAGGATGCAGTTTAACCCCCAGTTGATGACCTTTTGTTTTGTTAGGCAGTAGTTCAGTTAGGATCGGGGCTGTTTCTGAAACTGTTCTTTAAAAAGCCTTCTTCAAATCAGACCTTGACCTCAGAGGAAGTAGATCACTGTCAGAAAGTTAGAAATTACATATTGTTGAAGGTTTTCCTGTTTGCTTGGGCACATTACCACATTTGGAGAGGGGAAAAAATACAAGAAATTACTCATAAATAACAAACAATAAACAATTTAAGGTGAAAGTCCAAGGTTGACTATGTCTTTCCATGATAGGTTTTTAAAGCTACCCAAAGCTTTAGGTTCCCTCTTGATACATTTTATGGTTTTTAACAATCGTTGCAGAGGCGTTTTTTTTTTTTTTTGCCAAATTTGGCTTTGAATTGATTCTGCCTAAACTGAGAAAGCATGTCACATTTTATGGCTTTGTGCGTGTTAAAACATGTCAACATGGTCCAAGTCCTTACCTGCCTTCATCAGAAACCAAAATGTAAGAGAGGAACATGCAGTAGTTTTTATGGAATTATTTGCACTTGGTCAGTGCCCCTTTCTGTCACTTTTTGAAGGGTTAGGGAGCCACATGTTTTATATATATATATTATTATCATTATTATTATTATTATTATTATTATTAACAGTCGCACAATTTCTCTCTGGTTATGGTTATGGTTATAGTTATGGGGTGTTGTGGGCTCTTTTTTTTTTTTTATAAATTTGCAAAAATTCCTGTTTGGAATAAGGCTGTATTTTAACAAAATTTGGAAAATGTGAAACACTATGAATACTTTCCGGATGCACTGTAAATAAATAAAATTAACAAATTAAAATGAACAGTAGTTTACATTCGGCATAGTTTGTTCACAGTATAGAAAGTATTAAATCAATCCAAATATTAAGAACTAAGAATTCACATGCATCTCCATCTCCTCTAGATGATGCTTGCTGTCTTCACACAATGTGTCAAATTTTTTTCTTTTTTTTTTCTTTTTTCGATTAGTGTATTAGTTCGAACAGGAACAAACACACATTGTTTTAGAATTCACAAATATTTTTGTTGGTTAAATTTTATTTTCAAAATGCCATGTGACTTAAATTTTGTGGAAATTTATTGGGCTGCTAGTGATTAGCTGATAGTTGATTAGCTGAACTGTGTGCAGCCCTGAGAATGTGGGATTACAGGAAGGAAAATATAAGGAGGAAAAGGTTGATGAAAAACAATTGGGGTATCCATGGAGATGAAGGAAATTAACCGGAGTACAAGGAGATGTGGCATAAGGTGAAGAGAGAAGTGGTGCAGGAAAAGACGTGGTGAGCTGCAAATGACTTTTGGCAATAAGGAAGGAAAAATGGGGCTTGTTCTAATGCCAAAGAGAGGGATTGAGCTAGAAAAGACGTGCATGCTCGAATGATAAAGAAAGGAGATGAAAATGTCCTGTAGAGTGTGTTGAGAAGGTAGAGAGAGTATTTTGAGGAGCTGATGAATGAAGAAAATAAATGAGAGAGAGAGAGAGAGAGAGAATAACTGATGATTTTTTTAAACCAGATTGTTTAGTAAAAACCTGGAAAATGAGCGGAGTGGGGAGTGGAGAAGGAGTATTGTGATACTCATTTTTCAAAATAAGTGTAAGCTATAGTAACTGCAGACATGTAAAGTTATCAGCCACAAGATGGTGTTATGGAAAAAATTAGTGGGACCTCAGCTTAGAGGTTTGTTGAAGAAATGTGAGCAGTGTTATGTTTTCATGGTGAGGCTGAGCACAACAGATGGAATCTTTGCTCTGAAATTGCTAATGGAGACCAAAACGAGCTGTATTGTGAGTTTATGGATTTAGCAAAAGCTTTTTATTGGGTGTGGAGAGAGGAGTTGTGGCATTGTGTGAGGAAGTCAGCCGTGGCAGAGAAGGAAATGATAGTGGTACACTGAAAAAGAGAATGTTTGAACCAACTTAAAAAAGTGTTACAATTTATAAAAAAAAACCCTGAATGAATTAAGTTGTTTGAACTTAAGTTTGTAAGTTACAGTTGATTTAACATTCAAACTTAAGTTCAAACAATTTAATTCATTCAGGTTTTTACAAATTGTAACACTTTTTTAAGTTGGTTCAAACATTCTCTTTTTTCAGTGTACAGGATATGTATAATGAAAGATTCACAGCAGTGAATGCAGCAGGAATGACATCCAGTTTCAAAGTGGTGGTGCAATTTCATCAAGGATCAGCTGAGCCCTTTCCTGTTTACAGTAGTGATGGATACTGTAACAGACAAGATCAGATAGGCATTTCTATAGACGATGATCTTTGCAAGTGACACTGTGGTCTGCATTGGCAGTAGGGAACAGGCTGAGGTGAGCTTGAAGAGGTGGAGGTAGGCACTGGAAAGAAGGGGAATGAAAGTCTAACTTGGCCAATACAAGTGTAGCAGTTGCATCTGCTACTCATTCAATCCATTCACTGCAAAAACTGATATCTTTGAAAGTAAAAAAAGATTTGTTTAAAGAAAGTTTGACTTAATTTTTGTCTAAATAGAAAAATAATCTTAAGCTTTTTTTTTAACATAAGAAAAATGTCTTATTTTGGGAAAATGTATCTCACTTTTTCTTAGTACGTGTTTCAGCTAATGTCCTGCTGTATTTAACCAGTAACAAGGAAAGGCAATGGATTTCAAATCATCCAAGCAAAGTAACAAGATTGTTTTCCTTATTTTAAGACAAAGGCTCATCTTAGTAAAATAGGAATTCTGTCTAGTTTCAAGGCACATTTTGATTATTCAGTACCTAGACATTTTGCTAGTTTTGAGAATTCTAACCAAGTAAATTTTTCTTACCCCATTGGCTTTTTTTTTTTTTTTTTTTTGTCTTATGATACAAGACAATTTGGCTAGATTTCAGATTATATGGCTTATTTTGAGACGGACAGTTTTTGCAGTGTTATTCCAAAAATGTTTCCTCTTGTATGCCTGAAACATTGATGACTGCAGTCAGTCTGTATCAAATTTGGTTGTTTTCACATTAAACACAATAAATTAATTAAATCTAGAACTACTTAGCATGTGGGGCTTTGAGCAATGAACTGACCAGGATCTTTTTTTTTTTTTTTTGGTGCATATGAGACAAATCTGAGTATTTTCCTATTGGAAAAAAAAATCAATGGAACCACAAAGGTTTTATACTGATTATTATTATTATTGTTGTTGTTGTTTTCCTCTCTCACTCAAAAACACTGAGATTCAAGTCACTTCAACTGACAATGTGAACGAGGAACATACCGCGTGTACAGTTTTTAAAAAATGTATGCTGCAAAACAACTGAAAAATGTTGATTTTTTTTTTTTTTTTTTTTTTTTTTTGTAGACTGGATCTTGTGAGCCAAACTAAATTTCTTTGCCTTCCTTGTATCTGTTAGAGTGCTGAACGTTCATTTATGAAGACAGATCTGGCTGCAGGACAACAACACGTGCAGCGTATGCTGCGTGTATAAACAGATCAATCAGAAAACCTCACACTGCTTCTCCATCGCTGTGGTCTGTCCAAGTCTGCAGATGTCTCAGTCTTACCTACAGAGTTGCTGGCAGGCAGAGTTTTAAGATTTGGACCTCGCCGTGATGGTCACTGATGTGTTTAAAGATGAGCCAGACTCACACAAAGAGCTCTTTTTAGTGTCTGCAGTCATTTAGACACAAGCATTTGGGGAGGAAAAAAGCAAACTCTGCAGCAGTAAATGAAAACATTCTTAAGTGATGTGCAGCCCACAGTCTTTTCAAAATAAAAGCAGAAATCCTCACCTACTATTGTTACACCATAGTAGGTGAAAGAAACTTCTAAAACACACATATGGTGAGAGAGGAGGAAGAAGTGTCTGCTTTGGCTACGTTCATACAGAATCCTTTCTGAAGGGTTGTGTGGGGTTGTGCCCATGTTATTTGAGTTCAAGAACATAAGCGGTGGTAGACAATGAGAAAAAAATGCTTTATTGCTTTGATTTAGTCAGTTCCGTGCAGAAAAATTTGTACTTGTCTTCACCACCTCCTCTACTTACCTCTTTTTCAGTTAAATTCATACAAAATTCTTTTACCATGACCATGCTATTTGTAGTAGTAGTAGTAGTAGTAGTAGTAGTAGTAGTAATAATAATAATAATAATAATAATAATAATAACTAGAAGCACTCGGAGAGCGAAAACCTCTGCTAAGGCCATAGGGTCACTGACGTTACATGGAATACCCTTTGGCAAAGAGACTTATTCCATGTCGTTTCATGCATCTACCGTTATGTTTCAGATTCAGTGGTTAACCTTCTGGGGTCCGAGGGCATTTTTTTTGGACAGTCCACTCGCCCGGCATAAATGTTTTATTATTGCTGTTAACAGCTCTCCCTGCATCCCACAATCAAGTTTTATGTCTTTTTTTTTTCAGGACAACCTGTACTTTCAAAATATATATGCTATAGTTGTGTTTTATAAGTGTAATAAAGGTTTACCATCAGAAATAAGAAAGGAACAAGTAAAGCGGAAATCATTTTCCACACACTTTGATTCAAAACACACAGCAAACTATAATAAACTAGTAACACATCACTCCTAAAAACAATCTTTGGTGTGTTATGTGAGGTGAATCTGCCCTACGATTGGATTTTGGAAAACCATGTGACGGTGAACCAATTCCGATTGGACACTCACATTGCTCACGTCATCACACAGCTTCTATGAGGAGTACAAAGATGGTGGACAGTGGCTCGAAAGTCCGCGGAGTTAACTTTTCAGAAAAAAGTAAGTTTCTATCTCATTTTATTAAAAAAATTATTTATACTTTAGTAAAGCTTGGTCTCAGCCATCGTATACGATGGCGTCGGCCCCAGAGGGTTAAACCCTTAGATCTTCAGCAAATGTATTTCTAAAGAGAAACTTCATGAACTACACTTTTTTTTTTTATTTTGTAATAGCAAGTTTATTCAATGAGTAGAAACAAATGCTAAATTATTGTTGTGTTGTAACTTAATTTTTGTTCAGCCTTTGTGACCCGTCTTCATGAAGTTAGATGCAAAAAATGTTGAAATTGGCGCTATCCTGCAATGATAAAGAATCCTTAAAAAAAATTAGTGGATCTGGATCGTGTTCCTGATCGTTACCAAAATTTTATGACTTCTAAGTTAGGCCAAAATACACCCCTGGTAAAAATTTCATTGAAATCTGTTGAGGATTTTTTGAGTAATCCTGCTAACCAACCAACCAACCAAGAAACGGACGTGGCTGAAAACATAACCTCTTTGGCGGAGGTAATAATAATAATATAAATAATTATAATAATAATAATAAACGTGTACAGCACCCATAAGAAGTATGTATTCCTATAGAAAAGTGGAAGCTTTGTTTATGGCCTTTGTTGAAGGTGGCGCATGAGAACGTTCTGCCATGTGTTAATAAACCAAGAAGCGTCTGTGTGTGTGTGTGTGTGTGTGTGTGTGTGTGTGTGTGTGTGTGTGTGTGTGTGTGTGTGTGTGTGTGTGTGTGTGTGTGTGTGTGTGTGTGTGTGTGTGTGTGTGTGTGTGCGTGTGTGTGTGTGTGTGTGTGTGTGTATGTGTGTATGTATGTGTGTATGTGTGTCTGTCTGTCTGTCTGTCTGTGGCTCGCATATCTTTCAGACTATTTGTCTGTTATTTATTTCTTTAATTAATTTCTTCCATCTCAACCTGTGAATGCCTTAGAGATAGGCATCTGTTTAAGGCAGAGAGTGGCTCATCTTTGTTGACGATCTTTGTTGAAGCTGGCATGTGAGAACGTTTTGCCATGTGCCAATAATGATGATGACATTAATCCCCAAAATTTTCATAATAAGTGATGCATATCATTGTGCCACACGCAAGCCATATCCAAAAGCTGTGGCCGATCTGACAAACAATCCAAGAGATACGCAAGTCAAATCCAAACACACAGACGCATCTTGCTTTATAGACAGATGTATTTATATGACATTTTTAAGTAAAACATTTAAAGTGCTCTACATTAGTGGTTCCTGACCTTTTGTGTTTGGAGACCTCCCTATATTGGCAAAAAATTTAATTCAACAAATATATAACTTTTTCCTTTTGGTTCATTCAAAGCAAAATAGTGGTCTTTTTATTTGCTATTGATTAATCAGGAAGCAAGTTATTATGACTTCATGCTCTACAAAAGAAGTGCAGTTGTTCTTAGACCTGGGTATACAAGGTAGGCCTGTAACCTAATATACAGGACAAAAGACAGTGTTGGATCTAAAATCAAACCAAGATTTGTAGTCTTTTACGTTGATTAATCACTTCTAATTGATGATCTCAGTGATGTGAGCTTTTCCTCATCTCTTTGGTAAGCTTTAAGCTCCAGACATAATAAAAACGTGGTCAGACTCATTTCAAACAAATATTAACATGCATCATTACACAACGGCAAGATGTTTCACCAAGTGACAGCAACAGCTGACAAAATGAACATCTGTTCCTTTGTGCTGCTACCAGAGATATTTGTAATTTTGCTTTGACATTGCAATGCATACTTTTTAATATAATTATGTAAAGAAACATGTATTTCACTTTATTTATTTTTGATGTAAAACAAATAAAAAAAAAATGAAAATCTAAGGGGCAAATAATTTTCTAACTCTAATGTCGAGAATCAGTCAAAGAAAATGCACTTTTTACCTCCGCCAAGGAGGTTTTGTTTTCAGTCGCTTCCGTTTGTTTGTTGGTTGGTTGGTTGGTTTGTTAGCAGGATTACTCAAAAAATCCTCAACGGATTTCAATGAAATTTTTACCAGGGGTGTATCTTGGCCTAACTTAGAAGTCATTAAATTTTTGTAATGATCCGGAACACGATCCGGATCCAGTAATTTGTTTTTAAGGATTCTTTATCATTGCAGGATAGGGCCAATTTCAACATTTTTGCATCTAACGTCATGAAGAGGGTCACAAAGGCTGAACAAAAATTAAGTTACGACACAACAATAATTTACCATTTGTTTCTCCTCATTGAATAAACTTGTTATGAGAAAATAAAAAAAACTTGTGTAGTTCATGCAGTTTCTCTTTATAAATACATTTGCTGAAGATCTAAGGATTTAACCCTGTGGGGCCGACGCCGTCGTATTGGACAGCTGAGACCAAACTTTACTAAATTATAAATAACTTTTTAATGATATGAGATAGAAACTTATTTTTTGTTTTTTGCTGAAAAGTTAACTCCATGGACTTTCGAGCCACCATCCACCATCTCTGTACTCCTCATAGAAGCTGTGTGATGACATGAGCAATGTGAGTGCCAATCGGAATTGGTTCACCATCACATGGTTTTCCAAAATCCAATCGTAGGGCAGATTCACCTCACGTGACACACCAAAGATTGCTTTTAGGAGTGATGTGCTACTAGTTGGCCCGTTTGAATAGCCCCCTGGCTGCTCCAATGCGCCCTGCGCCATTACGCACAGCAAACATGGAAGTGAGCAGACGGACAACCTCTCATACAATCTCACATGCTCAAACAATGTGTGAGTATCAGGACTGCTCGACTAGTTTTCCTGTGAATGTTACTGGATAAGCCTGTGGCAAGCTCTCTCACTCCGGCGTAGAGCACTGTTTACCATATCAATGGAGCTGTTTACCATCTCAATTGCTTTGAGATGAAGACAAACAAAATGCATAGACCATTTTGTATATATTGTTCAAAATGTGCATTTGGGTTTATTGTTTGAACCTTTTTGTTCTACAGTCTTTCACACAAGAGCCCAAATTACCTTTATAAAGTGTCAAAACAGTTGTTTATTATAGTTTGCTGTGCGTTTTGAATAAATGTGTGTGGAAAATTATTTACCGCTTTACTTTTTCCTTTCTTATTTCTGATTGTAATCCTTTATTACACTTATAAAACACCACTACAGCATATATATTTTGAAAGTACAGGTTATCCTGAAAAAAGAGACCTAAATCTTGATTGTGGGATGCAGGGAGAGCTGTTAACAGCAATAATAAAACATTTATGCCGGGCGAGTGAACTGCCCAAAAAAATGCCCTCAGACCCCAGAGGTTTAACCACTGAATCTAAAACATGATGGTAGAGGCGTGAAACGATGTGGAATAAATCTCTTTGCCAAAGGGTATTCCATGTGACGTCAGTGACCCTATGGCCTTGGCGGAGGTTTGCGCTCTCCGAGTGCTTCTAGTTATTTTCTAAAACTGAATCCTGTACAAACATTCACAGAACAGATGCGAATTAAATCTTGATCAACACAACAAAATTGCAAAATGATAAAAATGTTCAAACACTGAAACACCTTTTTTTTGATAAGATAATTATACTCACAACACAAACAAACAAGAATCTGGAGGGACTATGAGGTACAGATGAACTCACAGAGTTTTAGCACGTGATGGAAAATAATACTAGTTTGACATCCTCAAGGGGAAATTTTTGGAGATATTTGTGTTTATTTGATCATGTATCACATGATATTGACTTTAACTTTGTTGTTTTATATATATATATATATAGATCTATCTATCTATCTATCTATCTATCTATCTATCTATCTATCTATCTATCTATATATATATATATATATATATATATATATATATATATATATATATATATATATATATATATATATATATATATATATATATATATATATATATATATATGGAGAGGTACAATTTTGTAATTTGTGACCTTGATCACAGATGTCTACTTTTGTTTGTTTGTAATTAAAGATTTAAATTTGAGGAAACAGGGGAAATTGCAACTGTGACAACATTGGCATCTTTCCAACACTTTAATCATGTATCAGGCTGCTGTCAGATGGCTGTGATAGCTCACACGTCAAAATCAAACAAAAATAAATAAATAAATAAGGAAGCAGTTATTAATCAGCTGTGCAACTTGACACATAAAAAAAATCACAACAAAACCTCTGACACGTGTTTACATTCGGCCCTGATTCGGTTCGTGTCGACTACAGCGAGTTTGCTTTATGAAGCTTGTTGTTCGAGATCCGTTACAATCACTGACCACAGCCTTGTTTCCTTACACATTTGCGCTGAGTGTACAAAATGTAAATTGTTCATATGTGCAGCCTCATTGG
The DNA here is from genome assembly GCF_902500255.1 of Thalassophryne amazonica. Lineage (NCBI taxonomy): Eukaryota > Metazoa > Chordata > Actinopteri > Batrachoidiformes > Batrachoididae > Thalassophryne > Thalassophryne amazonica. Next base: position 28,318,086 of record NC_047120.1, on the reverse strand, counting down.
ATTAAATGAACATCACAGACGTTTTTTTTTTCTTCTTCTCTTCACCCAGAATGCCCTCCTATGGGACTGGAAACACTGAAGATTGATGATTTCCAGCTCCACGCGTCCACAATAAAGCGCTACGGCCTGGGCGCGCACAGAGGTCGTCTCAACATTCAGGTGAGGCAGGAATGCAAAGTGTTGGCGTGGCTCGGGGAAGCTTACCGAGACGGGGAATAGTCGCGGCACACATTCTACCCTGGCTGATCTCACCTTCCACTGGCAGTGATCACACTGTGGGATGAAGTCACATTTTCCACAAACTGGCAACACAAAATAAATCAGATTGGGCGATGGTATCTTCTGAGCCGGGGATCGTGTTACGCTCATTTAAGCTCCACGGGACAATGTCAGATGTGATCGCTGGCTTTTTCCCATTAAATGTGGACGATATGATCATTTTTTTTGTTCAGCTTTACAGTTTACTTCCACGCGCCAAAGCCAACTCAGAGAAAGTGATGCTTTTGCCATCAAACCAGGCACACGTCCCCAAACCTAATAAAAAGATTTGGCAACTGGGAGAAGAGGAATTTCCTGTTAGTGCGAGAGTTTCACTCAGCGTTACAGTCTGCAACTTTGCAAGGTCGACTTCTTGGAAATCCGACTGCAAACTTAATGAAATGCAGTCGAAAAGGCAAGATATTGTTTTGCATGAAACAAAAGAAAAACACAAGGCTTTTATTATTTAGTGTGGGTGCACGGCTGCGTTTGGGAGTGCACGTCTGTTCTGCAGTTATCTTTACATCAAGAGTATCAGGGGTATTGAACTCCCAAATCTGGATGCTGTTTACATCAGCTGCCTTCAGAGGAAGGACTCGTAAAATGAGCAAGGACCCGATTCATCCGGGTGACAGCCTGTTTGTCTATTTACCTTTAGGGAAAAGGGACAAAGAGGCTAAAGAACAGTGTCTTTTTCATAGCTGGATCCTCCATTGCTCCCCACGATTACCCCCACCAACACACAAACACCCCAGATACTGTGTATCCACCACTGGCTACATTTTGTTTCCTGTTTTCTCATTTGTTTTTGTTACATACTTGCTTTTCAACACCTTTTGCTGCTTTAAATTACCTTGTTTCACCTGGGTAGAAGGCCATGTGGGTCAAAAATAAATTTTAGTATTACGTCAAAGAACATCACACACTCTAAAAAATGACCCGCTGTCTCAACGAGAAAAATTGATGTAACAATTTGCATAGATTTTTTTTAAGTTATTTCAACTTAACTAAAGTTATTTTAACCTAACTAGAGATGTTGTGTGGCATTAACCCAGTTGAAAGTTGAAATAAATGCGTTGGAATAACTTTAAAAAATCTATGCAAATTGTTACATCAATTTTGAATGAATGAATGAATGAATAAATTAATTTATTTATTTATTTATCCAGCACACAAGTCAACAATAAAAAAAGAACAACTTAACAGCGTACCCGTGCAGCTGAAAGGGTGTAAGGAGAAGCAAAACCTATAAATACCCACCCATTATACTATAAACAATAAGGGCCCCTTCACACATAGCACGAATAGGTACACATCACGGCGAAACAGCCTGAATGAGCGAACCCTGAAAGCATTTAACCGACGTCGGTAGGGACACACGGTCGGGCAGGCGTGAATGATCCCGCTGACATGACCTTACAACTGTCCACCGTGACGCGTGTGTGTGTGCCTGCTGTCCTCACATGGAAATACATAAGACGTATATGCGATGGACTGCGCACCTCGACAGGCTGTGCCAGGTGAAACGGACCGTCAGATCATGTGTACACTCAGCTGGGGATATGAATGTCACGTCATTCAGATCAGATCGGTGGACAGTTGTAAGGTCATGTCCTTCAAAACACGGTACGTGTTCTCCAGCTGTGACATCCAGGTCCAGAGATTTCAACAGTGGCTGTTCATGGCCACCCCCACCTGTTCAGCCCACAGAATAAAGTGTCACTCTCTGTTTCTGTGTTATGTGATTATGATTTTTTTTAGTTATTTGTTATGCAATTGTGTATGTAGATGTTGTAGTAATTATTTATATACCTATCCTGGTTGTAGTCTCTGTGTTTAATGTAACACATCATGTGTACTGAGCAGTCATTTTCACCTGTCAGTGTGTGGCTGGTGACGATCAGCTGAGTGGCGCCTCACTGTGCTGTGTGCGCTCAGACATGGCTGGCCAGTCCCCATGTGATCATGTCTGTACATACATATCAGCATTTCATGAAAGTGTGCTCCCCCCACATGCCACATGTGTTGCGGGTGGAGCCGACACTCTGGCAAGCCACATGTGTGTTGCTTGGCAACGCCACACTCGTGGGGCACTTAGATAACTTTCAAGGCCAGCTCAAAAGCAGTCGCCTGCTCTCTATTTTCGTGTTGGCTGTGCGAATGGCTCCACAATTCCTAAGTGCTCTGTGGGTGGTATCGGATGATACTGTAATGTACATCGCATGCCGAAAAATGCAGAGAATTGCTGAGTGAGACGTTTATGTGAGCTATATGTTTTTTTGTTCCATAATATTAATGATAATAATACTTTCATTAATGTAAGTGTACTGGCCAGTAGAACGCCACACAAACACAGCTGTAAATGCTCATGCAACATTAAAATGGTTGTAAAACACAATTACACATACTTTAAATCATGTTTTTCTTAAAATAGTTTTTGAGGTCCTGCGACTTATACTCTGGTGCGACTTATATACCCCTAAAAACCCACACAGAAGTAGAATAGTTTTCATATTGATTATCATTAACATTGAAATTCATCACAGATTTCAGTTACTTGTGAGATATTTATAAGGGTGATTCTTTAACTACGGGCACTATTGGCTGTTATGTGGGCCGCTGAAGAGGAGGTACTGCTGGCCCACCACCACCAGAGGGCGCCCTGCTTGGAGTGCGGGCTCCAAACACGAGAGGGCGCCAGACCCAGAAGAAGTGACAGCTGTCACTCATCGCACCAGCTGTCACTCATCTACACCACTATATAAGCCGGACTGCAACTCCACCTCCCCGCCGAGAAATCGACTACCGAAGAGGTAATTTCTCTGCTGACTCAAACCGTTGAGTGATAACCTGAACTTCTTTTGCAGCCGTTATCCTGTGGTGTTCGTCATTATCTGTGGGATTGGCGTTTGGTGTGACAGCGACGGCTTCGCCTCACACCCCATACCAGATAAGTGGATTAAACAGGAGCTGCATGAGTGTGTGATTGGAGGTGGAGGTGCTCCCTCCTAACTGTGTGCAGACTGTGGATTACTGAGTGTGCGGACTCACACTCATTCATCTTGTCTTTGCTTTCTGCCAGCAGTACCAGGGTCAACAGCCGAAGACGGAGGCCACCTGGGGACTTGGGACTTGGCAGCTCCGGTGTTCTTCAGACCGTTGGTGGTGGAAGCCGTGTGGGACGCGGCTTCTCTCTCGTCAGGGGTCTTCTATCTTCGAGCCTGCCCACATGTCACCTGGTGTTAATTGACTTTGCAAATTTTGTGTATTTAGTTGTGTGTTATCACAACATTAAATTGTTACTTTTTGGCTTATTCATTGTCCGTTCATTTGTGCCCCCTGTTGTGGGTCCGTGCTACGACACCTTCCCAACAGGATTTCTCGGCCATTCGTCATGGATTCCGAGGGGCGTCAACCCGAGCTTGAACGGCCAATGGAAGAGCCAGGAGCGCAGGCGTCAGCGGGAGGTGTGTTGAGTGAGCTGCAGCAGATCTTAACCGCCTTCACGGCTCGGCTAGATTTAGTGACCGAGCAGAATGTTCTCCTTAACCGGAGGGTGGAGGCTCTCACCGCCAGGGTGGAAGCGCGCGATCAGGGCGCTGCTGCAGCCACTCCTCTTGCTGGTCCTGGGCCCGTAACAGACGTTCCACTGGTCGTTCAATGACCCCCCCCCACCGTCCCCTGAAGCATACATAAGCCCTCCGGAACCGTACGGGGGCTGTGTTGAGACGTGCGCAGACTTCCTCATGCAGTGTTCGCTCGTCTTTTCACAGCGTCCTGTCATGTACGAGTCAGACGCCAGCCGGGTGGCTTATGTTATTAATCTGCTTCGAGGAGAGGCACACGCCTGGGCTACGGCGCTTTGGGAGCAGAATTCATGGCTCCTAACGTCTTATGCTGGGTTTATACGGGAGTTCAAACAAGTGTTTGACCATCCCAACAGAGGCGAGACCGCTTCGAGCGTGCTGCTGTCAATGAGACAGGGGCGCCGCAGCGCAGCCGAGTACGCAGTCGACGTCCGCATCGCGGCAGCGAGGTCCGGCTGGAATAATGTTGCGCTCCGCGCCGCCTTTGTAAATAGACTGTCTCTGGTCCTGAAGGAGCACCTTCTGGCTAAGGAGGAACCGCGGGATTTTGACGGGCTTGTCGATTTAGTTATACGCTTAGACAACCATTTAAATGAGCATCATCGGGAGCAGGCCGGGGGGCGTGACCGGGCACGAGCCGTCCCTCCCCCTTCCGGTTCCGAAAAGGTGACGTCGAACCCACGCTTCACTGCCAGAGAGCTCCGTGTGGCTACAGCTCCCCCTGCTGAGGAGGCTATGGACACGAGCAGGGCCAAAGTAAAAACAAACGTCAGACAAAGGAGGCTGGCCCACGGGGAGTGTTTTGTCTGCGGCTCTTGTGAGCATATGCAGAAGGACTGCCCCAAAACAGTCAAACTACAACGCCCGTCCTTAGAAACTGGGCTAAGGGTGGGCCATAACACGCACGCAGGGAAATCCCGCAAATCTGCACGAATCCCAGTGACGATCCTTTGTGGGGATCTAACCCTTCACGCCCCAGCACTGGTAGACACGGGTCAGAAGGGAATCTGCTGGATAGCAGATGGGCAAAGGAGGTAGGGCTCCCCCTGGTGGCTCTGCCGGCACCATTGCAGGTGCGAGCACTAGATGGCACCCTGCTTCCATTAATCACACATCAGACACCCTGCTTCCATTAATCACACATCAGACACAGCCAGTGACCTTGGTTGTGTCTGAAAATCACAGGGAGGAGATAGTGTTCCATGTAACACCTTCTACCTCTCGAGTGATTTTGGGATTTCCATGGATGGTGAAGCACAATCCCCGGATAGATTGGCCGTCCGGGGTTGTGACGCAGTGGAGCGAAACCTGCCACCGGGAGTGTTTAGGATCCTCGGTTCCTCCCGGCACGACGGCTAATGAGGAGGTCAAAGTCCCCCCCAATCTATCGGCGCTGCCAAAGGAGTACCATGATCTTGCTGACGTCTTCAGCAAAGATCTGGCGCTCACTCTTCCCCCGCACCGACCGTACGATTGTGCCATCGATTTGGTCCCGGGCGCTGAGTACCCGTCCAGTAGGTTGTACAACCTCTCACGTCCGGAACGCGAATCAATGGAGACCTACATCCGGGACTCTTTAGCTGCCGGGCTGATCCGGAACTCCACCTCCCCGATGGGTGCTGGTTTCTTTTTTGTGGGCAAAAAGGACGGCGGGCTCCGTCCATGCATTGATTACAGAGGGCTGAACGAGATCACGGTTCGCAACCGATACCCGTTACCTCTGTTGGATTCAGTGTTCACGCCCCTGCATGGAGCCCAAATTTTCACAAAATTGGATCTTAGAAACGCGTACCACCTGGTTCGGATCCGGAAGGGAGACGAATGGAAGACGGCATTTAACACCCCGTTAGGTCACTTTGAGTACCTGGTCATGCCGTTCGGCCTCACTAATGCCCCCGCAACGTTCCAAGCTTTGGTAAATGACGTCTTGCGGGACTTCCTGCATTGGTTTGTCTTCGTATATCTGGACGATATACTCATCTTTTCCCCGGACCCTGAGACCCATGTCCAGCATGTACGTCAGGTCCTACAGCGGTTGTTGGAGAACCGGCTGTTTGTGAAGGGCGAGAAGTGCGAGTTCCACTGCACTTCTTTGTCCTTCTTGGGGTTCATCATCTCCTCCCACTCCGTCGCCCCTGATCCGGCCAAGGTTGCGGCGGTGAGAGATTGGCCCCAACCAACAAGCCGCAGGAGACTGCAGCAGTTCCTCGGCTTTGCAAATTTCTACAGGAGGTTCATTAAAGGCTACAGTCAGGTAGTTAGCCCCCTGACTGCCCTGACCTCCACCAAGGTCCCCTTCACCTGGTCGGATCGGTTCGTCATTATCTGTGGGATTGGCGTTTGGTGTGACAGCGACGGCTTCGCCTTACACCCCAAACCAGATAAGTGGACTAAACAGGAGCTGCACGAGTGTGTGATTGGAGGTGGAGGTGCTCCCTCCTAACTGTGTGCAGACTGTGGATTACTGAGTGTGCGGACTCACACTCATTCATCTTGTCTTTGCTTTCTGCCAGCAGTACCAGGGTCGACAGCCGAAGACGGAGGCCACCTGGGGAGTCGGGACTTGGCGGCTCCGGTGTTCTTCAGACCGTTGGTGGTGGAAGCCGTGTGGGACGTGGCTTCTCTCTCGTCGGGGGTCTTCTATCTTCGAGCCTGCCCACACGTCACCTGGTGTTAATTGACTTTGCAAATTTTGTGTATTTAGTTGTGTGTTATCACAACATTAAATTGTTACTTTTTGGCTTATTCATTGTCCGTTCATTTGCGCCCCCTGTTGTGGGTCCGTGCTACGACACCTTCCCAACATTGGCCTTGTAAATGTAATTTCCACCACACCATTGCCTTACAATATAAAGCGCCTTGGGGCAACTGTTTGTTGTGATTTGGCACTATATACATGTGCTCTGATGTCACTGTTTATCTCCATAGAAACTACCCAAACAATCTTTCATACAAACTGTTTAAAGGGACATTACAGTGTTGTGGTGGAAATTACGGCAATAGTGTGGGACAACTACATTTTGTTTAAAAAATCACAACAGTTGTATGACACTGAATACCCCAATTATGTTTTGATTATTTTACTGATATTTTATTCAGAGATATTTTAAAACATTAGAAAAAATGTTTCTTTACCATTCATTTTTATCATTGAAGATCAAAAGTCTGGGTGTGGGACACGCACAAAACGGCAATATTTGCATATAATGATGCTGAAAAAAGGTGAAAAAGCCATCATAGACTCCTAGAACAAATTTCTTAACACACTTTCATTGTAAAGATAACTATAAAAGTGTGAAATTTCCCCTTTTTTCTGTTTTTCATACAATATGATCAAAGGACATAATAAGTGCCGTAGTCTTATCACCCATAAGTTGTCATAATGTTTTATGCTTTTATGATGCATTAAATGTAGGCAGGGACAGTGGCCAAATGGTTAGTGTGCAGAAGGCTCCCAGTATTGCTGACCAAATGGCTCCCCCTAAAAATTGGTCCGCCTTTACTGCGCATACGTCATTTCTGAGCGTGAGTACCGATTCACCAATTATTGCCTCGTTTCTGCTTAAAACTGATTTTAAAATGATTTAAGAGGTTTTACTTTGTCATCTGATGGTTGTTAATCACATTATTCCCTGTGATCACTTTGGGTGTAGAGAGTCAGACTCAGAGAGTCAGTTTCAGATGTGCTGGTGTCACTCTCTGATCACTCCCCCATCTTTTATTTTGAAATAATGCTGAATTTATGTGGAAATGATTGTTGTACAAAAGATTCAGATATCTGTCGCTGAGATAGATGATGACTGGAGTGCAGTTTTAAGCAGAAACAAGGCGATAATCGGGGAATTGCTTCTGACACTCCGAAATGACGCATGCACAGTGAAGGCAGGGTGGTCCAAATTTTAGAGGGGACCGTTCAGTCGGCGACACCGGTTCAAACCCCAATCCTGTCATATAATGTGGAGTTGCATCAGGAAAGGACAGCCAGCATAAAACTTGTGCCAAATCAACATGCAGCTCCACCTTGGATCTGCTGTGGAAGCTCTGAGTGGAAAAAACAAGGGAGCAGTTGAAGGGTCTTGCTTTTACTATGATGCATTAAATGTGCCTAAAATATCTGAACAGTACTGTCAGCCCAGTCTCACGTTTTTGTTTTGTTTGTTTTTTTCGTGCTCCTGTGACGAAATGAGTCAAATGTTCGTGACGGGGTATTTTTGTAACTCACTATTACTAACCCTACTCCTACCCCCGACCCTAACCTTAACCATAACCTAATCTTACTCTTTCCCCCCACTGTAACCATAGCCACCACCCCCCCCCACCCGACTTCAGTTTTAATTTCGTGCAGCCATCATGGAATGAATTAGAATGAATTTGTGCTGCTGTGTGTGTGTGTGTGTGTGTGTGTGTGTGTGTGTGTGTGTGTGTGTGTGTGTGTGTGTGTGTGTGTGTGTGTGTGTGTGTGTGTGTGTGTGTGTGTGTGTGTGTGTGTGTGTTTCGTGTGTCTGTGTGTGTGTATATTAGGCATGTAAGTGACTCTCGTCACTGAGAATGATTCAATACGCACCTCGAAGACGCTGGCTCACAGATCTGGCAACTTGTTTCCGACGGATTGTTTGTTGCTGTGACGCTATTCTAAACTTCACACGGTTGTATGCGTTTCTTTTATTTCTGCTTAGCACTCTTCTGGTTATTAATTGTATCTACTCTGAACGTTATTTAACTATAGTCCTGTTGTAATTCGCTAGCAGTTAGCATTCGCTAGTGTTTAGCTTTCGCTAAACACTTTAGCTTTTACTATTCCTACATTTCTAATACTTCTGCTGCTCTTTCAGTGTAACTGTTGTGAACTTTAATTCATTTATTTGTATCTGTGTGAGCCTTAGGAGTGGTTAGCTTATCCATTATTGGTTAGCTTGAGCATGCTTGGCTATACTCTTGAATTTCCTAGTGCGCAAAGTACACTACTTTACCTACTTCACATCATCCATAAATCCTATGTAATGTTGGAAGATAGGGTGGCTCTCTTAGAGAGCCGTGTCCGTAAGTTAGAGCAGCTTCTTAGCGCAGTGGAGTTAGATGTTATGGGCACTCCAGATGAGGTTAATGTTGGGCCGGCTAGTGAGCCCATTAGCATCAGCCTAGAAATGCCGGCTGTGGAGGATGGTTTTCGGACTGTGCTGAGGTGGAGAAGAAGCCCTGTAGGGCTTGGTGCCCGGTTGTGGCACCCCCATCACACTCGCCATTGCGAACTGTGAATCGGTTCTCCCCCTTGGATGTACCTGATGTGAATTCTCCGAGCCCACAAGTGACTTCCACTCCTGTCTCCAGGCCGAAACACCGGACTTTAGTGATAGGGGATTCTATCACCCGCAAAGTCAGGTTACAGACGCCGGCTGATGTTAAATGTATTCCTGGGGCCAGAGCTTCCGACATTGCATCCCATCTTAGGGTGCTGACGCTGCAGAAGGGAAGACAGACGAAGGAACATGACATGAGATATAGTCACATAGTTATTCGCGTCGGCACCAATGATATCAGGATGAAGCACTCAGAGGTCACAAAAATGGACATAGAGAGGACTTGTGACCTTGCCAGAAAGATGTGTCGGTATCGATTAATAGTCTCTGGTCCCCTCCCCTCCCGGGGTACTGATGAGGCGTTTAGCAGGCTGACATCATTAAATAGGTGGCTGGCACAGTTTTGGCAACAGCAAGGCTTTAGCTTTATTGATAACTGGCCTTCGTTCTGGGGCCGCCGTGGCCTGCTGATGCCGGACGGCCTCCACCCTACTGGGGAAGGCGCCGCCATCTTGTCTGCAAACATAGATGGAGCTCTACAGGGAGGGTAACATTAGGAATCTACAGCAGGCCACAGAGCAGGTGATTAGAGACCCTGCAAGGCTTATGACAAATGTGGATGTGGAATCCATTATCTTAGCGGGAAAATTAGTGCAGAAAATCCACTATGGAGATAGTGCAGTTTATCTGCCAGGGAGGGAAATTCAACAAGTTGAGACTGTGGCCTGATCCTGTAGACGTGTCCATTAAAATCATAGAAGGATATGCTTTGTAAACTTAATACCCATTACTATATTGGATCATGTTGAAATTGAGGATGGCTCAGTGGTTGTTCCACTAATAGCAAAGATGTGTCTGCTACCTACAACGCACGTGGAATGTCTCAAACCTAAACCTACTTCTAGGCATCTTATATATGCTACTCTGGAACCACCCCTAAACCCAAACAGTTCAACTGTCAACTCCACTGAGGTCCTTAGACTGGGTCTCATTAACATAAAATCACTGTCCTCAAAATCATTGTTGATTAGTGATTTAATTATTGATCATCACTTAGATATGATTGGGTTATGTGAAACCTGGCTTAAACCTACAGCTGTCCTCCCATTAAATGAAGCCTGCCCACCAGCATATACATTTAGTCACGTCCCTCGTGATGCGAAGTAAGGCGGGGGTGTTGCTCTTATTTATAAATCTCGGTTTAGCTTATTAGCTTTTGGGGGTCACAGATATAACTCATTTGAGCATCTGATTCTCCACTCTGCTCAGGATATTACGCATTGCCAAGGTCAGAAGAATAAAAATCAGCCGTATTACTTTGTCACTGTACATAGGCCTCCTGGCCCATATTCTGAATTCTTAGATGAATTTGGTGCGTTCATCTCTAACTTGTCAACTAGTGCAGATAACATTCTGATCATTGGTGACTTTAACGTTCATATAAATAAGCCTTCTGATCCCCTCTGCAAATCATTTATGGAAATTGTGGATGCATTAGGATTTCGGCAATGCATTCGGGATTCGACGCACATTAGTGGAAATACCCTGGATCTGGTTCTCGCATGTGGTATTGCTGTCACGAATATTGACATCATGCCTCTTACATCAGTGGTCTCTGATCACTCACTTATTAAGTTTACAGTTTCACTGCCATGTTTAGTGAAAGAACAACCTCATTTATCACTGTAGTGATGCATCAACTCCTCAACTAAGACTGAACTAGAAGCTAGACTGCCTGATGTCTTAACCTCACTTTTGACAAATACCCAGTCAGTAGGCAGACTTGTCGATAGTTTAAACTCAGTGCTCAAAACTGACACTTTCACCTGTGTTGAAACCGCATCCCCCCAAACCGCGTTCCTCCAAATCGCAGTCACCTTTGTTCAATGATTACCTGCGTGACCTCAAACATAAAGCAAGAGGTCTAGAACGTAAATGGCGTCGTTCAAAATTAGAAGTATTCCACCTTGCGTGGCGTTATGCTATCTTAGACTATAAGCATGCATTATTGGCTACAAAGCGGACCTATTACTCTGATTTGATCAACAAAAACAAGCATAACTCAAAGTTCTTGTTCGACACGGTTTCAGCACTTATTCATGGACAACCACCTGTAGCTCGCTCTCCTTTTACAGCACAAGATTTCCTAGATTACTTTGAGAATAAAATAGATGACATTAGGTTGAACATATCCCAGCATGCCTTAACCCAGCCACTACACCCTGCTATTGAGGTGGGCGCCACTACTATCTATTACCTAGATTTACAGAATTTGAGAGTATCTCTCTAGACATGCTGACGAAACTCGTAACGTCAACAAAAAGCACAACCTGTTTATTTGATCCTATACCAACAAAACTGTTTAAGGACCTGTGGCCCACTCTTGGGCCGACTGTGCTGGAAATTATTAATCTTTCTTTAACTTCTGGATCTGTTCCTAAACGTTTCAAATCTGCAGTGATTAAACCATTACTTAAGAAACCTAATCTTGACCCTAGTGTATTGAAAAACTATCGGTCGATATCAAATCTACCATTTTGCTCTAAAATTCTGGAAAAAGTGGTGTCACGGCAGCTTGTAGACTATCTTACTGAGAATAATCTCTTTGACCCACAGCAGTCTGCTTTTATAAAATATCATTCCACTGAGACGGCTCTCACTAAAGTGGTGAATGATCTTCTGCTTACAGTGGACTCGGACACCACTACGGTTCTGCTGCTGTTAGATCTCAGTGCTGCATTTGATACAGTGGATCATCATATTCTACTTGATAGGCTGGAGAATCATTTTGGGATTACTGGGAGTGCCCTTGCATGGCTGACGTAATACTTGACCAGTCGTTCTCACTGTGTTTTGTACAGTAACACTACCTCAAACCTTAGTGACATGAAATTTGGGGTTCCACAGGGGTCTGTCTTAGGCCCCCTGCTTTAGTCCCTTTATATAGCACCCCTTGGGCACATATTGCTGCGTTTTGGGATTACCTTTCACTGCTATGCATATGATACTCAGTTATATATGCCGATGACTGCTGGTAATCTCGTTCACATAAAATCCTTAGAAGATTGCCTTGCAGCAGTGAGAAGTTGGATGTCTAGAAACTTCCTACTTTTAAACTCTGAAAAGACTGAAATGATAGTTCTTGGTCCAGTGAGACATCGGCATCAATTTGACCAGTTAACGCTAGGCTTGTGTGTCATACATCACACTGAAGTGAGGAACCTTGGGGTAATTTTTGATCCTTCGTTGTCCTTTGGCCTCCATATTAGAAATATTACTAGGACTGCTTTCTTCCACCTGCGAAATATAGCGAAGATTTGTCCCATCATGTCTATGGCTGATGCTGAGACCCTGATCCATGCGTTCATCTCTTCCAGATTAGACTACTGCAATGTTCTATTTTCTGGTTTACCGCAGTCTGGCATTAGGGCTCTCCAATTGGTTCAAAATGCTGCAGCCAGACTTTTGACACGAAGCAGAAAGTTCAACCACATTCCACCCATTTTGGCGTCTCTTCACTGGCTTCCTGTCCCAGTGAGATCAGATTTTAAGGTTCTGCTACTAGCCTATAAATTTATTCATGGACTAGCACCACCCTACCTAGCTGACCTAATTAAACCTTACGTACCGGCCCGGGCTTTACGTTCTCAGGGTGCAGGACTACTGTGTGTCCCTAGGGTGAATAAGAAGTCTGCAGGTCACAGAGCTTTCTCTTATCATGCCCCTGTTCTGTGGAATGGTCTCCCTGCGTCAATAAAACAGTCAGATTCTATTTAGACTTTCAAGTCCAGACTTAAGATGCACTTATTTCCCTTTCATATGGCTAGCATACTGGTACAGTTTTGTTTTACGCTTTTTACTCTTTTAATTCATGTTATTAGTAATTGGAGCGGGCCGCGGCCTCAACTTCACCTAAATTCTGGGTCTTTTAGTGAAGCTTAGGGCTAGCGGCTGGCGATCACCTTAGTATTTCTTCTGTTTTCTTGTTGATTAATGCTGGCAAATTATACAGTATTTTTTTTTCTTTCTGTTGCCTGATTCTGTTTTTTCTCTGTGTAAAGTGCAGCTCCATCCAGAGATGGTAGTTGTGTTTGTGTTGGTGACCCTCCTGTCCTGTGCACCAACAGCAATTCTTGTATATTCATCCGTGAATTGTTCTGTGAATTATTTCTTGTTTGTGGCATGGCCCAAGCAGAGGGTCACCACTTTGAGTCTGGTCTACTTGAGGTTTCTTCCTCAGAGGGAGTTTTTCCTTACCACTGTTGCTCTGGGGGTTGGTAAGGTTAGACCTTACCTGTGTGAAGCGCTTTGAGGCAACTCTGTTGTGATTTGGCGCTATATAAAGGAAAATAAATTAAATTGAATTGAAATCGATACACTACCAGCGATACGATACATATTGTGATACATGATGATACTGATGATACGATGCGATATGATTCACCCCTGTTCCCAATTCAATGTGATTTAATATGTATTTGATGGCAATTCAATGATTCAATTCCTCACAATGCAGTATGATGCGATTTGGTGCGATACAATTAGGTATGGGTATTGATAAGATTTTATCGATATCAGTGCCATTATTGATTCTGCTTATTGATTCTTTATCGATTCCCCTATCAATACCTCTTGTGAATTTTCTGTGTACTAAAAGTAAGCTTTACAGGTTTTCTATGTCAACAACAACATTAAGTCTTAAAGTAAATAAATATGAAATTTGTCACTGGATCCTTTATCTCTGGACAGAAATAAAAATCAATAGAATCCGTGCATGGTCACTGGATCCTTGATGTACATGATGGATCCTTGATCTCTGGACATAAATAGAAATAAACAAAATCTGTACTTTTTGGAAAAAGCATTTCCTTTCAGATATTGACAGAAATGTACTACACAGACTCTGAGCTGAGCTCAGCTGGCTGTGCTGCACATCAGGATGTAATTCATAAAAAATGAAGGACGTCTCATTTTATGGAAAAAAGAAATACCCCGGGTTGGGTCGGTTGTAGTGTATTGTTTGTATTATAACATTTGGAAAGAGGTGTGTCATTTGATTTAAAATGGTCATTCACTCTGAAGTTATTAATTCCAATCGAAATCTACACAGCTTTTTGGAGCTGTGCACTTAGTCCCACAAAACAGAGGATATTATTATTAGTATTATTATTTCCTTTACCTGATGCAAAAACTTCAGTTTATGCACCAGCTGGTGCTCACGCCAGAGGACTTGCTGCTTCTGAAAACCAGTGAAGCAGAGAACCAGTGAACAGCGGGTTGAAGCACTGCTTTGTTGCTTCAAGCTTCAAACAGACGACTCGGCGAATCTGTGTGCGCCGCGACAGGAAAAACACCTCCGTGTTGAAAACCATTTGTAAAATTCAGGCGGCTTTTGATGGCTTTCAACAAGTGAGTAACTGAGAAATTGTTTAACAGCTTGGGCATGTTCCAACTTGCCCGTTAAGGTTTCCAACGGACTTTTCTAATAGACCTCATATATATATATATATATATACACGAGACGAGGTCTATTAGAAAAGTATCCGACCTTATTATTTTTTCAAAAATCATATGGATTTGAATCACGTGTGATTGCGTCAGACAAGCTTAAACCCTCGTGCGCATGCGTTAGTTTTTCCACGCCTGTCGGTTGCATCATTCGCCTTGTGAGCAGGCTTTGAGTGAGGAGTGGTCCAGCCCCCTCGTCGGATTTTCATTGCCAGGAAATGGCGGAATGATTTGGGCTTTTTTTCCATCAGAATTTTTTCAGAAACCGTTAGAGACTGGCAGCTGGAAACCATTAGAAAAATTTATCTGGCTTTCGGTGAAAATGTTACGGGCTTGGTAGAGAATAAGGAGTGTTACTGTTGCTTTAAGGATGGCCCCCAGCGGCTGTGGGGCGCGCCGCGCTCCGAAGCCACCATCGACAGGCTGAACGACCATTTCATTTCTAAACGGATGGCTGTCTGGATCCGTGACCATCGTGTGCCATTTCTCTGGTTATCACAAGAGCTGGACATCAACCATTTTCCAGCAGATTTCACTTTTAACAAGAGATTTTGTCATGGAAAGCTGAGCAGAGGCTTCGCGCGTCACGATGGATTCGCTACTGGAGCGAGACAAAACCACCTCCGTTTTGATCTCAGGACGGCTTTGAGATGGCGTTCAGACAGCTGTCAAGCATGGCTGGGCCCCCCATCACTCAGTAGCCAGCTGCCAGATGCGGTTTTTGATACGGGCAAACCGGGCAGCTGCCTGGGGCGGCATTTTTTCATGACACATGGGGGCGGTGCAAGCACTTAAAAAAAAAAATCTGCACTGTAAAGTGGTTTTCTATTATGTGTCATATCACTGTGTGTCATTGTCAAATTTGCACCCCTCCCCCCCCCCCGCAGAGCTTAGAAAGTGCACAGATCAGTGAGTAGTGGAAAAGGAAGGGGCGCGGGGGGGGGGGGGGTCCCTTATACAGACAGTAGCGACATGACGACAGTAGCGACATGATGAGCTGGAAGAAAATGGTCATGTGACTCGTGCTGCATTCTTGGGGCCAAATTCGCATTTGCTGTTAAGCTATCTGTGTGTATATCGAGTTTATTTATTTATTCATTCACTGAAAATGCCAGCTTGTTGGGCATTTGGATGCACAAGTACACATACCAAGGGGTTCAAGATGTACAGATTCTCAACAGACAAAAAATTAGGGAAAATAAAGTCAGCTATGTGGGATGGAAGCCGACTTCATAATTGTCACGTAAGTGTGTGTTCGTGTGCTTGTTTGTTGTTGGGTGTGTGTGATTGTACCTGTACATGGATCTGTTGCTCGCTGTGGTTAACTGATAAAAAAAAAATGTTGAAAAGGTTCATTTACTGTGTGCATCAACCAAGAGCCCGCGTGTGTGTGTGTGTGTGTGTGTGTGTGTGTGTGTGTGTGTGTGTGTGTGTGTGTGTGTGTGTGTGTGTGTGTGTGTGTGTGTATTTATTACCATGACAATCCATCCAAAACACGTATCCCATTCGTTGCAAACCAGAAAGCTAAAAACACAATGAGAAAAAGAACCAAGTTGGACATAAACGTACTCCATAAATATCTAAACAGCATCAGAAAAAACACACTGATTGAAAGCTTACCAGCTAACAACCGGACCATCTGTTAGCAGGTTCTTCATGGATGTGAAGCGAACAGGTCTGGCTACAAGCTGTCAGCAGCTTTCATATTTGGGCGATAATATAAATTTATTTATGTATATATAAAATAGCCATATAAAATATGAATTATTAACCTTGCTTGCTCGGTCTGTACAAAAGACACAGAGGTCTGATGTTGTCCTGTACAGACCTCGTACTCTGTTAATAATCCTTTATTATTATTGCTACTATCATGGATAATTACATGTATTCACAATCATCAGTCTTCTCACTTCTTATTTGCTGCTGTTTTTTTTTTTTAAATAAACCGACATCCCTTTATAAGCAATCTGATATTGGAGCTTCGACTCATAGATCAGCTGCTCGGGTGTCTGTGTCATGAATGCAGGCCGAAATTAGTTAATTGGTAACTCATACGTTTATTAGCCATCTTGCTTTGATCAGTGGCGGCGCCAAGGGGGAGCTTGGGGGAACTCAAGCCCACCCAATAATGAGCCAAGCCACCGAAAGTCGTTTGAATCTTCCGAATGGTTTGCACCTGGTTAAAGCCCAGTTTCTGGCAAAATTTGATGCAGTCGCGCTGTTCCAGTCGTTCCGCCATTTCCTTGCAAAGAAAAAAACGATGAGAGACTACACCCATCCGCACACAAAGGCTGCTTACAAGCAAATGACGCAGTCGACAGGTATGAAAAAATTCACGCATGCACGCAAAGGTTCAAGGTTGGCTCATGCAAGCACACAATTCAAATCCATCAGGTTTTTGAAAAAATAAAAAGGTCAGATACTTTTATAACAGACCTCGTACAAATCAGTGGATATTTGTAAATCACCCTCTGTGCATTTGCAAGTATTAATGAGACAAATTTAACTCCATACTCCAAAAATTTAGGTTTCCTAAATATTTATTACAGCCACTCTTAAAATTTCACTTATCTTTATTTATACCTATGTGCAAGTTTACTGAACTTGCAATCATTCTAAGTGATGTGTGTGTGTGTGCATTGGTACCACATTTTAGAGGAGCACGGGTGACTAAATATACCTTGGTATTTATAAAGCAATTTACTATATATTGTTCATTTCGACATTTTGTGGAGCCCCTCCAACTTTTACCCCAGCCCCCCCTCAGCTCCCCCAACAAAAATTTCCTGGCGCCGCCATTGGCTTTGATGCTTGTTAAACCTGCCTCAATATATTGTTTTTATTGAAAATACATATTTTTTTTCCCATCTGAATGATGTGTCAATGACCTCAGCATGTACTCATCAACCTGTCTTAAAGTCTGCTCCAGAAGACAAACTGTGCTTTGCTTGAGGGCACTATGGCCAACACAAAACTTGTGAAAAATCTCCTGTTTTTGTTGTTGTTGTTGTTGTTTTCCTTTATCACGTCAATTTAGAACTCATGAAGACTAACAATGAACAGTTTTCCTTGTTTTACTATTTCACTCTATCTCGCAACAGTTTTTTATTGAAAATACATATCTTTTTTTACCATCCGAATGGAGTCTGTTGTGAAAGTGTAGGAACACGGACCCACAACAGGGGGGCGCAAATGAACGGACAATGGAGAAGGTAAATAACAAGGTTTTACTGTTGTGAAACGTGCACAACCAATACAACAATTGACAATTTGGGGTTAAGCCGAATTCCACTGGTGTCGTGTGGGCAGGCTCGAAGGTAGGAGACGTCCGTCCAAGTCGAACCAGAACCATCCAGATTTCCTCTGCCACCGAACCCTGGAAGTACTGGAACCGCCAAGTCCCGAATTCCCAGGTGGCCACTGCCTCCGCTCGTCGGATCCGGTACTGCTGGCAAGAGAACAAAACACACAGGTGTGGATGCGGCTGCACCCAGTAACACAGAGAGGGGAGAAGCCGTCTCCACCTCACGTCACAATACTGCAGGAAGGTGAGTACTTATCTGAAGCAACGGCTTTGAGTAGACAGCTGTCCTGCAATGCTCAATAAGAAAGGCAATAATACAGCAGAGAATCGTTACCTCTATCTTAAGGCGATATCTCGGCACTGAGGTGGAGACGCCGTCCTGGTGATATACCTCCGTGCTGAGTGGAGTCAGCTGTGTCCAGTAATGGGTGACAGCTGTCACCCTGGCTGCTCTCGTAAGGCGGCAGCGCCCTCTGGTGCCTGGAGCCCGCACTCCAGGCAGGGCGCCCTCTGGTGGTGGTGGGCCAGCAGTACCTCCTCTTCAGCGGCCCACACAACAGGACCCCCCCCTCAACGGGCGCCTCCTGGCGCACGACCGGGCTTGTCCGGATGGCGACGGTAGAAGTCGGCCAGGAGGGCCGGGTCCAGGATGAAGCCCTTCTTCACCCAGGAGCGTTCTTCGGGGCCGTACCCCTCCCAGTCCACCAGGTACTGAAAACCCCGGCCCATTCGACGGACTTCGAGGAGCCGGCGCACGGTCCAAGCCGGTTCCCCGTCGATGATCCGGGCAGGAGGTGGTGCCGGACCCGGGGTGCAGAGGGGTGAGGTGTGATGGGGTTTTATCCGGGAGACATGAAACACTGGATGAATCCGCAGCGAGGCCGGAAGCCGGAGCCTCACTGCGGCGGGATTGATGACTTTGAGAATTTTGAAGGGACCGATGTATCGTTCTTGGAGTTTCGGGGAGTCCACTTGAAGGGGAATGTCCTTGGTGGACAACCACACGTCCTGCCCAGGACGATACTTGGGGGCCGGGGCCCGCCACCGGTCTGCATGTTTCTTCGCCCTCGTCCGGGCCTTCAATAAAGCAGAGCGGGCGGCACGCCACACCCGACGGCACTTCCGTAGGTGGGCCTGGACCGAGGGCACACCGACCTCTCCCTCAACCACCGGAAACAAGGGGGGCTGATACCCCAAGCACACCTCAAACAGGGAGAGGCCGGTGGCTGATGACACTTGACTGTTGTGGGCGTACTCGATCCAGGCCAGGTGGGTACTCCAGGCCGTCGGGTGCGTGGCTGTCACACAGCGTAGTGTCTGCTCCAGTTCTTGGTTGGCCCGCTCTGCTTGCCCGTTGGTCTGGGGGTGATACCCGGACGAGAGGCTGACCGTGGCCCCCAGTTCCCGGCAGAAGCTCCTCCAAACGTGTGAGGTAAACTGGGGACCGCGATCGGAGACGATGTCTGATGGTATCCCATGCAGACGGACGACGTGGTGGACCAGGAGGTCCGCTGTCTCCTGGGCCGTTGGTAGCTTCGGGAGGGTTACGAAGTGGGCCGCCTTGGAGAAACGG
This sequence comes from Thalassophryne amazonica, assembly GCF_902500255.1. Classification (NCBI taxonomy): domain Eukaryota; kingdom Metazoa; phylum Chordata; class Actinopteri; order Batrachoidiformes; family Batrachoididae; genus Thalassophryne; species Thalassophryne amazonica. Next base: position 28,298,559 of record NC_047120.1, on the reverse strand, counting down.
TCCACTATCGTGAAGACGACGGTGTTTCCCTGGGACGGCGGGAGACCCGTGACAAAGTCCAGGCCGATGTGGGACCAGGGGCGATGAGGCACGGGCAGCGGCTGTAGCAGCCCTGAGGTCTTTCGGTGGTCGGCCTTGCCCCTGGCGCAGGTGGTACAGGCCTGGACGTAGTCCTGGACGTCGGCCTCCAGGGACGCCCACCAGAAGCGCTGCCGGACGACTGCCACGGTCCTTTGCACCCCAGGGTGACAGGAGAGCTTAGACCCGTGACAGAAGTCCAGCACTGCCGCTCTGGCTTCCGGTGGGACGTAGAGTCTGTTCTTTGGTCCGATGCCGGGGTCCGGGTCACGGGTCAGGGCCTCCCGGACGGTCTTCTCCACGTCCCAGGTGAGGGCGGCCACGATAGCGGACTCCGGGATGATGGGATCCGGGGGATCCGACGGTTCCGTTTTGACTTCGTCTTCGTGTACCCGGGACAATGCATCCGATCTTTGATTCTTGGTCCCGGGATGGTAGGTAATCCGGAAGTCAAAACGGCCAAAGAACAGTGACCAGCGGGCTTGCCTGGGGTTCAGTTGCTTGGCAGTCCTGATGTACTCCAGGTTCCGATGGTCAGTGAAAACCGTGAACGGCACGGCTGTTCGTTCCAACAGATGTCTCCACTCTTCGAGGGCCTCTTTCACTGCAAGGAGTTCTCGATTGCCGACGTCATAGTTCCGTTCGGCCGGGGTCAACCTGCGGGAAAAATAGGCACACGGGTGAAGGACCTTATCGGTCTTCCCGCTCTGGGAGAGCACCGCTCCTATCCCTGAGTCTGAGGCGTCCACTTCAACCACTAACTGGCGGCTAGGGTCGGGCTGCACCAGAACTGGTGCAGACGAGAAGCGCCGTTTCAACTCCTTGAACGCGGCTTCGCACCGATCCGACCAGGTGAAGGGGACTTTTGGTGAGGTCAGGGCTGTCAGGGGGCTAACAACCTGACTGTAGCCCTTAATAAACCTCCTGTAAAAATTAGCAAAGCCGAGGAACTGTTGCAGCTTCCTACGGCTTGTGGGTTGGGGCCAATCTCTCACCGCCGCAACCTTGGCCGGATCAGGGGCGACGGAGTTAGAGGAGATGATGAACCCCAAGAAGGACAAAGAGGTGCGGTGGAACTCACACTTCTCGCCCTTCACAAACAGACGGTTCTCCAACAACCGCTGTAGGACCTGACGGACATGCTGGACATGAGACTCAGGATCCGGGGAAAAGATGAGTATATCGTCTAGGTACACGAAGACGAACCGGTGCAGGAAGTCCCGCAAGACATCGTTTACCAACGCTTGGAAAGTCGCGGGAGCATTAGTGAGACCGAACGGCATGACCAGGTACTCAAAATGACCTAACGGGGTGTTAAATGCCGTCTTCCATTCGTCTCCCTTCCGGATCCGAACCAAATGATACGCATTCCTAAGATCAAGCTTGGTGAAGATTCTGGCTCCATGCAAGGGGGTGAACACAGAATCCAACAAGGGCAACGGGTATCGGTTGCGAACCGTGATTTCGTTCAACCCCCTGTAATCAATGCATGGACGAAGCCCGCCATCTTTTTTACCCACAAAAAAGAAACCAGCACCCATCGGGGAGGTGGAATTTCGGATCAACCCGGCAGCTAATGAGTCCCGGATGTAGGTCTCCATCGATTCGCGTTCCGGCCGTGAGAGGTTGTACAGTCTACTGGACGGGAAACTCACTGCCTGGAACCAAATCAATGGCACAATCATACGGGCGGTGGGGAGGAAGCGTGAGAGCCAGATCCTTGCTGAACACGTCTGCAAGGTCATGGTACTCCGCCGGCACCGCCTTCAGATTGGGCGGGACTCGGACCTCCTCCTTAGCGTGGGAGCCGGGAGGAACCGAGGAACCTAGACACTCCTGATGGCAGGTCTCGCTCCACTGCACCACTACCCCGGACGGCCAATCGATCCGGGGATTGTGCTTTAGCATCCAGGGAAAACCCAAAACCCAAAGAACTCGATCACCTCCCGGTGGTTACCTGACACCACCAGAGTTACTGGTGGTGTCTTATGCGTGATCGGTGGGAGTAGGGAGCCATCTAGTGCCCGAACCTGTACAGGCGAGATAAGAGCCACCAGAGGGAGCCCTATCTCCCTGGCCCATCTACTGTCTAGCAGATTCCCCTCAGAGCCCGTGTCCACCAGTGCTGGGGCCTTCAGGGTTGAATCCTCATACAGGATCATGACTGGGAGTCGTGTGGCAATGTGGGTGTGTCCCACGTGAATGTTTCGGCCCACCCCTGGCCCAGTCTCTAGGGGCGGGCGTTGGAGTTTAACCGCTCGGGGCAGTCGCTTGCAAGATGCTCACTCGAGCCACAAACAAAACAAGCTCCGTAGGCCCGCCTCCTTTGTGCTCCAGGTGCCCTAAATGTTGCCCTGCTCGTGTCCATAGCTTCGTCAGCAGGGGGAGCCGTAGGCGCACGGAGCGCAGGAACAGAGGAGCGTGGGGAGGGCGGAGCCTGGGCGGAACCGGAAGGGAGAGGGACGACGCGTGCCTGGCCACGCCCTTCGCCTCGTTCCCGACGGCGTTCTTCTAGCCGGTTGTCGAGTCGTATGACTAGATCGATGAGCCCATCTAAGTTCCGCGGTTCGTCCTTCGCCACCAGGTGCTCTTTCAGGACCAGTGACAGTCCGTTTACAAAGGCGGCGCGGAGGGCAGTGCTATTCCAGCCGGATCTCGCCGCCGCGATGCGGAAGGCGACTGCATAGGTAGCTGCGCTCCGACGCCCCTGTCTCATTGACAGTAGCACGGTTGAAGCGGTCTCTCCTCTATTGGGGTGATCGAACACCGTTCTGAGCTCCCGCACAAACCCATCGTATGTATGAAGGAGCTGTGAGTTCTGCTCCCAGAGCGCTGTAGCCCAAGCGCGTGCCTCCCCACGAAGCAGGTTTATTACATAAGCTACTTTGCTAGCGTCAGTCGCGTACATCACGGGACGCTGTGCGAAGACGAGCGAACACTGCATCAAAAAATCCGCGCATTTCTCCACACAGCCTCCGTATGGTTCTGGAGGGCTTATGTATGCTTCTGGGGACGGAGGGAGGGGCCGTTGAACGACCAGTGGAACGTCACTATCACGCGCAGGATCCACGGGAGGGAGAGCCGCAGCGGCGCCCGGAGGGCGCGCTTCCACTTGTGCGGCGAGAGCCTCCACCCTGCCGTTTAGGAGAACATTCTGCTCGGTCATTAAATCCATCCGAGTGGTGAAAGCGGTGAGGATCCGCTGCAACTCACCGATTACCCCTCCCGAAGACGCCGACGCGCCCTGTTCTTCCATTGGCCGTTCAACAGCCGGTTGACGCCCCTCGGGATCCATGACGCTGGCCGAGATATCCTGTTGTGAAAGTGTATGAACACGGACCCACAACAGGGGGGCGCAAATGAACGGACAATGGAGAAGGTAAATAACAAGGTTTTACTGTTGTGAAACGTGCACAACCAATACAACAATTGACAATTTGGGGTTAAGCCGAATTCCACTGGTGTCGTGTGGGCAGGCTCGAAGGTAGGAGACGTCCGTCCAAGTCGAACCAGAACCATCCAGATTTCCTCTGCCACCGAACCCTGGAAGTACTGGAACCGCCAAGTCCCGAATTCCCAGGTGGCCACTGCCTCCGCTCGTCGGATCCGGTACTGCTGGCAAGAGAACAAAACACACAGGTGTGGATGCGGCTGCACCCAGTAACACAGAGAGGGGAGAAGCCGTCTCCACCTCACGTCACAATACTGCAGGAAGGTGAGTACTTATCTGAAGCAACGGCTTTGAGTAGACAGCTGTCCTGCAATGCTCAATAAGAAAGGCAATAATACAGCAGAGAATCGTTACCTCTATCTTAAGGCGATATCTCGGCACTGAGGTGGAGACGCCGTCCTGGTGATATACCTCCGTGCTGAGTGGAGTCAGCTGTGTCCAGTAATGGGTGACAGCTGTCACCCTGGCTGCTCTCGTAAGGCGGCAGCGCCCTCTGGTGCCTGGAGCCCGCACTCCAGGCAGGGCGCCCTCTGGTGGTGGTGGGCCAGCAGTACCTCCTCTTCAGCGGCCCACACAACAGGAGTCAGATTGTATATATTTGCCACTTTTATGTATATACTGTGTATTTATTTGTGTGTATGTATTTCACCTCATTAAATGGTACATTCCATCTTTCACTAAATGAAATATTCTTTCCATTGAAAGAATGAAAATTGTACCAAAATCACAATTAAAAAAAAATGCTGAAAAGAACTATTGCACATTAAATAAAACACAATGGCAAATGCTATGAAAAATCCATGTCACATGACATACCACCCACCAATCAAATGACAAGGATCCACTCAGCCATTATATAATCTTTCATATTTTTGTGTATTAATAACCCTTTACACAGGCGAGTGTCACTTGTTATTCAATATTGAACTTAATTTGTAATTTTTCCTAAATCACGATTGTGTGCCTGAGAGCACTTTGCCATTGTAGTTATAAATAAAAAAGGTCTCATGTTTTGTATCAGGAGAAACACAGAACAAAGCAGATGCTTGCTGCTGAATCAGGCCACAGGCCAGTCGGCTTGGTTTAATTCCACTTTTGTTGCTGCTGCAATGGAATTTTTTTTTTTTTTCCCGAAGCATCCTCATGGGTGAGTTGGATTTTTGTGGTGGAGGGAGGCTGCATTTTAGTGCAGAATATTTAAATTACTTTTATTTGATGCAATGGGTTTCATGTCATATTGCTCTCATCAGAAAACCAATAATTTAACACAATGATTTAATTAAGATCAACCTCCAGCCCCTTGAGCTGATCAGTAATTGGATGAACTAAATATAATGGTTAAGCCACCTTGACACACAAACTTGATCCCCGCACTGGCACACAATTCGTCATGCCAATGAGTAAACTTGTCGTAAAGTGTGCATAAACTGTACGAGGCCCAGTGACATGCAGTGTTTGAGAATAGGTTGCGCAATAACTAGTTCACACAAGTGGCATGGAATTAATGCCTACCAGAAATTTGGATCATTTCAAAATTTTCTTTGTGCACTGGCACGCAGCTGTGCACCGTTACACACAGTTTATGCACAGTGTATGCACAGTGTATGCACAGTTTACAGCGACTTTACTCATTGGCACACAAAATTGCCTGCCAGTGCCGGGATCAAATTCATGCAAGTGTCAAGGTGGCTTCATTTTGAATGCAAATAGTCAATTTCATGGGCAGTTTTATTTTTAGTCAGACAAGTCAGGGGATGGATACATGACCATTTCCGAGTCAGTCAATATATGTTGGACTTTATTTATAATTCTCACTAAGAAATAGAAAGAGTAATGATACTACTGCATAGGGAATCTGTAGTTCTCAAACACTGAGTGTCCGTGCATGAAGGAGGCTAGTGAGGGAAGCTGTGACTTTATTTATTTATTAATTACTCACTCACTCACTCATCTTCAACTGCTTAGCCCAATTAAGGGTCACGGGGGGACTGGAGCCTATCCCAGCAGTCATAGAGCACGAAACGGGGTACACCTTGGACAGGACGCCAGTCAGTGTTTCTGTTTGTTTTTTGTGAAATTACATTTGGAAATTTTCAGTTCTGTCTTCACTGACAAACTAATGAAGACAAATGTTAGAAACTACATTTATATAAAAGCACAAAAGTACAAAAAGCACAAAAGTATTAGATAAGTGTTTAATTTGTTCTTTCTTCAGAGGAATTTGGGCAAATACTTCCTTAAAAAAGTGATACTGTGATACCTTGATAAAATAAATAATGAATAACATAATGCAGATTCACACAGAAGTGGTGACCAAGTGGTTAGTGTGCTTGACTTCAGTGTGGGAGGTTGCTGGTTCAAACCCCACCCCTGCCACATTTCTCCATGTAATGTGGAGTTGTATCAGGAAGGGCATCCGGTGTAAAACTTGTGCCAATTTGAAAAGCAGGTCCACGTTCGATCTGCTGTGGTGACAAGGGAACAGCTGAAAGGTCTTACTTCACTTTTACATAAATAATGCAGACACACATAAAATTTTCAGTCTTAGTCTATACATACATTCACAAATGTTTTTCATGGATACAAATGCAGTATATATTTTGACCATCCATCCATTTTCTATACCCGCTTACCCACTGAGTTGGGGTACACCCTGGACAGGACACCAGCAGGGTCACATATAGACAAACAAACACATTCACACCGGGACACACACCTACAGACAATTTAACGTTTCCAGTCCACCTAACCTGCATGTCTTTGGATGTGGGAGGAATCCGGAACACCTGGAGGGAACCCATGCAAACACAGGGAGGACATGTTAAATATCTACACAAAAAGGACCAGGTGATGTTTTTACCACTTTTACTGAATATGTCACAGTTTTAAATGCCCAGTTAAATCTACACATTTATTTAATCTTATTTTAGTGTGCCATGAGCTTACACTTCCATACTTCTCTTCTAACATTCACACAATCATACACCCAGATTTTCTGTTGTGCATATGGCCTTGATTTTTTTTTTTTTTTTTTTTTAAACATGTACATCTGATGTCCATGTTGGCTTCTGGCTGCAGGCTGGTATTTATGAAGATGACCTCTATGATGGGGCCTGGTGTGCCGGGAGAGATGACCCACTGCAGTGGTTCGAGGTGGATGCCAGGAGGTTAACCAAGTTCACAGGGGTCATCACACAAGGCAGAAGTTCTCTTTGGTCGTAAGTACAATCCATCCAGAAATACATATTTTAAACTGCAGTAACTGTGATTTTTCTTCTCTATGCAAATGTGAACAGACAGCTGAAGACATTCAATATCCACAAGTATTGTAATTTCTGTACAGAGCTAAGACAGAAACCTTTCTGCAGTGAAAGTGGCATTCATTAAGGATATGTTCTGGCTCTGATACTGTTCATTGCTTGCATGGACTGAGTGTTTGGGTGGGGTTGTGGAAACCAGTGGCTTTGGTGTCTTTGTTGGCAAGGAAAGGTTTACTGATGTTGACTTCATGGATGATGCTGTGATCTTTGTGTCATCGGTGGATTGCAACACTTGAGAAACTGAGTGAGGAATTGGAGTGTCTGGGTTGTGATTGTCCAAGATCAAGAATAAGATCCAGGCTTTCAATGACTTCCTGGACTAAAGTGTATGTGACAAAGGCGTTGAACTTGGAGAAACCATGCATTCTCACTCCCAACTCATCACATGGGAAGCACAGTGATTTAGTGGGTCCTGAAATGGAATAGTGCTGCCACATCTGGGCTGGGGAAGCTAAGAGGACACTATAGAGTGCAAAATTGATTAAGAAACTTTGTTGGAGATGACTTGTTTTCCACACTTAAAACCTCTGTACCTCAGAGGGGATGTTGTAAGTTTGTCTTTGCTTTATCACTATTTTCCTGGCAAGTGCTCTGATGAACTTCGGGCACTTGTACTATCTCTTCATCCATTTACAGCTAGGACTAGATTTGCCATCTCCGTGGAGGCAATCCATCCTTACTACACTCCGTATTCTGAACTCCAGACGGATGTTTCGCGCTCACAGTTTCTTTCCTCAAACACCCTCTTTATGGGTACATGGGTACACTGTTAAGTTGTTCTTTTTGAGTTTTTGTTATTGTTCGTCTGTGTGTCGAATAAATAAAATTCATTCATTAATTCATTCATGGAACAAATGACCAAAGGACTGCTCCCCTGTTCTCTACAACCTTGGTGTTTTCAAGTCTAATGTCAATAAACATCTTTCCTTGATATAAAATCTGTCCAGTTGTGCTCTCTGTCACAACTGATGCACATTTCATAATCACAGTCTACATCAGGGGTGGCCAAGTTCAGTCCTCGAGAGCCACATTCCTGATACTCTTAGTTGTCACCCTGCTCCAACACACCTGAATCCAATGAAAGACTCATTAGCAGACTTTTAATGAGCCTTTCACTAAGAGTATCAGGAATGTGGCTCTTGAGGACTGAACTTGGCCACCCCTGGACTACATCATTAGCGTCTTCATCATGTTGTCACTGCCTTCTCAGGATCACCATTATTGTCATTATCAGAACTTACAGCCACATCAGTCATGTGTTTTGTAACGCATAACCTTGCCTTGAGCAGCTCGTAGTCTTGTTCAGTGGCAAACTACTAGTTTAAAAAAATTGTTGTCTCACAGCAAGAAGGTCCTGGGATCACTTCCCCATTGGTCCTTTCACTGTTGTGTTTGCATGTTCTTCCCATGTTAACATGAGTTGCCTTCATGTGCGCTGGCTTCCTCTCACTTCCAAAGACGTGGGTGAGGTGAATTGGTGACTCTAAGCTGACTGAAGGGTAGACCTGTTCAAAATGTCAAATGTTACAAAATCTTTTGGGCCACATGTTGTTGTTCTTGTTCCACTAATAAAATAAAAGATCTGTTACAAATTTTATTGTAATTGGACATTGTTTTAGGGGTCCCCCTCAAAGCAACAATTTTCCCCAACAAGTAATGTAGTATTCCAGTAATTCCAGGAATGTTCTCCTCTGGGTGACCAATCAACCACCACTTTTTGTGATTTGAATCCATCACACGTACATGTAAAAGAAAAATAAGACATCAGAGTCTTCTCCCGTTAGGGTGACGTTGCCTTGCCAGCCGAGGGAGAGGAAAATGTGTCACTCTGTCGACTTCTAAATCTTGTCTGATTGAGTTCAAATTTGGTCTGCACCTATAAAACCCCAACTGGAGCAAAAACAACATGTGGCCCAAAGTCTGTCACAACTTTTATTTTTTCACTATATAACATGAACAGCCCTAGTGAAGGTGTGAGTAAGAGTGTGAATGTGGCCCTGTGACAGACTGGCGTCCTGTCCAGGGTGTACCCTGTCTCTCACCCAATGACTGCTGAGATAGGCTCCAGCTCCCCCATAACCCTTTTCTGGAAGAAGCAGGTATAGAAAACCAATTAATGAATGAACTTGTCACATTATATATATATATACGAGGTCTGTTAGAAAAGTATCTGACTTACACAAAAATGGCCAAAAATGCGCCATGCGGCTCCACCGTGACGCGCGGAATTCCTCCGCACGTCTGTCTCAATGTGCTGAACAAGTGCAGATGTCCACGTCTTCCGCAATTCCTGTGGAAGTCAGATGACGTCCCGGATCAACACAGCGTCCAGTGTGGAAATGAACGGCACATTCCACTGTTACAGGAGTTTTTGTCATGGAAAGAGGAGCGGAGGAATTCCGCACGCCGCGGTGGAGCCACATGGCGCAAAGCAACGCAGTGATGAAGCCTCACAGGACATGTTCTGGCATGTCCAGCTCATACACAATTTCTTAGATAGTCACACAAATGAAAAGCCACCGAAAGCCATCTGAAAGCCGTCCTGTGAGACCAACACGGAGGTGCTTTTGTCCCATGCCATGAGCGGTTCCGTGGCGCATCCCTCCACTTCTCTTTCCATGAAAAAAACTCCTGTAACAGTGGAATGTGCCAAAAAAGTCTTGATGTCCACGTCTTCTGCCAGTTTTGTGGAAGTCAGACGACATCCCGGATCAACAAAGCCTTCACGTTGGAAATGATCTGGTTGTTTCAGCGGGGTGTCAGCCTGTCGATCGGCGCTGTCAGCCTGTCGATCGGCGCTCGGAGTGCGCCACGCTCTCAGACGCTGTGGGCGAAGGACGCAACCGACAGGCTTGGCTGATGCAATCACACGTGATTCAAATCCACATTGTTTTTGCAAAAAATAAAAAGGTCAGATACTTTTCTAACAGACCTCGTATATATATATATAGAGAGAGAGAGAGAGAGAGAGAGAGAGAGAGAGAGAGAGAGAGAGAGAGAGAGAGAGAGAGAGAGAGATATCTGGCCTTATCTGGCCCTTGGTCCCCCAGTTTGCAGCCACTGCTTTAAACCCAAATTATTTTGATTACTTAAATAAAAACTTGCATAAGCAAACAAGCTTTTCAATCTTATCTACATGACACCAAACGTGTCTTTGTCACAAGAGTTTTCTGATCCATAAAGTGTTGGAAATGTGTTTGAACTGATTAAAGTCTCATTCTTTCATGTGTCTTCAGGTCTCAGGAGAGGAAAGATTTTTGCACACTGTAAGCTCATTCATCACACTTGGGTGACAAGAAAAAAAAAACAAAGGACAGGCAGATATGGGATTATCTTTAATAACGGTTGGGCTACATCAGTAAGTGTTTGCTGACAGCCATTTTAGCTGAGTCATGCAGCTGCATGCTGCTAACAATGCCTGGAAAGCTTGTTAAGGCAGGAATTACAGCACAATCAGGTCTCTGTGGCTTCAAAAATACAACACGGTGGTTGTCTTCTCGTCCCTCACTGATTCACCTCATCAGTCCAAATCTCACGAAAGCACAGAGTTTTTTCCTTTCCCCTTCATTTAAAAGCCATCAATACATTACTGCTGCGATACATGTGCTAATACTTAAATAGCTTTTGTTGGGAGGTTTTTACATGAAGTTGGAATCAGGTCATGTCCATATGCAAAGGGTGAACAATAAGCCAATAAGTAATAAGTGGACCATAAATAGTTCACTTACTATTTTTGCAAAAGACAGCACGGTTGTTGTTTTTTATTCCCTTGAACCACTGTGAGATGAGATTTTTTTCTATACCCTGTAGTTACTAAGTTTTAAGTGCTTTTCCTTGGTGGACGTATGCACTCTCTGAGTGCTGTAACTTATTTAATTAATGTGCTGATTCCATTGGTGTGCTTTATTATTACAATTTTTTTTAATACCCTGTATTTGACGAGTAGATGTTTTTACTTGGCGGGATCATACACTCTGTGAGTGCTGTAGTTTATTTAGAGGCTAAAACCACCAACTTGAGGCTGGCTTCAAAAGGGAGCAAGTTCTCATAGTAGCCCATGTTAAAATGTCAAACTTTAAGCCAAAATTTGTCATTTCATTTATATGTAAATTCAAATATGTAAAATGGTCATAACAGTCCCTAGTTGCACAAGCATTTCACAATTTATATTTCTATTACATACAGTATTTTATGATGGCACAATTACCAAGTGGTTAGTGCACTTTGTTTCAATGCGGAAGGTTCCCAGTTCAAACCCCACCCCTGCCACATTTCTCCATGTAATGTGGAGTTGCGTCAGGAAGGGCATACGGCATAAAACTTGTGCCAGAATCAACATGCAAGTCCACCTTAGATCTGCTGTGGCGACCCCGATTGAAAGCAAGGGACCAGCCGAAGGGACTTACTTCTACAAGTATATTGTTAATGTTTTAAAACAAAAATATCATCAAAAATTTCAAGAAGCACATAGAACCTTGATTATTAAACATACATAACAGAGCCTGTTTCATGACATTGTTCCATGCAAATGTTTAAAGATTGGCCAGCAAATGTTGCCATATCTAATTGTATCAAAAGCTTTAAAACACTGAAACATTGCTTCACATTGATTCAGTGGTTCAAAATGCTTTGGTTTCTCCGTCACTAATTTTCATGAATAAAATACATCAACAACCACTAATTATTACCACATATGCCCGGATAGACTTATAATCATGAATGCTCTGATGTTGTGTTTGAGAACCGGAATGTTAATTAACATGCAATGACTTTTAAACGCTCTCCCAAGGTGACCTGCCAACCTCCTTTCCGGGCAAGGCCCTTCAGGCAAGACAGACTGTGTTCAAGTGGCTCCCACATTGCGATCCCTAACATCGTTCATCCTTCTGTGATCTCGGGGTCATTTGACTATATATGTATATTACCCCTGTTGATCAAATCACACTAATCTAGCCCAATTTCCTGAAAATAAAAACATTTATTATATATGAAATGTATTAAATTAATTTACTGAAGCATGAATGTATTTGATAAATAAAATGTACTTTATTATGAATGCAGCCAATAAGTTTGGTTGTATGGACTGGGAAGGGAATGTAACAAAGGTGTGCTGACACTATAGTGCAACAGATGACTTGACACATCTATATTACAATAGAGTGTCCTCTGAGTGCATATGCATGTGTGAGTGTGTTCGTGCATGTGTGCATGCGTGGCTTCGATCACAGAGAAACTGGGGAGAGCTGACATTTGCTGTTTGGTATGCTTATGAATTTTTGGTAAAGGATGAAGGCTGTGAAAACAGAAAGGTGATAGGACTAATATTTTTGGAGATTAGTGATATTAGCTAACAATGGACATTGTGCTACAGTGCACCATGGGAGCTCAGGGTTTGAGAGTTTTAAATGTTCTTATTGTGGTTCATGTTAGTTTAACAGTGTTGTTAGTGTTATTGGTTTATTGTGTTTTTGTAGTTCAACTGCTTTAGTCATTTTAGTTAAGTGTCATGTTGCCGTTACCATGAGTGAGAAAGGAAGTGCGTTTGATGTCTTCTGCCACGTCTATTTGTGGGTGTGTAAAATAAAAGCACCTGCTTGTGGCAGAATGCAGAAAAGGCAGAAAGCTCTGTGTGCATGAAAAAGGCAAAAAGCACTGTGTGCACATGCATGTGTGTGTGTAACGTTGATCACAGACAAACTGGGGAGAGCTGACATTTGCCATATGGTTTGCTTATGTATTTTGGGTCAAGGATGAACGCCGCCAAAACGGAACTTTGATAGAGCTAATATTTTTGGAGAAACTGGATATTAGCTAACAACACTGAACAATTGACATTGATAATTCCATTTTGGATTCACATGTCATTCCAACAGGGGTGGTAAATCATCTATATATTAAAAGTGTGCGTGCATGATTTTATTTAGTAAATTCAATGTAAGTACATAATGTAATTGTAAATATGTTAAAAATACATGGACGACACAAGAAAGTGAAAACATTTATTTCCATTGTGGTCCATTTAAAAATCAAATGACAAAAAAATAGAAGTAATAATAATAATAATAATAATAATAGAGTGTATATGATAACATGAACCTAAACAATTAAAACAATTAAACATAAAAAATGATGTAATTAACAGTAAATAAAAGGGCTTGAGTTGTTCTAAAAACTGTTGTCTAAGGTCTAAGGTTCTAAAAACATTCTGGACTCACACGTCATTCCAACTCATGGAAACTTTGCATAATTTACCACCACTGACAAATGTGAGCTACCTATTTTATAAACACTACCCAATTTAGAGCTCGTGGATCCCCACAGGCTACACACTAGTTCATTTGATTAGTGACTAAACACCGTCAAGCTTACAACATCACTAGTCTGTGCAACGCTTTCTTCCACAACAGCTGTACTTGGTTTGTGAAAGATTTCACACATTAAATTTGAATTATTAGCAACAAAAATAGTTTGAGGTCTTTTATCATAAAGTTTTAGCAGAAAGTAGCGTCACCTCTGGTGAAAAGATGTGGAGATCTTCTCTGAGTTTGAATCATTTGTAATTAAGTCGTTTAAAAGGAATTTTGAGTACAATACAACGAGCCTGAGGAGACACGTATTTGCATTTAAGCTACTGCAGTCCTCTTTTCACTGAGAAAACCAATAACTGCTACAGTTCACATTCTCGCTACAATCTCCTTGCTCTGCCTGGCTGTGTAATACTGTTTGACAACCTTTGGCCTCTGTACTTAATTGGAACGGGTGCTGCAGTCCTCTGGAAACTGCTGCGTAGTTGGCCAACTTGGGAAGCTACTTTATCTGGCTGTGTTTGTAATTTTCCTTCAAGGCCAGCACGAGCTAAGTGTGCAGAAGACACCAGCTCAGAGGCAATTCTTCCACAATTAGCTCTGTCGGGTGTGTAGCTGTCTGTGGTGCTGGCTCAGGGCCCCCTGTCTGTTACGATGCTTTAATTAGCAGAAGTGGGAGTTCTCACCACACTGGACCGACTCATCGCTGATGTCTTCATACAGAAGCCTGGTAGACACATGTGGCACTCACTGCATGGACCCGGCTCAAGTACAGCGGGACTGAAGTTCAACAGCTGCGTCTTATTACAGAGACGTAAAAATATTGCACTATGCTGGTTTGCACAGTCAATCTCTCTCTATGGACATATCTTATATAAACAAAATATACAATGTGCACAATTCAGCCTCTACATAGCACAGAAAGGAGGAGCACAAATCTAAAACAAAAACTGTGAAAGCAGTGAAACCCTCCCAACATCTAAAGGGTTTGATTCAGCACATCATCATTAGTTTCCACTTGACATCTGACTGTTTTCGTACCAGGTTTGTCAAAACAAAACAGAGGAAAAATCTCACTTCTCTTCATGTTAATGAATTGATCACATCACTGGTGTCTTTGTTCTACTCTGTTGGTTATTGTCAGTTTTCTTCTATCTCTCCTGTGATATTTTTCTCTGATTGTTTATCTCATTTTCTGCAGAATTCTCCTCAGTGGTGTTTTTATTTTGATATGAGTGTTTCTTGTGTGTTTCCATGGGCTTTACTTCCTGTTCATGGGTGCCTGGGCTTTCGGTTCACATGGACGTTCATTTTGTCATATATTGAGTCATGCACTTTATCACTGTTCACTGCCCTTCACGCCAGTGCCAGATTGTCTAGCTTCCATAAATAGACAGGTACTGTTCTGTGTGCTGAATTCTTTAGTGACATCAGTTGCAAATAGAGACTGAACGTTTAACATCAGAACGTCAGTGTGGTTCTCTACTCTGGGGTCCCATGTTGCATTCCACCTGTTACAACCTGCTTGGTGAGGTTGAAAGATCAACCAAAAATGCTCAGACTCAAAGAGGAGTAATCTGGATTAAAGATTAGGATCAAAGATCAACAATCAGAATCAAAGGTCAGGTTCAGATATGAATAATCAGGATTACACATCAGGATGAAATATGTGGCTCAAAGGACACCAGTCAAGACCAGTCATTGGTCAGCATTAAAGATCAGCATTCAGGGTCAAGGCCATAGTCAGTTAGTTCTCAAATTCATTCACATGTTATCCCCGTGTTTCCTCCCAATTCCACAGACATGAAGTTTAGATGAACTTGAGACAATAAACTGACAGTTGGCACGAGTGGGAGTGTGAATGTGTTTTTCTGTCTACTTGTAGGCTGGCAGACTGTTCAGGGTGTATCCTGCCTATCACTCAGTGACCATGACAATTATTTGGTTTAGAAAATGAAGGAATGATTGAATTCAGGATCAAAGATCAGCAACAACTATCAGACTCTAAGATCACAATCAAAGATGAGTAGTGATTATCAAACATCAACATCAATGATCCAGGTCGAGGTTCAGGACAAAAAGCTCAATGATCAGCATTAAAAGTCAGCATTCGGGATCAAAGATCAGCAATTAAGCTCTGAGGTCAGGATCAAAGATGAGTCATCAGTGTCAAACATCAGAAAAAAAGATCCTACTTAATGTCAATCAGGACCAAATGCTCAGACATCAGCCCAAGTTCAAAGCTGCAATATCGAGCTAGAAATCAGATTGATTTAGGTTTAGATTTAGGTTTCTTTGATGACAAGGTAAAGTTTACTGATCTTTGTGGAATCACTGGATACGCTGATGGCAGCACTTTACAAACCAAGTCTAGTTTTGTGATTGTCCAGGATCAACACAGAGATCAAGGCTATTAATCATTTGTAGTGATAGCCATCCTAGGATAGTAGATACAGAATTGCCAGGTACACAGTAAAATCACCAGTGTAAAATGAACACTGACAGTGTTAAATTAGCACTACCAGTGTACATATGGTCCTACTGTGGTCAGAGTGGGACTATATGTTCACTGTCAGTGTTAATTTACACTGGTGATTTTACTGTGTAGAGGTCAATGAAGGACACAGGGGTAAAAATCTAAAAATGCTCCAGTGAATGTCTGATTTTAAAGATTCCAAAAAAGTTTGAACTATCTATGATGGAATACTGTGGAGGTATGGGGTTAAAAATAACAAAAATAGTGACAAAGGTCAATTTTAGTTTGACCTCTGTAGAAACTGAAATTGACATTTGTCACCATTTTTGCTGTTTTACCATACTCAGATTGCTATCCTATATTTTTGTGTGGACCATGGTAGATATTTTAAATGGTACTGAAAAGTTGCTGGACCCATGTACTATGGTGATGACTATATGTCTTTGGTTTTAGGTCTCTTTGAAGGATCTTTGGGTACCACTGACATATGGTACATTTATCAGGGCATGATCCAGCATGCAGGTGTATAGTTATTGAAGACCCCAACAACTGGAGAAGCCAAAGGGAGTGCCCACATTTCACCTGGCTGTGGCAGATAGTTACTTTTTAGAGGTGGAGATGGACCAGTTGTCTGTCTTGGTACTTGCCATCCAAGATTCAAAGTGGTACTGTGCTGTGACAGATTTGACAACACACAGCACCAGCGAGGTTGGGTCTACAGTCCTTTAACTAACATTCAAAGGCAACACACCCTCCTCTGGGGGTTGGCAGATGTATGTGTCATACTGTGAGAATTAAGTTGGTCTGGATGTCACCTCTGTGCTCCATTTGCATTGAATTAACCTTACAGGATGTTTCCTTTCAGTGGTCATCACCTGATTTTCTTATTATGTCCACAGGAGTGACTGGGTGACCTCCTACAAGGTCATGGTTAGCAACGACAGCCACACCTGGATCACAGTGAAGAATGGCTCCAAGGACTTGGTAAGTAATGGGCATCAAATTTAAATGAAATCTGATTCTTATACAAGCATCCTGATGCATATCCATGAAGCAGTTACCTCTTTTCACAATGTCAAGAATCTCTTTGCTTTAACCTTATTACTCTTGCTGTAAACCACCTGAACAGGGACACTTGTTTAGCTTGCCTGGATCATGATGGAAAAATGAGTTCTACTTCAAAAGTAATTACAAATGGTGATAGCGATCTGTGCTTATTCCTAAACTTAATGAGACATTAGGTGACAGTAAATAATGCTCACGCTGAGAACCTGATTGTGGGAGTTAAGTCTCTTCTCTCTCTGTTCTGTAGCTGCTCTAAGGTAACTATAACTAGAAGGGCACTCAGAGAGCAAACAGCTCTGCAAAGACACAGCAGTTTTGTATAAATTAAGTTGAGTCCAAAACCAAATTCTGATCTTACGTTCACTCGACTCAGCCTCCCCTTTCCAAAAAGGCCACAACCTCGGGACTCCCCCCGAGCTCGCAGCTGTGTGGGATACTGCTGCGGCCACCCCACACTCATATTGCCTCAATTCGGATGACGGACTGTCTTAAAGTTTAGCATACATAAACAATCAAATGTACATGTGCGGTCTGAGGTGACTGGGTGTGAAGATAATTTTGTTGCACTTGTTGTAACTTTGTTGCACTTGTAATGACAATAAAATCTATCTATCAATCAATCAATCAATTTTTTTTATATAGCGCCAAATTACAACAAACAGTTGCCCCAAGGCGCTTTATATTGTTAGGCAAGGCCATACAATAATTATGTAAAACCCCAACGGTCAAAACGACCCCCTGTGAGCAAGCACTTGGCTACAGTGGGAAGGAGAAACTCCCTTTTAACAGGAAGAAACCTCCAGCAGAACCAGGCTCAGGGAGGGGCAGTCTTCTGCTGGGACTGGTTGGGGCTGAGGGAGAGAACCAGGAAAAAGACATGCTGTGGAGGGGAGCAGAGATCGATCACTAATGATTAAATGCAGAGTGGTGCATACAGAGCAAAAAGAGAAAGAAACAGTGCATCATGGGAACCCCCCAGCAGTCTACGTCTATAGCAGCATAACTAAGGGATGGTTCAGGGTCACCTGATCCAGCCCTAACTATTAGCAAAAAGGAAAGTTTTAAGCCTAATCTTAAAAGTAGAGAGGGTGTCTGTCTCCCTGATCTGAATTGGGAGCTGGTTCCACAGGAGAGGAGCCTGAAAGCTGAAGGCTCTGCCTCCCATTCTACTCTTACAAACCCTAGGAACTACAAGTAAGCCTGCAGTCTGAGAGCGAAGCGCTCTATTGGGGTGATATGGTACTACGAGGTCCCTAAGATAAGATGGGACCTGATTATTCAAAACCTTATAAGTAAGAAGAAGAATTTTAAATTCTATTCTAGAATTAACAGGAAGCCAACGAAGAGAGGCCAATATGGGTGAGATATGCTCTCTCCTCTAGTCCCCGTCAGTACTCTAGCTGCAGCATTTTGAATTAACTGAAGGCTTTTTAGGGAACTTTTAGGACAACCTGATAATAATGAATTACAATAGTCCAGCCTAGAGGAAATAAATGCATGAATTAGTTTTTCAGCATCACTCTGAGACAAGACCTTTCTGATTTTAGAGATATTGCATAAATGCAAAAAGGCAGTCCTACATATTTGTTTAATATGCGCCTTGAATGACATATCCTGATCAAAAATGACTCCAAGATTTCTCACAGTATTACTAGAGGTCAGGGTAATGCCATCCAGAGTAAGGATCTGGTTAGACACCAGATTTGTTTCTATCTATCTATCTATCTATCTATCTATCTATCTATCTATCTATCTATCTATCTATCTATCTATCTATCTATCTATCTATCTATCTATCTATCTATCTATCTATCTATCTATCTATCTATCTATCTATCTATCTATCTATGTCCACCAATGGACCAATGTACAAATGCAGACAGTCATGGGGCCCTAAAAAGCCACCTTTGATCCTGATTGCTCACCTTTATTTCTGATTGGCAGCCTGTGATCCTGATCCTGAACATTCATCCTTTGTGCACATATTTAACCCTGTCCCTTGCCCCTGATTGCTCGCCTTTGTTATTGATTGCTGATCTGTTGTACTGATCTTTGTTCCTGATTACTCATCTTTGATTCTAATCTTTGATCCTGATCACTGAAATTACTGTTGATCCTGATTGCTGAACTTTGAGTTTGAACACAAACCTTTCAGTCTGAGTCCTGATCTTTAATTGTGATATTGCTTTCAGATAAGTGATCTTGGATCATGATCAAACTTTGTTCCTGATTGCTGACCTTTGATACTTATCACTCATCCTTCTTCCTGATCTTTGATCCTGACTGAACTTAGATTCTGATTGATGCAGTCATTAGGATCAAGGGCACAATTTAGAACTAGAAATCGGGGGGACAAAGTATGAGGCTATCAGTCTATGCAAGCGAAATTATGTTCAGTATGAGTGTTGTCATTCGCGCCACTTCGAAAATTAAATTCATGATAAGTAATTTATCCTAAACTTATGATCTGTTGTTTTTTCAAACTTATGCAAAAACAAATCTTGAGAAAAAAATACAGTATGTGATAGTTAATAATTATTAAGAGCCTTTTTCGTTCATATTTATGAATACATTTTACCACATTGCTGTTGTTTTTTAATGAAAACTCAACCTATCATTCTTTTTGAGTTCTACACATGTGGTGATACCTTATTTACACCAGGATGTTAATAAAATCAGTGTAAATCAGAATAAAGTACTTATATCCACAGTTTCAAATTGTATAAGTCAAATGGTGTCCAATTTATGGTCTTCTCAAAACATTAAAATTACTGTTCTGGATGCTCAGAATGCATCTGAGCTTATCTATTGTAGAACCCGTTGGCTTCTGGGGGCGTAAAGTGCCCCCCAGACCTCCGGCCTATGGGCTTCGGCCCTGCGGGCCTCGCACTTTTCCCCCCCAATTTCTAGTTCTATATTGCGCCCTTGAACGGAAATATTATTATGATCATTTTCTGAGCTTGATCACAGATCTCTAGTTTTAGTCATTCACATATTCTGTAGATCACTGAACATTGTCCCTTAAAAAAACAAAGAAAACAAAAACAAATGTCTGAAATGAACTGAAATGGCAGCTCAAACTGCATCCACACTATACTGACCATATGAATGTGTTTGCCTTAGTAGATCTTCAGGGGCAACAGAGAAAAGGAGATCCCTGTCAGAAACATGTTCCCTACACCTCTGGTGGCCCGGTACATTCGAGTCAACCCTCAGTCTTGGTTTAACAGCGGCAGCATCTGTATGAGAGTGGAGATCCTTGGCTGTCCTATGCCAGGTGACGGGTTTGTATAGACCTCCAAAGCAGATACATGATTTATTCACCCCAGTGAAAGGCCCAAGTTTCAAGATTTTAAGAGCAGATCATGGATAGCTCATTAAATATGAAATGCTGACTGCATGGAGGCTTGAAATGTAGCTCCATAAAGTTTCGTCCTGGTACTTTGTGGGAGATGGCAGATAAGGTGCAGTCTGCTTAGATTTATAGCCATTAGAAAGAACATCAGTGGCAAACGTCGGAGCAAAAAATGTGGCCCATATTTAAAAATGTCCCCTCCGTAGCATGAAGGGGATGAGAGTCTGCGACTCCCACCTGGATGGGATGCCATCCGTATACAGATTAAGGCTGGTTCCCAAGCTGAGTTGACTGAGACACAATAGGACAGGTAGTGTGAGTTGGATTCAAACCCAGAGCCCGGTTTCATAAAGCAGTCTAACCTTGTTTAGTCAACTAGACTCAGTCAACTAATCTTTTGACATTAGTCATTGCACAAAACGCTTAGTCAGCTAAAATTTTGCGTGAGCCAACTAAAATTTTTAGCCTGCTACAGAGGAGGCTAATCTGATTTTAGCTGACAAAATGTCAATGTCTTACCTCAAAAAAGGCAGCTATCATGTACCACATCTTGATGGAGTGGGAAGGAAGGAGAGCCTTGTGGCGAGAACAGGTGTTCCTGGATCGGAATAATCCACTGTGGAGATGTTTACGGACGGAGTAGTTCAACAGCGATACTGCTTCTGTCTGCCTCGGCCATAGTTGTAGCAGATGACCAACCTGGAAGTAAACAAAACTCTCGCGTATTGCAGATGTTTCTTGACAATGGCACTCATGAGGCCACTTATGCCCATGAAAATCATCAACTAACATTAGGCGGCTAATCTACAAGTTTAGCTGTCTATATGAAATGTTGATTACATGGCTAATGTTGGGCAACTAACCTTAGTCAATTAAGTAAGTTTAGTAGACTAAAAGATGGAATGGACGCCTGCATGGACTCTCGTCAATTGTTGTTGTGTTGTCTTCTGTATTGTAACCCTTTTTGGTAGAATGGTTTTAGCAGAGGGTCCACCTTTTGAGTCTTGTCTGCTTGAAGTTTCTTCCTCTATTTCATCAGAGGGAGTTTTTCCTTACCACTGTCACCTGTTGCTCTAGGGGTTGGTAAGGTTAGACCTTACTTGTGTGAAGCGCCTTGAGGCAGCTTTGTTGTGATTTGGTGCTATATAAAATAATTAAATTAAATTAATTAATTGAATTAAAAGATTAGACTGCTTTATGAAACCGGGCCCAGGTCTACATATTGGAAGGTCAGCTTGTTTTCCACTGAACTACCTGCTCTGCATTACTAGAAATGCAAGATAAAAAAGCTTGACAAAAGTTTACAGTTTATGACAAGAGCCACCGACCTGGATTTGATTCCTGGTCATGCTACCTGGCTGCGTTCATGAACACTTCATTTGCATTGTCCAAGTTGACCCACCTGTAAATGGGTGCTGACCTTGCCTGGGGAAGTAACCTGTAATGGACTAGTGTGACGTCCAAAGGGAGTTATATGTAGACCTTCTTGTGCTTCATACTACAATATCCAAGGATAAGCGCAGACACCAACTGGCCTATAAAATGTAATAAGATATTACATTTGACTTTGCTGTCTGAGTAATATTTGCATCAGCCAACAAGGAAAAGTGTTATGTGTCGGACGCAGCTCGGAGAACCGACCAGCGTTTGAAGGACCCAGTATGAAATAAGCAGAGCACGGTACAAAGGCTAACTGAATTTAATACATAACAGTGATACATAAAGAACAAAGTGCGGTCTGGCGTGGTGCGCTCCCAGCAGCGCTAACGGTCCGGAGCCAGAAGCTGTTCGGACCCAAGGACCCCGCCGACACCCCCCAGGTGGCCGCAACAAACCGAGTCTGTGAAAGAAGGAACCATTATGTGAGTCCACACTCTACACACAGAGAGAACACTTAAAGGTGTACAAACAGCAAACACTTCCTGGCTTGATTACTAATCAGCTTCCCAACCTGCAGGCATGGAACATCCAGTTCACAAAACTCCACTGCAGTGGAAGCCGATACATGACTAACGTACAGCTAGTATAAAAAGGTGTGAGGGACACCACATTTACTGACTGTATAAATGTTAGTCACAAAATCTAACGTACCTCAGGAAGTGTGCTGACGAGCGTGAGACCTCACCCCCTCCTCTTTCACAGACCGTGCATCAAACCTGGACGTTCTCTGCATCCACTGATGATGAGATGGCTCCCGAGACGACGATCTCACCCGTCTGGTCACAAGGTCGGGTCTCTGGCCAATACACACTGCATACTCCAGTCTTAAATGCCACCATGTTCCAATCCATATAGATGCACCTCAGCTGTGAGTCCTGACGAGCCGCAGGTGATCAGGGTGAGGTCCTGATAACCTCAGCAACACAGCCACTCAGTCCCACATGCAAGCCACCTGGAAGGAGAAACAAAGGACAGAAACAAAAAGGCAGCCAGGCCCCCCCAGCCATATAACAAAAAGGGCAGTATGTTCTCAATGTTATGTCAGTATCTCCCAATGGATGTTTCTTTCTTTGGCTTCCTCCAAGATGAATATAATTGATCTAATTTTTTCGGTGTTCCAGTTCAAATTTTGGATATCAATAACTGCATACTGTTTGATTTCCCACAGACCCTAATAACTATTACCACCGACGTAATGAAGTCATAACAACAGACGACCTGGACTTTAAACATCACAGCTATAAAGAAATGAGGCAGGTAAGATACAGTGAACACAAAACAACTGTAGAGCTCAAAAGCAACCAAAGCACCATGCGATAACCAGTGAAGTTGTAGTTTTGTGTGAACAAATCATGCATCAGCAACCATATCTGAAAAATGCATCACAAGTGTTGTTTCACTGTTTGTTCCTATAGTTTGCACAGAAGAATGCAGTTCTGTTTTTCACACTAGCAATAATGTAGGGCTTGGGCAGCACACATGTAGCGTGAGTGAGTAGCATTAAATACATTTTTGTGTTGCATGTTATTAATGTCCATACAATTCATGTTGTAAAAGAATATAATTAGAATGAATGTATAAATGTTGCAAAACATAATTGTCCTCTAACAATAATATTGAAAGATCTCTGAGGGCCCTTCCCACCCCTGCACAGTTGTACAATGGTTTATTCCAGACCCGCACGCTGCCACACACACACACACACACACATACATCCCAAACAGGATCTCACAGAAAGAGGAGGTGTTTAGTAGTGCTGAAACAACTAATCGATTTAATCGATTATTAAAATAGTTGTCAACTAATTTAGTCATCAGTTAGTTGTTAAATAACTTTGTTTTACCGCATATCGTTTCTTCCATATAAATCAACCTATCTGCGGCTTTGCTTTGAACCTTGAACCAATCGAAACAGTGATTCGCAGATCGAAAGCAGTGATTTGCAGATCGAAGCAGTGCTTCGATCTGGTGCTTTGTTGATTCAGTGTTTTATTTCGCTTAATTTTAATTTTTCCCCACTAAAACCCCAAAGAGCATATGTCTGTGAGTAATATTCACCTTTTTATGTTAATCTGACCTGTTATGGTCTTCTGAAACAGTTGATAGATGTATTTTATAACTTAAAAACAGGACCGATGCTAACGCGTTAGCATGTCTATGGCGTTTTCAATTTTAAAGTTAGCATTAAGCTGTTGCAGTTGTCAGCACATTTGTTTTCTGTATAATAATTCATGGCTCAGCGTTTGTTGTCGTAAAAGAGTCAAATGTATTACAAATTGTAATATTTTATTCATTTATTTTTATTTATATATCAATAATAATAATAATAATAATAATAATAATAGAAATAACAATAATAGTAATATAATAACTAATTATGCCACAATACAGTTTTAGAGAAACAGACAAAAAGAATCTGATAAAACAAAACAGAAAAGATAAAACCAACTAACAATGAACATAAATAAATATAGAAATAACTGTTTCCTGTGAACACCTAGTGACTCTTAAACCTCCACTTCATCCCTGTTTTATTTAAGTTTAATGACAATTTGTTTCGGTCAAACCACATCTAAGCTGTGTTTTTACACAGGAAAAAAAATCAAATGCAGTAAACTGCACATTTGTGTCTTTTTCATGAAAATATCTTATTAAATATAACATATTACACTTTAGTCAGGCCTTTAAAATACTTATGTGGACTCTTGCTGTAATATGTTGTCAGTGGTTGAGATAGTTACTGTAGGCATCTAAAAATGCTCATAATCGGGTGAAACCTGATGGAAATCTCTTTGTGGTGTGTCGGTGATGTATGTATGTGCAAAATAAAACAAAACACTACTCCAGGTATGTTTTTGACGAGAATATAACATAGCTTTATTACAAGGTCAAACGTTGATGTTGCGTGATAAAGGCCTTTTAATAATAACTCAAAGATATAATGGCAAAACTCACATGTAAGTAAAAAAAAACAAAAAACGATTAATCGAAAAAACAATCAACCGATGAACTGATTGGTAAAATAATCGTTAGTTGCAGCCCTAGTGTTTAGGCTGAAATAAAATATGTCTTTCCTAAAAAAAATCAAAGTCTGGATTTCAAAAAAAGAAGAGAAAAAAGGACACGGAAAGAAAACTAAATGAGGGAAAACAGCTGCTAACCAAATTCTTTGAAAAGAGAGGTGAGCTTGAAAGCTAGCTATATTGAGTTGGGGGGTCTGGGGGACCAAGTTGCACAATTTTCTAGAAAAATGGTGCAATTTGGTGCATTCCTGTGCATTTTAACAGACAGAAATGCACCAAATTGCACCATTCCCATCTGTTAAAATGCACAGGAATGCACCAAATTGCACCATTTTCTAGAAAAATGGACCCCCCAACTCAATATTGCTCCCCCAACTTTAAAAAGGGTCTGGCTCCCAGGTGTGATATAAGGTATACATGATTTAGACCTGGTTTGACTACACATTACAAATTTGGTGTTTGCGTTAATAAAGAACATAACAGTGGGGGGGGGGGGGGGGGGGGTGCTTCAATATGGCTAGTACCTAGGGCCCAGAATTTGGTGCTACCCCCCTGCAGACGGTAAAAAACAGTAAGTGCTGTCAGCTTCTAAATTGCCACATTAAAAAGAGAGATTACAAAGTTGAACTAATTAGTTCATGATGGAGCCCAACCGGTATATCGATTGGCCAAAAATATTGGCCAATATGAGCCTTTTGCAAATATACTGGTAGTGATGTTATTTTTGCCAATATGAAAACTTTTATTTCACCAAATAAACAATGCAAATAAATAAAAATAAAACACTTTGGCTATTGGAAATAGTGTCATTACATAGTTTTTCAAGCAGAGAGCACTCTCACTGCATTGTTTACAATATTGTGAAGTATGGTTGGGACCACTATCACCCCTTGGCCACATTAGCTATGGGTAAAGCATCCAACTGCCATTCATTTTCAATCAGAGTGGGTGTTTTGCAGCAAGAAGAGACAAATGGTGACTATACTGCCAGCTAGTTGTGGCCAAAATAGACGAGAAGTCTAGTTAATGCAAACACTGAACAGTGTGAGAAGACAACTGCCAAGCCAAGTAAAGGCAGCATGATGGTTTGTTATATTTATTGTTATTTTCAATAAATTCTATGTTTAAACTGTAAAAAATCAAGCTTCAACTGTATTTCTTTGTCATAAGGGTTCGATAATCACTGCCATGGTTGATGTATATATCTGCAGATGTAATGGTGTGGTAAATTTTTTATTGCCTAATATCGGTATCGGCAGAAAATCCACATCGGTCAGGCTGTAGCTCATGGTGACCTTTCCTTAAAGCATCTTTGTTTTGCCTCTCTAATATCCCATAGTCGTGTCTGATCTGTCCCTCGTGTTAACAGCAGCAGAGTCATGGTAGGAGCATGAGTAAAAAGACTATGCCCAGTATGTGGATAAATTCAAGACAAAATATATAACAGAACAGGAAGAAAAAGCAGGAATAAAAGAAAAAATAGAATGTGTAAATGTGGCTGGTGAAAAAACCTTTCATTGTTTTGTGGTTAGTGCAGATGTCCTGATCCACTGCTTTGAAAGGTTTTGAAACCTTTGAAACACCCATGTGTCAAACATTGTTCTTGAGCTCACAAGAAAATGAAACCAGGACATCACAACATGAGGCAAACTACTCAATAAAATGGTAAAGTAAAACTGGAATGATACAGAAATTGTGGCTGGGGATGATGCCAAAACATTCTGCCATTGCTGCAAATTAGCAGTGGCTAAGATGAAACGCTGCTCTGAAAAGGTCTGAAACCTTCTTCTTGTAGTTAACTGATACACTGCAACTCACAGCAAATGCACACTGCCACCTACTGTACTGGAGTGTGCAGGCAGGCTTAGCAAAATATCTAATATACGTATATCGCGGACATGAACGAGCAAAGCTCGTCAGCATCTCACTGTGTCATTTAGGTCCTTCAGATTTCTTTTTGAGTAAATACTTCAGGGGAGCATTAGCATGGCGAAAACCTCTCAGCTTCTGAGGGGCTCCGCCCCCCCCCCAAAACCCCCTCTTTTTAAGCATTTTCCTTATTTTGCCTTTCATCTTCTGGAGGGGCTCTGCATTATTTGCGTGATCATAAAGAGTCCAAAAAAATATAGTTTGGACAATTTGTGATTGAATGTTATGGAGTTATGAGGTAAAAGCAGCAACAATGGTGACAAAGGTCAGTTTCATGTTGTACAGGGGTCAAAAGTTAAAGTTGCTCCATTAATTTTGCTTCAGCTGTATTTGTGCTGAATTTGATGCTTGTATCACCATTTGAAGGGTTGTTTCAGTTATCTGCTGCACTAATAAGCCAACAGAGCATGAACCAGCTGCTGTCCATTAACTTAAACGTGTATATAAGGCAACCCGAATTAAAGGAGAAATGCTGCTTTTAACAACCTGGACTTCATTTCTGGCATAAAATACAGTCGTTTACTCACCAATATAAGTTTGGTATGATTAGAAGTCCATAGTTCAAACGACGTCTTCAGTTCAAATCTGAAGCAAACATTCTTCTTCTTCTACTAAAGTGGATTAGAACTTTTTGTGGTACACACCACTAATTACTGGACAAGAGGAACCTAGCAGTCAATGTGACTCACTAATCTGAAAATGCAGGTCTTTCAACCTGATCTGCGGTGCTGTGACATGTCAATCATCTGTGTCCAATCAGATTTCATGGGAGTCCAGTGAAACCCCGGCCTCCGCTCTAGCTCCACCGATGCCAGGAAGTGTTCAACATTTGACATTTGCTGTTTCACTGTGATTGAAAATTTGGCACTTCCTGTTTGATGGTGAGCTTGCCACTGAGCTCCTGCGAGATTCCATGGGATCTCATCTGTCAATCCAGGAAGTGTTTGACATTTGAACATTTCCTGTTTTACTGTGGATTTGAAATTTGGCACTTCCTGTTTAGGACGCCCTGTACCATGAGCGAGCTTTGCACCGCTGCGCAATGCTTTGCTCATATAATAATAATAATAATAATAATAATAATAATAATAATAATAATAATAATAATAATAATAATAATGAGAATAAATTCTTTCAATTGAGTCTGAGCCTTTAAGAAAGATAAAGATAAAGGCAGTGGGTGTCTTCTTCTGCAGGCCTCCTGTCCTGGACTCCCAAAATTTCCTGAATATTCATATTGTTAATTGTGTTTGTAGCATGGCCCAAGCAGAGGGTCACCCCTTTGAGTCTGGTCTGCTTGAGGTGTCTTCCTCAAATCACCTGAGGGAGTTTTTCCTTACCACTGTCACCTGTGTGCTTGCTCTAGGGGTTGGTAACGTTAGACCTTACTTGTGTGAAGCATCTTGAGGCAACTTTGTTGTGATATTGAAATTCATAAATGGTGCCACAATATTATGCTTTTGTTTTTCGAAGGCATCTTCTATTCTTGCTTTGTTTCTTTCTTTGAAACATCATTAGTGCTTTGAACATTGTTTCGGAGTCTGCATGAAAAGGAACACATCGAATGCTGTGCTGGCACCTGAACACTGGAACCTCCTGGACAGTTCAGGAAGGTACTCGTACATCCATATCAAATTATGAATTTTAAATTAAAAGACTATACCGTCAGTATTATAAGCATTGTCAACTGGAAGCTTTTCTCTGTCAAATGATGGACCACAAATGTTCCAAACTGCTTTTGTAACCTACATAGACTCTATTTATTCTTTATAAATCAGCAGCTTTTCTAGATGTGACAACAAGCAACAGTGCTTTAGGTTTATTAAATGGACTTTTTGCTTTTCTAGCATTGCAGCTGATGTGTGTCACGCAGGTTGCCCAGACTCAATAGGCTTTTACCACAAAAGGAAGGACTATTTTTAACCCTCAACACCTCAGGTGGATTCACCCTTGACATTTCTTTTCTCTGAGTCGG
The DNA here is from genome assembly GCF_902500255.1 of Thalassophryne amazonica. Taxonomy (NCBI): domain Eukaryota; kingdom Metazoa; phylum Chordata; class Actinopteri; order Batrachoidiformes; family Batrachoididae; genus Thalassophryne; species Thalassophryne amazonica. Next base: position 28,270,143 of record NC_047120.1, on the reverse strand, counting down.
CACCTGCTTTGCTATATCTCCAGTGTCCATGGCAGTTTAAATAGTATGGTGCCAGAATCGTGCAGTGGTAATAGCCCGCTGTGGTTACTCAAAGAGAGTCGATGCACATAAGGAGTTTGAAAACATGTCTGTGTGTCTCAGAGAACTTTTCTTTCTTTTCAGTGGATTCTGGTCTGACATATTCTTGGCAATACCGATATTGCAAGAGTACAGAAAGGTGACAAATCAGGTTAAATAAAAACCCCTAAGATTCCCTAGAAGCTTCTTTGAATCTTATAATGTATTTTACAGGGTTCTGGGCATAGGATGCCCAACGATAAGGTGGCCTGTTTATAAGCCAACTCCTCTTTTTTCAAGACATAGTTTAAAAAACTTTCTGTGCATGCCCACTAAACATTAGATGTCTTATGGATGTTCTATGGACCCTACAAACGCAATATAGCCATGATCTGCATGTCAGTAAGATGTCTAATGTTTAGTGGGTGCTTACTGTACATGCAGGACTTAGTATGTCTTCCAAAAACTCCTTCAAGATTCCGTTGAATGGTTGAGGAAAACAACTATGGAGAGTTTAAAAAACATAACTGAGTGTCAGTTCGTATGGACATATGCCCATGTCAACTGCACCAGATCTTTATTCTCTTCGTGTGGGTGATGAGCCCGCAGGGAGATGATACTATATTGGTTCTACAGGCTGGGCCTGACCAAGCCCCATGACTATACACCCAGTTACCAGACACGCTGCCTTTCACTTTCCTACAAGGAGCTAATGCTCCAGATGACAGCTTCCAGGATCTCTGAAGCCCACAAACCCCTCCACCATGTCAGGTGGTGGTTTAGAGATGGGATTATATGTCCCTGCCTTGGGAGCAAATAGGAAGATTTAGTGGACTTGGCTCAGGATAGGGATGAACTACTTGGTCTGCTGCCAGCACAACTGGAACCCAGATAAGCGACAGAAAATGAATGAATGAAAAAAAAACTTTAACTGTTTTGATGGAGAGAAACAGACAGAAAAATTCTTATAGAATAGGGTCATCCAATCCCAGCTATCACTGAGGATTTACACCCTAACAAGGGGTTGTGATGTAATGTGAATGACATATACGGCTGCTGTGCACTGTTATGATTATGATAGCACCCAACATAAACAGTGCTTGATGTGGTGTGATTCAGACACTCTTTTTTTATTAAGATTCTGTGAAATCTCTCCTGATGCAGATTGAGCAGCGCAAATAATCTGGGCCAATTTTTGAATTAAAATTGTGGGAGGGAAATGGCAATTGTTTTGTTCTACAATCAGTTGTCAAAAGAACTTCACTGTGATGTCAAAGAGATTCTGGGAGAAGTGTAATGATCAATAATTAAGATTTATTAAGTTATTTAAGAATGTTTTATGCTGGCTCTTGTGGTGATCTTGTTCAAGTTATGTAGCTATGTGACTGTAATGTTAAAATCAAGAGGCAACATTTGGCACCGTGTTGTTTGGCTGGTATGGGTGGATGTAAATGAAAAGGAATTTAAAGGTTATCACTGCCTCCCTGCCTCCCAGTGGTTCTATGTCAATGTAATATGTGAAAGCCTTGTCTGTGATCATAAAATGACAACACAGAGGAGTCAAAGTGTCTGGTTGTGTGACCATCCAGGAGTAAAACTCAAATCCAGACATTGGTGAAATCCTGTCCTGAAAGTGCCCAACATGTGGCAATTTTCACAATTTTCACGTTCAGTCACTTCATTTCACTGGTGACACTTACCTTACCAGTGACATTTATGTCTTTGGGGCCTCCTCACCACTGACACGCCATAGCCAAGATGTCTCGTCATCTATACAATTTATCAAAGACACACATCATCTCCGCACAAATCATATGTAGGTCACGATGTGTGCAGATGATGTGCGTTTGTGATGATGATGCCGCAGTAGCTGGTAACTCTTTCAGAGCTGTCTATGTTTCTTGGTGGCTTCCCTCACTGCTCTCTTTCTTGCATGGCCACTCGGTTTTTGAGTTTTGCCAACTCCAGACAGATTTACTATACACTCTGTATTTTTTAATGGTTGATGTAAATGAAGTCTAAGACATATTCAGTGACTTGGAAATGTTCAGGTATTCATCCCTTTTGTTGTCTTAAAAATAAATAAACAAATAATGGTTGTAAAATAATCCTTCTATTGCTTTTGTTTAGTTAATTATTGGTTGTAAAATTGGAAACACTGAATAAAAATGGTTGTAATTCTTTAGTAGTTAACATGTTTTGAATTAATATTATACAAATAATGAATGTTTTATCATTCATGCAATGAATGCCTCCTTGAATGGAACATTCCATCTTTCACCTCATCAAATATTCTTACCATTGCATGAATGAAAAAACTTTTTTAAATTCATTATCATTATTTGTTTCATATAATGCCTAACAATCTTGACAATGTAGTCTGTACCTGATGCCGTGTATTGACTTCTTTATGTACACAATGTATCAGCAAATACTGCAAATGCCTCCAGATGGCTTACGGTGTACTCAATTTGTATATTTTGTGTTACAAAAATGAGCAATGTTAATAAAACAAACCCCACCATGTTTGTTTTTAAGCTAAGCACCATCGCCGCTCATGTGAGCGCGCGGTGGCAGCGCCGCGCAATGGTACAAAACATATGGAACCAAAATTGCAGACTCAATGGAACACAATGGCAAATGGGACGAATGATCCATATCACATGACATACAAACCACCAATCAAATGACAAGGATCTATTTAGGTGTTATATAAAACCAAATGTCTCTACGATAAGGCAAATTAATAGAAATTGTTTCACTGTCCAAATACTTACAGACCCAATTGCGAATGCAACCTGGTCTCACAGTAAGTCGTGATTCAGCAACATGAACTATACTTTAATCTATTGGTTCGTGATATTGTGACGAAAAGCGCCTTATTTTGGTCACAGCAGCATGAATTCATTCTAATTAATTCTGTGATGGCTGCACGAAATTAAAAGTGAAGCGGGGAGGTCTGGGGTGGTTATGGTTAGGGTGGGGGAGAAGAGTAAGATTAGGTTATGGTTAAGGTTAGGGTCGGGGGTAGGAATAGGGTTAGGAATAGTGAGTTAAAAAAAACCCTGTCATGAAAATTTGACTCATTTTGTCACGGGAACATGAAAAAAAACAAAAACATGAGACTGGGCTGGCGAATGTTGATAAAGTAACATTCACTTTTAACATATTTCTTGTGCTTCCATTCTGGCAGTTGTAATCTCCATATATTTATCAAGGGAGCATTGTGCTTTAATAAACTGTGAGAACAGATGAAGCATTTCAACGTTGCCTTGTGCTCTTCTGTTTTATAAGCAAAAATCATCTTTGCTTTATGGTTTTCTACCTTTTAAAGGACAGGATTCAACCCAGACTTAATTAAAACCTCATCTTTCATGACTTGTTAATGACTACTGCAGGAGCAGAAAGCAAGTAAACACAGAATTGTGAAAATAACCGTTACTTTAACAGCTTTTTAACAGATGGTTTATTTTTCTGGCTACATTTTCTCACTGTCTCTACTCATATATTATAAATCTTATCAGCCATGTGTGTGAACGATGTGGAGCTTTTTGCAATGAAATTCTCATAATGCGAGAGACTTGGAGTTGAGCCACTGCTCCTTCACATGGAAAGTGTAATGGTTTTGACAGAGGACCCCAATGCAGACGTGATTTAGGATGCAGTATGAATCAGCAGGCGAACAGGCCTGGTCATGAAACAGAAAGAGGTCAGGCACACAGATGATCAGCCGAACAGTGTTTCTGAGGGAAACAGCAGAAGAACAGAAGGATTATCCAACATTCAATTCGTAGGCCACACTGAAAAAAGAGAATAGTTGAACCAACTTAAAAGAATTGTTTCAATTGGTAACATCTAAATGAATTAAGTTGTTTGAACTTATGTTTGTAAGTTAGAGTTGGTCTAACTTACTAACTTAAGTTCAAACAACTTAATTCCTTCAAATGTTACCAATTGAAACAGATTTTTAAGTTGGTTCCGCTTTCAGTGCAGTAAGCAGAGACATATGATCAGTCCAGTAAATTAAAGTCTTTTAGTGGGAGCAGCAGAGAGGCTATCCAAAAAACAGGCATTACAGCAAATTCAAGATGCCAGACAAAACCTCTGGACCTCAGTATGGCAACAAAAGGTCTGTAATGGAGAGGAAAAAACACGGAAAAATACCACTGGAAACATAACGTGAGAAACCAGGATGAACCTATACAATCTGGCAACAAGGGCATATTGTGACAGTGGTTATGAAGACGGGTATAGAAGTGCTGAGACCTGTGATCCCAGAATACTAGAAACAGGAAGTTAGGCTACACAAAGAGAACATGGAAGAAATCTCAAAATAAAAGCAACAAAGAATAATTTCCATGAAATAAAATTTGCCGCAGCAGACAGGAGAGCGCTGCAGGGGGTGATCAAAAAGCCCAGGGGATCACTGGTCGCACTCTGCCCAGCCTGGAGGACATTGCCAGCTCTCGCTAACTCAGTAGAGCTGCCAGCATCTGCAAAGATGCATCCCACCCCAGCAACCACCTGTTTGACCTACTACCCTCTGGACGACGGTATAGGTCAATCAAAACTAGGACAAACAGACTCAGGGACAGCTTTCTCCCCAGAGCAATCACTACTCTGAACAATAACAAATCACTCTAATCCGCACCTTCAAGTTTCTTGTGCAATATCTGTAAACCATGTGCAATATTCCCATGCAATACAGTTCCACAGTTGTATATAATTCTCATTTTACATTACTTAGTCCACATTTCATTTTATTTTATTTTACCTTATGTTTAAATTAGTTGTAATTATAATATAATTTACTGTTAAATTTCACTATCTTTTATTTGGCTAAAAATTACTCGCACCACGGAAAGCACCTTTTTGAATTTGCACTCAAATCTCATTGTAATGCAAATTACAATGACAGTAAAGGTGATTTTGATTCTGATTCTGATTCTGATGACCCATGACAGTACACCCTCCTTCTAGGGAATGTCAACGGATGTTCCAGCAAGGGAGGGTTGGTCATGATAGAAGTCACAATTCAACAATTTAACTAAAATAGTAAACTCAGACCAGAAGCTGATGCTGATGTCCTGGTGTCGCAGATTGAACGGTCCGCCCCTAACAATTGGTTCGCCCTGCCTCCGTGCATCATTTCAGAGCTCAGCAGCTCATCTAAGACAGTCTCTTCACCCAAAGTGATCAAATGGATTAATGGGATTGTTATCCATCAGATGATAAGGTAAAACCTCTTAAATCATTCTAAAGTCAGTTTTAAGAAGAAACAAGGCCATTTTAAGCAGAAATGAGGCGATTATCGGTGATGCTTTGAAATGACGGATGCGCAGTGAATGCATCAGCTAGCAGCCCGTGTAGCTGTGGTGCGCTGATTGCTTCCTCCGTCTTTTATGATGACCGATTTTTAGGGGGGAACGTTCAGTCTGTGACACAGGCGTGGGTGTGGGTTGGGACAAACAGCTAAAAAGGACTGGCTACAACCCACTGTATTAACTGTGGGGTGTATCCACAGGAAATGAGGCAAGGACGGTCAAAGAACTGTGGGAAGAAGGACATTGGATAATGGAAAGGGCCTCACAAAACCAGCCCGGTCTCACTTTTTTTTTCATGCTCCGTGACGAAATGAGTAAAATTTTCGTGACAGGGCTTTTCTTTAACTTGCTATTACTAACACTACTCCTACCCTCAACCCTGAATTTTACCATAACCTAATCTTACTCCTTCCCCCCACCCCAACCATAACCACCCCGACACCCCCCCGCCTCACTTTTAATTTCGTTTAGCCATCACGGAATGAATTAGAATGAATTCTTTTCCTCACAATATCACAAACCAATAGATTAATGTATATTTCGTGCTGCTGAATCATGACTTACCGTGAGACCAGGTTGCACAAAACACCACCAATCTTTTGTGCAAGACCCACTGGATTCTGCATCTACAGGAGAAAATAAACCAGATAACATAGAGAAATAATAATGATAGGTGGAGAACAATACTATAAGCAGAATACTGCAGAGGTTACATCCAAACACCAAAACTCATGACTGAAAGGAGCCAACTGAGGTGGATTAGAAATCTGGTGAGGATGCCCCCTGGTGGTCTGTCTCCGGAGGTCTTACTAGCACATCTGGGAGGAGGCCCCAGGGACTGCTGGAGATGTCACATCTCCGAGCTGGCTTGCAAACGCTTCATAATCTCCCAGGAGACTTGGTTAAGGATAGAGAAATGTGGAATGAGCTGCTTAATCTCCTGCCACGATATCCTGGATGGCGATAATTGGCTGAAAATGAAAGAATAATCAGTCAAATCGTGACCTGTCTTAATCCTCCTGCAAACTAACAGTAAGTCCCTTCGGCTTCTCCCTTGTTCTTCACTCGGAGTCGCCACAGCAAATCCAAGGTGGATTTACATGTTGAACTGGCACAAGTTTTACACCAGATGCCCTTCCTGACGCAACTCCACATTACATGGAGTATGGGGGGGCTTGAACCAGGAACCTTTCGCACTGGAAACAAACCCACTAACCGCTTGTCCACCACCCTGCCCCTCCTGCAAACTAATGTACTGTAACAATGCATATGATTGAACACATATAGTGTGTATAGTATGTCTGCTGAGCTAAACTTTGAATTATAGGGTATTACTGTTATCCATCCACACTAAACTATGTCATGAAAAGATACTTCGGCTAAATGGTTGTGGCTGAGCAGATTTCTTTAAAACACTTAACTGGATTTAGATTTCCTAAAATATGTTTAATTATGAGAAATGAAGACATCAGAGAGGTCATTTGTGCAGATAGAAAGTATACTTATCCAATTACCTGTACTTCAGTTCCACAGTACGACCCTGCAGGTTCCATTATGAAAAGTTTCTGAAGTAATTGAACTTAGCTCCTTAATGGACAAAACAGCAGCAGTTAAAAAGTCAGTTGTGCCCAAAGTATTTTATGCAGTGCCTGTGAGATCTGTTGTAGAGCAGGTAGGTCCATGGGATAAGGAGTTGGACTACCAATATGTAGACCTGCTTTAGGTTTGATTCCCAATCATGCTACTTGTCTTGGACAAGACATTTCATCTATTTTGCCCAGGTCCACCCAGCTGTAAATGAGCAACACACAGCTGAGCCTGGGGAGGTAACCTACAATGTGGACAGGTGTTCCCTCCTGGGGAAATCATAGGCGCCCGTTCACTTCATGCTATGGTATCTGGTGACGGGCACCAGCCAGATCTGTACTGTACATAGCTGACACTGTGGTCTGTTAATGTCAGATGTTTAACCTAAAATGGTGTTTAATTTCCTGACACCTGATACCTCATTATTTCCTTCCACAGCTTATGAAGGTGGTTAATGAAAAGTGCCCCAACATCACTCGGATCTATAACATAGGAAAGAGCCACAACGGTCTTAAGCTGTACGCCATAGAGATTTCCGACAATCCTGGAGAGCATGAAATTGGTGAGAAAACTGGTGGAGGATGTGACTGTCCAGTTTTATGTCCTGCAAAATAACAGCATGAACGAAATCAGTGAACTCAGATTGAATCTTTCACTGTCTTTCTTTATCTACTGCCACCTTTCTCTCCTGATATAAACCTGTCGATCAGGCGAACCGGAGTTTCGTTACACAGCGGGTTCCCATGGTAACGAGGTACTGGGACGGGAGCTGCTCCTCCTCCTCATGCAGTTCATGTGTCAGGAGTATCTTTCTGGCAACCAGCGAATATGTCACCTGGTGGAGGAGACCAGAATCCATCTACTGCCATCGGTCAACCCTGATGGGTACGAGAAAGCATTTGAAGTGGTAGGTTTGCATAAGCCAAAAAACAAACAACAAAAAAAAACAGTATATAAAAGCACATCTGATTATTATCTTGTAAGTTATTGTTACCTAGGATGCATATGGATTCCTATTTGCATTATTGCAGTTTCCCACCCTAAGAGACAGGGCCCTTAGATTGGGCTTTAAATTGTAAATGTATACCAGCAACAGTGATCTCCAGTGGACACCAGGATTATGCGATTATCATTAGCAAGACTTCACAAGCAACTTGATAGGCCTGTCTGTATTGTGAGCATAGCTGCCACCCTTCTTAGAACTCATTGACTACATGTGCAAAGGTACAGTGCATCTGGAAAGTATTCACAGCACTTCACTTTTTCCGCATTTTGTTACGTTACAGCCTTATTCCAAAATGGATGAAATTCAGTTTTTCTGCAAAATTCTACACACAGTACCCCATAATGACAATTTTTGCAGATTTGTTAAAAATAAAGAAAACTAAGAAATCACATGCACATTAGCATTCACAGCCTTTGCCATGAAGCTCAAAAGTGAAATTGAGCTCAGGTGCATCCTGTTTCCATTGATTATCCTTGAGATGTTTCCACAACTTAATTGGAGTCCACCTGGGGTAAATTCAGTTGATTAGGCATGATTTGGAAAGGCACACACGTCTACATATTAAGGTCCCGCAGTTGACAGTGCATGTCAGAGCACAAACCAAGAATGAAGTCAAAGGAATTATCTGTAGACCTCTGAGACAGGATTGTCTCAAGGCACAAATCTGGGGACGGGTACAGAAACATTTCTGCTACTTTGAAGGTTCAGATGAGCACTGTGGCCTCCATCATCCATAAATGGAAGACGTTCAGATCCACCAGGACTCTTCCGAAAGTTGGCCGCCCGTCTACACAGAGTGATCAGGGAGGTGACCAAGAACCTGATGGCCCGATCGTCAGAGCTCCAGCATTCTACTATGGAGAGAGGAGAACCTTCCAGAAGGACAACCATCTCTGCAGCAATCCACCAATCAGGCCTGTGTGGCAGAGTGGCCAGACGGAAGCCACTCCTTAGTAAAAGGCACATGGCAGCCCACCTGGTGTTTGCCATAAGGCACCTGAAGGACTCTCAGACTATGAGAAAAAAATTCTCAGATCTGATAAGACAAAGATCAAACTCTTTGGTGTGAATGCCGGGTGTCATGTTTGGAGTAAACCAGACACCATCCCTACAGTGAAGCATGGTGGTGGTAGCATCATGCTGTGGGGATGTTTTTCAGCAGCAGGAAGTCGTCAAGATTGAGGGAAAGATGAATGTAGCAATGTACAGAGATATCCTGGATGAAAACCTGCTCCAGAGCGCTCTTGACCTCAGACTGGGGTGACGGTTCATCTTTCAGCAGGACAATGACCCTAAAAACACAGCCAAGATATCAAAGGAGTGGCTTCAGGACAAAATTATGAATGTCCTTGAGTGACCCAGCCATAGCCAAGACCTGAATCTGATTAAACATCTCTGGAGAGATCTGAAAATGGCTGTGCACCAACGCTCCCCATCCAACCTGACGGAGCTTGAGAGGTGCTGCAAAGAGGAATGGGCAAAATTGCCCAAAGATAGATGCACCAAGCTTGTGGCATCATATTCAAGAAGATTTGAGACTGTAATTGGCACCAAAGGTGCATCAACAAAGTATTGAGCAAAAGGTGTGAATCCTTAGGTACATGTGATTTCTTTTTTCTTTTCTTTTTTTTTTTTTTTTTACTTTTGATAAATTTGCAAAAATTTCAAAACACTTTTTTCATGTACATTATGGGGTGTTACGAGCAGAATTTTCAAGGAATAAATGAATTTACTACATTTTGGAATAAGGCTGTAACATAACAAAATGTAGTAAAAGTGAAGTGCTGTGAATACTTTCCAGAGTCGTAAGTGCATTTGTCAAAGTTCAGTAAAGTTGTTTCTCCACCATGATGCACCTTTCTGTTGCCCAATCAAATTTGCAGTGTCATGAAGTCCTACCTTCATTTGTTAATATGCCACATTGTTTCAGTGCAACACTTTTTTTTTTTTTTTGCTAATATGACAATTACAACAGTTTCTGGACTCACTAATTTATCGGACTCTGTGGCACTGTTTAAAAATGCTGGACCGTTTAGAGCTTGAAAAGAAGCCCAGGCTAAAACAAACACAGGGCTGTAGAATCGTACACTTTATTGCTACTTTGTGAATCTTTTATTTAGGGTTCAGAGCTCATTGGCTGGTCTTTGGGGCGATGGAGTGAGGATGGAATGGACATCCACCATAACTTCCCAGATCTAAACTCCATACTTTGGGATGCTGAGGCCAAGAAGTGGATCCCTCGCAAAATGCTCAACCACCATGTGCCCATTCCAGAGTGGTACCAGACCAAGAATGCCTCAGTGAGTGTCATTTAGTCTCTGATTGTGCTGTCATGCAAGTTTACTTTTCAGGTGTCAAGCCAGTTCAAGGCCACTGGTGCCATGTGGTGTTGAGTCCTCCACACACTGCGTCCTCAATGTCACTCACCCAGGCAGGCAACTGGTCCATTCCCATTTCTCCAGTGAAGACATCTCTCTGTCCCATCCAGATTGGCTTTTTCTAGCTGCTGGGGTCTTAACACTGAGCTGCCTGTGCACTGGATCATGGCCAGAGAAACACTCCACATTGGATATAATGTTGCCGCTGAGGTTCCTTTATGATGCAAGTGATAACCCTCCCCTGAATCTCCCTAAGTAACCATTCAACATCATCCTGTGGAACCTAGTACCAAAAACATCCAGTCACTGCATTAAATCAGTGGTTAGCAAAGAGGAAATTAATTTAATTAATTGATTTTGTTTATATAGCACCAAATCACAACAAAGCTGCATTTCTCCAACACGTTTATCCATCACTTTGGAGAGAAGAAACAGCTGAGAAAGTGACTTTAATTACAGAGAACATGAGGTTCCATGTTCTTCTTTTGATCAAGGACTGCCATGTGGGTGCATGAAGCATCCCCCTGGATAGGCTGGTACCCATTCCACTGTTGGATGTATTGGGACACTGCAGATTAATTACCTTTTCCAAGGACACAGACAGGTAGCGACAGGTAGTAATCAAACCAAGGTCAACATATTAGTAGACCAATACAGATCCCACTGAATTTGTTGCTACACTGTAAACCCAACAAGTTATCAGAACTCAAAAATACTGAGGCAATCAATTGCCACAAAATTTTTGATTTCATAAATTTAACTAAATTGTTCCCAGAACTTAAAGTTTAGATTATAGGTATGCTACTTGTACCTCATGATTACAATTACGTAAATTAAAGTGTTTATTAAGTAAAAGTAAGTCCTTCGGCTGCTCCTTTGTTTTTCACTCAGGGTCGCCAGCAGATCCAAGGTGGATCTTGCATGCTGAATTGGCACAAGTTTTACACCAGATGCCCTTCCTGATGCAACTCCAAATTACATGGAGAAATGCGGCAGTGGTGGGGTTTGAACTGGGAACTTTCTGCACCAAAACCAAGCCCACTAAACCACTTGTCCACCAGCCCTGCTAAAGTGTTCATTAAGTCAACTCAAATATTTTCATATACAAATACTTAATTCTTTTAAGTTTTGCTTAAGTTTGCTTTGAAGTTTTGCTTACTTAATATACAATTAGTTCAAGTCAATCAAAAATTCTGAGTTTAATTTATTTAAAAAGCAAGACCATGTTACACAAACTTGAAATATTTAACTACGTTGAACGTTTTCTTAAAACTTTGAGTTTACACTACTTAATATTTTTAATTTATTTGAACATTTAATTTAATTAAATTTTATTAAATCAAGAAAACATCTTCCAACAGTATTAAAATGTCTCTGAGTAGACGAGAAGAAATGTTATCTAACCGGGCTGTTCCACATGGCGCCATTCTACTATGACCATCCATGATCCAAACAATTGAATATATGGGATGAAATGGCTTAAGCTTAACCACCCCCCACCCCAATACTAGCAGCTGCAGGCTTGCCTCCTCTACCCTTGCGTCCTTTGCCAGATATGATTGAGCTGTTCAACTTTGAACCAAACCGGCAACAAATGTTCATCAGGGCTACTTGGGCATCACATTTTTACCCCGATGGAACACGATCAAACAAGTTTCAATCAGTAGTCACTAAGAATACCGCATTTAAAGAAATATGAACATGGTTGAAGCACTTAACACTACAAATACCCAGAAGTTACCGCATACTATCAATAATTTCAAAAATCAGGGTCAAATGTCTGAACATTTCAAACATTTAACCTGATTTTAAATCTGGTGCCGATGATGGGCGTAAAGGCACATTGACACTTGTACAATTTTGACCCCTGCACAGCCGCACAATTCATCATGCCAATGCGTCCCACTTGTCCCGCTTGATGCCACGCTATATAAAATAATTATTTCGTAGCCAATGACGCATTTGCTCTCAGAACTTGGCTGATGAACCCATTTTCTCATTGCTCTCAGAATCACAGAGAAATTATCGACAGCTGCAGGTTGTCTTGTGCACGTTGTGTGGTGGAGAACGCATTTGGAATCTTGTCTCAAAGGTAATTATTTATAATATATTCATTGTAATGGATTAGTAAAACAGTTGCATTTTCATTCCTTCTCATGAGTTTAGATAATGTATCTGTAAAGTTATGTTTATTATAGCTGTAACATCTCGTCATAATTATTCAGATGCCCTGCACACAGTGACACACTGTGTTTTCGAATGGGTTTACACAAGTGGCACGAAATTAATGTGTGCTAGAAATTTTGAACATTTCAAAATTTTCTTTGCGCGCTGGCACGCGGCCATGCACAGTTTACAACATTTTACAACATGTTTACTCATTGGCATGCTAGATTGCACAGATCAAAATTGTCAAAGTGTCAAAGTGCCTCAACTACTATGTACGAGGGCTGTCCGTAAAGTATAGGTCCTTTTTATTTTTTTCAAAAACTATATGGATTTCATTCATATGTTTTTACGTCAGACATGCTTGAACCCTCGTGCGCATGCGTGAGTTTTTCCACGCCTGTCGGTGACGTCATTCGCCTGTGAGCACTCCTTGTGGGAGGAGTCGTCCAGCCCCTCGTCGGAATTCCTTTGTCTGAGAAGTTGCTGAGAGACTGGCGCTTTGTTTGATCAAAATTTTTTCTAAACCTGTGAGACACATCGAAGTGGACATGGTTCGAAAAATTAAGCTGGTCTTCAGTGAAAATTTTAACAGCTGATGAGAGATTTTGAGGTGATTCTGTCACTTTAAGGACTTTTCACGGTGCGAGACGTCGCGCTCTCAGGCGGCGTCATCAGCCTGTTTCAAGCTTAAAACCTCCACATTTCAGGCTTTATTGATCCAGGACGTCGTGAGAGAACAGAGAAGTTTCAGAAGAACTCAGTTTCAGCATTTTATCCGGATATTCCACTGTTAAAGGAGATTTTTTTTAATGAAAGACGTGCGGGCGGATTGCAGCGTCGGCTCGCAGCCGCCGCGACGCTCCACCACAGGAAAAACACCTCTGTTGGAAGCCTTGAGGACAAGTTGGAACATCTCCAGCTGATAAACAATTTCTCATATACTCACTCCACTGAAAGCCATCAAAAGCCGCCTGGATTTTACAAATGGTTATCAACACGGAGGTGTTTTTCCTGTGCCGCCGTGCCGCGTCGGCTGCGTCCCGACGCGCGGAGCCGTCCGCACGTCTTTCATTAAAAAAAATCTCCTTTAACAGTGGAATATCCGGATAAAATGCTGAAACCGACTTCTTCTGAAACTTCTGTTCTCTCACGACGTCCTGGATCAATAGAGCCTGAAATGTGGAGGTTTTAAGCTTGAAACAGGCTGATGACGCTGCCTGAGAGTGCTGCGCGACGTCTCGCACCGTGAAAGTCCTTAAAGCGACAGAATCACCTCAAAATCTCTCATCAGCTGTTAAAATTTTCACTGAAAACCAGCTTAATTTTTCGAACCATGTCCACTTCGATGTGTCTCACAGGTTTAGAAAAAATTTTGATCAAACAAAGCGCCAGTCTCTCAGCAACTTCTCAGACAAAGGAATTCCGACGAGGGGCTGGACGACTCCTCCCACAAGGAGTGCTCACAGGCGAATGACGTCACCGACAGGCATGGAAAAACTCACGCATGCGCACGAGGGTGCAAGCATGTCTGACGTAAAAACATATGAATGAAATCCATATAGTTTTTGAAAAAAATAAAAAGGACCTATACTTTACGGACAGCCCTCGTATACCAATTTTGTTCAAGATTGACAAAGATGGATCAAGAAGTTAATATGATTCTTCAAACATGCCGTGCTATTCGGGATTACACAGGAAAGAACGATGCCCTGTGGAATATCACAAAGATTCATACTAGAATTTAAAACATTAAAAAAACCTGAGGCTTGTGACTCTTGCTGGAAAACAGGTTGATAATAAAATCTGCTTTTACAGCTTTCTGAAATTTTGATTGACAGCCCCGTAAAATTCCTAAGGAAACTTGGAGCTTATCCTTCTTCCACGTTCACTTGGTTCATCATCAACATTCACATCTGAGACATTCAGCCACGGCTGCAATAGTAATTTAGTGTGTTTAATCCTAAATGGAACAACAGTGCCCAGGATATTCGTGTGAGTGGAGCCAAAAACAGTGAAAAGCTCCTGAGCACTTAAATAAGAGCTGTCAGGAAAGATATAAATTATAGAGTTTTTAAAAGGAATAGAAAACAGTTTGAGCATAGTATGTTCCCCTTCCTGTGTTGGGACAATACTGGCTGAATAACACTGAAGTGAACACTGAACAAGTCATGCCAAAAATATATTAGTGCAGTATGGAATTTCTTATGTACAATCAAATTTGCCAAAAGTCATTCATTGGCAAAGTCATATCTGTCTGTTGGCCTTGGCCGATTTCTATCAGATGTGGTAATTACAAGAAGTGCAATGCCACAATTGTCCTTAAGGGCCCGGTCCCACTGGGGAGAGGATTAATTGCACATGAATTGAGTATACAGATGTCGGGCCTTCGTTGTTGTCCGCCACAAAATTGGCCAGAAATGACAAATTACTCAGTATGACTTATGGATATATTAATAGAGAATATATGACGAACAATCACGGCTGTGTCACGCATGTATTGAGGAAATGGATCGGACATATTGCGATTATCACGGACATATTACAGATTTAAGATTTGAGAATGCATCGCACATGTGTTGCGGCAACAGCGGTTGTATTGCACATGCATGGCATCTGCATTGTGGTCATAAAAGAAGCGCACTCTGGCCTTTCGGCATCATTATTCACACCAACACCACAGCCTCTGGAGCAATTGCTGGACTTGGACAAGTTGATTGGTATGTTGTTGGATGGCAGCAACTATCACACTATGTCGTTTGGGATCCATAACTACATCTGTACGTCTCCAGAGCTAGACTGGCAGTGACTGGCAGGTATGTCGATTTCTGCCGCATATAGTGCTTTGGGTTTACGTGAAGTGTTTGTTATGCATTTGCAAACTGTCGGCAAATCAGATGCAGAGCAGACTTAATACAAATGCTTTATTCATGGCCAATCTGTATGCATTCACTACATTTTCATTTAGTCTGTGATGTGGACGTGATAGGCATGCTATATATCCATTTTACACACTGTCCCAGTCCGCTGCCAAGCCATAATTCCCAGTCAGTTGCGGATATCAGCGGATAACGGTAGATATACAGAGCATAGATTGTGTCTGTATTGAGTATGTATTGCATATGTAAGGCGGATGTCATCCGCAACCAAAATTTTGTGCAGCTCAAAAATCCTGGCAACGGAAAAACGTGCCTCTGCTTGCAGACGTGTACAGATGTCGGCCGACTCATATAAGCATGTTTCACGGATGTGTAGCGAATATAAACCAATTGTGTGCGCAATTCATGTGGAAATCTTCCTAAAAACCAGAGATCTCAAACTGATTCCTTAAAATGCCAAGAGGGTGCAGGTTTCTTTGCAACCACTCACTCCACCAGGTGATTTCACTGATTAACATTATTTTGAGCAGATGCAATCCGTTAATCAATCAAAACGAGAAATCATCGAATATTTGTCATTTACACAAGTTTTTACAGGGATGGCAGCCATCTTGGATCTTGTTTTGCATGCACTTTGCATCATTTAAACCTATTCTGTTGCATTTCCTGGCCCCAAAAACCTATCATTTGCCACCAAGATCATGTTTCCATGTAAAATATAATCAAAGTTATAACCAGAAATCAAAATTTATAATGATGGCAACATATCGGATTTCTCCATTTTGAGTAGGACCCCTTGGTTTGCCGATGTGGATCCTATTAAGGGCCCCTTCACACATAACATGAATGAGGCAGAATGGCACACAAAGGAGGATTCGAATGGCAGTTGTGGAAAATCGGAGACTCATTCAAATGCCTCATACAGCAGTCGCCACATCCATTCAGGCACAGCACTTGCACTCTACAGTCATGTGCTGCTCGTGCCAGAAACCCATTCGAACGGCGGGCAAGATGAGGTCGTACTGCCATCTGATCATGCTTGCAACATTCACATGGCATGTCGTATGCAGGTCGGACGTATCGTGCCACAGCCGAGGAGCTGCACAAAATCATCGGTCATGTTGAACCCTGGCCGAATGGCGCAATTGAGGCAGCCTTCACACCAGAGTGAACGAATGGCCATTTGACCCACTCTCAGCCAGAGTCGGTCAGAATTCAGGTGCCACCCACGAACATCCAACACCACTAGCGGGGCACTTTGAAAAGGTGGGGCCATTCACGCTGCCATAAAGAGCAGATGACCACTTTCGAGCTGGCTGTGTGAATGCCCCCACATTTTCTAAGTGCCCCACGAGTGTGTTACCAAGCAACACAAATGGCGTGTGAGTGTGCCATTCTTCCCCCACAACACAAATGGCATGCGAGTGTGCATATGCCCCCCGCCCCACTACAAATGGCATGTGAGTGTGCAGTGTATATCCCCCAACACAAATGGCATGCAAGTGTGCGGTGTGGTGGCACACCTCCCCCACACCCCACATGACCAAACATTGTCAGGTGCAGCTGAGGTGGCCGGAGTGTGATCGCTGTCCAGCGTGGTGCGCATCTGGATGGCTGCCATGTCCATGCTGAACAGCTGACCACTGTGTACTCGCATCTCACAGCTGGAGAACACATATCTTGTTGTTGTCCAATCGGCTGCTCCCGCATTGTTCAGGGTCGCCACAGCGGATACAGCCAGATCCGCATTGATATTTGGCACAAGTTTTACGCTGGATGCCCTTCCTGATGCAACTCCACTTTTACCTAACATACACAGTCGCTGGTGTTCTGAAGAGATCTCCCATCCAAGTACTAACCAGGTCCTGCACTGCTTAGCTTCTGAAACCTGACGAGATCAGGCTGACACAGAGCAGACCAGCTGCAGCTGGAGAATGCATACCGTGCCATGAAAAACATCAGCTGTCCACACTCCACGCAATGCACATGTGGGCAGGCTCTCATGTTCTCATGACATGCTAATAATTACGTACAGACAAGATCATACGAGGTCTGGCTAGCCACGTCTCAGTGTGCACGGCACAGTGTGAACTTTGTTATCAGCTAGCCAACCAGGCTAATGTCACTTCCACCACGTAAATTGTAGTCCACATGACAGCCAGAAAGAGTGGAAAATAAATAAAAACATATATATGATAAGGGGAAAGGCGTGAACTCATTCATGTGTGATCGCTTTGCTCATAGCGCTGTGGACACAGTGGGTGTGTCATCTGAAACTGGATACTAGTTTATGTAGGGTAGACAAAAGGAACAAACAGATGGATACAGATAGAAAAGTGAACAGTGGATTTATGCAGGAATTTCTCAATCTTGGTGTGTACCATAAGGATGTTTTAATTCCAAAAATATGCATGTTGGACAAGTAAACATGCGATGGACAACATATTGTGTTATTTGATAAAGATCAACATTGATTGTTGGTCCACAGCATTGGACACACTACAATAAAAACTATGGGCATTTCATTTTTTTAAATCAAATTTTTACATATTGTTGTAGTGTACATTTATTGTTGGTGTTAGTTTTTTGTTATTGGAGTTCATTTTCTTTACTTGACTGATTTATGGGAAAGCCCTATGTAAATACTAACTATTTTTATTATTATCAAACATATGATTTTTCAGTATATAAGCTGCACCAAACTAGTAAAAATAAAAAAGAACCTGTGATTTACACTCCAAAAAAATACAGTACTTACAACATAGTTAATACAGTGTCACTTTGATTATGTGAGTCCCTCTTGGTATTCTGATTTGACAAACAAAAATGCCAAAATTACAGATCATTGCGCTTCATGTTTCCTTCACATTGTTCAACCACTGACCTGGAAGGATTATATAACGTTAGTCAGATAAAAATGTTACCAAACTTAGAGTCCAACAAATCAAACTCAGCAATGTCTGTAATAATGTTCAACGCATTGTACTGACAGATTTATTTACCTGGATGAGGTATTAATATTGCGTTGGTCTAACATGAGTCTCAAAGAAGATGAGTGATGATTCAGTGCTGTACGGGTCAGATCAGGTCTGGGTGCAAGCATGCGCTGGTGTCGTGCATCCACACTGAGCTCGGCCATATATTGGACAGAGGAGCCATGTAGGTGTATCAGCACATTCTACTTTGGGAGAAGCTGGTGTATTTGCCATTTCTGACGAAGAGGCTGTGAGCTAAAATATAACATGCGGTCTATTTAAAGCTCAGCGTCGTGAGTGTTTTGACGTGAGAGCCACGAGTGTGAGTCACACACAGCCTCCGGAATAACTGCTGTAGCTGCAGAGCAGGAATCCCCATCTGGAAGCTCCTAAACCTGCTCGTGTTTGCCTCCCCAAACAGCAGTTGGTGATATAAACCAGGAGTAATTAACTGTATTGCCTAATTAGATACAATGAATAGTTGCTAAATTGAATAATAAGGTAGCATGAGTGTTTTAAAGTCCCTCTCCCCCTCTTGCATTTAAGAGAAGATAAATTAGCAATCACCATCACAAATTCTACCATGAAATTCTCCCTCATGTTCCCCCATATTAGGTTGCAGTGGAGACGCGGGCACTTATAGCATGGATGGAGAAGATGCCCTTTGTGTTAGGGGGTAACCTCCAGGGAGGCGAGCTGGTGGTGACCTTCCCGTACGATAAAACCCGCTCCCTCGGGGTTGCCAGGGAGCAGACTCCTACCCCCGATGACCACGTGTTTCGCTGGCTGGCCTTCTCCTACGCATCCACCCACCGCCTAATGACTGACGCCAACCGACGGGTTTGCCACATGGAAGACTTCGCCAAGGAGGACGGCACCATCAATGGGGCGTCGTGGCACACGGCGGCTGGCAGTTAGTGTCCGTGATCCTAATGCTGTGTTATGCAAGATTTCTGAGCCTTTGAGCTGTATATTTGTCTCCCAGCCTGTTGCAATGCTTCTCGGCTTCAGCTGGCAGCAACGTGTAAGATGCACAAATAAGATAAACCAAAACCCGAATATGACAGAGAGTTTTGAAATCCGTGTTAGTCACCACAAAGACAGAAGCACATTTGGCCGTAATGACACCCTAAGCTGAAGCTGTCCCATCGATATTTTTGTCTTTGTTGGCAGGTATGAATGATTTCAGCTATTTGCACACCAACTGCTTTGAGTTGTCAATGTACGTGGGTTGTGACAAATTCCCTCATGAGAGCGAGCTGCCTGAAGAGTGGGAGAACAATCGTGAGTCTCTTCTCGTCTTCATGGAGCAGGTACAGAAGCAAAGCCTCCCCCGCATGTCACACATACACTGAAGAAAACCAACGCGCACACACACAGACACACACACACACACATGCTTTTCTTTTCTTTTTTGGGGTAGTGCCATTTCATAAGTTATTGTTAGGGACATGATAATGACTTTGAAATGGTTCCTGCATTATTCTTCATTAGTAAAGTGCTTATTAAATGTGTAGACTCGACACCCAAGACTTAATGAGAAAAAAATCTGGCAAAATATTTTAGTATCTGAGTGGGAACTTTATAGCTGTTTTAACATATTTGTCACGAGGCAAGGAAAGAGACAGAATGTGCCTTAAGATTATATAAAGGGACGGCACAGTGGAATAGTGGTTAGCACTGTTGATGCACAGCAACACGGCTGTAGGATCGCTTCCCCCCGGTCCTTTCTGTGTGGAATTTGCATGTTCTCCCCGTGTTCACGTGGGTTCCCTCCAGGTGTTCGGGCTTCCTTCCACTTCCAAAGAAGAGCGTGACTGAGTTTGTCTGACAGTATGTGGCCTTGCAATACACAGCAAATTATTTATTTAAAATGCAAACACTGCTTTCGTGAGCAGATGCTAATAAGCCAATTAATGTTATTGTATGAGGGACAAAGTACTGAAAAGTTACTAAATTACTAAATCCAAAAAACTCACTAAACTAACTTTTTAATTGATTACACATATTTAAAATCTTTTAGTTCAGCTTACCTTAGCCTAACCATTCTCCTGACTGTCCCACAAAGTGCAAACAAGTGGAGTTCCAGGTTCCATGAAGGTTGTACCCTCTCTTTATTCAAGACCATGTGAAGGTTGTTTCGTCTTTAATCAAGAGTGTTTTTTTTCAGTTTGAGAGCATGATTCATTAATTTCACTTGTTCTCAAAGACCCCAAAATTCCTCCTCATTCAGATCTTCTTCATCTTTTTCTTGTTTGACTGTGGTTGGTGTGCAGTTTATTCATGTATTAATACCACTTTCTCCTAGGGAGTATCAATCAATCAATCAATTTTTTTATATAGCGCCAAATCACAACAAACAGTTGCCCAGTATGGATCAGACAGTACCTCATTCTGATTAGTATACACTAACAGCTTGTCACATGATGGTGACATATGTTAAAGTGGAAATGTTAATCATCTTATATGATAATGCTGTATTTTTTTGCATAAGTTCCTTTGAAATATAAGTTGCAGGGACAGCTGATATAAGGCATACCTGAATATTGTGCCATAAGAATAACAGAAAACTCTGGTCCTGACTTTAGACCAGGTTTATAGTGGCTTATAGTGCATTTGCATTCTGCTACACAATAAAATCACCAGTGTAAAACTAACACTGACAGTGTTAAATTGACACTGCCAGTGTACATATGGTCCTACTCCTTCTCAGAGTGGGACCATATGTACACTGGCAGGGTTAATATAACACTGGTGATTTTACTGTGTATGTCACCCTGCCTGACCTAACCAGACCTCATTTTAAGAGCAATTCATGAGCTCACAGTTGATGAAGTGCACTTTCTATATAAAGAATAATAATGGGAGTGAAAATGACATTTGCGCTGTTCTGTGAGTTGCTCTGCTCAGAGTGGTAGATGGGCCCACATGTTTTTCTGTATTCACAAAACTCTTTTGTCAATCGTCTGTCTCATTAATACAAAACAATAGCCGCATCTGAGCCTGAGTGTGTTCCATCCAGGACCCAAAGCAGTCCCACAGTGTGGTGAATGCAGCAAAGTGTTACGCCAGTGCATGACCTGACCTGACCTGACCTCACATCTTCATCTACCATTTGGCATTGCAAATGACTAATTCTGCTATAACTACCATTATGATGGTTTTTACACCATCAGCATGTGAATGCAGCATCAAAAATGCCATCATGATCTCAGTTCACATCAGGCCTTCATGGGAACTTCAGTCCAGGATGAACGTATTACTGGATTGAAACCATCTGGCTTTACAAAAGTCGATGCTGTTAAAAGTCAGCTTGTGATCCAAGTGTAAGGCCTTTAGAACAAAACATCTGATTTTAGTGGCTGATATTAATCAACCAATTCTCACAAAAAAATTGGAGTGCGTACAAAAATTTGCCAAAGTATAGCAGAAAATATAGAATACATATATACTCAACAAAAATATAAACGCAACACTTTTGGTTTTGCTCCCATTTTGTATGAGATGAACTCAAAGATCTAAAACGTTTTCCACATACACAATATCACCATTTCCCTCAAATATTGTTCACAAACCAGTCTAAATCTGTGATAGTGAGCACTTCTCCTTTGCTGAGATAATCCATCTCACCTCATAGGTGTGCCATATCAAGATGCTGATTAGACACCATGATTAGTGCACAGGTGTGCCTTAGACTGCCCACAACAAAAGGCCACTCTGAAAGGTGCAGTTTTGTTTTATTGGGGGGGGGATACCAGTCAGTATCTGGTGTGACCACCATTTGCCTCATGCAGTGCAACACATCTCCTTCGCATCATCCGTGAAGAGAACACCTCTCCAACGTGCCAAACGGCAGCGAATGTGAGCATTTGCCCACTCAAGTCGGTTACGACGAAGAACTGGAGTCAGGTCGAGACCCCGATGAGGACGACGAGCATGCAGATGAGCTTCCCTGAGACGGTTTCTGACAATTTGTGCAGAAATTCTTTGGTTATGCAAACCGATTGTTCCAGCAGCTGTCCGAGTGGCTGGTCTCAGACGATCTTGGAGGTGAACATGCTGGATGTGGAGGTCCTGGGCTGGTGTGGTTACACGTGGTCTGCGGTTGTGAGGCTGGTTGGATGTACTGACAAATTCTCTGAAACACCTTTGGAGATGGCTTATGGTAGAGAAATGAACATTCAATACACGAGCAACAGCTCTGGTTGACATTCCTGCTGTCAGCATGCCAATTGCACGCTCCATCAAATCTTGCAACATCTGTGGCATTGTGCTGTGTGATAAAACTGCACCTTTCAGAGTGGCCTTTTATTGTGGGCAGTCTAAGGCACACCTGTGCACTAATCATGGTGTCTAATCAGCATCTTGATATGGCACACCTGTGAGGTGGGATGGATTATCTCAGCATAGGAGAAGTGCTCACTATCACAGATTTCGACTGGTTTGTGAACAATATTTGAGGGAAATGGTGATATTGTGTATGTGGAAAACGTTTTAGATCTTTGAGTTCATCTCATACAAAATGGGAGCAAAACCAAAAGTGTTGCGTTTATATTTTTGTTGAGTGTATATATGAAACTTTTCACATCATATCATATGAAACAAGTCATGAGAATAAGTATTTTTAATGACTTCATGCAATAATGCAGCTGTTAACAATATAACACAGAATGAAGAAAAGCTGGACAGAATGATCTTGAGTAGAGAAAAGGCCTCAAAAAACCAAAACAATCAACAATCATAAACTCGTAACATGAGAGTCCTAAAACAACAATCGCAATATAGAACGAGTCCAAAGAAGGAACAATACACAGAGAGCTGCAAGACACTCTCAAAAACAAAGTCAAGATCTAGAAATAACGAAGTACACAGACTCCACTGCCGATTACAGGAATAAGTGGAGATGGAGTAAACTGACCTTCCACTGAGTCCAGGAAGAAGCAAACATCCATCCATCCATCCATCCATCCATTTTCTTCCGCTTTATCCGGAGTCGGGTCGCAGGGGCAGCAGCTCAAGCAAAGCCGCCCAGACCTCCCGATCCACACACACCTCCTCCAGCTCCTCCGGGGGAACCCCAAGGCGTTCCCAAGCCATCTGAGAGATGTAGTCCCTCCAGCGTGTCCTGGGTCTTCCCCGGGGCCTCCTCCCAGTGGGACGTGCCCAGAACACCTCTCCAGCGAGGCGTCCAGGGGGCATTCGGAAAAGATGCCCGAGCCACCTCAACTGACTCCTTTCGACGTGGAGGAGCAGCGGCTCGACTCCGAGCTCCTCCCGAGTGACCGAGCTCCTCACCCTATCTCTAAGGCAGCGCCCAGCCACCCTGCGGAGGAAACTCATCTCGGCCGCTTGTACTCACGATCTCGTTCTTTCAGTCATGAGTCAAATCTCATGACCATAGGTGAGGATCGGAACGTAGATCGATCGGTAAAAGAGAGCTTTGCCCCCCTACTCAGCTAGACAAAATCAAAGCAAATGTGAGGAGTCCAAAATATCTGATATGGAACATGTGTGGATCATAATTACTGATGGATGATGAAGATTAAGTGTGATAGGACAGAAATATGAGGTTTAAAATACCAGAGAAAAACTTCAACAAGTTCCTTTGTGTGTAGCTTTATGGTGCAACCCCAGGAAAACTCTGAACATAAAGGACTGTAGGTGGTCCTCCAGTTTGGAAATACTGTAATTCCTCTGTGGGAGGTTGGTGGTGGTCCAGCCTCGCAAAGCTGGATATCGGAAATGCAGATCTTTTGTTTACGCACTCTGTGGGAGAAACACTGGAGGATGGCACGTGTTAGAAAGGTGATGGAGAGAAGCCATTTGGATCTTTTGAAAAGAAGAAACCACCAGAGTGCTGCTGAGGGAGCTTAGAAGGTGTTGCACTGACAGCATTTTGAAGTGGCCAGGTCTAGTTGGGCAGATCTTAACTCTGGTCTGGTTTCTGCAGAGGTTGGCATACCAAGGGGTGGCAGTTGCTATGGCAGTCTGTCTTCTGCCAACAGTGTCAGATGGAGTTAGATCCATAACCATCACCATCGCTACTGACGATGTCAGAAGAGAATTTAGCTGGACCTGTGTCCAGGAAAGGCTGCGGGTCCTGATGGCCTCAGCCCCAGAGTACTGAAGGGATGTGCTATCCAGCTGTGTGGGATTTTCCAGCACATCTTCAATGTAAGCCTGAGCCAGATGGTTATTCCTGAGTGGTGGAAAACCTCCTGTCTGGTCCCTGTGCCCAAGAAGAACCCCAACACACAAAATGACCTGTGGCCATAACATCACATGTTATGAAGTCACTTGAGAGGCTCATCCTGAGGCACCTCCGCACTGGACCCCCTGCAGTTTGCATACCAGGCCAACAGGGGAGTGGAGGATGCCAACATCTTCATGCTGCACACAGCTTATTCTCACCTGGAGAAGGCAGGCAGCACCGTGAGAGTCATGTTCGTTGACTTCTCCAGTGTGTTCACTTGTGTATAAGAAAGGTCAGAGCTAACTATACTTCCGCAGGAGGCACAGATCTTTCGATGTCTGCAGAAATACGTTGCAGATGCTTTAGCACTCAGTGATCTCCAGTGTCATCTTCTATTGTGTGCTGGGGCAGCAGGATGAAGGCAGCTGGCACAAACAGATTCAACAAGCTCATCAGGAGAGCTGGCTCTGTCCTCAGGGTTGAGTTGGAGTCTTTGTTGGCACTGTCAGAGAGGAGGATGCTGAGGAAACTGCTCGGCATCATGAGGGACAACACCTCCCACCCTCTGCATGCCACACTGCTATCCCATCAGAGCACCTTCAGCCATAGACCAAGACCACCGAGGTGCACCACAGAATACATAATGAACAGAGTTATTCAGTTACTCAGACTTATGTGCAATATTATCAAACATCTTGTATAAATGTCTTCCAGTCATTTCATATAAATTTGTTGTACGAGTAGTTATTGGAAAAACAAAACATTGTTCACTGTTTCGGTACTCTGGCAAAATTATTTCCTTCGGGATAAATAAAGTTGATCTTATCTTATATTGTTATAAGTATTTGGACAGTGGTGCAACTTTTTTTTGTAATTTTGGTTATATGCACCACCACAGTAAAGTTGAAACTAAACAATCAAAATGTGCTTGTTGTGCAGATTTTCGATTTTAATTCAAACCCTTCACAGGATCGGATCCAGCTTCTAGTGACGGTGGCAGGCGGGGGAGAAGGTGTTGGGACTTGGTTGGGTGTGCTAAATGCATGCTAAAAGAGTTCAGCAGTACTGCTGGGAAAAACATTCAAAAAATCTATACCCTTTTTTCCTGCATTCTAAGACAAAATGGGAAGCTAAATATTGACTCTCTTGTCATTGTGTTAAATTCACAATTGTCATTTTAAATACTGGAAATCTTCTAATTCTGCATGTAGGTGTGTCCACCAATTAGTCTTTGTTTATGCAAGACCTTTCCCATATTTTATCACACATTTGGTCAGAGTCTGGGTGGGGGATTGGATGGAACCCCTGCAACTCCCTTCTGCAACTGCCACTGCATTCATAACTGAAATATTGCAAAGACCTTATAGGAATTACCGTCATTCATATACATAGTGCCCCCACTTTCACAGTCCATAAGTAAATGGACAAACTCAATATATGGATCATTTTTATCTTCATTTTTATAGCCAGTTGACTGGTCATGGGATGGAACAAGTCCTTGAAGTGAATCATTAATTTATACAAACAATGTGGTATTCGCTGACACTCTCAAAAAATATTAACCTGTTCTGTTCAATTTTTTCAATTTCAATTTATTTTTATTTATATAGCGCCAAATCACAACAGAGTTGCCTCAAGGCGCTTCACACAAGTAAGGTCTAACCTTACTAACCCCCAGAGCAACAGTGGTAAGGGAAAAACTCCCTCTGAGGAAGAAACCTCAAGCAGACCAGACTCAAAGGGGTGACCCTCTGCTTGGGCCATGCTACAGACATAAACTGCAAAACAGAATTACAGAACTGTTATTTGTGTATATGTTGTGCAGTCAATGCTGATGGGGCGGGATATATTTTTTATGTGCAGGTGCATCGTGGGATCAAGGGCATAGTCAAAGACCTCCAAGGTCATGGAATAGCCAACGCCATTATCTCGGTGGAGGGAATCAACCACGACATTCGAACAGGTACAGCAGTTTACCTGATTTTAAAGTGTGTTTCACTTTATGTATGAGTCCATATTTGATGGAACAATAACCTTAGACAAAAAACATGGAACTTTTACTGTATTTCACACTTCAGTATGGACAAAATACTGCATTGATGTCCAGATTATCTCCCGCCTTTCCTCTGGTTTAATTTTTTTTTATTTTTCTGCATTGATCATTACTGAAGTTTGATGGGAGTATCCAAAAGTTTACTTTCCAGCAATTTGACCTTCTGTTGATCCTCAAGATCTTTTGATACTCACCCACAAGACTTCTTCAGTTTTAACAGGTAAGATTGTGGTGTTTTGCCCAATACATAGTCTTCAGGGGAAGAGAGAATCTATTTTTTTTTTTTTTTTTGAAAAAGCCAGATCAGCCTGTTAAAAAAATATCATTATACCAGCATCTGAAAGGTGTTAAACTCTGCTTTTCTCCAAGGGATTGTTGGGTGTACTCTCCAACAGACTGGGGATCAATGAAAGGACCAAATTATAAGCAGCAGACAGATTGTGTCTTGATATGTCCTTGGCTGAGAAAAGCTTTTTTTTTCTAATTTTCTCCAGCCATGTCCGTAAGTGTTTGGACAGTGACACAGTGAGGAGGCTGTGTCTCAGTGAACCCTCGTGCACATGCGTGAGTTTTTTCACGCGTGTCGGTGTCGTCATTCGCCTGTGGGCAGGCCTTGAGTGAGGAGTGCTCCACCCCGCCCGTCGGAATCTCTTTGTCTGAATAGCCGCTGCGGACGGCGCGCGTTGCTTTATCAACATTTTTTCTGGACCTGTGAAGGATATCCGAGTGGACACTATTTGAGAAATTTAGCTGGTTTTCGGTGAAAAGTTTAACGGCTGATGAGAGATTATGGGGTGTTTCTGTCGCTGTAAGGACTTCCCATGGAGCGGGACGTCGCGCAGCGCTTCCAGGCACCGTCGTCGGCCTGTTTCAACCTGAAAACATTCTAATTTAAGGCTTAATTCACCCAGGACGTCGTGAGAGAACAGAGAAGATTCACAACAGGCCAGCATGAGGACTTTATGCGGACATTCCACTGTTTAAGGACATTTTGTAATGAAAGACGTGCGCGCAAATTCGCTGAGTCGTTTCCGTGACGACTCAGCGAATCTGTGTGCGCCGCGACAAGAAAAACACCTCCGTGTTGAAAACCATTTGTAAAATTCAGGCGGCTTTTGATGGCTTTCAACAATTGAGTAACTGAGAAATTGTTTAACAGCTTGGGCATGTTCCAACTTGCCCGTTAAGGTTTCCAACGGAGGTGTTTTTCCTGTCGCGACAGCCCGCGGTCGGGTCCGGCCCGACATGCGACTCTGCCTGCACGTTCTTTCATTACAAAATGTCCGTTAACAATGGAATGTCCGAATAAACTCCTCATGCCGACTTCTTCTGAAAGTTCTCTGTTCTCTGACAACTTCCTGGGTCAACAGAGCCTGAAATGTGGAAGTTTTCAACTTGAAACGGCGAGACGACGCCGCCTCGAAGCGCAGATCGCCGTCAGGCGCCATGGGCCGTCCTTAAAGCGACACTACCAGACCAAAATCTCTCATCAGCCTTTAAAATTTTTACCGAAAACCAGCTGAATTTATCGAATGGTGTCCACTCAGTTGTGCCTTACAGTTTTTGAAAAAGATTTTATCAAACAAAGCAGCAGTCTCTGAGCCATTCCTAAACAATGAAAAAATGACGAGAGGGTGGGCGACTCCTCACTCAAAGACTGCCCACAGGCGAATGACGTAACCGACAGGCGTGAAAAAACTCTCACATGCCCACGAGGGTTCAAGCATGTCTGATGTAATCACACGTGATTCAAATCCATATGGTTTTTGAAAAAAATAATAAGGTCGGATACTTTTATCACAGACCTTGTATATGTAAAGTTATGTTTATTATGGATGTAACATCTCGTCATAATCATTCAGATGTGCTGTGCTGCAGCAACGAGACGCATTGACTTGCAGTGACACATAGTGTTTTCCAGTAGATTGCGCAATGTTCACGGCGACTTCACAAAAGTGATGTGTGCCAGAGATTTTGAACATTTCAAAATTTTGTTTGTGCAGTTGCATTCAGCCGCACACAGTTCACGCACAGTTTAAACAGTTTACAACGAGTTTCTCTGGCACACCAGAATGTGTACTAGTGCAGGGATCAAATTCGTTTGGTTGTAAGATCAAGTTGATGACCATGTACTGTATGATCTGACTGTGGCTGATAGAAGGAACTGGAAATGGATTTCAGTTCCATAATATGGCAGATGTTGTGATGTGTGGCACCAGAATCTGGTCTAGGGATGTCTGTCTGGGATGTCTTTGGAACATCACACCAGGCAGCTCGTTAAGAACTGTTTTTTCCAAATTCTAAACATTTCCAAATTACGCAAAATGGTGGCTTTTAATGAGCTAGAGATGACTGTGCATGCATTTGTTTCTTCACGACTTGATTATTGTAACAGTCTCTTTACATGCCTCAATAAGAAAGAGCTGGCCCGCCTGCAGGTAGTGTAAAATTCTGCTGCACGACTTCTTACCCGCGCCCACAGGAGAATGCATATTACTCCTGTCCTCAAGTCTTTACATTGGCTCCCTGTTTTTTACAGGATAAATTACAAAATCCTGCTGACTTTTAGAGCTCTACATGGGCAGGCACCGGAATACATTAAGGACCTGATCCAGCCTTATGTTTCCAGCAGGAGTTTGAGGTCTTCCAATCAAAACCTGCTGATGGTTCCCCGAACTTGTTTTAAAACTCGAGGGGACAGATCTTTTAAAGCTGTGGCACCTCGCCTCTGGAATGAGCTTCCCTGTTCTCTTCGCTCACTAGATTCTGTGGATGTTTTTAGACAGCAACTAAAGACACATTTTTTTAAACTGGCATTTTAGTGTCAATTTATTTTATTGTTCTATATTTGTATGTGTTGTTTTTATTGTCTATTTATATCGTGTGAAGCACTTTGTGACCTTGGTCTGTGAAAAGTGCTATATAAATAAAGCTTACTTACTTACTTACTTACTTACTTACTTACTTACTTACTAGGCCTGACCTGACCTGACCGTATGGAACACAATTCCTGCAGCTTAGAGGAAACTTGCATCATTTAAAAACATAGTGCATTTTGTTCAGTGGCTTGCTGAATCTAGTAAGTAAGTAACATTTTTTTATATAGCACCTTCTAAGATACAATTACAAGGTGCTTCACAGTAAAAATTTAAATAAAAGCACCGATGTTAAAACAGCAACAACACAACACTATGTGAAAGGAGTCCTGTACAAATGAGTCTTGAGCTTCTCCTTAAATGTTCCAAGTGAGTCCACGGAGTGCAGATGCAATGGCAGTGCATTCCATAGCTTGGGAGCTACCACCCCCAATGCACAGTCTTCCTTGATTCTCAACCTAGACTTCGGCCCGACCAACAAGTTCTGGTCTGAGGACCTTAGAGACCTGCTTGGAACATAAGGGTGGAGGAGTTCACTGATGTAGGGTGGTGTCTGACCCCACAGAGCTCTGAAAGTTATCAACAGTACTTTAAACTGCAGCCTAAATTGAATGCAGGAAGGACAGGATTGGTGTTACACAAGACCTCTTGGAAGACCTAGTAAGAAGCCTTGCAGCCCCATTCTGGACTGTTTGTAAGCGGTCCAGAGAGGACTTCCTGAGGAGAAAGAACAGTGAGTTACAATAGTCCAGGTGCGAGGTAAAAAAAAAGGCATTGATAAGATGCAGCTCAGCTCTGGGCACATTGCTACCAAGGCGGCAATATTCCAAAGGTGGTAGAAACAGGATTCAACAAAACGAGTAACATGAGTCCAAAGTGAGAGCATGGTCAAACGTAACACCCAAATGTCTGACTGCTGGGTGAAGAAAGGAGGACAGAGAGCCAAGATTCCTAACTAGTGAGGGAACAAACTCCTCAGGGGCAGAAACAAGGACCTCAGTTTTTCCTGTATTAAGAGACTGATAATTAGCTGCCATCCAGCCTCTTACGGCCTCAACAAAGTTCTGAAGGATGGATACCCTAGTATCATTTTGAGGAGTAAATTAAATGTACAATCTATTGCATTTTGTGTTTAAAGCTGATAACGTGTTTGTGTATTAGTGTTGTTATTTATTTTGTTAATTGCTCTAAGTAATTTCTGTTGCCAGTATAACAATCTACCAGTTTTTGCAGATGCTTATTACAAAATAGTGCTACCTTCAATTGAAAATTATGGCTGTGATCATTTTTGCATCCCATCAGATGTTTTATGCTTTATGTCAACACTTTACTTGATAACAAGGGGAATGTCTGAGACCATCACAACAGAACTTGAGTTGAAATAGCCAAAGCATAATCTCTTTGTTTAGCAAGTAGTGATAAATGAACAGGCAAGTTGACTTGCAATAGTTTGGTTTTTAATACACCCTGAAATTTGTGTGAATGAGAAGAAAAAATAACCAGTTTTTTTACTTTTAAGTTAATGATTCACAAAGAAGGGATTGAGAAAAGTGAGTTTTTTTTCCCATTTGGTACTTGGATACTTTGAAAGCACTTGCTTTGCTTTGGGTGGCCTTCCTCCTCTCAGCCATGCCTGGTATGGTGATTGCCTTTGTCCCCAGTGTTAAAGGCATTTGTCAGGTTTGTGTTCTGCCTCCCAGTCTGTTCAGTGTTTGCAGGGTCTGGGTGTTGAGCATTGTTGTGGAAACCACCGACATAGGTGCCTTTGTTGGTAAGGACAGTTTGACTGATACTGACATTATGGATGATGTTATGATCTTTGGGCATCAACTGATGCCCTGACTGCAACACTTAAGAAGCTGAGTGAGGAACAAGGTTTGTCCTGGATCATGACTCCAGGCTTTCAATGAGTTGCTGGATTCCATGATCAAAAGTGTATCTGTATATGGAAAAAGTGTCAGACCCCTGGGAAGAGCTTATTGTATTTGGTAATGCTGATATCTTTGCAGGACAATGAAGATTCACATCTTCTGGGTCCTGATGCTACCTGTCTTACCAGTGGTCTAAGGCAGATACTAGAGGCCTTTGATACTCAGGCTCTTCAGAGGATCCTTGGGTACTGCTGGAATGACTTTGAATGACACAAACCATTACTCTGGCAGACTATCATGATCATCACTTGCACTATGAGGGAACATAAACTACAACCTTTGGCCATGTGGCACATTTTTCTGGGTATGGTCCAGTACACGGGTGCCTCAGTGTTGAGAACACCAGTAACTGGAAAAGGCCAAGGAGAAGCCCACATTTCACCTGGCTGCAGCAAACAGATGGCGATACTCTAGAAGTAGAGATGTTCCTATTGTCTGCCTGGATGATTGCCATCCAGGACCCAGACCAGTTCAGGCCAGTTTTATTGTTTATGATGATAGTGATGATGACAGTTGATTCCCCAACTCCTTTTGCTATGAGGCATATCAGTTTTAGTAGCGCAAGCCTCACTGATGGAACCATGTGGAATTAATTGAGAGGTATTTATACTATTGCAATAGTATGAAAGTTTTGTAACTGCCATTTTCACACTGTAATAAAATGTAAGTACCAAAAGCAGCCAATGACTTGTTCAGTTGATGAGGCACTAGACATTTCATATGCAGACATGTTCATCACAAAAATCCATTCATTGGAAGTTTTTTCTGGATGGCATCTGTTTTGCAAATGGACAAATTTTTCCCCTCCATCTCTGGAAATGTGTTTGAGTAAACTTTAATTTTTGCAACTGAGACAGAAATACCAACTTCCCAAAGACACTGCTGTGAGCATGAATGAAAAACATAACTGAAAGAAGCCTTGTGCCACTGGAGAATTCTGCCCAAAATTTTGCTGTCGATTGTACATCTGAAAGTAAATCTCTGCTAATGTATAAAAATGCAGCTTTCAGAGTAATTTTACACTAAAATACAAGGTCAAAAAGTTCTAAAGAACATGAGTTATTATTGCTTGGAATAGAAAAACTTGCCACATCTGCTCACAAATGTCACAGTTTACTTTTTATCCCTGTCTGTGGTGGTTTTATTTTCTCGTTCCTGTTTTTTGTTTGTTCCTGTGGCTTTACTTCCTGTTTTATTTTGGCATTCCCTGTTAGTGATGGCTTTAGTAGTTTGCTTCCAGTATCTCTCCTTGGCTGTTCCTCATTGTGGTAATTAACTCTCCAGACCTCCACTGTCTCTCCAGTGCTACAACGTCTAGTTCCCATGCTTGTCTTCTTGTGGTTTTCCATGGTCTGACCTTTTCTTGTTGACCAATTGTTTCCCCTCATGTTTCCTGAGTTTCACCTGCCATTATCAGGCACTGTTACATGGTATGTTTGCTAACTGTGCTTTGAGTCTCTGCTTTATCTCTTGGATAGTTCCCACATGGACACTTTTGCTACAGGGACTGCCTTTCAATTCAGTTTATTTATATGTCACCAAATGGCAAAAAACTGCCTCAAGGCACTTCACACGGCTAAGTTCTAACCTTACCAAGCACCCCCTGTGTATCCTGACCAGTGTTGGGAATCATGCATCAAAAAAGTAACTAGTTATAGTTACAAGTTACTTCTCCCAAAAAGTAACTCAGTTAGTAACTCAGTTACCAGAGTATAAAAATAACTAGTTACCTGACAAAGTAACTATAACATTAAATTGTTGTTCTGGAACGAAAACAATAAGAGATTTTCTGCCATTATTACATGTAAATAATAGAGTGCATTCATTAATATGAAGAGAGAGACAAATAATATATGTAATGTAAACTTTATTTATCAGAATTATAACTACACTGCAACCACAAAAATAATCAAGAATACAAAATGAACTTTCTCTAAAAATAAAGGCATATGTCTCACAGACTCAACAATCAACTCAATTGACGGAAAATATATAAAAGATTGTATTCCGTGCAAAACAGTAAAACAAAATCTCAAAAGTATCAACAGTATTCATATTCATAAATTAACAAAATGTGCTTCAGCTACAATAATGAAATGGTAGCTCTCAGTGCAAAACTAAGCATATGATAAAAACAAGAACTAATAAATATTAGTGTTGCCAACTGTCTGACAGAAGGCTATTTCAAGTATTTTCAAAGTAACTAATTACAAAAAAATGTGCTTCAGAGAGCTTATAAGTATTATCCAGTGCAAAAATTTAACAATTTGAACAAAATATCAAGTATATTTAAAATAAAGGTAAAAAAAAAAAAAAAAAAAAAGTTATTGAACCCCAAGCATACTGTAAAAGTGCTTAACAACAACATCGAATTGACCCAAAAAAATAACATGGTATTTTCTTATTGCACAACATAAAGGCACACCAGTTTACAACACACTAACCCTTGAACCACTGATTGTACCTCAAGAGGAGCAGCTTTTCAAATCTTTGGTCAGAGAGCCTGTTCCTCCTGGGTGAAAATACAATCTTTCCAAGACTAAACAGTCTCTCTACAGGTGCACTTGAAGGATTCTCTTGACAAGAGGAAATCCTTGCAAAGTCTCCATTCCTTGTAATGATGAGCTGAAATAGTCAGCAACTTGATTTTCAGCAGTTGCTAAAGTGTCTTCTTCTTCTTCAAAGGAGAAGAAAGCATCTTCTTTAGCTATAGCTGATCTGTCCATCAACTGTGACGCACTGCTGGTTCCTGGTTTGCCTTCCTCCAGAACTATTTTTCTACACTCCTCTAACAGTAGTGCCTTGGCCTCATCTTTCTTTTGTTGTGACCGCAGCCAATGCAGTTTAAATTGTGGAAGAGTTATAGCAGCTATAATTGCCTGTTTACTCCCCAACACCTCCAAAAATCTTGTTCTGATTGCCTGTAATTGTAAATGAGAAATACAGAATTATTATATACCTTTATTATGTATCTATATGAACACAATAAGTATATTTTTGTAATTGTCAGTATTCTTACCATGATTATGGCACCAGGGAGGTGTCTCAGCAATTGAGTCAAGGCCTTCAGTTTTCATAATTAAGCTTTCCAATGTGGGTAGGAGCATCCCAAAGTAACAGTTGTCCTCTCCTTGAAGAATGTCAAGTGCTACTGTCAGAGGCTTCAGCACTGTGCAGTACTCCTTTATACGAGGGCTGTCCATAAAGTATAGGTCCTTTTTATTTTTTTCAAAAACTATATGGATTTCATTCATATGTTTTTACGTCAGACATGCTTGAACCCTCATGCGCATGCGTGAGTTTTTCCACGCCTGTCGGTGACGTCATTCGCCTGTGAGCACTCCTTGTGGGAGGAGTCGTCCAGCCCCTCGTCGGAATTCCTTTGTCTGAGAAGTTGCTGAGAGACTGGCGCTTTGTTTGATCAAAATTTTTTCTAAACCTTTGAGACACATGGAAGTGGACACGGTTCGAAAAATTAAGATGGTTTTCAGTGAAAATTTTAACAGCTGATGAGAGATTTTGAGGTGATTCTGTCGCTTTAAGGACTTCCCACGGAGCGAGACGTCGTGCAGCGCTCTCAGGCGCCGTCGTCAGCCTGTTAAAAGCTGAAAACCTCCACATTTTAGGCTCTATTGATCCAGGACGTCGTGAGAGAACAGAGAAGTTTCAGAAGAAGTCGGTTTCAGCATTTTATCCGGATATTCCACTGTTAAAGGAGATTTTTTTAATGAAAGACGTGCAGACGGGTCCGCGCGTCGGGACGCAGCCGACGCGCTGCGGCGGCTCAGGAAAAACACCTCTGTTGGAAGCCTTAAGGACAAGTTGGAACATGTCCAGCTGTTAAACAATTTCTCATATACTCACTCCACTGAAAGCCATCAAAAGCTGCCTGGATTTTACAAATGGTTATCAACACGGAGGTGTTTTTCCTGTGCCGCCGCACCGCGTCGGCTGCGTCCCGACGCGCGGACCCGTCCGCACGTCTTTCATTAAAAAAATCTCCTTTAACAGTGGAATATCCGGATAAAATGCTGAAACCGACTTCTTCTGAAACTTCTCTGTTCTCTCACGATGTCCTGGATCAATAGAGCCTGAAATGTGGAGGTTTTCAGCTTTTAACAGGCTGACGACGGCGCCTGAGAGCGCTGCACGACGTCTTGCTCCGTGGGAAGTCCTTAAAGCGACAGTATCACCTCAAAATCTCTCATCAGCCATTAAAATTTTCACTGAAAACCAGCTTAATTTTTCGCACCGTGTCCACTTCGATGTGTCTCACAGGTTTAGAAAAAATTTTGATCAAACAAAGCGCCAGTCTCTCAGCAACTTCTCAGACAAAGGAATTCCGACGAGGGGCTGGACGACTCCTCCCACAAGGAGTGCTCACAGGCGAATGACGTCACCGACAGGCATGGAAAAACTCACGCATGCGCACGAGGGTTCAAGCATGTCTGATGTAAAAACATATGAATGAAATCCATATAGTTTTTGAAAAAAATAAAAAGGACCTATACTTTATGGACAGACCTCGTAAATAAATGCTCTCTTTCTGTGATGGCCAACAGGGAAAACTTTGAAGAAATGCCATTCAACTCCTTAATGGGGATTTCACTTATCCGTGCCAGAGCATCGTAAATTGAATTCCACCTTGTGGAGCAGGGGACAAGGAGCTTTTTGGATATAATTTCGTCCAAGGTTTCAGCTGCTACTGTAGAACGGCTTGCTTTGTTCCACAGTGCTGTGCGATCACACTTGGCAATCAAACTTCTATAGACTCCCTTTGTTTCAGGCTTTGAAAGTAGCCACTTTTCAATATCTGTGCAAGAAATTAAATTAAGCGTATGGGATGCACACCTCTGATGAGGAGGCAAAGATAAAACTAAATCTTCCTCATCTTCAGCAGGTTCTTGTAAAATTTCATTTAAGTTGGCAAAAGTGGTCTCCTCCTCCTCTTCATCCCCAGAAGAATCACTTTCTTCCACGGGTTTATATATTTTAAATGCTTTGACAAAATTTGAGCCATTGTCTGTAACAGTCGCGGTTATTTTATGTGAAATACCATAGGAAGAGTGAATATTGTCTAGTTCTATTGCAACGGTGTGTTAAGTGTGACGTCCTTTAAATCATCTGCATGCCAGGGCAGCTTTTCTCCTCTCCATGTTAGTCAGGCTTATCCAATGGGGCGTCACACCGAGATAGCTTTTATTGTGTGCGGTCCAGATGTCTGCTGTTGTTGAGAGGTAATCCAATTGTTCAAACGTGGTTTTAAGTTCAGCATTCATTTTCGTGTATTCTTGGTCAATAAACTTGGAAAAAGTTTTACGACACGGGGGGCACACTCCTGCTCTCGCTGGGATCTTGGACACGATGGCTTTAAATGATGCGGACTCCACAGTTGATAAGGAGAGCATGTTTTCAACCACATACCGTGCAATTAGAGTATTCAGCTCAGGACGTGAGACGTTTTGCTTCCCCGTAAAATCAAGTTTGGTTTGTTTTGACAGCATCACATCCTCATCCCCGTCACCGGAGCTCACGCTGACTGCAGGGCTAACATTAGCAATCAATGTTGTTGTTGCGTGACTCGAAGAAAGATGCTTCATGAGATTAGAATTACTAGACACACTTGTGGACAGTGTCTTTGTTCCGGGACACAGGGTGCATCTAACATGGACATTTTTCCCTTTTATTTCAATGAGTGAAAAGTAATGTCGGTACTTCCAACCTGAAAAAGCAACTTTACACTTCGGCTGGTTCGACGCCATCATCGCTCTTTGTTTTGATGCACAGCTGTGTACAGTGTGGCTTTAGTGTGAGCAGAGTGCCCGCCCACTTGCCTCCTTTAGCCAGTCATCATCACGTATCGTCGCCACCACTGCTC
Source organism: Thalassophryne amazonica (assembly GCF_902500255.1). Lineage (NCBI taxonomy): Eukaryota > Metazoa > Chordata > Actinopteri > Batrachoidiformes > Batrachoididae > Thalassophryne > Thalassophryne amazonica. The sequence goes on along the minus strand of NC_047120.1, from coordinate 28,232,840 downwards.
CACACACCACAGCAGCAGCCGAGAGAAAGACGCTGCTGCTTAATGCCGATGAAACAGTTTCAAACTAACGCGCCACGTTACATTCTAAGTAACTATAACGGCGTTGTGAACACGACCTAAGTAATTAGTTAGATTACTCCGGGGGACTAACAGCGTTAAAATATAACGGCGTTAGTCCCAACACTGATCCTGACCTACCACTGAATCATCTGGATTTCTCACTTGCTGATGTCCTCAGACTCTGTGCTTTCATGGCTTTATCTTTTGCAGTTTACTTACCAACAACAGTGTTGTTCTCTGCACTGGGGTCTCCATCCATGCTATATCCATCACTAGAAGCATTGGTTTACTTATCCGTGCCTAGAAAAGGTTTGCAGCTATTTATGTTGAAAATTTGACTTTTGCAGCCATCTTGAATTTACTCTTGAACTCAGTCGATCTTTGAAAACAAGACCTCTGCGAGGTAGCTGTGATTCCACCACAATAAAAAGCAGCACAGACATCTTGGTGATGTCTGCTGATGTGACAAGGCTTTTGCACACTCTGGAACCAACGAGTCATTAGAATTTTTCAGACACTTGTTTGTAACAAAGTGGTGGGCATAGCTAACCTAAATGTTAACTTTAGTAACTGCTAATCTACTAACTGAAAATTTACCTCTGATATGGCTAAACCAGTAACCCGTTCAGACATTTAGTAGAAGCTACTCACTGATAACTGCCAACTGTTAACTTTTATTATAGAAATTTAGCTTTTGCTTGGTTTGTTGGCTGTAAACCCCTGAAAAATAGAGCTAAAAACCTGCAATTGTAATATGTTTATGCCTGACAATGGTGGTTCCAATAAAGCTTTGGCACACCAAGATCAGAAGATGATTGGGATGCGCATAAATAATTAAATTAAACACCAGTTTCTATTCGACATGCACTTTTTCCCACAGAACAGAAAGTATTTAACAAATAAGCAATATTAAGAAATAAAAAATACGCATTGGAAAATGATTTTAGTAATCTAATTCATGCATTTATTTGGATTGATGTCTGTCACAGACTTGTTGCCGTCACACAATGTCATTTCTGCTTATTGGATGAATATATATATATATATATATATATATATATATATATATATATATATATATATATATATATATATATATATATATATATATATATATATATATATATGTCAGCAGCTGTTGAGCCATAAGAAAGGATTGTTTGTGTTATATGGCTGGGGGGGCCTGGCCGCCGGTTTGTTTCTGTCTTTTGGTTTTCCTCCCAGGTGGCGTGCGTTTGGGACTGAGTGGCTGTGTTGCTGAGGCTGTCAGGACCTCACCCTGATCACCTGCGACTCGTCAGGACTCACAGCTGTGGTGCATCTGGATGGATTGGAACATGTTGGCATTTAAGACTGGAGTGCACAGTGTGTATTTGCCAGAGACTCGACCTTGTGACCAGACGGGTGAGATCGTCGTCTCGGGAGCCATCTCATCAGCAGCGGATGCTGAGAACGTCCAGGTTTGATGCACAGTCTGTGAAAGAGGAGGGGGTGAGGTTTCACGCTCGTCAGCACACTTCCTGAGACTCGGTTGTTGCGGCCACCTGGGGGGTGTCGGCGGGGTCCTTGGGTCCGAAACAGCTTCTGGCTCCGGACCGTTAGCGCTGCTGGGAGCGCACCACGCCAGGCCGCACCTTTTTGTTATTATATTATCACTGTTATGTATTAAATTCAGTTAGCCTTTGTACCGTGCTCTGCTTATTTCATACTGGGTCCTTCAAACGCTGGTCGGTTCTCCGAGCTGCGTCCGACACATAAGTTTGTTATGGAGGAATCCAACATAACAAAGCAACCCTGTGGTTTTAAAAAAAATCTGAATTATCTATTTGATAATTCTACTTTTATTCTATTTTATTCTGTTTTCGATGAAAGCTTTTGTGAACCATTCTTTTTTACTGTTAAGGCTACTTAAATTCAGTTTTGTAGGACAAAATTTGCATATTGCTGCTGCTGCACAAAGAAAGTGGACGGTTTTGTGCTTGTGTTTTAGCTGGAGTCCTTTTACAGGTGAAGTCCTTAAAGATTTAGTGCGTTTAATCTGCGAGCACTATGGGGAGTCCTCATGCTGCTATTGGATCAATTCTGTACTAACAAATTATTACTGACAACAATACAAAAATACTTACTGTTTAATTCATTATCTCTGTTATTATGCCCATGTTAGTATGTGTTTAAGGAAATTGGTGTATATTGCAATATCCATTTAGGAATTATAGCCAGTTGTATACTGTACCTAGTGCCTTCAGAATCTATAAATAATTGGACAAATTAAATGGAAAGATTATTCACGAGCAAGAACCATGTTCCCGAGGTAGGTAATTCAGATAGTTAATGTTGTTGGGTGGAATCATTGCAAGGAGTACAAGAGTAGTTTATGGTCTCCGAGCAGAAATGAGACTCAGTGTGGGGGATCCGTCTCACCGTAGGTTGCCAACACCTTCTGGAGTCCACACTATACAGTAGTGTTCAGAATAATAGTAGTGCTATGTGACTAAAAAGATTAATCCAGGTTTTGAGTATATTTCTTATTGTTACATGGGAAACAAGGTACCAGTAGATTCAGTAGATTCTCACAAATCCAACAAGACCAAGCATTCATGATATGCACACTCTTAAGGCTATGAAATTGGGCTATTAGTAAAAAAAAGTAGAAAAGGGGGTGTTCACAATAATAGTAGTGTGGCATTCAGTCAGTGAGTTTGTCAATTTTGTGGAACAAACAGGTGTGAATCAGGTGTCCCCTATTTAAGGATGAAGCCAGCACCTGTTGAACATGCTTTTCTCTTTGAAAGCCTGAGGAAAATGGGACATTCAAGACATTGTTCAGAAGAACAACGTAGTTTGATTAAAAAGTTGATTGGAGAGGGGAAAACTTATACGCAGGTGCAAAAGATTATAGGCTGTTCATCTACAATGATCTCCAATGCTTTAGAATGGACAAAAAAAAAAAAAAAAACAGAGACACGTGGAATAAAATGGAAAACACCCATCAAAATGGATAGAAGAATAACCAGAATGGCAAAGGCTCACCCATTGATCAGCTCCAGGATGATCAAAGACAGTCTGGAGTTACCTGTAAGTGCTGTGACAATTAGAAGACGCCTGTGTGAAGCTAATTTATTTGCAAGAATCCCCCGCAAAGTCCCTCTGTTAAATAAAAGACATGTGCAGAAGAGGTTACAGTTTGCCAAAGAATACATCAACTAGCCTAAAGAGAAATGGAGGAATATTTTGTGGACTGATGAGCGTAAAATTGTTCTTTTTGGGTCCAAGGGCCGCAGACAGTTTGTGAGACGACTCCCAAACTCTGAATTCAAGCCACAGTTCACAGTGAAGACAGTGAAGCATGGTGGTGCAAGCATCATGATATGGGCATGTTTCTCCTACTATGGTGTTGGGCCTATATATCGCATACCAGGTATCATGGATCAGTTTGGATATGTCAAAATACTTGAAGAGGTCATGTTGCCTTATGCTGAAGAGGACATGCCCTTGAAATGGGTGTTTCAACAAGACAATGACCCCAAGCACACTAGTAAACGGGCAAAATCTTGGTTCCAAACCAACAAAATTAATGCCTCGCAGATGTGAAGAAATCATGAAAAACTGTGGTTATACAACTAAATACTAGTTTAGTGATTCACAGGATTGCTAAAAGCAGTTTGAACATAATAGTTTTGAGTTTGTAGCGTCAACAGCAGATGCTACTATTATTGTGAACACCCCCTTTTCTACTTTTTTTTTTTTACTAATAACCCAATTTCATAGCCTTAAGAGTGTGCATATCATGAATGCTTGGTCTTGTTGGATTTGTGAGAACCTACTGAATCTACTGGTACCTTGCTTCCCATGTAACAATAAGAAATATACTCAAAACCTGGATTAATCTTTTTAGTCACATAGCACTACTATTATACTGAACACTACTGTACCTATATTGCTGGGAAACCAAAAGACAGAATCAGGAGATTTGTGATAGAGGATGAATGGAGAGGGATGGCATGATGAGAAAAGCTTCAGAAAACTGAGGTAAATACATGCATCAGCTTACATAATGAGAATCATCTGATTTGAGGTGGGTTGGTGATGTGGCCTTTGCTCCTGGACATATGTTTAATAAATTTTAAAACATTTTTTAATGAAATTCTTTACATTTACAGTTGGTTTTGTTAAAAAATACAAATCAGTGGATTAAATATAATCATATATATATATATATATATATATATATATGTATGTATGTATGTATGTCTCCCCCACATATTTTGCATCCAGCTGGTAGCATACTAACATCAAGTCCATGAGCCACCAACATAAAATACCCAGACAATAGTATAAGAAGTTCTGTTCACTGTTCTCAGTCATATGCTTGTCGCTGACATGACCTCCCTGCCCTTTGGAAATAACAGGGCTAACCCCCTGGGTTGTAATGCCAGTGAGACTTTTTAGGGTGGTGTTGTTTGTAGTGGGAAAATGGCTGTGCTCTTGTTTCCAGATTTAATGTTCTCTCAGTTTCAAAGCAGTCTACAATAATTGTATGCTGCCTTGGAGTAAGTGTTTCTTTGATCAGTGTTTGGGAGGCCTGCGGTGTCTCTGAATGCATCAGACACAGTCTTTAAATCTCTGCAGAGGAGGTGGATAATGTGCAATATTTAGGCAAAGAACACTCTACATTATCACACCCATCACAACAGCAAAACATGGAAGCTCAGTGTAATGTATGACCTCCACATCAGCATCTTTCAAGAAAATCAGAAATCTACACTTCTTCTAACAAGCAATTAATTTTGCCATTCCTGTGGCTACAACAACTGCATACCTGCTGTCCTCCGGTGTCATTTGTTACAGCATCATCCACCTATGACCTCTGTGCAGCTTCACCTGATGGTGCAGCATCTTTCACCTGTGACCTCAGTGCAGCTTCACCTGGTGGCGCAGCATCATCCACCTGTGACCTCTGTGCAGCTTCACCTGGTCATGCACCATGTTTCACCTTTGACCTCTGTGCAGCTTCACCTGGTCATGCACCATCTTTCACCTGTGACCGTGGTGCAGCATCGTACACCTGTGACCTCTGTGCAGCTTCACCTGGTGGTGCAGCATCGTCCACCTGTGACCTCTGTGCAGCTTCACCTGGTGGTGCAGCATCGTCCACCTGTGACCTCTGTGCAGATTCACCTGGTTGTGCATCATCTTTCACCTGTGACCTCTGTGCAGCTTCACCTGGTTGTTCACCATCTTTCACCTGTGACCTCTGTGCAGCTTCACCTGGTCGTGCACCATCTTTCACCTGTGACCTCTGTGCAGCTTCACCTGGTGGTGCAGCATCGTACACCTGTGACCTCTGTGCAGCTTCACCTGGGGATCCAGCATCGTCCACCTGTGACCTCTGTGCAGCTTCACCTGGTCGTGCACCATGTTTCACCTTTGACCTCTGTGCAGCTTCACCTGGTCATGCACCATCTTTCACCTGTGACCGTGGTGCAGCATCGTACACCTGTGACCTCTGTGCAGCTTCACCTGGTGGTGCAGCATCGTCCACCTGTGACCTCTGTGCAGCTTCACCTGGTGGTGCAGCATCGTCCACCTGTGACCTCTGTGCAGCTTCACCTGGTGATGCAGCATCGTCCACCTGTGACCTCTGTGCAGATTCACCTGGTTGTGCATCATCTTTCACCTGTGACCTCTGTGCAGCTTCACCTGGTTGTTCACCATCTTTCACCTGTGACCTCTGTGCAGCTTCACCTGGTCGTGCACCATCTTTCACCTGTGACCTCTGTGCAGCTTCACCTGGTCGTGCACCATCGTACACCTGTGACCTCTGTGCAGCTTCACCTGGGGATCCAGCATCGTCCACCTGTGACCTCTGTGCAGCTTCACCTGGTCGTGCACCATGTTTCACTTCTGACTTCTGTGCAGCTTCACCTGGTTGTGCAACATCGTACACCTGTGACCTCTGTGCAGCTTCACCTGGTCGTGCAGCATCTTTCACCTGTGACCTCTGTGCAGCTTCACCTGGTGGTGCAGCATCGTCCACCTGTGACCTCTGTGCAGCTTCACCTGGTGGTGCAGCATCGTCCACCTGTGACCTCTGTGCAGTTTCGCCTGGTGATGCAGCATCTTTCACCTGCGACTTCTGTGCAGCGTCATCTGGTGGTGCAGCATCTTTCACCTGTGACCTCTGTGCAGCTTCACCTGGTGATGCAGTATCTTTCACCTGTGACCTCTGTGCAGCATCATCTGGTGGTGCAGCATCGTCCACCTGTGACTTCTGTGCAGCTTCATCTGGTTGTGCACCATGTTTCACCTTTGACCTCTGTGCAGCTTCACCTGGTCGTGCACCATCTTTCACCTGTGACCTCTGTGCAGCTTCACCTGGTGATGCAGCATTGTCCACCTGTGACCTCTGTGCAGCTTCACCTGGTCGTGCAACATCTTTCACCTGTGACCTCTGTGCAGCTTCACCTGGTCGTGCACCATGTTTCACCTGTGACCTCTGTGCAGCTTCACCTGGTCGTGCAGCATCTTTCACCTGTGACCTCTGTGCAGCTTCACCTGGTCGTGCAGCATCTTTCACCTGTGACCTCTGTGCAGCATCACTCTCATTGTTATCCATGCATTTCATTTTCAAGTGTTAGTAGAAAATGTTTTTCTCTTCATATGATGCAATTATAAAAGGGCAGTAGAGCACTCAGAGGCTTGATCTGATGTGACTGCAGTTGCAAAAAGGTAACTTTGGAAACAGATATAGGAACATTTTTTTTTTTTTTTTACCATTACAAGACGGGGCTTTTACAGCATGCTGAGGATTTAGATAAACATGTTATGTGTTACTTTCTCTGACATTGTGAGGCTGCATATTGTCCCTGTGTGCGCTCTGCTAAGTAGTACAGCACTCGTTTTGAAGCTGATCCTTGAGCTGACACTGATGAATCTCAGCAGTGAACTGCAAAGCTGAGCTCACCGTGGAGAGCCTGAGAATAATTTAAGAATGTGTCACAGCTCTCACTGCGCTGAATGAAAAGGTGTAAAACTTAATTCAGAAGTGTGAGCGTCTTTGTTTGTGTTTGCAGCTGCTGACGGTGATTATTGGCGCCTGCTGAACCCCGGAGAGTACCGCGTGACCGCCAGAGCTCAGGGCTACAGCCTCACAACTAAGAAGTGTGAAGTAGGGTACGAGATGGGTGCCACCAGGTGCGACTTCACCATCAGCCGCACCAACATGTCACGCATCAAAGAAATCATGGAAAAATTCAACAAGCAGCCAATCAGGCTGCCCGTCAGGCCGCTACAAGCTCGCAGGTCCAGACAAAGACGCCTGGGAACATAATGACTCCAAAAGCAACTCCTCAGACTGAGTTGAAAACCAATCCTCATTTCGGACCATTTCCTCCACAGTGCTGTCAGTGGATGTTTTTAAAGAATTCTTTTTTTATTATTATTATTTAAACAAAACAGTTTATTTGTTTTGTGTTTTGTCCCCAGACATAAGCTCTCACTTCTTAATCCACTGTTGCTATTTCAAAGTATTTAATTTTTCAGAGGAGGTGATTACATTTATGAGCCACATTTATAATTTTATTACAAAAAAAAACAAATGCTTTAGTCACACCAGGAAAATCAGTGGTTGGAGACTGCAACGTGACTGTGTGCAATCAGCTTGCTATCACGTTGCAACTGCAAATCCCTCAAATGGGCATGTCAAAGATGGCAATCAGGTCTGCGACCATCTGCAGTCAGATGGCAATAAAATGGCCACAAGACAATCTGACGATGAGTCGCCTACTATGGGTGTGACAGTGAACGGGGCCAAGTTGGCAATTACATGCCATCAGTATGCAATAATATGGTGAATGACTGAGAAACAGGGGAATAGTGCAAATCTGTTGCCATCTACACACAACCACCATGGTTCTTGCCAGTGTAGTTGCACATAGGGGACCCCTATGCTGTGATTTGGGCCCCTATGCTGTGATTTAACCAGCACAGGGGGGCTTTTCTGTTTTTTGTTTTTTTTTCTGTCTTTTTTTTTTTTTTTTGGACATGTCGCACGTTATTTAACACCCCCCTTAGCAACACAAAATAGCCCTCAAAATGTAAGAAATAGTGTTCAAAGGGTTATAAATTTCAAAACTTTCTCGGGGGATGCCCCCAGACCCACAGCACAGCTATGTGCCGCTACATTCCTGGTTCAGCACCATGGACAGTGAGTGGCATATTTCATCCACACATCAGCCCACACAGACAGCTGCATGGATTGCCTACAGCCGCGTCACTGTCCAACGACATCTATAATCACTCTCTGAGGATGAGAATGATTGTCATGATTATTGGGTGGATGATTTAAGTGTAGTAGTGGCTTTTGATGACACTAAAGCTGCTCTGCACATTGTTCATATATGTATAGTTTGAGACAAGTTGCAGGCTGACTCCAATTGATTGCAATGTGTCTGCATTTAGAAATTAGATTGTAATTGTTTGCAAACCTCTGCAATCTGAGAGTGAGTGCACTCAGAGTCATAAGATGTTTGGGGACTGGGCGCGTCCCACCAGGTGATAGGTGCAATCACCTTGCGATTGAACATGGGCACTGGGAAGTTGAGGGTGCTGCATGACCAACCACTGTTTGACAAGTTAGTCACTGCAACTCCTTGCAATCAATCACTGGCAGGACATGATTAAGTCCAAACACTAGGCGACCTTCGTATTTTCCTCGTCACAAGGAAGTTGCCATTGTATTTTCCCTCAGGTGTGACTGGGGTATAATAGCATCCCTGGACATGAAGACACTGTAGCCATCTGACATTTAACCCTGCTGACCTTGATCTGTGGCTGGCCTTGCCAGGGCAGTTTTGGAATCCACCTAATCTACCAAAGTGTATGCCACATTTGGTACAATTCAGCTTGAAAATCTAATTCTTTAAAAGCTATTTTGCATCAACCTTGGCTGACATCGCAAGTATTGTAGAAATCAGCAGTGGTGGACACAGTTCCAATAATCCGATAACAGATAATTATCGAAGATAATGTTTTCATTACCGGATTATCTTTTTAGATAACTTTAAAAACCATTATCAGACTACTTACCTTCCAATAAATTTTTGTCCAATAACTTTTAGACCGATAACGTAGTAAACAAAGCTAAACAGTGACAAACATTTTTAATATTTAAAATCAGTTGAGTACCTACCTGTTAAAAGTTTCATAACAGATGTATAGTTCTACTCTCTACAAACAGAAGAGAGCTGCTTCTAGGAGAAACTGCTCAATCCTCTGCAGGCAAAGGAGACCTGGTCACAAAAAAAAAAAAATTCCTTTAACACCATACTGATACGCTGGCAATATCACCCAAGTCATCCAGAGGCATACATTTTTAACTTATAGTTCAAATTTTAACCAAACTAATTTTGGACAAGTAATTTAAAATTACTCTCACATCTGAAGTTTTATAAAGTGAAAATATCAGATATATGTTTTAGTTTTAAAGTAATGCGCTAATTTTTAAGGTTTTAGTGAGCACATACTGTGCCCAGCAGTGCATTATGGGTAGGATAGGGTAATCTCAGTACGTTCATGACAGGACAAATGCATTTCAGACACTCTGTTCAGGCTCCACAGACAACAGCATTAAACTCTAGCGCCTAAAACTCTCGTGAATATATTCTCTGGGTTTATAGACATTGTTATTGTATTTGCATTTGTTAAATTCCATGCATCTTAAATGTAGCAGACACGGATTATCTGGAATTTTGTTTTGGCAAGTTTTCACAGTCTCTACTGCCATCTACTGGCCAGTAGTGTTCATGGCAGTTCATGGCAGTATTCGTCCTGGAGCTGGGCAGACACTGTATGATATTTTTAATCACTGTACTCGGTTTCAGTTCAAACTGTACCACAGAACCGCACGGTGTAAAAGTTCAGAGAGCTCAGTTTATGTTCTCACACACATTGTACGTTCAAAAACCACACGTCGGACTCATGTTTCCAGAAGCAAAATGTAAACTTTTTTTTTCAAACTTAATTTACAAAAACTCTCAATGGGAGACATCAAAGTTTAAAAACAAAACACAACAACAACAAAAAACATTACAAGACAGGTCTGCGGTGATTGCACATGCACAGTGCGAGCGGGTGGATGCTTGTAGCTCTTCGGCAGCAGGATACCATTACGATGGCCAACCAGAATAATATCAAACAGGTTTGATTTTCACTCGACCATACGATCGGCGATCAGGAGGTGGTAATGAGATGTTACACGCAGCTTGTTACTCCATGTACACTACACGATGCAGGATGCGCGATTAACCTGAAACTTGGTCCAAAAACCTCTCCCACAAATGAAAAATCATCTGAAAAAGGGCCAAAAATCGCATAGTGTAAAGCCAACATTTATGTGTCAAGACAATATTGAGTGCACTTTTTACAATATAATAAAACGTGTGGACAATATAATAAAACGTGCGCACACCATCATAAAACGTGCGCACAATATAATAAAATGAGCGCACATTCTCTCCACATGCAAAAGATTTTGCGATGACACTCCGTAAAAATGCCTGTTTTTACAAATAAAAAAACTGAATATTTTACAAAAGCACATTTATCTGTAAACACCAACACATGTCACATTAACGTGTTAGTTTACATAATGAATGACTGAACCAATCAGTGTTTAGCATAGGCAGATTTTACCCAGAATCCTTTGCGATCTGTCTGTGTTTGTTACATAACCTCAGAATTAGTGCATTATTCAACATTAAAAGATATATGTTATATTTATCTTTGTACAAATGACAGAATTGACAATAATGGAGTTATTCTATCGGTATTAATGTTATTTATAAATCAAAACCATAAGTCAGCACTGCTTATTTTCCAAGACCTCTGCCTGACCGGAGCGTTGTGATTGGGTAGAGAGCTGGGCTTTGTTGCTGCTCTCAGCTTGCTTCTGTGCTGGAAGCTGTGTAGTAAACAAGAGCTTCCAGCAGGGGCAAGATGTTCAAAGACAGAAGTGTGGGCTCATGTTTTGGGGGCCTGTTGTCGCTTTTGATGCTACCAGAAGCGATCGTGGTGTTAAAACTCAAATTCAGTTTATTAGTAGTTGCAAATGTATCAGAGACAATACTGGAATTTATTGGTTATCTGTAACTTCGGATACATTTTTGGGTGGTTTATCGTTTTATCTTTATCAAAGATAACTTTTCAGTTATCTGATTATCTGTTATCAAAGTTGATTTTTTTGGTTATCTGTGCCCACCACTGGAAATCAGCAAAAGGATGTGAGAAGAGAAAGCCAACAAACAGAGAGGCAGACATGACCTCACCAACAATGATTGACTTTTGGCAAATTTGACCTCACCTGGGCAATTTCAACACAAAGCTCCATATGTCTGCCATGTCTCCTGACAGCTAGAGTGAAAAGCTATGATTCTGACCTTTAGTCTCAATGACATTGACCCCAGTGATTAACTGTTGTCAAATTTGACATTGCATGGGCAATTCCAAACCCGCCTTCATATGTGTGCCAGGTTTGGTGCAAATCTGAGTGAAGAATCAAAATTTTGACCTGGGAATGGTCTTAACATTTGTTCAGACAAAGTCTTTAAGAGAAATTCTGGGCTCAACCTTCATCCACATGCATCAGGAGGAGTAAAAGATCAAACAGACAGCAGAAAGAGAAAACATTTCTCAAATTATATACTCGTATAAAGACATTTACTGTCATTCTGTGTGGCATAATAGTACTAACGTTCATATTGAATAACAAATTACAGAAGTGAAATCTCTGTTAGGATCCAAATGTTTATCCATTGTGATGAAAGGTTACCATGATGTACACTCTCGTGTAATTTATATTTTAGCCATTAGAAAAGCTTTTTTACTCGTATGTCATTCTGTACATCAGTGCTGAAGACCAAAAGTGTCCAAACTGGACGACAGGCTGCCCCTGGAGGGGGTTTGATGGAGGAGTTTTGAGAAATGTTATATGTTGGCCTTTTTGTGCCTTATTGATTATTTTTTTAAATAAGCATCGCTTCATTGCAAATTATTCAATAAAGAGGAAATTTGCAAATATTGAATTTCTTAAATGATGGGAACACCTGGATGTTTCAATCATAATTGAGACCAGCAGGGCGGCGACACATGGAGCCCGCACACACTCCCAAACCTGATCTGATCTTTTACAATACAGTCAGTCCCAACTCATCAAATATGGACAGTTGATCCGTTTTCAACACACAGGGCATGAATTTAGCATCAATTTACAACGTCAAGCGTAGTCTGATAGACTTTCATGGAAGTTCCTCAAAGTCGCCACCATCCTCCTCATTCATAACATTATGGCCAGTGCCGGTCCTAAACAATTTGGTGCCCTGGGCAAGATTTTTAACGGTGCCCCCCCCCCCCCCCACACACACACACACATGCACACACGTACACTCAAACATATGCTCAAAGCCTCTAACAGCTATTCCCAACCCAATGAAACAATTTATTTTGGGTAGGCCAGTTTAGGCGAAACTCACCCTGAAATGTCTTAGGAAGTAGCAAACCATCGATGAAGGCACGTTAGCACTGCTAGTAAAAATAATTAAACATATTACTTTTACTGTACCTCTATCTTGGTCCCATTTCTCCTCCTCTTCTTTTCTTTTTTTCCTTCCCTGGGCACCAGACAGTTTGGGCCATTTTGACATTGTTGTTATGCCGCATTGACATAATGGCCTGGAAGGGTTCATCAGACACTTTACAGGGGGCTACAAGGAAACTTATCATCATTATTATTTAATAGGCTTTGCTATGCAGTTAAATCAATATGGGCTTATATTTATTTTAATTAAAAGATAAACAGTATTAATTAGTTTTAGTATAAGAATAATGCAAGTTGATTTTTTTTTTCTCTCTCATTTGTGGTGCCTCCTGGATGGACAGCGCCCTTAGCAATTGCCTATAGTGCTTATAGGCAGGGCCGACCCTGGTTATGGCAAAAAAAAAAAAAAAAAAAAAAAAAAAGCTTAAACTGATGAGTGCTAATCATTAATAATACCTGAAAATTGTAGCTGACAACAAGCACTTTTTTTCTATTTATACTCTATCTGTTAATAAATAAAATAACACCACATCCACTTTTTGGGACTCCTTCACTCAACGTTTTCTGCCTACAGAGTGTCATGCCTTCACCATCCTACGAAACAAACAGTGTCTACAGTGAGACTTCTGTGCCATTCAAAGCATGAAGATATGGTGTACTCAAAGGTCAGGACAAGTCTAGGAGCATGCCTTGTTGTGCACTGGCACATCCACCACACTATGGAGCCATCTTAAGCCCTAGATGGCAACCACCCAAGCAGACATGTGGTACATTCCCACCTCTCGAAAGTCACCAACTATCTGGTTAAGTGAGGTAAAATGGTGGTTTCTCTTTGGCATTCCCCAGTCAATGGGTTCTTCAAAACAGAGGCAGCTGTATGCTGGAGCATCCCCAGAGAAACGTCCCACAAGGCCAAAATGTCATAGCCATTGTTTCCTCACAATGCTGTAACTCAACTTAACTGAGTGTCTCTTAGTAACCGTTGACACCTAGTATGTGTACAATGGTACCCAAGGATCCTCAAAAAAGACCTAGTAAAGACATCCAGTCATTACCTTAGGTCACTGAGTATCATCTAAGTCTCACCATCTTACAATAAGACAGGAAGCAGCAAGCCTTGGGCTGGGAGGTATGGCCAAAAATTCATAATGCAGTATAATTTAAAGGATAGTGGGTAACAGCATATATTGCACTATATTCTTTGGAATATAAGTGACATTAAAGCCAATCTATTATATATATGCATGTCACTTTAACAACTCTGCCATGCAATAAGGGGAAAAAAACACCTTCAATCCAAACTGCGTTCTAATGATTAAATTAATGATTAATGATTTTTTGTAGGATTGTAGTAAAACAAGGAACATCATTTAGTAATAGTGACTGAATGAAGTTTTAGTTGTTAAAAATACATTCATTGTCATTCTCATTATTATTATATCATCATTCTTATTGTCATATTGGCTGTATGTAAAGAATGTCTTTAAAATATATTTACTCTAACAAGGGGGGCAGGGCCCTTTCAACTCTCTTTTCTGGCTAAACCCCTGTAAGCTGTTTGTAAACAGGACAAAAACAAGATGACGAGGAATGGGGAAAACTCGTATTTTTTGTGTGAATTGCCAGCTGACTGGCCAGAAAGAATGTATCACATCCACCATGTGAAACAATGAAATTTGTTAGCTGAGCACCATGTCTTACTGGTCCATGCTGACTCTGATCATTTATAGGCTTGTTGTGTATTTAAAGGGAAATTTTAAATTGTTTTTGAAATGCACACATGACTGTGGCTCTGTCTTGACGCAGCAGCTGCCATGACTGTTGACTCCACTCGCTCCACGAGGCACCCTTACCAAAAAATAGTACTGATAAGTATATAAAAAGTAAACTAGAAGTATACTTGAAACATACTTGCATATACTACTTTTTGGTAAGGGCAGAAACAATGGCCGGGAACTTATTTGATGACTCTGGTTTACCCTCTCATAGCGCAGCAGATAAAAGGAATCCTTCAAATGGTGATACAAGCACCAAATTTAGCAAAAATACTCCTTAAACATTACTCTTTTGAAAAAATGAACTGGCCACTTGAATTTTTAAAAGGCAGCCAAATGGGGTCAATTGAAGAAATACACAGGGGTCAAAAAAAAAAAAAAAATGCTCCAATCTTATTGAAAACTAAACCACATTATTTCTCTGAAGATAAAGATTTCAAAAAGGTATAGTTTGGGCTATCTATAACTAAATGTTATGGAGTTATGATGTAAAAACAGCAAGAATCGTGACAAAGGTCAATTTCAGTTTGTACAGGGGTCAAAAGTTAAAGTTGATTCAATTTTGATAAAAAGTGATGTAAATTATTAGTTTAGGTAATATGGTTTTAAAAAGGTATAGTTTGGACCATGTATCATGCTTAGTTATCATGTTACAGGATAACATTGTCACAGGTCATAGAATTCAAAGGGCGTCGACCTTGTTTGACCTTTACTTTGGAGACCAACCATTCAACACAATAAAAACTATTCTATTTATTAATCCGATTAGTTCAACCAGTAATTTGCACAACGTTTTACCAAAATTGGAGCAACTTTTGACCCCTGTACAAACTGGCACTAACCTTTGTCACTATTCTTGCTGTTTTTACCCCATAACTCCAGAACATTCAGTCATAGATAGACCAAACTATACCTTTTTGGAGTCTTTGTGATCAGTCAAGTAATTTGGTATAGTTTTCAATGTGATTGTAGCATTTTTAAATTTTGATTCCTGTGTACGTTGCACGCAGAAAGTATTCACAGCGCTTCTCTTTTTCCACATTTTGTTATATTACAGCCTTATTCCAAGATGGATGAAATTCATTTTCTTCCTCAACTTTCCAGACAATACCCCAAAATAACAATGTGAAAAAGGTTTGGGTTTTTGTTCTTGTTGTTGGACGTAGAGCTGCTTAAATTGGACATAGAGCTGCTTAAACTGGGCATAGAGCTGCTTAAACTGGGTGTAGAGCTGCTTAAACTGAGCATAGAGCTGCTTAAACTGGGTGTAGAGCTGCTTAAACTGGGCGTAGAGCTGCTTAAGGTGGGTGTAGAGCTGCTTAAGCTGAGCGTAGAGCTGCTTAAACTGAGCATAGAACTGCTTAAACTGAGCATAGAGCTGCTTAAACTGGGCATAGAGCTGGTTAAACTGAGCATAGAGCTGCTTAAACTGGGCGTAGAGCTGCTTAAACTGGGCAGAGAGCTGCTTAAACTGAGTGTAGAGCTGCTTAAGCTGGGGGTAGAGCTGCTTAAACTGAGCATAGAGCTGCTTAAGCTGGGTGTAGAGCTGCTTAAACTGAGCGTAAAAGCTGCTTAAACTGGGCATAGAGCTGGTTAAACTGAGCATAGCTGCTTAAACTGGGTGTAGAGCTGCTTAAACTGGGCATAGAGCTGCTTAAACTGAGCATAGAGCTGCAAAGACTCGGCTACACTACCAGGAGTTTCTTGATCTTAAAGGCCACATACAATGAATGGCTGTGTGTGGCAACTTCAAGCTTCTAAATTTACCGTGCAGTCTCGGCAGTCAGGCAGTAGATCAACAAGTGCGTGATGTCACGGCAGGGAGTGGCCTGCCTGTATTAGATGGTCTAGATGGTCAGTTCGTAAACATTTTTTCTCTGCCATTGTGCTGTTTACACAGCTTATATGGAAATAACAATTCAGACATGCAGGTGGTTGGTGTGACAGAGGAATCTACAGAGGACAAGATGGGATGGAAACGATTGATCTGCTGTGGCGACCCCTAACAGGAACACTGAAAAAAGAAGAAAAAGATATTTTGAATCACTGAGGTATGTGAAGTCTATATTAGGAGATGGTTAATCGCTGTATTGTATTTGGGTGCGGCAATGTGTTCAAAACTGGAGTTTGCCTTCGCAAATTCCCTGTGGGAAAAAGCAACAAGATGCATGGGCGCGATTTGTCAAGAGGACACGAAAGGACTGGGATGTTATCACAAAAAAACTATACCATATGTAGCTGCCATTTCACTAAGGACAGCTGCATAAACAAGTTCCTGAAGCTGAAGAAGGATTTACCCTGAAGGTACATGAACTGTCTCACTCTCTGTCTCTGTTGTGTAACAGTGATATTTACTAGGAACAGCTGTACAGCAGCAAATGGATCTATTCTGACAGATAAAAATAAGGAAATTAGTCAGTCTGGCTATCTGTCATAATGCCCCTGCATAATCAGGAAAGGGTATTTTATTTCAAGGATGGATGTGATTTACGAACGACACAGTAAAATCTTTTACATTACATTACATTACATAGTTTATTTGAATATGTGTATAGTACACAAGACTAGACAAAACAGAATCATTACTACATAAAGAAAGTACACTTTCAAAAAGGAATGGGAAGAAGTATAAAGTTATTAGTCCCATCCCTTTACTCTGAACTTACAATGCAACTATATCATCATTCGGTTCCTTGGTTACAGTGTTGGTCCCACTTCTGCAATTTATATATTTCAAAAGTTCCAAGCTACAATTTATACTCATTTATTTGTGAACATTTCTTGTGCTTTCACAGTTCCAGTCAACTTTTCTATAATTTACGCAAAGAAACTCCAACATTCATTTGCATCATTTAATAAGGCAAGTGCAACAGGGTTTCTTCTGTTGCTCAACTCTCAAAGATGTATTAGTTCTAAATTGCTTCACTGTATCGTGACAGAATCACCTCTTTAAACTTCTTTTTAAACCTTCTCATGTCTGGACACCCTCTCAGCTCTTCACTAATTGAGTTCCAGAGCTTCACACCACAGACTGAGACACAAAAACTCTTTCTGGTAGTGAGAGCTCTGGCATGTTTGAATTTTAGTGCACCTCTCAGATTGTATCCCCCTTCTCTCTCCAAAAAATGTCAGTATTTTAGATTCAAGAAACAGGTGATTTGTGTGGCTCCTGAAGCTGACATTATGCATAATCCTAATGGCTCTGTTTTGAAGACATACCAAGGGCTGTAAAGTTGTTTTATAGTTGTTCCCCCACACTTCAGCACAGTAACTTAAATAGGGTAAAACCAATGAACAATACAATAAATGTAATGATTTTTTTCAAGCACATATCTTGCTTTAGCTAACACTCCGATGCTTCTTGCGAGATTAGATTGCACATATTAGATGTATGCTTTCCAAGAAAGCCTCTCATCGACCAATACTCCTAAGAACTTTGTTTCTTTAACCCACTCTACATTGCAGCCATCTAACACAACCTTTATTTCAACACTTATCTTCTTATTACCAAATTTCATCATAGTTGTTTTGCTTAAATTTAGATATAATTTGTTCCTCTTAAACCAAGTTTGTAATTTTTTCATTTCTGATGCAACATTCTTCAATAAATTTTGTAAATTAGCATCTGATAAAAAATATAGTTGTGTCATCTGCAAACAACACTAGCTTCAATAATTTAGATACACTACACAAATCATTGATGTACAAGATGAAAAATTTTGGTCCCAATATTGACCCCTGTGGGACACCGCAGGGAATGTCCAGACATGAGGAGCAATTCTCACCCAGCTTCACAAACTGTTGCCTGTTTCTTAAATAGCTTTCAACCCACTGTGAAGCCACACCTCTAATGCCATACCTCTGCAATTTATATATTAGAATTTGATGATCAATAGTGTCAAACGCTTTTTTTAAATCGATAAATATCCCAACTGCATATTTTTTATTATCTAGAGAATTTGTTATATTCTCTATTGTGTCAAAGCAAGTAAGGTTGATCTTTTGGCTCTGAAGCCATATTGACTCTCTGAGAGTATATTAGTTTTTTTCAATGAAAGATTCCAGCCTAATGCAAAATAATTTTTCTAAAATTTTGCCAAATGGAGGCAGAATAGAAATGGGCCGATAGTTTGTGAACTTATGTTTGTTATTGCTTTAAAGAGGGATAACCTTTGCTATTTTCATTCTTGAAGGGAATATGCCAGTTTGAAATGACAGATTGTAAATATAAGTTAATGGTTTTGTGATCTCAACAATAACCTTTTCCACAATCATCATGTCTACTCCATCACAATCAGTTGACTTTTTGTTTTTACATTTACTCACAACATTAACCACTTCTGCTTCATCAACAGCCCTCAAAAATATAGACTGTAAATTAGTTTTTATAATTGGATTTTCATTATTTCCAATTTCATTTGTAAGAGGAATTTTACTGGCCAGTTCAGGTCCAGTATTAACAAAATAATTCATTGAATCCATGAGCCACAGCACCATATTATATTCCTCTTTATCATTTTCTAGAAAATAATTTGGATAATTATTTTTTTTGTCTTTTTTCCTTTTTGATAATATCATTTAATATATTCCATATTCCCTTAGTATCATTTCTGTTTTTTTTTTTTTAGCAGTTCATGATAATAATCTTTTTTGGCAGTCCTCATTATATTGGTTAATTTGTTTTTATAAGTTATATTTATTTTCTGCTTCTTCTGTTCTTTTAACCAGAAATTCTTTGTATAACTTATTCTTCTTTTTACAGGTTTTGGCTAGCCCTCTGGTTATCCATGGACAATTTTTACCTTTTTCTCTATTTATGTACATCTTCATAGGACAATTTTTATCATATGAAGACAGAAAATGCTTCAAGAATTCATTATACGCACTATCTGCATCTGATTTACAATAAACATCTTCCCAATCCTAATTTAGTAAATCATTCTTGAAGGCTAGTAAGGCTTCCTCAGATTTTGCACGACTATATGTACATATATTTACCTTTTTATCAATTTGTTTATCATTATCAACTCAATCAATCAACTTTTTTCTTGTATAGCGCCAAATCACAACAAACAGTTGCCCCAAGGCGCTCCACATTGCAAGGCAAGGCCATACAATAATTATGAAACACAGTCTACGTCTAAAGCAACATAACCAAGGGATGGTCCAGGGTCACCCGATCCAGCCCTAACTATAAGCCTTAGCGAAAAGGAAAGTTTTAAGCCTAATCTTAAAAGTAGAGAGGGTATCTGTCTCCCTGATCTGAATTGGGAGCTGGTTCCACAGGAGAGGAGCCTGAAAGCTGAAGGCTCTGCCTCCCATTCTACTCTTACAAACCCTAGGAACTACAAGTAAGCCCGCAGTCTGAGAGCGAAGCGCTCTAATGGGGTAATATGGTACTATGAGGTCCCTAAGATAAGATGGGACCTGATTATTCAAAACCTTATAAGTAAGAAGAAGAATTTTAAATTCTATTCTAGCATTAACAGGAAGCCAATGAAGGGAGGCCAACATGGGTGAGATATGCTCTCTCCTGCTAGTCCCCGTCAGTACTCTAGCTGCAGCATTCTGAACCAACTGAAGGCTTTTTAGGGAACTTTTAGGACAACCTGATAATAATGAATTACAATAGTCCAGCCTAGAGGAAACAAATGCATGAATTAGTTTTTCAGCATCACTCTGAGACAAGACCTTTCTGATTTTAGAGATATTGCGTAAATGCAAAAAGGCAGTCCTACATATTTGTTTAATATGCGCTTTGAATGACATATCCTGATCAAAAATAACTCCAAGATTTCTCACAGTATTACTAGAGATCAGGGAAATGCCATCCAGAGTAACGATCTGGTTAGACACCATGCTTCTAAGATTTGTGGGGCCAAGTACAATAACTTCAGTTTTATCTGAGTTTAAAAGCAGGAAATTAGAGGTCATCCATGTCTTTATGTCTGTAAGACAATCCTGCAGTTTAGCTAATTGGTGCGTATCCTCTGGCTTCATGGATAGATAAAGCTGGGTATCATCTGCGTAACAATGAAAATTTAAGCAATACCGTCTAATAATACTGCCTAAGGGAAGCATGTATAAAGTGAATAAAATTGGTCCTAGCACAGAACCTTGTGGAACTCCATAATTAACTTTAGTCTGTGAAGAAGATTCCCCATTTACATGAACAAACTGTGATCTATTAGACAAATATGATTCAAACCACCGCAGCGCAATGCCTTTAATACCTATGACATGCTCTAATCTCTGTAATAAAATTTTATGGTCAACAGTATCAAAAGCAGCACTGAGGTCCAACAGAACAAGCACAGAGATAAGTCCACTGTCCGAAGCCATAAGAAGATCATTTGTAACCTTCACTAATGCTGTTTCTGTACTATGATGAATTCTAAAACCTGACTGAAACTCTTCAAATAGACCATTCCTCTGCAGGTGATCAGTTAGCTGTTTTACAACTACCCTCTCAAGAATCTTTGAGAGAAAAGGAAGGTTGGAGATTGGCCTATAATTAGCTAAGATAGCTGGGTCAAGTGATGGCTTTTTAAGTAATGGTTTAATTACTGCCACCTTAAAGGCCTGTGGTACATAACCAACTAACAAAGATAGATTGATTTACTTCATTATAGTACCCTTTGGACACTGTGAATACAGGTAGATGATCTGTGATATCACATACAAGTATACCACTTACAGAAGTGTTGTCCACATCACTGCTGTAGATATTATCAATCAGGGCCGCGCTATGGGAAGTAATTCTAGTTGGTCTGGTGATTCGGGGATATAAACCCATACTGTACATAGTGTTGATGAAATCTTCAGTTGTTTTATGGTTTTCTGAATTTAATAGGTCAATATTGAAATCACCACAAATTAACATATGTTTATGACTCATCTTTCCAAATGTCTCTTCCATCCAATCTCCAAATATTTCAATATTTGATCCTGGTGTTCTGTAAATACAGCTAATTATATATTTTTGATCCTTATTACAGATTGCAATTGTTATACACTCTAATACATCATCCATGACCATTGTCATATTATCAATAATTTTATATTTAAATGATTTAGCAACAAATATTCCCACGCCTTCTCCACCTTTGTTTTGTCTGTTTACATAAATAAATTCATAGCCATCTAACTCAAAATTTTCTTTGCCATTATTCATCCAAGTTTCCGTTAATGCAATAACATCAAAAGGTTCCCTGAAATGCTGTAAATATTCCTTAATGTGATCAAAATTGGAATACAAACTTCTGCAATTAAAGTGAATGATTGAAAGTGATCCTTTAAAATTTATTTTTTGATTAAAGTCTTCATCAGAGTAATAACCACAATTATTTTTAATTGAAATAAAAAAAAATACTGTCCGGGTCTAATTCACAGTCTACATCAAAGAGATTATGCTCAGTATGTTCATAAGGTATCAATTCTTGTTGATAATGTTCGCTTATGTTCATATTTCTGTTATAGTCTCCATCTACATGTTGATATTCCACAGTCAATGACATATTGATGAACTGTCCGCAGTAGTGTAGATTTTTACCTTGTTTAACTTGTGTCTTTAGATGCCCTTAACAGTATTCCTCCAAATCCTCCATTTTCCTGATCAGTAATACTTTGGCCTCCTCAGGCATTTCTCCATTCAACTTAATGAAGATTTTACAGTTACTTGTCCAAGTACTTTGAATTTTCCTTTGCTTCCTTAAATCTCGAGCTCTTCTGGCCACATCAGCGTTCTTCTTGGTGAGATGCTCGTTCATAAACACACTGGATCCCCTCAGCTTGCGCCCTTAAGGAGCGCAGCCTTGTCTTTTCTGTTAATGAACCTGATGACGATGGCTGGGTTGTTGACCGTGTTCCTCCTGGATAGAGGGTGGCATGCCTCGATTTTACTGCAGTCCATCTCAATCCCTTTGGACTGCAGGAAGACAGCCACCTGCTGCTCCGTTGAACTGGAGATAGCATCCTGGTCCCCAGTGTCCATGTCACCGCTAACAGCATTAGCATACGACCTGAGTTGTATTTTGAGACCGGTGCCAATGACATCTGTTATCCTAGTGTGCTGTTCAATATCTTCAAGTCTATTTTCCAAGTGTGCAATTCGTTGATCCTTTTCGTTCACTAAGATTCTCAACGTTTTCACTTCCTGTAAAAGTTCGAGTATAGATTTCTGCTGGGTTCTGATCGTCGTAACTTCATCCAACAAAAAGCTGAGTAAAGATTTAATATCCTTAAGATCCATAGCTTCTTCCATGTGTGGAGCTCCTTGTGGAATACCAGAGCAAGAATTTTTCAAAGGATTGTTAATGTTTTGATTAACAGCTCCAATCAGCTGTTAGCTTCCAGCTCGCATTAGCCAGTTGGCTTGGCAGCTGGTAAACAGACTGCCAATCAGCTCCGCTAAGCAAATCCACAGCCGACCACTCCAGTTTTTACCCTCAGTGGTTTCAGCAGTACAATAACATCCACACTCCAGTAACTTTAGTGCAATCAGGACAGCAAAAGTCCATAATATTGGGAACTTTCCTCAATAGCTTTTCTGAAAGCCGGCAACACTGTCACCCGGAAGTGACCCGGAAGTGATTGCTATTGTTGCACATGTTACTGCAAAACTGTGTTACTTTCGGGCACATATTGTACATACAGCCTTTCAGAGGCTCCATTTGATCATACGGCTATTTGAACATAAAAATTCAAAAGCCAGGGGTCCAATGTGTTACCCACTGAAAACTGTGGTTAGGAAAATAACACAACTATCTAGTGACCCAGAGGCATGACTATCTAACGACGGTTGAGGACCCAGAGGCACGACTATCTAGCGATGGTTGAGGACCCAGAGGCACGACTATTTATCACCGGTTGAGGACCCAGAGGCACGACTATCTAGCGACGGTTGAGGACCCAGAGGCATGACTATCTATCGACGGTTGAGGTCCCAGAGGCATGACTATCTAGCGACGGTTGAGGACCCAGAGGCACGACTATCTAGAGACGGTTGAGGACCCAGAGGCACGACTATCTAGCGACGGTTGAGGACCCAGAGGCACGACTATCTAGCGACTGTTGAGGACCCAGAGGCAGGACTATCTAGCGACGGTTGAGGACCCAGAGGCATGACTATCTAGCGACGGTTGAGGACCCAGAGGCACGACTATCTAGTGATGGTTGTGTCTCTGGGTCCTCAGAGATGGTCAGAGATTGGATTATTTCAGCAACTTCAAGATTTTCACATACACATACATTTAGTCTATAAACTCACTGAAAGCCGGGATCTTGATCCAGCACAATCACATACCTACAGATTCTAACTTCTCACTCACCTTCTCAAGTGCTGCAATCAGGATATCCATTGATTGAGCAATGATCACAGTTACAGCAGTCAAGTCTAGAGGAGACAAAGGTGTGAACGGGTTTTTCATCATCAATGATGACGTCGTACTGTAGTGAGTGCAGTTTCAACATGCTGAAATGGTTCAGTTCTTGCTGCCCAAATATCCATGAGTGGAACCGGAAAGAAGTGAAGTCTGTATCGCCTAAAGAACTACCTGAGGAACAACAGAAAGCACGGCCAAACCAGTGACTCAGCATCACTCCTGGCAATTAATCCTCAGAGAACACGGCCAGCAACCGAATCATTGATGCTTTTGCTCTTAACCACAGCAACAGGCGAATTGTGCTGTTATGAAAACATCAATGGTAGGGGAAAGATTTTTTTCCTCTGCCTGCTGTTGGCGTTTTTCCGCTGAGGCTATAGGCCCAACCTGGTCTCACAACAAGTCGTGATTCAACAGCACGAAATATACATTAATCTATTGGTTGGTGATATTGTGACGAAAAACGCCTCATTGTCGTCACAGCAGCATGAATTCATTCTAATTCATTCCGTGATGGCTGCACGAAATTAAAAGTGAAGCGGGGGGGGGGGGGGGGTAAGAGTAAGATTAGGTTATGGTTAAGGTTAGGGTCAGGGGTAGGAGTAGGGTTAGTAATAGTGAGTTAAAAAAATACCCCCCTCCCGAAAATTTGACTAATTTTGTCACAGGAGCACGAAAAAAAATGTGAGACTGATAGGGCTGATAGGCCACATGTGTAGGTCTGTGGATATTTGTATTGAACAATAGCCTAGGTTTGTGTGTGATTTTTGGTCATTCTGTATGTCGTTAGTGACTGTCGCAGATTAGAATGTGACTATGTGTATGCATACCCATGGTAGAGGTGTAGCAGAGAGCCGTTGTGACACACAAGCCCATAGCACCCTCATAAAAATGCCAACCTCCCCAGTGGCACCTGCAGAAAAAAAAATCACTGGAGCCGCCGCTGGCTTCTGCAGTGGCTCTGCTTGAAGCTTGAAGCAATGAAGCAGTGCTCCGACCCACTGCTTCATTGGTTCTCTTCTTCGCTGTTTTTCAGAAGTGGCAAGTCCGCTTTTAACTCCTCTCAGTGTCAATTGTGAGTCACTTTTGTGCGGATTATAGTCACTAACTGGGACTCTTGTCTTGTTGCAGGCAGAAACGAGAATCATCCTCCGTTCCATCTGCACAGCTCCAAACGCTGCGCTACTCTCTGCCAAGTCAAGTTAGAGTCCAGCCGGAATTAATAACATCAAAGCGAATCACCGTTTAAATCAAATGACATCTCTTTCCAAATGTTTTTTCCTCCCAAAATGAGACGTCCTGTGTTCTTTATGAATTACATTGATGTTGACTTGCAGCTCAGCCGACTGTAAGAGCTCAGCTCAGCGGTATGGAGTGACATTTGTGCCCTTAATGCCTGAAAGGAAATGCTTTTGACAAAAACTACAGATTTTATTGATTTTTATTAATGTCCATAGATCAAGGATCCAGTGACCAATTTCATATTTTTTAACTTTAAGACTCAATAAAATGTTGACATAGAAAACCTGTAACACCTACTTTTAGTACACAGAAAATTCACAGGAGGTATTGATAAGAAATCAAATCAATAAGCTGAATCAATAATGGCATCGATATTGATAAAATCTTATCAATACCCATCCTTACACATGACAGGGAGTTGCAAGCGAAATTCTGCCTGAAAAGGGAGTAGACGGTTGCACAAGCTCACAGCCGAAATTCCATTCACTGGAATGCCCACCCTCCATATCTTTCAATAAAATGTCTATTTCATCACAAACAATTCTCAAATAACGCATCCATTTTATTGCCAGACCCGTTCTGTCTTTGGCGCAAGTCTTGTCAAACTCTCACGCTAACATCAACTACTACTAAAAAAAGAAACATTTGCATGCATGTGTAAAATAATTAATGAATTTTAAAAACTAATAAATAATTCCTTTTGCAAAACAAAGGTTACTGTGTGTCACCCAGAATATTTATGGAACTCAGGAAATGCCAGCGCACTCTGGTGATGTCATCATTGGTAAGACGTGGAATCGACAAGAAAAAAGTTGTGAAAGTTGTGAAGTTGTGTTTTTTGTTTGTTTTTTTTTTGCTTTTTACAACATGTCGGGGTCACGAAATTATCTTATTTTACGGTGGGCACTTAATTAACTTTAATCAAAAAAATTAAGTTATGGGCATTTAACCAACTTTAATTAAACAAGGGGGTGGGTGGTTGCACAAGCGGGGGGGGGGGGGGTTCCACCGCGCAGATACAGTATCTTGGTGGTGATATTGAATTTCTATAGCAAGTATTTACTCACTGGTGTTACTTGAACTGTAAACTTCAATCAAAAATGCAATACACACCTTTGTTGATAATTGTTTAATAAAGTAAAAAAAAAGCTGTGTGTTATCTGCTTTGGATAATAGTAAATATATTTCACTTTCACTTTGGCTTGCTCACCAGAGAGACTTTATTTTTTTATTTTTTTCATGTTGTACCAAATATCATTTTATGAGCTTGCTCACTGTTTCCTCGTTATATCTCCCGTCATGCTGCACTGTTGATTCTGATTCATTTCCTCTTCAAACTAATTTCCTGAATGAATGAAGCAAGCATCTAAGGTAAGTACAGCCGCTTGATTAATAGCAATGCTTCAATATGAAAACAGGTGCATATTAAAAATTAAACTTTTTTTTACTGGCTAATCACATCATTAGTAATTCTAAAACCATTTATAAATGGTTACTGGCTCTCCTCCTGACATAACGGCAAACACTTTCATCCACAGTGACTTTAAACCCCATGAGGGTTCCAGTGCCGGGAGCTTCCCTACATTGTGCTGAACTGACCGCGGGGAAAACCGTGGGACTCAGTATCTTGAACAAGTGCATGTTGACACAGCAGGTGGGGACTCGAAGCAATGACCCTTCCGTTAGGGGGCAACACACCAAACACCTGAGCCACAGTCAGCCAATTATAACTTTGGTTGCACTCAATCAAAGCATGATTTAATTAATATGCAAATTAGTCGATGGTTGTCATAGAAACCGCATCCCTGGTTTGTTTAGTGGTGAACAGCTTGTTTTAGATCAAGACGCTGTGGAGGTACTGCACTGTCAATAAACAGACTGTACATGTAGAACGCACATGGTGCTGTTGTAATATAGCGCCCCCAAAATGACATCAGTGCATGTGCAGTGAAATTCCCGTATTTTCCGGAATATAAGTTACGTTTTTTGTTTTTGTTTTTACTAGTTTTGCAGACCCTGCAACTTATACTCCAGTGCAAACTCCAATAATAAAAGAATAATTGCCAGTAATAAAAGGTACACTACAACAGTGCACAAAAATCCCAAATTAAACAAATCATAATACAGAAAAAGATGCAGCTTAAATTCCAGTACAATTTATATACCAAAAAATCTCAAATTAGTTATTAATTGTTATGGTTAGAGGTCCGGCCTGAACTGGACCATATCAGGCAATGGACTAAATGCTAGGGAACAGGACACGGGAAAGATTACAAAGGAAAAGATATTTATTTATAAGAATAAAAATAAAAATGCTGTGCTGGGGGTGCCTGCAGAATGGAGAGATGGCCATTTATTTAAGGACTTTCTCATGAATCCAAACACGAAACTAAAACGCCAACAATAAAAGAATAATCGTAAACAAGAGCAATCAGAGATTTCTGACTCAAAATAAACATCGTGACCCAGACTTTACCTGGATCCAGATTCCACAACACAATGCAGTAATTGCATTTTGATCCAGAATGGTCCCGACTGATCAGATGTTACAATCTGATATTTAACTTGAAAGCTAAAACAAAACAGTGTCTTCCAGGTCTTGGTTTACATTGTGATGTCCTGATCCAGAATCCGGATCCAGATCACTTCCAAAATTTAATGAGTCTTCCATGGCCTAATATCTACCTGTGGTGCAAATTTGGTGAGAATCTGTGAAGTAGTTTTGACGTAATCCTTAAAAGCCTACAAAGTGAAATCCTGAGCCAGAATCCGGGTCTGTTTCCAGATCACCTCCAAAACTGAATGGAGTCTTCCATTCATAATATCTTATCTGTTTGAGGTGCAAATCTCGTCAAAATCCATACAGTAGTTTTGACACAATCCTGGTGACAGACAGACCAAATAAATAAACAATTATGATTTTATTACACTGCAACAATGCACAAAAACCCCAGTTTGAACAAATCATAATACAGAAAGCTCAGTGTGACTTCTACTCTGGAAAATGCTGTACATTTAAAACAAACAACAACAAAAACCTTTAATTTGGGGTTGAAACAACAACCAGCTGTCATGGATCAATAACGCGCACTGTTGGTGCTGATTTGTCAAATTCTCTCAAATGTGCATACTTTAGACACTTTTTCTTTCTGTACCTTCGGCTGTGTTTTTCATTTTAGCCTCGTTGGACTCCTGCAGCAGTTACTGTAGCCAGAGAAAGTGGATGGTGTAAAGGCTCTAATTATTGAAGCTGTGCCGGGTTTCACAGATCACCGGCTCGCATCACAAAACAACACCAGCCTTCCTTTCCTCAAACAACACGCAATTATCAGAAGACCTCAACCTCCTCCGAAGGTTATATCCAACGGAGCCTTACACACCTGCTGTTATTTCAGATTATGGGAGAATAAAAGACACATCACAGCAGGGAGCAGCCTTTCTGAAGTTTTATTTATTTATTTATTTTTCAGCATTTGCTTATTTTAAAGGTTCTTCTCAAATTTGAGTTTAATGAAATAGTTGACGTTTCTGTGACAGTTTTGTTTTGCTAAAACTTTAAACAATCTCATTTTTAGTAACGATGTCCCCAAAGGGCTGATATGCTTCCCTGCTGGAAAAGTGTTGATTAGGGAAAGGGCGAGCGTTAACTGAGACAAAACCATTGACCAAAAACCAACTAATTGGAGCTTTTACAATCTAAAAATAGGTAAGAAAAAACCCAGCACAGAAACAGGGGCAGATCTAGCTTCATGCGGAAGAGGAAGGGAGGGGACTGACATGGGTGCATTTGCCAAACTCACGCCCCGACTATAGGAAGTCCCCCATAAGTTCCTAGAAAATAGTCTATTTCCTGCATTTTAATGTAATAGCAAGTCCCTTGGGCTGCTCTCTTTTCACTCAGGGTCGCCACAGCACATCCAGGCGGATCTGCATGTTGATTTAGCACACGTTTTACGTCAGATGCCCTTCCTGACACAACTCCACCTTTCATTGAGGCAGGGGCGCCACCAAGGATTTGAGCCCCATGAAAAGAAATCTCACTGGGCCCACCATCAAATATTTGTCAGTATTATAATTGTATTGGGGGCCCCCCTGGTCCATGTCAGTCATGGACCCCTACAATCCTTCTCCCCTTTCGGCAACCCTGCATGGAGAATGGGACAGGTAGGTTTGAAACCTTCTGCACTATGAACAAGCCACTTAACCACTGGGCCACCACCCCTGCCCAACATAGATTCTAACGTAATCTAGGAAGCCAAATACTGACTGTCTAGTCATCATTTTATTACAGTATGTTTTTTTTAATGAAATCTTCTAATTCGGCATTCAGCAAATATGACTGTCAGTCATCATTTTTATTACAGTATGTTTGTTTCAATTCCTCCTCTAGATCCGCCACTGAGAAAAGTGTTACAGACACTATGGAATCAGATTTGGACGACTTTCAGACCAGAGTCTGTTTCTGAAAGAACACAGTTTTATTGCTGTAACTGGCCTACCTCTGGTCCTTTCTGCAATTTAAAATATTGACAAAAACCTGCTTTCTTCGAAATCTACCAAGGCATTCTCACAACACCATCAGCTGTGCAGAATCTCTCACTTTGCCAAACAGGTGACCACACACAAAGCATTACAGTGCATCCAGAAAGTATTCACAGCACTTCAGTTTTTCAACAACTTATGTTACAGCCATATTCCAAAATGGAATTAATTAATTTTATTCCCTCAAAATCTGCTCACAACACCCCATAATGACAACATGAAAAAAGCTTTGTTAAAAGTTTTGGTAATTTATTAAAAACAAAAAATTAAGAAATCACATGTACAGAAGTATTCACACCCTTTTCTCAATACTTTGTTGCTGCGCCTTGTCAGCAATTACAGACTCAAGTCTTCTGAATATGATGTCACAAACTTGGTTCACCCATCTTGGGCAGTTTTGCCCATTCCACTTGGCAGCACCTCTCAAGTTCAATCAGGCTGATGGGGAGCATCGGTGCACAGCCATTTCAGATCTTTCAGAGATGTTCGATTGGATTCCAAATCATTTCAATCAACTGAATTACTACAGGTGGACTCCACTTAAGCTGTAGAATCACCTTAAGGATGATCAGTGGAAACAGGATGCACCTGAGCTTAATTTTTAAAAAATTTGCAAAAATCTAATCTGTGCAGGACATTTTTGGTCATGTAGGTTTCACAAATTGGGGGGAAATTACTGGTACCTTACAATCCATTAATCGGGACAGGGATGGGTTACTTGACTGGGAGGTCACTGAAAGAAATCAGTCTAGGTTGCTCAAGGGCAAGATAGCAGAACTAATGAGTGAGACAAACACTGCTTTTCACCAGAAATCCTAGACTCATTTCATATAAATTAAATTTTAATTTTAATATAAAATAATATTTCATAAGATCAATTTAAAAAGATTTAGAATACAGAAATTTCAGTCTTGACAGTAGCCTATAGATTCTCTACAGGGTTCAGGTTCAGGAAAAATGGCTGGACAATCAAGTAGAGTAATACTATGGTCAACAAACCACCTGCTAGTAGTTTTGGCACTGTGTGCAGGTGCCAAGTCCTGCTGGAAAACAAAATCAGCATCTCCATAAACCTTGACAGTACATGGAAGCTTCTAAAATCGCCTGGTAGATGGCTGGGTTGACTTTGGACCAACACCAGCAGATGACATGACACCCCAAAACATCCCTTTTTTTCTCTTGTCCACCTGCTTTCCCATTCTCCGGTGAGTTATTGTAAGTGTAATGACTTAAAAAAAGAAAGAAAAAAGAAATGATGTGTATTACAAATTATCCCAGAAGACTCACAATTCAGCATCACTCGCAATCAGCTAATTGACTTCAGCCACGCACAATCCTAAACACATGGCACCGTTAACAATCACTGCAAACCAATCGGATGCAGACATGTCCTTTCAAAGCTTCGATGTCTCACTAACCTCAGATTTTCCAGTTCTCTACCTGACACTCCCTCTGCCGCCCCACCACCCCACTTGGTCCTTGTCTGCCACGGGGAATGGGCTTCACCTCCTGCCTTCTCCCCTGCAGGATTCAAGATCATTTAAGCTCATCCCACCCCGTAACAGGGACTGGGGGCCAAACCAAATTTAGAACTCTGTACTCACTTATGTAATAAATCACTCATTGAGTCTTCTGTTGGAAATATTAATGATAATAACACAAAACAAACAAATGTCTAACTATTCTCACATATTATCTTGTAATCATTATAATCTATGTAATCCACCTGATAAAGAGATATAATGACAAAGCATTTTAACTTGCTTCAGCCACCTGCTGAAAAACAGAATTAGGGTGATTTACAATAGTGTGAGCTAAATCATACATTCCAGATAAATGCTGTATGTTAAATTCACCTTTACTTCTTTACGGTACCTTTGCTTGCCCTTTAAATTCTGTTTTTAGTGGGAAACATCACCTTTCTTCTTTTGGGTCTTACTGAAACAAGCCACAGATCTGCAGAAAACCCCATTTATCACTGGCAGAGCATTAAAGCACAGTGATTTTCCTAGAATAAGTCTTATGACCTTTAAAATAAACTAAAATTCAGACTGCTCCCATACGGTCTGCAGAAGAGCCCCGGGAGCTCGGTGAGGTAGAGGAGGCGTGCAGAGCGGGTGCGATGCAGATGTGTGAGAAGACACAGTCCCCAGATGACCTTGCAAGCAGTTGAAAGAATAAACTCCTCAGAAGTCAGTGCAGCCTTTGAAGTGTGAACACGGCCGCCTGGACGTTACAGTTACCACGCAGCACGGCAAACCTGTACAGAACAGGGCCTGAGTCGGTTTGATGGACATCAAAGACAATAACCATATTAAGAAGCACTGCAGGAGGTGGGGTGGAAGGAGTTAGGTGTCTGCCCCCCCGTATATATTTTTTCATGAGAAAAATTTAGCTCATAAAAACCAATTCATGTTTGTTTTGTTGGCACCATTAGGGTGATATATGTAATATATGACACTGTTATCAAAATATTTATTTTTATTAAGCATATTTATTTTAGTTTTGCTATTTATGATTACTTTTATAATTTCATCTTATTTTAATTATATCTGCTGCCCCTGAGTCTTATTTGCATTTGACATTCAATTGCTCTTATTGATATGGAATTTTGTTTTATTGTTGTGTTTTGATGTTTTATTATGAATGAATACAGCAATATTTTTAAAATATATAAAAATAGAAAGAAAGAAAGAAAAAATACAATTACGAGAAAAAATTTAAAAAAACATAAATTAATATAGCAAAGATAACAAATATTACAAACAAGAGCACTGCACTCATAGAGCACAAACCTCTGCCAACACTAGTTTCCAATTCCACAAATTTTTAAATTAGAAAAAAATTCAAGGTCAAAGTCCTGTTAGAAGTGGCTTTTCATAAGCTAAAATATAATACAAAATATAGATCAAAAGGGCTTATGTAATAAATCACTCATTGAGTCTTCTGTCAGGTGATAGTGAGTGCCAGTCTGCACCTCACTTTCAAATATGAGAGTGACTGGGGCACATTTGATTAAGATATAATGTAAAACATACATTAAATGGGGGTTTCAATGTTAAATCTAAATGTCCACAAAATCCACAATCCGGATCAGATCCAGATCAAACTTTGTCAGGTGATAGTGAGTGCCAGTCTGCACCTCACTTCAAATATGAAAGTGATTGGGGCACGTTTGATTAAGATAAAATTAAAATACATTAAACAGGGTTTTCAATGTTAAAATTAAATGGCCACAAAATCCACAATCCGGATCAGATCCAGATTAAACTATGTCAGGTGATAGTGAGTGTCAGTCTCCACCTCAGTTTCAAATATGAGAGTGATTGGGGCACGTTTGATTAAGATATAATGTAATATACATTAAATGGGGTTTTCAATGTTAAATTTAAACGGCCACAAAATCTGTAGTCCAGATCAGATCCGGATCAAATCAGTTGATAAAGGATACCATCCTACATAACACTCTCAAATATGAAAGAAATTCAATCTTTTGACAAAGTTATGAATTTTTGAAAATTTGTTCAATGTTAAAGGACAGGGATTTTTCCCACTGTACAAGATTTTTCCTGATATTGACCTTTGACCTATGACCTTGAAATTGAAACAGTTTTTCAGGATATGAATCCTCCATTAAAAAAAAAAGTCATAACAATATATGAAAAATTGTGGGTTAAAGGCTGTTCACAAACAAACAAGCAAACAAACAAACAAACAGGGGTAAAACATAACCTTCGCCAAATTTTGTTGGTGGAGGTAATTACATGGTCGAAAAGAATCAGGACGTTTTCACGTATTTGTTCCCCTTTTCCATTTAGTCATCATGTACAACCACATATCCCACTTCCTATACAACGTGAATATGCATATCTCTTTCCAAACCATATACAACACATGCAAATACCTATATTAACACGGTTGACACCCATTATCTTCCATATACATCTTTAGTAAAAAAAAAAAAAAAAGTACTTCCTGTGATCTTTTCTGTAACAGCCAAAGGCAACGGGCAAAGGACCCAAAATGTGAAGGGCATCAGTAAAATATAAGAGGTTTATTGAAGGGATACTGGGCACGAGAGGAGACGCTGGAGGTAGGGATAACAGTGGAAAATGCTGGTGTGCTGTGAGGGCTGCCAACACCAAGTAGGGCGTCAGGGAGATAACTGAGACACAAAAACAGGTCTTAAACTTGAGTTACACAATCAAGGATAGAAACTACTAAGACACAGAGATCAAGACCTGGAACAAAAAATACAAGCACAAGTGGCACTGCATGGAGATCAGAATATCTGGCAAAGCTTGGGAGGAACTCCTGGGTATAAGTGGTGGATGAGGTGCAGGTGTGACAGCTGCTACAGGTGTCCACGATCAGTAATCAGCAGGCCCACTGGTATGAACAGAGCGAGAGACAGCGAGAGAGAGAGAGAGAGAGAGAGGGAGAGAGCAAGCGCACCACAGCACAGAAGAGCACAACAGTACTTTTAAAACAGATTAATACGCTATATTATGTTGAGCACTTTGTAATTTTTTTCCACTTTTGTAAAGTGCTGTGTACATAAATTATTATCAGGTGGCATGGTGGCCAAGTGGTCAGTGCACTTGCTTCCAATACAGAAGGTTCCCAGTTCGAGACCACACACTCCCCTTCTCCATGTAATGTGGAGCTGCATAAGGTGTGAAACTTGTGTCAAATCAGTCATGTCCACAACAGATTTGCTTTGGCCACCCGAAGCAGAAAGAGCTTATACGATACACAAATAATTATACTGTTATTAAAATGTTTAATTTTAAACATTAATTTTAAAATGTAATAATTATTGCAACTGCAGGTACAAATGGACAGCCAATTCAACCACTATTGTAATAAATGTTTGTATTTATAAGACACAATCACTTTCCTAATAATTTTTATTACAGCAGGATACGGAATTGAAAATTAACTAGTTACGTCATCACTTCTTTAATAGTGACAGTTATTACAGCAGTGTCTTCAGAGTACTTCACTGTTAAAAAACGTGTTTCAACAACAAACACATATTGGACTTTGTTAGAAACGGCATGTCAAAGGGTGTATGAAGGGAAAAACCCATTTTCACTTACAGTTGTGGTTGATTTTTCTCTCAGGGGGTGTCAGTGGACTGTGGGAGTGCAGACCATGATTTCAGTGTACTGTATTATGGTCAGTGTGACCTAAGCAACAGTCCCAGGCTGCTTGAGTGTGAATCAGCGTCAAAATCTGAGTCCTTTAAACCCAAGGACGTCTCACTCAGCCACTGGTGTTGTTTCATTGCCCATTGCACTGAGGTGTGAACAGAAAATTGCTTCCATCTGGTGCCAACTGATTGCAGGTGGAAACTTTCCAGACAAAAGTGCCAGAATTATATTTTCAGTAAATCCCTGAAACAGAAGAAAATCTACAGTGAATTGCACCTCCTAGCAAATAATATAGAGATGTTCTTAAAGGACATGTTGCACCAAAATCATAACAATTTAGATTTAGGCTGTTAGTGATCATCCGATGATCCACCGGGATTACTTTGTGTACTTCCATGATCAGTTTCAAAGTATACAGCATTCGCAGCAAACAGCTACGGAGACGTCTGAAAACAAAGTACTTGTGAGTACTCGGGTGTTTCCAACAAGTGACGTTGCAACTAGAAGCGTAGCAGCGTGCACTTCAATGTGTAGCTGATAATGTTAAGAACGGAGCACAGATTAATTCCAAAGTTTACATAAGTGTGATGTCATGTTATGATGACTCCTTTTAAGTGAAAACTGCTAATTTTGATGCAGTCACGGTAAAAGCTGCAGCTCTGTGAAGGTTTCTGTGCACCTGCACAGCCTCCAGGTTCAGCTTTGTGATGATTAATCATGAGTGTTATCAATAAAATCTAAAAACATACATCTGTTGCCAGGGAAAAAACTGTCTGGGAGACATTCCTTTTCGCAGCGAGCTGAGAGGGCAGCAGCGCACACATGCCAACACACACACACACACACCAGCTCCTCAAAGCAAAAAAAAAAAATAACCCCACAAAACATAACAAAAGGGGTAAAATGCTGAACATGTCATACTCACCGTGTTATATTGTTTTCCAAATGTAAACTCCACACAAACAAAGAAGTGCCGGCTCCAGCCTCTCTCACAATCGTGGCACGGTAAATAATGTCCATTAATTCCTGGAAATAATGTAGTCTGACTTTTTCCAATGTACAAAGCCATCTCTGTGTCCAGGCAGTCTGTTAAAAACAGTGTGAGATATCCTGACCTCCATGTACACAGCTTCATTACACAGCTTCATTACACAGCTTCATTACACAGCGTGTCTCCACAGGTTCCAAAATCCGACACTTTGAAAAAGATAAGAGTTTCAGGGTGAAGCGTGTCGTCTCGTCTCTGTAAATCCGAGCCATCACTTTCGAACAGCAGCTCAGAAGCTTCATTTTCGGACAGAGCAGGTTCATTTCTCTCTGTCTGTCAGTCATTGAGAGGTTCTGTTTTGCTAATTAGGACGTCACACACTGAAAAGAATTGCCGAGTGAAACGTTTTGCGGAAATGCACCTGCTAAACTCAGTGAGAAAGAATAATACATCAGAGAT
Organism: Thalassophryne amazonica; assembly: GCF_902500255.1. Lineage (NCBI taxonomy): Eukaryota > Metazoa > Chordata > Actinopteri > Batrachoidiformes > Batrachoididae > Thalassophryne > Thalassophryne amazonica. Next base: position 28,196,643 of record NC_047120.1, on the reverse strand, counting down.
CACTAATTATTAGCACATATGTGTGGAGATACTTACAATCATGAGTACTTTTTGTTGTCTTACTAAATGGGATGTTAAAAACGTGAGACATGTCCTTTAAAGAATGTTCTTGGATGAGACACAATGTCTGCCGACGATAAATAGGAACAAATACTGTCACAATATCACAGTTTTAGTAAATATTTCAAAACTGACACATAAAATCTAGTGATATACAAGGGCTGTCAATAAAGTATAGGTCCTTTTTAGTTTTTTCAAAAACTATATGGATTTCATTCATATGTTTTTATGTCAGACATGCTTGAACCCTCGTGCGCATGCGTGAGTTTTTCCACGCCTGTCGGTGACGTCATTCGCCTTTGAGCACTCCTTGTGGGAGGAGTCGTCCAGCCCCTTGTCGGAATTCCTTTGTCTGAGAAGTTGCTGAGAGACTGGCGCTTTGTTTGATCAAAATTTTTTCTAAACCTGTGAGGCACCTTGAAGTGGACACGGTTCGAAAAATTAAGCTGGTTTTCGGTGAAAATTTTAACGGCTGATGAGAGATTTTGAGGTGATACTGTCGCTTTAAAGGACTTCCCATGGAGCAAGACGTCGTGCAGCACTCAGTCGGTTTCAGCATTTTATCCAGATATTCCACTGTTAAAGGAGATTTTTTTAATGAAGACGTGCGGACGGGTCCTTTTTTTTTTCTCTCTCATTTGTGGTGCCTCCTGGATGGACAGCGCCCTTAGCAATTGCCTATAGTGCTTATAGGCAGGGCCGACCCTGGTTATGGCAAAAAAAAAAAAAAAAAAAAAAAAAGCTTAAACTGATGAGTGCTAATCATTAATAATACCTGAAAATTGTAGCTGACAACAAGCACTTTTTTCTATTTATACTCTATCTGTTAATAAATAAAATAACACCACATCCACTTTTTGGGACTCCTTCACTCAACGTTTTCTGCCTACAGAGTGTCATGCCTTCACCATCCTACGAAACAAACAGTGTCTACAGTGAGACTTCTGTGCCATTCAAAGCATGAAGATATGGTGTACTCAAAGGTCAGGACAAGTCTAGGAGCATGCCTTGTTGTGCACTGGCACATCCACCACACTATGGAGCCATCTTAAGCCCTAGATGGCAACCACCCAAGCAGACATGTGGTACATTCCCACCTCTCGAAAGTCACCAACTATCTGGTTAAGTGAGGTAAATGGTGGTTTCTCTTTGGCATTCCCCAGTCAATGGGTTCTTCAAAACAGAGGCAGCTGTATGCTGGAGCATCCCCAGAGAAACGTCCCACAAGGCCAAAATGTCATAGCCATTGTTTCCTCACAATGCTGTAACTCAACTTAACTGAGTGTCTCTTAGTAACCGTTGACACCTAGTATGTGTACAATGGTACCCAAGGATCCTCAAAAAAGACCTAGTAAAGACATCCAGTCATTACCTTAGGTCACTGAGTATCATCTAAGTCTCACCATCTTACAATAAGACAGGAAGCAGCAAGCCTTGGGCTGGGAGGTATGGCCAAAAATTCATAATGCAGTATAATTTAAAGGATAGTGGGTAACAGCATATATTGCACTATATTCTTTGGAATATAAGTGACATTAAAGCCAATCTATTATATATGCATGTCACTTTAACAACTCTGCCATGCAATAAGGGGAAAAAAACACCTTCAATCCAAACTGCGTTCTAATGATTAAATTAATGATTAATGATTTTTGTAGGATTGTATAAAACAAGGAACATCATTTAGTAATAGTGACTGAATGAAGTTTTAGTTGTTAAAAATACATTCATTGTCATTCTCATTATTATATCATCATTCTTATTGTCATATTGGCTGTATGTAAAGAATGTCTTTAAAATATATTTACTCTAACAAGGGGGGCAGGGCCCTTTCAACTCTCTTTTCTGGCTAAACCCCTGTAAGCTGTTTGTAAACAGGACAAAAACAAGATGACGAGGAATGGGGAAAACTCGTATTTTTTGTGTGAATTGCCAGCTGACTGGCCAGAAAGAATGTATCACATCCACCATGTGAAACAATGAAATTTGTTAGCTGAGCACCATGTCTTACTGGTCCATGCTGACTCTGATCATTTATAGGCTTGTTGTGTATTTAAAGGGAAATTTTAAATTGTTTTTGAAATGCACACATGACTGTGGCTCTGTCTTGACGCAGCAGCTGCCATGACTGTTGACTCCACTCGCTCCACGAGGCACCCTTACCAAAAAATAGTACTGATAAGTATATAAAAAGTAAACTAGAAGTATACTTGAAACATACTTGCATATACTACTTTTTGGTAAGGGCAGAAACAATGGCCGGGAACTTATTTGATGACTCTGGTTTACCCTCTCATAGCGCAGCAGATAAAAGGAATCCTTCAAATGGTGATACAAGCACCAAATTTAGCAAAAATACTCCTTAAACATTACTCTTTTGAAAAATGAACTGGCCACTTGAATTTTTAAAAGGCAGCCAAATGGGGTCAATTGAAGAAATACACAGGGGTCAAAAAAAAAAATGCTCCAATCTTATTGAAAACTAAACCACATTATTTCTCTGAAGATAAAGATTTCAAAAAGGTATAGTTTGGGCTATCTATAACTAAATGTTATGGAGTTATGATGTAAAAACAGCAAGAATCGTGACAAAGGTCAATTTCAGTTTGTACAGGGGTCAAAAGTTAAAGTTGATTCAATTTTGATAAAAAGTGATGTAAATTATTAGTTTAGGTAATATGGTTTTAAAAAGGTATAGTTTGGACCATGTATCATGCTTAGTTATCATGTTACAGGATAACATTGTCACAGGTCATAGAATTCAAAGGGCGTCGACCTTGTTTGACCTTTACTTTGGAGACCAACCATTCAACACATAAAAACTATTCTATTTATTAATCCGATTAGTTCAACCAGTAATTTGCACAACGTTTTACCAAAATTGGAGCAACTTTTGACCCCTGTACAAACTGGCACTAACCTTTGTCACTATTCTTGCTGTTTTTACCCCATAACTCCAGAACATTCAGTCATAGATAGACCAAACTATACCTTTTTGGAGTCTTTGTGATCAGTCAAGTAATTTGGTATAGTTTTCAATGTGATTGTAGCATTTTTAAATTTTGATTCCTGTGTACGTTGCACGCAGAAAGTATTCACAGCGCTTCTCTTTTTCCACATTTGTTATTTACAGCCTTATTCCAAGATGGATGAAATTCTTTTCTTCCTCAACTTTCCAGACAATACCCCAAAATAACAATGTGAAAAAGGTTTGGGTTTTTGTTCTTGTTGTTGGACGTAGAGCTGCTTAAATTGGACATAGAGCTGCTTAAACTGGGCATAGAGCTGCTTAAACTGGGTGTAGAGCTGCTTAAACTGAGCATAGAGCTGCTTAAACTGGGTGTAGAGCTGCTTAAACTGGGCGTAGAGCTGCTTAAGGTGGGTGTAGAGCTGCTTAAGCTGAGCGTAGAGCTGCTTAAACTGAGCATAGAACTGCTTAAACTGAGCATAGAGCTGCTTAAACTGGGCATAGAGCTGGTTAAACTGAGCATAGAGCTGCTTAAACTGGGCGTAGAGCTGCTTAAACTGGGCAGAGAGCTGCTTAAACTGAGTGTAGAGCTGCTTAAGCTGGGGTAGAGCTGCTTAAACTGAGCATAGAGCTGCTTAAGCTGGGTGTAGAGCTGCTTAAACTGAGCGTAAAAGCTGCTTAAACTGGGCATAGAGCTGGTTAAACTGAGCATAGCTGCTTAAACTGGGTGTAGAGCTGCTTAAACTGGGCATAGAGCTGCTTAAACTGAGCATAGAGCTGCAAAGACTCGGCTACACTACCAGGAGTTTCTTGATCTTAAAGGCCACATACAATGAATGGCTGTGTGTGGCAACTTCAAGCTTCTAAATTTACCGTGCAGTCTCGGCAGTCAGGCAGTAGATCAACAAGTGCGTGATGTCACGGCAGGGAGTGGCCTGCCTGTATTAGATGGTCTAGATGGTCAGTTCGTAAACATTTTTTCTCTGCCATTGTGCTGTTTACACAGCTTATATGGAAAAACAATTCAGACATGCAGGTGGTTGGTGTGACAGAGGAATCTACAGAGGACAAGATGGGATGGAAACGATTGATCTGCTGTGGCGACCCCTAACAGGAACACTGAAAAAGAAGAAAAAGATATTTTGAATCACTGAGGTATGTGAAGTCTATATTAGGAGATGGTTAATCGCTGTATTGTATTTGGGTGCGGCAATGTGTTCAAAACTGGAGTTTGCCTTCGCAAATTCCCTGTGGGAAAAAGCAACAAGATGCATGGGCGCGATTTGTCAAGAGGACACGAAAGGACTGGGATGTTATCACAAAAAAACTATACCATATGTAGCTGCCATTTCACTAAGGACAGCTGCATAAACAAGTTCCTGAAGCTGAAGAAGGATTTACCCTGAAGGTACATGAACTGTCTCACTCTCTGTCTCTGTTGTGTAACAGTGATATTTACTAGGAACAGCTGTACAGCAGCAAATGGATCTATTCTGACAGATAAAAATAAGGAAATTAGTCAGTCTGGCTATCTGTCATAATGCCCCTGCATAATCAGGAAAGGGTATTTTATTTCAAGGATGGATGTGATTTACGAACGACACAGTAAAATCTTTTACATTACATTACATTACATAGTTTATTTGAATATGTGTATAGTACACAAGACTAGACAAAACAGAATCATTACTACATAAAGAAAGTACACTTTCAAAAAGGAATGGGAAGAAGTATAAAGTTATTAGTCCCATCCCTTTACTCTGAACTTACAATGCAACTATATCATCATTCGGTTCCTTGGTTACAGTGTTGGTCCCACTTCTGCAATTATATATTTCAAAAGTTCCAAGCTACAATTTATACTCATTTATTTGTGAACATTTCTTGTGCTTTCACAGTTCCAGTCAACTTTTCTAATTTACGCAAAGAAACTCCAACATTCATTTGCATCATTTAATAAGGCAAGTGCAACAGGGTTTCTTCTGTTGCTCAACTCTCAAAGATGTATTAGTTCTAAATTGCTTCACTGTATCGTGACAGAATCACCTCTTTAAACTTCTTTTTAAACCTTCTCATGTCTGGACACCCTCTCAGCTCTTCACTAATTGAGTTCCAGAGCTTCACACCACAGACTGAGACACAAAAACTCTTTCTGGTAGTGAGAGCTCTGGCATGTTTGAATTTTAGTGCACCTCTCAGATTGTATCCCCCTTCTCTCTCCAAAAAATGTCAGTATTTTAGATTCAAGAAACAGGTGATTTGTGTGGCTCCTGAAGCTGACATTATGCATAATCCTAATGGCTCTGTTTTGAAGACATACCAAGGGCTGTAAAGTTGTTTTATAGTTGTTCCCCCACACTTCAGCACAGTAACTTAAATAGGGTAAAACCAATGAACAATACAATAAATGTAATGATTTTTTGTCAAGCACATATCTTGCTTTAGCTAACACTCCGATGCTTCTTGCGAGTTTAGATTGCACATATTGATGTGTGCTTTCCAAGAAAGCCTCTCATCGACCAATACTCCTAAGAACTTTGTTTCTTTAACCCACTCTATATTGCAGCCATCTAACACAACCTTTATTTCAACACTTATCTTCTTATTACCAAATTCATCATAGTTGTTTTGCTTAAATTTAGAGATAATTTGTTCCTCTTAAACCAAGTTTGTAATTTTTTCATTTCTGATGCAACATTCTTCAATAAATTTTGTAAATTAGCATCTGATAAAAATATGTTGTGTCATCTGCAAACAACACTAGCTTCAATAATTTAGATACACTACACACAATCATTGATGTACAAGATGAAAAATTTTGGTCCCATACTGACCCCTGTGGGACACCGCAGGGAATGTCCAGACATGAGGAGCAATTCTCACCCAGCTTCACAAACTGTTGCCTGTTTCTTAATAGCTTTCAACCCACTGTGAAGCCACACCTCTAATGCCATACCTCTGCAATTTATATATTAGAATTTGATGATCAATAGTGTCAAACGCTTTTTTTAATCGATAAATATCCCAACTGCATATTTTTATTATCTAGAGAATTTGTTATATCTCTATTGTGTCAAAGCAAGTAAGGTTGATCTTTTGGCTCTGAAGCCATATTGACTCTCTGAGAGTATATATTTTTTTTCAATGAAAGATTCCAGCCTAATGCAAATAATTTTTCTAAAATTTTGCCAAATTGAGGCAGAATAGAAATGGGCGATAGTTTGTGAACTTATGTTTGTTATTGCTTTAAAGAGGGATAACCTTTGCTATTTCATTCTTGAAGGGAATATGCCAGTTTGAAATGACAGATTGTAAATATAGTTAATGGTTTTGTGATTCAACAATAACCTTTTCACAATCATCATGTCACTCACAATCAGTTGACTTTTTTTTTTTACATTTACTCAACATTAACCACTTCTGCTTCAACAGCCCTCAAAAATATAGACTGTAAATTAGTTTTTATAATTGGATTTTCATTATTTCCATTTCATTGTAAGAGGAATTTTACTGGCCAGTTCAGGTCCAATATTAAAAAAATTCATTGAATCCATGAGCCACAGCATCCATATTATATTCCTCTTTATCATTTTCTAGAAAATAATTTGGATAATTTTTTTTTGTCTTTTTCCTTTTTGATAAATCATTTAATATATTCCATATTCCCTTAGTATCATTTCTTTTTTTTTTTTAGCAATTCATGATAAATCTTTTTTGGCAGTCCTCATTATATTGGTTAATTTGTTTTTATAAGTTTTATATTTATTTTCTGCTTCTTCTGTTCTTTTAACCAGAAATTCTTTGTTAACTTATTCTTCTTTTTACAGGCTTTGGCTAGCCCTCTGGTTATCCATGGACAATTTTACTTTTTCTCTATTTATGTACATCTTCATAGGACAATTTTTATCATATGAAGACAGAAAATGCTTCAAGAATTCATTATACGCACTATCTGCATCTGATTTACAATAAACATCTTCCCAATCCTATTTAGTAAATCATTCTTGAGGCTAGTAAGGGCTTCCTCAGATTTTGGCACGACTATATGTACATATATTTACCTTTTTTATCAATTTGTTTTATCATTATCAACTCAATCAATCAACTTTTTCTTGTATAGCGCCAAATCACAACAAACAGTTGCCCCAAGGCGCTCCACATTGCAAGGCAAGGCCATACAATAATTATGAAACACAGTCTACGTCTAAAGCAACATAACCAAGGATGGTCCAGGGTCACCCGATCCAGCCTAACTATAAGCCTTAGCGAAAAGGAAAGTTTTAAGCCTAATCTTAAAAGTAGAGAGGGTATCTGTCTCCCTGATCTGAATTGGGAGCTGGTTCCACAGGAGAGGAGCCTGAAAGCTGAAGGCTCTGCCTCCCATTCTACTCTTACAAACCCTAGGAACTACAAGTAAGCCCGCAGTCTGAGAGCGAAGCGCTCTAATGGGGTAATATGGTACTACGAGGTCCCTAAGATAAGATGGGACCTGATTATTCAAAACCTTATAAGTAAGAAGAAGAATTTTAAATTCTATTCTAGCATTAACAGGAGCCAATGAAGGGAGGCCAACATGGGTGAGATATGCTCTCTCCTGCTAGTCCCCGTCAGTACTCTAGCTGCAGCATTCTGAACCAACTGAAGGCTTTTTAGGGAACTTTTAGGACAACCTGATAATAATGAATTACAATAGTCCAGCCTAGAGGAAACAAATGCATGAATTAGTTTTTCAGCATCACTCTGAGACAAGACCTTTCTGATTTAGAGATTGCGTAAATGCAAAAAGGCAGTCCTACATATTTGTTTAATATGCGCTTTGAATGACATATCCTGATCAAAAATAACTCCAAGATTTCTCACAGTATTACTAGAGATCAGGAAATGCCATCCAGAGTACGATCTGGTTAGACACCATGCTTCTAAGATTTGGGGGGCAAGTACAATAACTCAGTTTTATCTGAGTTTAAAAGCAGGAAATTAGAGGTCATCCATGTCTTTATGTCTGTAAGACAATCCTGCAGTTTAGGCTAATTGGTGCGTATCCTCTGGCTTCATGGATAGATAAAGCTGGGTATCATCTGCGTACAATGAAAATTTAAGCAATACCGTCTAATAATACTGCCTAAGGGAAGCATGTATAAAGTGAATAAAATTGGTCCTAGCACAGAACCTTGTGGAACTCCATAATTAACTTTAGTCTGTGAAGAAGATTCCCCATTTACATGAACAAACTGTGATCTATTAGACAAATATGATTTCAAAACCACCGCAAGGCGCAATGCCTTTAATACCTATGACATGCTCTAATCTCTGTAATAAAATTTTATGGTCAACAGTATCAAAAGCAGCACTGAGGTCCAACAGAACAAGCACAGAGATAAGTCCACTGTCCGAAGCCATAAGAAGATCATTTGTAACCTTCACTAATGCTGTTTCTGTACTATGATGAATTCTAAAACCTGACTGAAACTCTTCAAATAGACCATTCCTCTGCAGGTGATCAGTTAGCTGTTTTACAACTACCCTCTCAAGAATCTTGAGAGAAAAGGAAGGTTGGAGATTGGCCTATAATTAGCTAAGATAGCTGGGTCAAGTGATGGCTTTTAAGTAATGGTTATTACTGCCACCTTAAAGGCCTGTGGTACATAACCAACTAACAAGAGAGATTGATTTACTTCATTATAGTACCCTTGGACACTGTGAATACAGGTAGATGATCTGTGATATCACATACAAGTATAACCACTTACAGAAGTGTTGTCCACATCACTGCTGTAGATATTATCAATCAGGGCCGCGCTATGGGAAGTAATTCTAGTTGGTCTGGTGATTCGGGGATATAAACCCATACTGTACATAGTGTTGATGAAATCTTCAGTTGTTTTATGGTTTTCTGAATTTAATAGGTCAATATTGAAATCACCACAAATTAACATATGTTTATGACTCATCTTCTCCAAATGTCTCTTCCATCCAATCTCCAAATATTTCAATATTTGATCCTGGTGTTCTGTAATACAGCTAATTATATATTTTGATCCTTATTACAGATTGCAATTGTTATTACACTCTAATACATCATCCATGACCATTGTCATATTATCAATAATTTTATATTTAAATGATTTAGCAACAAATATTCCCACGCCTTCTCCACCTTTGTTTTGTCTGTTTACATAAATAAATTCATAGCCATCTAACTCAAATTTTCTTTGCCATTATTCATCCAAGTTTTCCGTTAATGCAATAACATCAAAAGGTTCCCTGAAATGCTGTAATATTCCTTAATGTGATCAAAATTGGAATACAAACTTCTGCAATTAAGTGAATGATTGAAAGTGATCCTTTAAAATTTATTTTTGATTAAGAGTCTTCATCAGAGTAATAACCACAATTATTTTTAATTGAAATAAAAAAAAATACTGTCCGGGTCTAATTCACAGTCTACTATCAAAGAGATTATGCTCAGTATGTTCATAAGGTACAATTCTTGTTGATAATGTTCGCTTATGTTCAATATTTCTGTTATAGTCTCCATCTACATGTTGATATTTCCACAGTCATGACATATTGATGAACTGTCCGCAGTAGTGTAGATTTTTACCTTGTTTAACTTGTGTCTTTAGATGCCCTTACCAGTATTCCTCCAATCCTCCCATTTTTCCTGATCAGTATACTTTGGCCTCCTCATGCATTTCTCCATTCACTTAATGAAGATTTTACAGTTACTTGTCCAAGTACTTTGAATTTCCTTTGCTTCCTTAAATCTCGAGCTCTTCTCGGCCACATCAGCGTTCTTCTTGGTGAGATGCTCGTTCATAAACAACACTGGATCCCCTCAGCTTGCGCCCTTAAGGAGCGCAGCCTTGTCTTTTCTGTGTAATGAACCTGATGAAGATGGCTGGGTTGTTGACCGGTTCCTCCTGGATAGAGGGTGGCATGCCTCGATTTTACTGCAGTCCATCTCAATCCCTTTGGACTGCAGGAAGACAGCCACCTGCTGCTCCGTTGAACTGGAGATAGCATCCTGGTCCCCAGTGTCCATGTCACCGCTAACAGCATTAGCATACGACCTGAGTTGTATTTTGAGACCGGTGACAATGACATCGTTTATCCTAGTGTGCTGTTCAATATCTTCAAGTCTATTTTCCAAGTGTGCAATTCGTTGATCCTTTTCGTTCACTAAGATTCTCAACGTTTTCACTTCCTGTAAAAGTTCGAGTATAGATTTCTGCTGGGTTCTGATCGTCGTAACTTCATCCAACAAAAGCTGAGTAAAGATTTAATATCCTTAAGATCCATAGCTTCTTCCATGTGGTGAGCTCCTTGTGGAATACCAGAGCAAGATTTTTCAAAGGATTGTTAATGTTTTGATTAACAGCTCCAATCAGCTGTTAGCTTCCAGCTCGCATTAGCCAGTTGGCTTGGCAGCTGGTAAACAGACTGCCAATCAGCTCCGCTAAGCAAATCCACAGCCGACCACTCCAGTTTTTACCCTCAGTGGTTTCAGCAGTACAATAACATCCACACTCCAGTAACTTTAGTGCAATCAGGACAGCAAAAGTCCATAATATTGGGAACTTTCCTCAATAGCTTTTCTGAAAGCCGGCACACTGTCAACCCGGAAGTGACCCGGAAGTGATTGCTATTGTTGCACATGTTACTGCAAAACTGTGTTACTTTCGGGCACATATTGTACATACAGCCTTTCAGAGGCTCCATTTGATCATACGGCTATTTGAACTAAAAATTCAAAAGCCAGGGGGTCCAATGTGTTACCCACTGAAAACTGTGGGTTAGGAAAATAACACAACTATCTAGTGACCCAGAGGCATGACTATCTAACGACGGTTGAGGACCCAGAGGCACGACTATCTAGCGATGGTTGAGGACCCAGAGGCACGACTATTTATCACCGTTGAGGACCCAGAGGCACGACTATCTAGCGACGTTTGAGGACCCAGAGGCATGACTATCTTCGACGGTTGAGGTCCCAGAGGCATGACTATCTAGCGACGGTTGAGGACCCAGAGGCACGACTATCTAGAGACGGTTGAGGACCCAGAGGCCGACTATCTAGCGACGGTTGAGGACCCAGAGCACGACTATCTAGCCGACTGTTGAGGACCCAGAGGCAGGACTATCTAGCGACGGTTGAGGACCCAGAGGCATGACTATCTAGCGACGGTTGAGGACCCAGAGGCACGACTATCTAGTGATGTTGTGTCTCTGGGTCCTCAGAGATGGTCAGAGATTGGATTATTTCAGCAACTTCAAGGATTTCACATACACATACATTTAGTCTATAAACTCACTGAAAGCCGGGATCTTGATCCAGCACAATCACATACCTACAGATTCTAACTTCTCACTCACCTTCTCAAGTGCTGCAATCAGGATATCCATTGATTGAGCAATGATCACAGTTACAGCAGTCAAGTCTAGAGGAGACAAAGGTGTGAACGGGTTTTTCATCATCAATGATGACGTCGTACTGTAGTGAGTGCAGTTTCAACATGCTGAAATGGTTCAGTTCTTGCTGCCCAAATATCCATGAGTGGAACCGGAAAGAAGTGAAGTCTGTATCGCCTAAGAACTACCTGAGGAACAACAGAAAGCACGGCCAAACCAGTGACTCAGCATCACTCCTGGCAATTAATCCTCAGAGAACACGGCCAGCAACCGAATCATTGATGCTTTGCTCTTACCACAGCAACAGGCGAATTGTGCTGTTATGAAAACATCAATGGTAGGGGAAAGATTTTTTTCCTCTGCCTGCTGTTGGCGTTTTTCCGCTGAGGCTATAGGCCCAACCTGGTCTCACAACAAGTCGTGATTCAACAGCACGAAATATACATTAATCTATTGGTTGGTGATATTGTGACGAAAAACGCCTCATTGTCGTCACAGCAGCATGAATTCATTCTAATTCATTCCGTGATGGCTGCACGAAATTAAAAGTGAAGCGGGGGGGGGGGGGGGTAAGAGTAAGATTAGGTTATGGTTAAGGTTAGGGTCAGGGGTAGGAGTAGGGTTAGTAATAGTGAGTTAAAAAAATACCCCCCCTCCCGAAAATTTGACTAATTTTGTCACAGGAGCACGAAAAAAAATGTGAGACTGATAGGGCTGATAGGCCACATGTGTAGGTCTGTGGATATTTGTATTGAACAATAGCCTAGGTTTGTGTGTGATTTTTGGTCATTCTGTATGTCGTTAGTGACTGTCGCAGATTAGAATGTGACTATGTGTATGCATACCCATGGTAGAGGTGTAGCAGAGAGCCGTTGTGACACACAAGCCCATAGCACCCTCATAAATGCCAACCTCCCCAGTGGCACCTGCAGAAAAAAAAATCACTGGAGCCGCCGCTGGCTTCTGCAGTGGCTCTGCTTGAAGCTTGAAGCAATGAAGCAGTGCTCCGACCCACTGCTTCATTGGTTCTCTTCTTCGCTGTTTTTCAGAAGTGGCAAGTCCGCTTTTTAACTCCTCTCAGTGTCAATTGTGAGTCACTTTTGTGCGGATTATAGTCACTAACTGGGACTCTTGTCTTGTTGCAGGCAAGAAACGAGAATCATCCTCCGTTCCATCTGCACAGCTCCAAACGCTGCGCTACTCTCTGCCAAGTCAAGTTAGAGTCCAGCCGGAATTAATAACATCAAAGCGAATCACCGTTTTAAATCAAATGACATCTCTTTCCAAATGTTTTTTCCTCCCAAAATGAGACGTCCTGTGTTCTTTATGAATTACATTGATGTTGACTTGCAGCTCAGCCGACTGTAAGAGCTCAGCTCAGCGGTATGGAGTGACATTTGTGCCCTTAATGCCTGAAAGGAAATGCTTTTGACAAAAACTACAGATTTTATTGATTTTTATTAATGTCCATAGATCAAGGATCCAGTGACCAATTTCATATTTTTTAACTTTAAGACTCAATAAAATGTTGACATAGAAAACCTGTAACACCTACTTTTAGTACACAGAAAATTCACAGGAGGTATTGATAAGAAATCAAATCAATAAGCTGAATCAATAATGGCATCGATATTGATAAAATCTTATCAATACCCATCCTTACACATGACAGGGAGTTGCAAGCGAAATTCTGCCTGAAAAGGGAGTAGACGGTTGCACAAGCTCACAGCCGAAATTCCATTCACTGGAATGCCCACCCCTCCATATCTTTCAATAAAATGTCTAATTTCATCACAAACAATTCTCAAATAACGCATCCATTTTATTGCCAGACCCGTTCTGTCTTTGGCGCAAGTCTTGTCAAACTCTCACGCTAACATCAACTACTACTAAAAAAAGAAACATTTGCATGCATGTGTAAAATAATTAATGAATTTTAAAAACTAATAAATAATTCCTTTTGCAAAACAAAGGTTACTGTGTGTCACCCAGAATATTTATGGAACTCAGGAAATGCCAGCGCACTCTGGTGATGTCATCATTGGTAAGACGTGGAATCGACAAGAAAAAAGTTGTGAAAGTTGTGAAGTTGTGTTTTTTGTTTGTTTTTTTTTTGCTTTTTACAACATGTCGGGGTCACGAAATTATCTTATTTTACGGTGGGCACTTAATTAACTTTAATCAAAAAAATTAAGTTATGGGCATTAACCAACTTTAATTAAACAAGGGGGTGGGTGGTGCACAAGCGGGGGGGGGGGGGGTTCCACCGCGCAGATACAGTATCTTGGTGGTGATATTGAATTTCTATAGCAAGTATTTACTCACTGGTGTTACTTGAACTGTAAACTTCAATCAAAATGCAATACACACCTTTGTTGATAATTGTTTAATAAAGTAAAAAAAAGCTGTGTGTTATCTGCTTTGGATAATAGTAAATATATTTCACTTTCACTTTGGCTTGCTCACCAGAGAGACTTTATTTTTTATTTTTTTCATGTTGTACCAAATATCATTTTATGAGCTTGCTCACTGTTTCCTCGTTATATCTCCCGTCATGCTGCACTGTTGATTCTGATTCATTTCCTCTTCAAACTAATTTCCTGAATGAATGAAGCAAGCATCTAAGGTAAGTACAGCCGCTTGATTAATAGCAATGCTTCAATATGAAAAACAGGTGCATATTAAAAATTAAACTTTTTTTTACTGGCTAATCACATCATTAGTAATTCTAAAACCATTTATAAATGGTTACTGGCTCTCCTCCTGACATAACGGCAAACACTTTCATCCACAGTGACTTTAAACCCCATGAGGGTTCCAGTGCCGGGAGCTTCCTACATTGTGCTGAACTGACCGCGGGGAAAACCGTGGGACTCAGTATCTTGAACAAGTGCATGTTGACACAGCAGGTGGGGACTCGAAGCAATGACCCTTCCGTTAGGGGGCAACACACCAAACACCTGAGCCACAGTCAGCCAATTATAACTTTGGTTGCACTCAATCAAAGCATGATTTAATTAATATGCAAATTAGTCGATGGTTGTCATAGAAACCGCATCCCTGGTTTGTTTAGTGGTGAACAGCTTGTTTTAGATCAAGACGCTGTGGAGGTACTGCACTGTCAATAAACAGACTGTACATGTAGAACGCACATGGTGCTGTTGTAATATAGCGCCCCCAAAATGACATCAGTGCATGTGCAGTGAAATTCCCGTATTTTCCGGAATATAAGTTACGTTTTTGTTTTTTGTTTTTACTAGTTTTGCAGACCCTGCAACTTATACTCCAGTGCAAACTCCAATAATAAAAGAATAATTGCCAGTAATAAAAGGTACACTACAACAGTGCACAAAAATCCCAAATTAAACAAATCATAATACAGAAAAAGATGCAGCTTAAATTCCAGTACAATTTATATACCAAAAAATCTCAAATTAGTTATTAATTGTTATGGTTAGAGGTCCGGCCTGAACTGGACATATCAGGCAATGGACTAAATGCTAGGGAACAGGACACGGGAAAGATTACAAAGGAAAAAGATATTTATTTATAAGAATAAAAATAAAAATGCTGTGCTGGGGGTGCCTGCAGAATGGAGAGATGGCCATTTATTTAAGGACTTTCTCATGAATCCAAACACGAAACTAAAACGCCAACAATAAAAGAATAATCGTAAACAAGAGCAATCAGAGATTTCTGACTCAAAATAAACATCGTGACCCAGACTTTACCTGGATCCAGATTCCACAACACAATGCAGTAATTGCATTTTGATCCAGAATGGTCCGACTGATCAAGATGTTACAATCTGATATTTAACTTGAAAGCTAAAACAAAACAGTGTCTTCCAGGTCTTGGTTTTACATTGTGATGTCCTGATCCAGAATCCGGATCCAGATCACTTCCAAAATTTAATGGAGTCTTCCATGGCCTAATATCTACCTGTGGTGCAAATTTGGTGAGAATCTGTGAAGTAGTTTTGACGTAATCCTTAAAAGCCTACAAAGTGAAATCCTGAGCCAGAATCCGGGTCTGTTTCCAGATCACCTCCAAAACTGAATGGAGTCTTCCATTCAATAATATCTTATCTGTTTGAGGTGCAAATCTCGTCAAAATCCATACAGTAGTTTTGACACAATCCTGGTGACAGACAGACAAATAAATAAACAATTATGATTTTATTACACTGCAACAATGCACAAAAACCCCAGTTTGAACAAATCATAATACAGAAAGCTCAGTGTGACTTCTACTCTGGAAAATGCTGTACATTTAAAACAAACAACAACAAAAAACCTTTAATTTGGGGTTGAAACAACAACCAGCTGTCATGGATCAATAACGCGCACTGTTGGTGCTGATTTGTCAAATTCTCTCAAATGTTGCATACTTTAGACACTTTTTCTTTCTGTACCTTCGGCTGTGTTTTCATTTTAGCCTCGTTGGACTCCTGCAGCAGTTACTGTATCCAGAGAAAGTGGATGTGTAAAGGCTCTAATTATTGAAGCTGTGCCGGGGTTTCACAGATCACCGGCTCGCTCACAAAACAACACCAGCCTTCCTTTCCTCAAACAAACACGCAATTATCAGAAGACCTCAACCTCCTCCGAAGGTTATATCCAACGGAGCCTTACACACCTGCTGTTATTTCAGATTATGGGAGAATAAAAGACACATCACAGCAGGGAGCAGCCTTTCTGAAGTTTTATTTATTTATTTATTTTTCAGCATTTGCTTATTTTAAAGGTTCTTCTCAAATTTTGAGTTAATGAAATAAGTTGACGTTTCTGTGACAGTTTTGTTTTGCTAAAACTTTAAACAAGTCTAATTTTTAGTAACGATGTCC
Organism: Thalassophryne amazonica; assembly: GCF_902500255.1. Taxonomy (NCBI): domain Eukaryota; kingdom Metazoa; phylum Chordata; class Actinopteri; order Batrachoidiformes; family Batrachoididae; genus Thalassophryne; species Thalassophryne amazonica. The sequence continues at coordinate 28,180,357 of NC_047120.1, read as the reverse complement.
CCAAAGGGGCTGATATGCTTCCCTGCTGGAAAAGTGTTGATTAGGAAAGGCGAGCGTTAACTGAGACAAACCAATTGACCAAAAACCAACTAATTGGAGCTTTTACAATCTAAAAATAGGTAAGAAAAACCCAGCACAGAAACAGGGGCAGATCTAGCTTCAGGCGGAAGAGGAAGGGAGGGGACTGACATGGGTGCATTTGCCAAACTCACGCCCCGACTATGGAAGTCCCCCATAAGTTCCTAGAAAATAGTCTATTTCCTGCATTTTAATGTAATAGCAAGTCCCTTGGGCTGCTCTCTTTTCACTCAGGGTCGCCACAGCACATCCAAGGCGGATCTGCATGTTGATTTAGCACACGTTTTACGTCAGATGCCCTTCCTGACACAACTCCACCTTTCATTGAGGCAGGGGCGCCACCAAGGATTTTGAGCCCCATGAAAAGAAATCTCACTGGGCCACCATCAAATTATTTTGTCAGTATTATAATTGTATTGGGGGCCCCCCTGGTCCATGTCAGTCATGGACCCCTACAATCCTTCTCCCCTTTTCGGCAACCCTGCATGGAGAATGGGCACAGGTAGGGTTTGAAACCTTCTGCACTATGAACAAGCACACTTAACCACTGGGCCACCACCCCTGCCCAACATAGATTCTAACGTAATCTAGGAAGCCAAATACTGACTGTCTAGTCATCATTTTTATTACAGTATGTTTTTTTTTAATGAAATCTTCTAATTCTGCATTCAGCAAAATACTGACTGTCTAGTCATCATTTTTATTACAGTATGTTTGTTTCAATTCCTCCTCTAGATCCGCCACTGAGAAAAGTGTTACAGACACTATGGAATCAGATTTGGACGACTTCAGGACCAGAGTCTGTTTCTGAAAGAACACGAGTTTTATTGCTGTAACTGGCCTCACCTCTGGTCCTTTTCTGCAATTTAAAAATATTGACAAAAACCTGCTTTCTTCTGAAATCTACCCAAGGCATTCTCACAAACACCATCAGCTGTGCAGAATCTCTCACTTTGCCAAACGGTGACCCACACAAAGCATTACAGTGCATCCAGAAAGTATTCACAGCACTTCAGTTTTTCAACAACTTATGTTACAGCCATATTCCAAAATGGAATTAATTAATTTTATTCCCTCAAAATCTGCTCACAACACCCCATAATGACAACATGAAAAAAGCTTTGTTAAAATTTTTGGTAATTTATTAAAAACAAAAAATTAAGAAATCACATGTACAGAAGTATTCACACCCTTTTCTCAATACTTTGTTGCTGCGCCTTTGTCAGCAATTACAGACTCAAGTCTTCTTGAATATGATGTCACAAACTTGGTTCACCCATCTTTGGGCAGTTTTGCCCATTCCACTTTGCAGCACCTCTCAAGTTCAATCAGGCTGGATGGGGAGCATCGGTGCACAGCCATTTTCAGATCTTTTCAGAGATGTTCGATTGGATTCCAAATCATGTTCAATCAACTGAATTTACTACAGGTGGACTCCACTTAAGCTGTAGAATCACCTTAAGGATGATCAGTGGAAACAGGATGCACCTGAGCTTAATTTTTAAAAAATTTGCAAAAATCTAATCTGTGCAGGACATTTTTGGTCATGTAGGTTTCACAAATTGGGGGGAAATTACTGGTACCTTACAATCCATTAATCGGGACAGGGATGGGTTACTTGACTGGGAGGTCACTGAAAGAAATCAGTCTAGGTTGCTCAAGGGCAAGATAGCAGAACTAATGAGTGAGACAAACACTGCTTTTCACCAGAAATCCTAGACTCATTTCATATAAATTAAATTTTAATTTAATATAAATAATATTTCATAAGATCAATTTAAAAAGATTTAGAATACAGAAATTTCAGTCTTGACAGTAGCCTATAGATTCTCTACAGGGTTCAGGTTCAGGAAAAATGGCTGGACAATCAAGTAGAGTAATACTATGGTCAACAAACCACCTGCTAGTAGTTTTGGCACTGTGTGCAGGTGCCAAGTCCTGCTGGAAAACAAAATCAGCATCTCCATAAACCTTGACAGTACATGGAAGCTTCTAAAATCGCCTGGTAGATGGCTGGGTTGACTTTGGACCAACACCAGCAGATGACATGACACCCCAAAACATCCCTTTTTTTCTCTTGTCCACCTGCTTTCCCATTCTCCGGTGAGTTATTGTAAGTGTAATGACTTAAAAAAAGAAAGAAAAAAGAAATGATGTGTATTACAAATTATCCCAGAAGACTCACAATTCAGCATCACTCGCAATCAGCTAATTGACTTCAGCCACGCACAATCCTAAACACATGGCACCGTTAACAATCACTGCAAACCAATCGGATGCAGACATGTCCTTTCAAAGCTTCGATGTCTCACTAACCTCTCAGATTTTCCAGTTCTCTACCTGACACTCCCTCTGCCGCCCCACCACCACCACTTGGTCCTTGTCTGCCACGGGGAATGGGCTTCACCTCCTGCCTTCTCCCCTGCAGGATTCAAGATCATTTAAGCTCATCCCACCACCGTAACAGGGACTGGGGGCCAAACCAAATTTAGAACTCTGTACTCACTTATGTAATAAATCACTCATTGAGTCTTCTGTTGGAAATATTAATGATAATAACACAAAACAAACAAATGTCTAACTATTCTCACATATTATCTTGTAATCATTATAATCTATGTAATCCACCTGATAAAGAGATATAATGACAAAGCATTTTAACTTGCTTCAGCCACCTGCTGAAAAACAGAATTAGGGTGATTTACAATAGTGTGAGCTAAATCATACATTCCAGATAAATGCTGTATGTTAAATTCACCTTTACTTCTTTACGGTACCTTTGCTTGCCCTTTAAATTCTGTTTTTAGTGGGAAACATCACCTTTCTTTCTTTTGGGTCTTACTGAAACAAGCCACAGATCTGCAGAAAACCCCATTTATCACTGGCAGAGCATTAAAGCACAGTGATTTTCCTAGAATAAGTCTTATGACCTTTAAAATAAACTAAAATTCAGACTGCTCCCATACGGTCTGCAGAAGAGCCCCGGGAGCTCGGTGAGGTAGAGGAGGCGTGCAGAGCGGGTGCGATGCAGATGTGTGAGAAGACACAGTCCCCAGATGACCTTGCAAGCAGTTGAAAGAATAAACTCCTCAGAAGTCAGTGCAGCCTTTGAAGTGTGAACACGGCCGCCTGGACGTTACAGTTACCACGCAGCACGGCAAACCTGTACAGAACAGGGCCTGAGTCGGTTTGATGGACATCAAAGACAATAACCATATTAAGAAGCACTGCAGGAGGTGGGGTGGAAGGAGTTAGGTGTCTGCCCCCCCGTATATATTTTTTCATGAAGAAAAATTTAGCTCATAAAAACCAATTCATGTTTGTTTTGTTGGCACCATTAGGGTGATATATATGTAATATATGATCACTGTTATCAAAATATATTTATTTTTATTAAGCATATTTATTTTAGTTTTGCTATTTATGATTACTTTTATAATTTCATCTTATTTTAATTATATCTGCTGCCCCTGAGTCTTATTTGCATTTGACATTCAATTGCTCTTATTGATATGGAATTTTGTTTTATTGTTGTGTTTTGATGTTTTATTATGAATGAATACAGCAATATTTTTAAAATATATAAAAATAGAAAGAAAGAAAGAAAAAATACAATTACGAGAAAAAATTTAAAAAAACATAAATTAATATAGCAAAGATAACAAATATTACAAACAAGAGCACTGCACTCATAGAGCACAAACCTCTGCCAACACTAGTTTCCAATTCCACAAATTTTTAAATTAGAAAAAAATTCAAGGTCAAAGTCCTGTTAGAAGTGGCTTTTCATAAGCTAAAATATAATACAAAATATAGATCAAAAGGGCTTATGTAATAAATCACTCATTGAGTCTTCTGTCAGGTGATAGTGAGTGCCAGTCTGCACCTCACTTTCAAATATGAGAGTGACTGGGGCACATTTGATTAAGATATAATGTAAAACATACATTAAATGGGGGTTTCAATGTTAAATCTAAATGTCCACAAAATCCACAATCCGGATCAGATCCAGATCAAACTTTGTCAGGTGATAGTGAGTGCCAGTCTGCACCTCACTTCAAATATGAAAGTGATTGGGGCACGTTTGATTAAGATAAAATTAAAATATACATTAAACAGGGTTTTCAATGTTAAAATTAAATGGCCACAAAATCCACAATCCGGATCAGATCCAGATTAAACTATGTCAGGTGATAGTGAGTGTCAGTCTCCACCTCAGTTTCAAATATGAGAGTGATTGGGGCACGTTTGATTAAGATATAATGTAATATATACATTAAATGGGGTTTTCAATGTTAAATTTAAACGGCCACAAAATCTGTAGTCCAGATCAGATCCGGATCAAATCAGTTGATAAAGGATACCATCCTACATAACACTCTCAAATATGAAAGAAATTCAATCTTTTTGACAAAGTTATGAATTTTTGAAAATTTGTTCAATGTTAAAGGACAGGGATTTTTCCCACTGTACAAGATTTTTCCTGATATTGACCTTTGACCTATGACCTTGAAAATTGAAACAGTTTTTCAGGATATGAATCCTCCATTAAAAAAAAAAAGTCATAACAATATATGAAAAATTGTGGGTTAAAGGCTGTTCACAAACAAACAAGCAAACAAACAAACAAACAGGGGTAAAAACATAACCTTCGCCAAATTTTGTTGGTGGAGGTAATTACATGGTCGAAAAGAATCAGGACGTTTTCACGTATTTGTTCCCCTTTTCCATTTAGTCATCATGTACAACCACATATCCCACTTCCTATACAACGTGAATATGCATATCTCTTTCCAAACCATATACAACACATGCAAATACCTATATTAACACGGTTGACACCCATTATCTTCCATATACATCTTTAGTAAAAAAAAAAAAAAAAGTACTTCCTGTGATCTTTTCTGTAACAGCCAAAGGCAACGGGCAAAGGACCCAAAATGTGAAGGGCATCAGTAAAATATAAGAGGTTTATTGAAGGGATACTGGCACGAGAGGAGACGCTGGAGGTAGGGATAACAGTGGAAAATGCTGGTGTGCTGTGAGGGCTGCCAACACCAAGTAGGGCGTCAGGGAGATAACTGAGACACAAAAACAGGTCTTAAACTTGAGTTACACAATCAAGGATAGAAACTACTAAGACACAGAGATCAAGACCTGGAACAAAAAATACAAGCACAAGTGGCACTGCATGGAGATCAGAATAATCTGGCAAAGCTTGGGAGGAACTCCTGGGTATAAGTGGTGGATGAGGTGCAGGTGTGACAGCTGCTACAGGTGTCCACGATCAGTAATCAGCAGGCCCACTGGTATGAACAGAGCGAGAGACAGCGAGACAGAGAGAGAGAGAGAGAGGGAGAGAGCAAGCGCACCACAGCACAGAAGAGCACAACAGTACTTTTAAAACAGATTAATACGCTATATTATGTTGAGCACTTTGTAATTTTTTTCCACTTTTGTAAAGTGCTGTGTACATAAATTATTATCAGGTGGCATGGTGGCCAAGTGGTCAGTGCACTTGCTTCCAATACAGAAGGTTCCCAGTTCGAGACCACACACTCCCCTTCTCCATGTAATGTGGAGCTGCATAAGGTGTGAAACTTGTGTCAAATCAGTCATGTCCACAACAGATTTGCTTTGGCCACCCGAAGCAGAAAGAGCTTATACGATACACAAATAATTATACTGTTATTAAAATGTTTAATTTTAAACATTAATTTTAAAATGTAATAATTATTGCAACTGCAGGTACAAATGGACAGCCAATTCAACCACTATTGTAATAAATGTTTGTATTTATAAGACACAATCACTTTCCTAATAATTTTTATTACAGCAGGTGATACGGAATTGAAAATTAACTAGTTACGTCATCACTTCTTTAATAGTGACAGTTATTACAGCAGTGTCTTCAGAGTACTTCACTGTTAAAAAACGTGTTTCAACAACAAACACATATTGGACTTTGTTAGAAACGGCATGTCAAAGGGTGTATGAAGGGAAAAACCCATTTTCACTTACAGTTGTGGTTGATTTTTCTCTCAGGGGGTGTCAGTGGACTGTGGGAGTGCAGACCATGATTTCAGTGTACTGTATTATGGTCAGTGTGACCTAAGCAACAGTCCCAGGCTGCTTGAGTGTGAATCAGCGTCAAAATCTGAGTCCTTTAAACCCAAGGACGTCTCACTCAGCCACTGGTGTTGTTTCATTGCCCATTGCACTGAGGTGTGAACAGAAAAATTGCTTCCATCTGGTGCCAACTGATTGCAGGTGGAAACTTTCCAGACAAAAGTGCCAGAATTATATTTTCAGTAAATCCCTGAAACAGAAGAAAATCTACAGTGAATTGCACCTCCTAGCAAATAATATAAGAGATGTTCTTAAAGGACATGTTGCACCAAAATCATAACAATTTAGATTTAGGCTGTTAGTGATCATCCGATGATCCACCGGGATTACTTTGTGTACTTCCATGATCAGTTTCAAAGTATACAGCATTCGCAGCAAACAGCTACGGAGACGTCTGAAAACAAAGTACTTGTGAGTACTCGGGTGTTTCCAACAAGTGACGTTGCAACTAGAAGCGTAGCAGCGTGCACTTCAATGTGTAGCTGATAATGTTAAGAACGGATGCACAGATTAATTCCAAAGTTTACATAAGTGTGATGTCATGTTATGATGACTCCTTTTAAGTGAAAACTGCTAATTTTGATGCAGTCACGGTAAAAGCTGCAGCTCTGTGAAGGTTTCTGTGCACCTGCACAGCCTCCAGGTTCAGCTTTGTGATGATTAATCATGAGTGTTATCAATAAAATCTAAAAACATACATCTGTTGCCAGGGAAAAAACTGTCTGGGAGACATTCCTTTTCGCAGCGAACTGAGAGGGGCAACAAGCGGCAGCAGCGCACACATGCCAACACACACACACACACACCAGCTCCTCAAAGCAAAAAAAAAAAAATAACCCCACAAAACATAACAAAAGGGGTAAAATGCTGAACATGTCATACTCACCGTGTTATATTGTTTTCCAAATGTAAACTCCACACAAACAAAGAAGTGCCGGCTCCAGCCTCTCTCACAATCGTGGCACGGTAAATAATGTCCATTAATTCCTGGAAATAATGTAGTCTGACTTTTTCCAATGTACAAAGCCATCTCTGTGTCCAGGCAGTCTGTTAAAAACAGTGTGAGATATCCTGACCTCCATGTACACAGCTTCATTACACAGCTTCATTACACAGCTTCATTACACAGCGTGTCTCCACAGGTTCCAAAATCCGACACTTTGAAAAAGATAAGAGTTTCAGGGTGAAGCGTGTCGTCTCGTCTCTGTAAATCCGAGCCATCACTTTCGAACAGCAGCTCAGAAGCTTCATTTTCGGACAGAGCAGGTTCATTTCTCTCTGTCTGTCAGTCATTGAGAGGTTCTGTTTTGCTAATTAGGACGTCACACACTGAAAAGAATTGCCGAGTGAAACGTTTTGCGGAAATGCACCTGCTAAACTCAGTGAGAAAGTAATAATACATCAGAGATCACTAATTATTAGCACATATGTGTGGAGATACTTACAATCATGAGTACTTTTTGTTGTCTTACTAAATGGGATGTTAAAAACGTGAGACATGTCCTTTAAAGAATGTTCTTGGATGAGACACAATGTCTGCCGACGATAAATAGGAACAAATACTGTCACAATATCACAGTTTTAGTAAATATTTCAAAACTGACACATAAAATCTAGTGATATACAAGGGCTGTCAATAAAGTATAGGTCCTTTTTAGTTTTTTCAAAAACTATATGGATTTCATTCATATGTTTTTATGTCAGACATGCTTGAACCCTCGTGCGCATGCGTGAGTTTTTCCACGCCTGTCGGTGACGTCATTCGCCTTTGAGCACTCCTTGTGGGAGGAGTCGTCCAGCCCCTTGTCGGAATTCCTTTGTCTGAGAAGTTGCTGAGAGACTGGCGCTTTGTTTGATCAAAATTTTTTCTAAACCTGTGAGGCACCTTGAAGTGGACACGGTTCGAAAAATTAAGCTGGTTTTCGGTGAAAATTTTAACGGCTGATGAGAGATTTTGAGGTGATACTGTCGCTTTAAGGACTTCCCATGGAGCAAGACGTCGTGCAGCACTCAGTCGGTTTCAGCATTTTATCCAGATATTCCACTGTTAAAGGAGATTTTTTTAATGAAAGACGTGCGGACGGGTCCGCGCGTCGGGACGCAGCCGGCGCGGTGCGGCGGCACAGGAAAAACACCTCCGTGTTGATAACCATTTGTAAAATCCAGGTGGCTTTTGATGGCTTTCAGTGGAGTGAGTATATGAGAAATTGTTTAACAGCTGGACATGTTCCAACTTGTCCTTAAGGCTTCCAACAGAGGTGTTTTTCCTGTGGCGGAGCGTCGCAGCGGCTGCGAGCCGACGCTGCAATCCGTCCGCACGTCTTTCATTAAAAAAATCTCCTTTAACAGAGGAATATCCGGATAAAATGCTCACGCATGCGCACCAGGGTTCAAGCATGTCTGACGTAAAAACATATGAATGAAATCCATATAGTTTTTGAAAAAAATAAAAAGGACCTATACTTTATTGACAGACCTCGTAAGTTAAATCTTTTTAAACTAATGGCAATATTTTATAATTTACAGTAAAATAAAATCTCTTTACAACTTTTTTTCAAACTGGCCAAAACCACTGTTGGACAAATTTAGCTCAGACTCAAACAATTCCCATGCTCGAATCCAACAAAAACTTTCCACAGTCCAACCAAATCCCTGTTCCCATTGAGACCAAGATATCAAACTCACGCCTGAGACCCCAGACAGACTCAGCCAAGTCAAAGACCCAAGAGACAGTTGATTCTGCAGCTATTTACTACATGAATAATAAACTCCCCAAAGCCCCTGTGACTGGCCTGGTCTATTTCAGTTCACAATGTGGACATGGCTGAAAGAGTTCACTATGCACTGGCAACAGGGTGGATTAAGGTCAACCCCATACTTATTCTGGGTGCTATTTTCCATCCAGCACAAACAGCCGAATGCAAGTGGCATTGTTCATTTCCACCCTACACAGTTATTTTTACCAATTGCACCAACCTCTACACAGTAAATTTTGCTGAATAAACATTTGATCTCGTTCTAAATAGAGTAAAAAACACTCTATTGTAGAGTGAAATCAGCTCTACTGGTGTCGCCGACCAAACAGTCCCCCCACCCTGCCCTGCCTCCACTGCACATGCGTCATTTCGGAGCACAGCCGCTTTGTGGATGGACTCTCTTTACCCAAAGAGATCAAATGGATGAATGGGGTTATTAACCATCAGATGACAAGGTAAAACCTCTTAAATCATTCTAAAGTCAGTTTTAAGCAGAAATGAGGCGTTAATCCGTGATGCTTTGAAATGACAGACGGTCAGTGAACGCAACAGCCAGCAGCTTGTGTAGCTGTGGCGCTGTGATCGCTTCCTCCACCTTTTCTGATGAAATAAAGCAGTGTATATTTTGCCGGATACGGCAAACACACACCTAGCGATATCTGACCGGATCCCCTCGCTGATTGGCTAGTTCAAATGACGTCATTGTAGAGTTTATTTCAACACGCTGGCGCCCTCGGCAAAGTTGAACTAGACGATATTTCACGGGCACCATCAAAATGTCGGGTTGCGCTGTTTTGCCGGCCGTCTACGTTTATTCACAACAGAACAGAACGGCCGCGGTCGGGCGGGAACTTAAAGGCGATCGGAGTTTAAGATCTCCTTATTTCACATTCATGATAGTAACTCGATATTGGTGATTTTCATGATTGAAAATTGGCATATTTTACCATTCACTATTTTCAGAAATGATATCTAAGAGATTATTTCTGTTTACCATGGCATTTTGAATGTTTTATCATGTTACTATACAAAATGAGGCAAAATATACACTACCATGAAATAATGCTGAATTTATGCGGAAATGATTGTTGTGCAAATGCTTCAGATGTCTGTTGCTGAAACAGGTGATTCTGTTTGTCTTGACAACAGGTGAGAGATTTTGTTTGTCTTCACAAGTTTTGTTTGTCGTCACATTCTGAGTTCTCGCGGTGTATCTGTACCTTGTTGTACACTTTATCTGTGATAGTACTTGTCTTGACGAATAACTTTGATGAGTCCATGGCATCAGCCATGGGGAACTGTCCGTGTCAGACGAAGGCTACTCCCGAAGACACGCACACGCATACACACACAGGACAACCACGAATGGTTGAAACATGCATAAATAGTATAATTGATAAAACATTCTTAACGCTATTCTTAACGCTATTGTTTCTATATGAAAATGTTGCCTTTTACATCCCAAAAATGAATGATTCATTAGCGATACAAGGATGTTTCGTTCAGCTCGTCGAAGCTTTAGTTATTGATTCATTCGGATATCGTTTTGTTGGTCAACCTTCAATACGTCAATATGTTAAACTTGGGAGTTTAATCAAAGTTGGACAAAACTCAAACAAAACGTTAACGTTATGAAAACTAAGCAAACAATAAGGAACCATCAAGAACAAAAGCAAAACAAAATACAGACAAATTGAGGCTGTCGCCGGTATTTATATAACATTTTTCAACAGTTTAAAAATTCTGACGAAGCGCCAGATACAGGAACAAAGCTGAACGAAGATTAAATGATCCCTCCGAAAGTCAACAAAAGTCCAGATTTCTTGTTTTGTTTGGGCTTCGTTGGCCTTCGTTAGTGCCGTGTGACCGGGGCTTTACATAAGGATTCACAAAACATGTACGTACAAATTGCACACAGTGACACACAACAGTGCATAGGTGCATGAAAGTGAGTTGAACATAAAAATTGACAGCAAAACGAGTGCAAGTACAGTTAAAGGTCAGACCAAAGAATTGTTCCACTTACCTTAAAAAAGCAGTGCATGTGACGGGTTGAGGAATTTGCATGTGAGGTCCATTTCCAAAGCTGAGGCAGCAGCACCTCGGTCAGTCAACAAATTCTTCACACATAGCAGTAGTTGCTACTGGTGCTCATCCCATCCATTGCTATAACGTCTAACCTTACAGCTGCTAATTCTACATTGTGCACGCAATTCCGTTTCCTTAGCAATAAACCACTTAATCCTGTGTTTCTTCTCTGAATAGCAATAGCCCAGATTCAAGTACATCTCAGCCATTAAAGTGGAAGACAGATGACAATGTGATTGGTTGATTTCAGGATATGCCTACGAAACACCCCTGAATAATGTGGAGCATTAAACCAGCCAGTTGGGTCCTCCTTTGCACTCTTTTCCACCCACTGTGTCATTCAGCACGATACACTCCAAAAATGTCTCACTGGATGAACTCAATTCAATCATGTCCAGGATTTCCATCTAATAAATATATGTAGCCCCAACTCAAATAGAGCACATTAATGCAAGACAATGTAATTTAATTTACATGAGATGAGATTCATTGTCATTGTCATTACACGAGTGCAACAACGAAATTACGTTTACACTCAAATTACCTCAGACAAGATGCAGCAATTAATCCACAATTATTACTTGTTTACCATAATAATGGCACACATCAGAATTAAAGACAACACATAGGTATTAAAGGCACTGCGCTGCGGTGGTTTGAATCATATTTATCTAATAGATTACAATTTGTTCATGTAAATGGGGAATCTTCTTCACAGACTAAGGTTAATTATGGAGTTCCACAAGGTTCTGTGCTAGGACCAATTTTATTCACTTTATACATGCTTCCCTTAGGCAGTATTATTAGACAGCATTGCTTAAATTTTCATTGTTACGCAGATGATACCCAGCTTTATCTATCCATGAAGACAGAGGACACACACCAATTAGCTAAACTGCAGGATTGTCTTACAGACATAAAGACATGGATGACCTCTAATTTCCTGCTTTTAAACTCAGATAAAACTAAAGTTATTGTACTTGGCCCCACAAATCTTAAAACATGGTGTATAACCAGATCCTTACTCTGGATGGCATTACCCTGACCTCCAAGAAATCTTGGAGTCATTTTTGATCAGGATATGTCATTCAATGCGCATATTAAACAAATATGTAGGACTGCTTTTTTGCATTTGCGCAATATCTCTAAAATCAGAAAGGTCTTGTCTCAGAGTGATGCTGAAAAACTAATTCATGCATTTATTTCCTCTAGGCTGGACTATTGTAATTCATTATTATCAGGTTGTCCTAAAGGTTCCCTGAAAAGCCTTCAGTTAATTCAAAATGCTGCAGCTAGAGTACTGACAGGGACTAGAAGGAGAGAGCATATCTCACCCATATTGGCCTCTCTTCATTGGCTTCCTGTTAATTCTAGAATAGAATTTAAAATTCTTCTTCTTACTTATAAGGTTTTGAATAATCAGGTCCCATCTTATCTTAGGGACCTCATAGTACCATATCACCCCAATAGAGCGCTTTGCTCTCAGACTGCAGGCTTACTTGTAGATCCTAGGGTTTGTAAGAGTAGAATGGGAGGCAGAGCCTTCAGCTTTCAGGCTCCTCTCCTCTGGAACCAGCTCCCAATCCGGATCAGGGAGACAGACACCCTCTCTACTTTTAAGATTAGGCTTAAAACTTTCCTTTTTGCCAAAGCTTATAGTTAGGGCTGGATCAGGTGACCCTGAACCATCCCTTAGTTATGCTGCTATAGACTTAGACTGCTGGGGGGTTCCCATGATGCACTGAGTGTTTCTTTCTCTTTTTGCTCTGTATGCACCACTCTGCATTTAATCATTAGTGATTGATCTCTGCTCCCCTCCACAGCATGTCTTTTTCCTGGTTCTCTCCCTCAGCCCCAACCAGTCCCAGCAGAAGACTGCCCCTCCCTGAGCCTGGTTCTGCTGGAGGTTTCTTCCTGTTAAAAGGAAGTTTTTCCTTCCCACTGTCGCCAAGTGCTTGCTCACAGGGGGTCATTTTGACCGTTGAGGTTTTTCCGTAATTATTGTAAGGCTTTGCCTTGCAATATAAAGCGCCTTGGGGCAACTGTTTGTTGTGATTTGGCACTATATAAATAAAATTGATTTGATTTGATTTGACATATACATTTGACATTGTTTATGTGCACTAAACTTGAAGCAGTCCATCATCCGAATTGAGGTAAAGTGGGTGAAGGCCGCAGCAGGCGGGGCCGCATTGCCCAGCTTGGGGGATTGAAGGCTGCAGCAGTAAAAACAGCGCTGCCTTCGAGGTGGCAGGGAGGAAGCCACGGTGAGGGGAGTGGAGAGACACGGGGGGGGGGGGGGTAATAGGGATGGGAAGAATGTGACCATCCTTGCCGGAGTCCCAAGCTTTGAGTGTAGTTAGGACTACACTCAAAAAATGGCTCTTTGGATGAACTCAATTCAATTATGTGCAGGATTTCCATCTACTAAATAGTTGGGACTACATATATTTATTAGATGGAATCCAAACGAGTGAGTCAGTTTTGAGGGTATCACACAAACAAATGACTCATTGGATGAACTCAATTTAATTATTTACAGGATTTCCATCTAATAATATATGTAGCCCCAACTCAAATAAAGCACATCCATACAAGATAATTTAATTTAATTTAGTTCATTGAGTTCATCCAATGCATCAGTTTTTTGAGTGTAGGTTGATGGAAGAGTTGATCAGTAGCAGCCTAGAGCAGGGGTGGGCAAGTTTGTGCCATAAAGGGCCAAGACACTGCAGGTTTTCCTTGCAACCAATCACCTTAGCAGGTGATTTCATTCATGATCAGGTGTTTATGTTCAGGGGAGAAGCTCATCAGCAACCCACCTGCTGAGGTGATTGGTTGCAAGGAAAACACGCAGTGTCTCAACACTCGTTGCCCACCCCTGGTCTAGAGAGTGACTAGATATATCCCGTTTGTATTCGTGTGGTGGTTTGCCTGAATCTTGGAAGCCTTATAAAATCAGAGTACTTCTGTTTCACACTTGTGCATAAAATTAATGCATTCCAGTTCTTTCAACTTTCTTCATGGTTTTTGCATCATGCACACTCTCCATGTAACAAATTCGATGATAAAATAAATCTTCACTTTGATAACAGACTTTTCTGGAGACGACTGCACAGGTAAATTCTACAGTTTAATCATCACGATCACATCTGAAATACATCCCCCTTTAATCTCCATCAAAACATTCATCATGTTCCATTTTATTCGATATTTAGCACTCATCATCCCCATCGTGCCCATCATTAGCAGCAGCAACAAGCTTTTTAATAAATAAGGAGGTCCATATTAAATAGAATGAACAAAACACTTCAGGTTATGGAGTCAATCACCATAATAAAATGAGGTATATTACACTTAAATTTGTTACCATAGTAAAAGGAGGTATATTACACCTACTACATTATTGGCCATCAAAAACATATAAATCCTATATGTATTTGAAGCAGCACGTTCTGTAGCACTCAAGCAAATATAATGTCGTTATAAATTACACAATGTACATATACATATATATAAAAAGACAGAAAAATACCTTTCACATTTTCAGTTACGACACATGTTTTATGTTTACCTCAACTATTTCAATGTACAAATAACACAACCATCATAAAAATAAAATTTAAAAAATCAGTGCTAATAGGCAGGACATAAACATTAAAACTGTGTATGTTGTGGCTGGGGGTGCCTGGCTGCCTTTGTTTCTGTCATCTGTGCTGTCTTTTGTTTTTCCTTCCAGGTGGTACGCGTTTAGGACTGAGTGGCTGTGTGGCTGAGTTTTCAGGACCTCACCCTGATCACCTGAGGCTGATCAAGTGCGGCTCGTCAGGACTCACAGCTGTGGTGCATCTACACGGATTGGAGCATGGTGGCATTTAAGTCTGGAGTACACAGTGTGTATTTGCCAGAGACTCGACCTTGTGACCAGACGGGTGAGATCGTCGTCTCGAGAGCCATCTCATCATCAGTGGATGCAGAGAACGTCCAGGTTTGATGCATGGTCTGTGAAAGAGGAGGGGGGTGAGGTCTCACGCTCGTCAGCACACTTCCTGAGGTACGTTAGGTTTTTGTGACTAACATTAGTACAGTCAGTAAATGTGGTGTCCCTCACACCTTATTATATTGAGCTGTTATGTTAGTCGTTTAATCAGCTTCCACTGCAGTTAAGTTTGTGAACAGGGTGTTCCATGCCTGCAGGGTGGGAAGCTGATTAGTAATTAAGCCAGGAAGTGTTTGCTGTTTATGTACACCTTTGAGTGGTCTCTTTGTGTGTGGAGTGTGGACTCACATGATGGTTTCTTCTTTCACAGACTCGGTTTGTCGCGGCCACCTGGGGGGTGTCGGCGGGGTCCTTGGGTCCGAACAGTTTCTGGCTCCGGACCGTTAGTGCTGCTGGGAGCACACCGCAATTCCACCTCGCAGACCGCGCACTTATTTGTTCGTATTTTCCACCTCACTGTTATGTAATTAAATTTTGTTATCCTTTGTACCGTGCTCTGCTTATTTCATACTGGGTCCTTCAAATGCTGGTCGGTTCTCCGGGCTGCGTCCGACACATAACAGTGTACAGCTACAGCATTACAAAAACAGATTCTAGAATATACAATACTAATGAGGTGAAATTATAATAAGGCAATGATCGATTCCACCACTGTACTGAACGCAAATACGAGGTCTATTAGATAATAAACCGACCCTTTTATTTTTTTTTAACTATATGGATTTGAATGACGTGCGATTACACCAATCATGCTTGAACCCTCGTTCGCATGCGTGAGTTTTTTCACGCGTGTCGGTGACGTCATTTCCCTGTGGGCAGGCCTTGAGTGAGATGTGGTCCCGCCCTCTTGGCTGTATTCCTTTGTTTCACACGCTGCTCGAGACGGCGGGCGTTGCTTTATCAAAATTTTTTCTGGACCTGTGAGGAATATCCGAGTGGACACTATTCGAGAAATTAAGCTGGTTTTCGGTGAAAAGTTTAACGGCTGATGAGAGATTATGGGGTGTTTCTGTCACTGTAAGGACTTCCCACGGGGCGGGACGTCGTGCAGCACTTCCAGGCGCCGTCGTCGGCCTGTTTTGACCTGAAAACATCCTAATTTAAGGCTTAATTCACCCAGGACGTCGTGAGAGAACAGAGAAGATTCAGAAGAGGCCGGCATGAGGACTTTATGCGGACAGTCCACTGTTTAAGGACATTTTTTAATGAAAGACGTGCGCACAAATTCGCCGAGTCGTTTCCATGACGACTCGGCAAATCTGTGTGCGCCGCGACAGGAAAAACACCTCCGTGTTGAAAACCATTTGTAAAATTCAGGTGGCTTTTGATGGCTTTCAACAAGTGAGTAACTGAGAAATTGTTTAACAGCTTGGGCATGTTCCAACTTGTCCGTTAAGGTTTCCAACGGAGGTGTTTTTCCTGTCGCGACCCCCCGCGGTCGGGTCCGGCCCGACATGCGACTCTGCCCACACGTTCTTTCATTACAAAATGTCCGTTAACAATGGAATGTCCGAATAAACTCCTCATGCCAACTTCTTCTGAAAGTTCTCTGTTCTCTGATGACTTCCTGGGTCAACAGAGCCTGAAATGTGGAAGTTTTCAACTTGAAACGGTGAGACGCTGCCGCCTCGAAGCACAGATCACCGTCAGGCGCCATGGGCCGTCCTTACGGCGACACTACCAGACCATAATCTCTCATCAGCCGTTAAAATTTTTACCGAAAACCAGCTGAATTTATCGAATAGTGTCCACTCAGTTGTGCCTTACAGTTTTGAAAGAATTTTGATCAAACAAAGCAGCAGTCTCTGAGCCATTCCTAAACAATGAAAAAATTGACGAGAGGGTGGGCGACTCCTCACTCAAAGACTGCCCACAGGCAAATGACATAACCGACAGGCGTGAAAAAACTCTCGCATGCTCACGAGGGTTCAAGCATGTCTGATGTAATCACACGTGATTCAAATCCATATGGTTTTTGAAAAAAATAATAAGGTCGGATACTTTTCTAATAGACCTCATACTCTATATTGTTATATTACATAATTTAAGGCATCACATGTCTTGGAGTGTCATACAGTGTATCATATTTATAATTATACAGTATATTTACTAAATTTAATTTACCTCAGAAGATGATTAAAGCTATTCTCCTATATACAAGGCAGCCATATAGTCAGTCTTCATAATCACCAATCTGAAGACTCATGGACACAAAAATTAAACTGTTGTATGAGATAAAACAATGGTGTACTTCATCTTATGTTTCAAGCCAGGTAAAAAAAAATCATCAGGAAGTTTAAATCCCTCAACCACCCTCACAGAAATTCTGATATTACAGGCAGATACCGAGTTTGGCACTTTTTCTCTTCATTATGATCCATATGTCATTGTTGTTCTCTCACACGTTCTTGGGAACAAAAATAATCACACAACCTTCTGGAGCTACCGCACACATTGTCAATCAATATACAACATCGGTGTTACTGTCTAAGTGTTACCGAATAGGAATATTTGCTGGATGCACGCCCCATTTTTGGGTGTAAATAGGTGACTTACAATTCAAATAACACTATGTAACAAATTTTTATTTTGGTTTTGTTCCTGGGTACACAGTGTGTTTTCCTAACCTGTTATGCCTTAAATCAATAGAAAATAGCCATTATTCCACAGAAACTTTGCTTCTGTGATCAGGACAATGATATTTTGAAATTTGTCTGTTTTCAAGAATATTCTCGATTCGCCTTCACTACTACTGAGTAGACTTCTAGAATATTCTTTAACTGCTAGAACTGTCCAGAATTTTCTATAAGTTTCCAGAATTATCTAGAAATTTCAAGTAAGCTTTAGAACTTTCTAGAACATTAAAAAAATAAAGTCTAAGTTTATGCTGAATGTAGTCATTTTTCCATAGACTTTAGACATAAGCAGTTGAAATATATAACACTTAGAAGCCAGGAACAAAAACTGTGTTACATAGTGTAATCTGAACAGTGTGTATGGGAAAATATGTTGCAGCCTTTCATCGATAATTGCATGAAATCAGTATTAAAAATGAAAAGCAACTTATTTGTGGTTTTGGTAGTTTTACTAATTAGTTTGAATGTTTTCAAGGGGGTGGACCACAAAATTAAATTTCGCTGTAATTTCGACATGGATATGAACACTTTCATTTTAACTCTGACAGTCTTCACTTTTGAGTTTACATCCATTTTAGCTTCATGTTTTTGCTTTTAAAATCCAAATTACAAAAAAAAAAAAAAATTATATGTGTCTTGGCTGTGAAGTACTGCTACAATCACTGGCCACTTTATTAGTTTCACCTTGCTCATACCAAGTTGGACCCCCTTTTGCCTTCAGAACTGCCTTAATTCTTTGTGGCATAGATTCAGCAATGTGTTGGAAATATTCCTCAGAAATGTCGGTCCATATTGACACGATGACAACGTCCACACAACTCCCACTCACTGGATATCTTGTATTTTTTCAGACCATTCTCTGTAAACCCTAGAGATGGTTGTGTGTGAAAATCCCATTAGATCAGCAGTTTCTGAAATACTCAGAACAGCCCATCTGGCACCAACAACCGTGCCACATTCTAAGTCACGTAAATCCCCTTACTTCTCCATTGTGATGCTCAGTTTGAACTTCAACAAGTCATCTTCACCACATCTAGATGGATAAATGCATTGATTTGCTGACATATCATTGGCTGATTAACTGAACAGGTGTACCCAATAAAGTGGCCAGCGACTGTATGTCAGGGCATTGAACCAGTTCAAGGAATGAAAATTAAAAACCAGAAACAATTGATCTATCAATAGGAACAAAGATGAAAACAAAAACTTTGTATTTTTTAAAGCTCCAGAACAGAAACTTTTCTTTTAATGAATGCTAACCATTTCATTTTTTTTTTCATTCTTTTATTAAAAATTGAAATATTTTCTGGTTGGAATAACTTTGTGCCTGAACGCGTGCGTCAATGAATGCCAGCAAGAAATTTACCAGCAGCAGGTGATTAAAGTAAAACGTGGCGTGGTCGCTGCTTTTCCAACCAGAGGAGGTAAATATTGTGCTATGTTACTAAGAAATGTTGATTTAAGAGATCAACTACATGTTTAATTGACAAGCTAACATGTAAAGAAAAATCAGATTGAAAATATTTAGCTAGGTCCAGGTAGATTAAACAGTGTGCGTAGCATAGCCTAGCATAGCCTAGCGTATTAACTGTGGCATTAGTCACAGAGTAAAATGAAGCCTATAGACATTTTATAACATCTTATATACAATGCTGTTAACTGTTATTTCATTTGGTTCTAATTGCTTTGGGAAAGATCATTTTCAGGTAGAACTTGAAACCAACAATGTTAAATTGCTGCGTCTGCTCAGAATGAATCAGCTGAAAAATAATTTTGGTTTGAAGCGCTGCTCTCTGTAAGGTGTGTAAACTCAAATCAAAAGCCCTCTGATACAGAGTTCTTTATAGAGTTCTGATACAGAAAAACCATGGAAACAGTAGAAGTCAAATTACATTTCATCAGCCAACAATGATCTGTCTTCAAGTACCTCAAAACTAATGTCCTGCAAACATGTAAGAGGACTAATACACAGTTATGTCTATTTAATGGTACAGCTATCCATCCACACCAAGCCTTCATTAAAAGATACTTCAGTTGAGTGCTTGTGGCCAACGCAGTTCCTTTCAAACACTTTTTAACAGCTTTTTGATTTCCTTGGATACGAAGGATCAAGGAAGTTATTTGTGTACATTGGAAGTTTAGTTATACAACTACCCGTATGTTTTGCAGATGAAGATGTTCTGCCAAAGTCAACCTCATCATGTCTGTTCCACACTACAGCCCTGTAGGTTCCACTGAGATGTTTTTGGAAGTAATTGAACATAAAGTACTTATTTTAGAACACTTGAGTGTGTATTTACACATCGCTCAGCTCATCACCTACAAATGTAAATGTACATGAGTAGAAATGGTATGAAAAGTGTTCGAAAACTATTTTAAGCAATCAGTAAGGGATGCTAAATGTCAGAGTATTCATAAAAACAGCAGGAGGCAGTGAATGCCCACATGGAAATGTAAACCAGGTAGTAGAAATATGTAGATTTGGGTTTGATTCCTGGTTGCGGTACCTGCCGGTATCTCTGGACAAGACACTTCATCTACATTGTCTTAGTCCACCCAGCTGAAAATGGATACTGGCTGTGACTGGGGAAGTGACTTGTGTTGAATTGGTGTCCCACCCTGGGGAACTCACAGAATCTCATTTACTATGCTACAGAATCCAGAGATAGGCACCAGTAACAATGGGCTTATACAGGACTTACATTTTCTTCTACAAATGGAGATATATAACCTTTACCTTACGGCTTGACTGCTTCACCTCAGGGAGCTTTGGTGGTTGTGTTACAGATCTATTAACTCAACAGAAAACCTCTCAGTTGAATCTGCTGTTGAAATGGAAGTGTGCCAGGTTCCAGTGCATCGCAACTCTTAAAGGGGATGACAGATAACAATCTAATTACCTTTTTTACATTATGCCCAAAACACACCCATGAGTAATTAAGTGATAAAATACAATGGCATTTGCACCCTGTGTCCTTATGTATTCAGATTATTTTTTTTACATCGAGCTGTAGATCATCAAGATAGGTCCTGAAATTTAAAGGTTTTATGATTGTTGTGTGGGCCGCCAGAAGAGGAGGTACTGCTGGCCCACCACCAGAGGGCGCCCTGCCTGAAGTGCGGGCTTCAGGCACGAGAGGGCGCTGCCGCCACGGACACAGCCGGGGGTGACAGCTGTCACTCATTCATGCTTCATCATCTCACTCCATAAAACCCGGACGTCATCTCCAACTCATCGCCGAGATATCGTCAAACCGTTCAGGTAGTATTCTCAGCCTTAAAAGTGAACTGTGTATCAGTCTGAACTCTTTTTTGCAGCCGTTTTCCTGTGGTGTTCCGTGTCTGTGATACCGGCATACGGTGTGACCAGCAACGGCTCCGCTGCACACCTCTACCAGATAAGTGGGTAGACAGGAGCTGCACGAGTGTATGTTAGAGGTGGAGGTGGCATTCCCACCGTTGTTGCTACTGGGTGTGCACACACCCATATCTTATTGTCTCTGCTCCCTGCCAGCAGTACCAGATCCGACCTCCGAGGGCGGTGGTCACCTGGGGACTCGGGACTTGGCGGCTCCAGTATTCTCCGGGTTCGGTGGCGGAGGAAATCGTGTGGTTCCGGTTCATCTCAGGACAGACGTCTTCTATCCTCGAGCCTGCCCACACGTCACCCTTGTGATTGACTGTGCAAAATTTCACATTCCTCTGTGTTGTGCTCATTCACAACAGTAAAGTGTTTATATTCGACTACTTCTCATTGTACGTTCATTTACGCCCCCTGTTGTGGGTCCGTGTCACTACACTTTCACAACAATGATCATAATTGGGACTGTAACCAACTGGACACACATCACAGCAGGGATATGTGCTAACATCATGAAAAAAATGTTTTTCAGAGTTGGCCAAAGAGAGGTGGCATCTGTTACCATCATTCATTGAGGTCACGCTCCAGACAGACAAACAGACAGTGTCTTAAAAATACCCTATATGGGCCTCTCATCAAATGAAGGCTAGTAAAAACTGATTCAAAAAGCACTGATGAACAAATACTATATGACAGGTATGGGTCAGGTCTGGGCGCATGTGCTGATGCTGCCTGTCGCCATGTCTGCCACCTGAGGTGCTTCATGGAAACCACACAGGCATCCAATTGGTCCATCCCCACCTCCCCAAAGTAGCCATCTATTTCATGCAGTCAGGTGAAACACGGGCATTTTCCAGTTGCTTTGGTCTTAAACACTGCGACACCTGTGTGCTGGATAATGCCTAGAGGTGTACACTACATTGCCAAAATGTCCCTCACATTGTAGTCACAACTGAGTCTTCATAAATGTCCGTTTGAGTCAAAGTCTTTCCAGTGGTATCCAAAGATTCTCCCTTTAGCGTCCAAGTCTGATCCAAATATACAACATAACTATACTCAGTACATAATGCAAGGATGTGGAGGGGTCTTGTCAGTGGATGCAGGAAGTGGTGTGCATGGGGGTTTACTGGAAACCTGGGGCATGACTCTGGGCGTCTCTGGCCATGGGATTCAGGTGTCCCCTGGTCCAACTTCCTGGGTAGTGATTGGCAGTGTGGGCATGGTATATTGACAGTGTGCCAGTTGATGTTGCCTTGCGTTGTTGTAGGGGGCAGTGGTGGCTGCCTGGGATTGGTTGGGAGTGTTGCTGGGGGTGAGGTGCCATGGAGGCTGTTAATGACCCCTTCTAGACGGGAGGAGTCACATCCCCTGTCGCTAGAGTTAGTGTATGTACAGCACCGTGGCTGGAGAGGCCCACCCATTGGCTCCTGTGAGGGCATGTTGACACTAGGGGCCAGTGCAGTAATTAGAAGCGATGCAGGCCCATGGCTTGGTGGGCCATTCCAGATGGCCCACCATCTGGAATGGCCCACCAAGCCACACATGCCATATAGGACACTAACCCACAGCCCCAACATGAAACAGAACCAGAGAACCCACGAGGACAGCGGGTTCTCTGTCACTGCCTTCGTCACTGACTGGTGGCATGGACTATTGATTCTATCCCTGTGCATGTCTCCACCCACTAGGGTGGGGGCATTTGTGCTGTGGTAAGGTGTGGCTCTGGGTCCCCCTACACATCTGTGAGGCCGTGGCTGTAGTTTTGGGGCTACATGGCATGGAAACAGCTCCTCACAATCATTCATGATTCACGATAACGCACACCTCATTATACCTACTGTACTGTGCATATAGATTCTTACCTTTTCCACAATATATGCACATTCATATAACTCACATTTACATAATATACTCCATAACTCATGTAGAATTCTGCACTTCACTATTTTTGCTGTTTGAAAAGAGCAAGGTATTGGTCATAGGAAATACAACAGAACTCCAAAAGCCGGTAGCAACAGCAGGGGGACATTTGGAAGAAGTTAAAGTCTTCTACTATCTTGGGTGCACGGTTAGTGAGAATAGGAAATCTACAAGAAGAGATGAAGATCAGAGATGGAATGAAAAAGTTCTCTCGTCTAATTTCCATGTGAAGCTGAGGCTGATAAGGTTGGTAGTTATTTCGGTACTGTTGTATAGTTCTGAAGAATGGACCTACAAGAAGATAATACATGAATATTAAGGCTTTTGAGATGAAATGTTTCAGGAGACTGTTTGTCATCCGATAGAGAGATAAGCGAACAAATTAATCGGTCACAGTACAAGTGGGAAAATGTCCTGGGAAACAAACTCCTTTACTCAGTATTGCCAAAGAAAGAAATCTGAAATATTTCTGACACATTACAAGTCAACCGGGGACATTGGCACACACAATTACATGTGGCCAAATTCCAGGAAACAGGGGTCAAGGGAGGCTGAGAAGGAACTGGATGAGTGACATTAAAAAAAAAAGGCACTGAGATGTGCAAGTGACAGGGCGGAGTGATGGAGCTGGGGAAATCATCCATGGAACGTCTTCTACAACAAAACATAACAGACTATTTTTGCAGCGATCAACATTAACACCTCCCTGATCACATGTTCATCTTCACTCTGATTCTTTTTTTGTGAATAATTTCTGTTTGTGTTACCAGATTGTTGTCGTTATCATCCACATTGTTGATTTTGACTGATTTTGACGTCATCTGTCACCGTCGCCATCACTGTCTCTGTTAATATTACTGTGATTGTGTGTCTAATAGTTGTCTATGTGTTCTCCCCTTAAATGGTAAATGGACTGCATTTATATAGCGCTTTTCCATCTGCAACAGATGCTCAAAGCGCTTTACAATTATGCCTCACATTCACCCATTCACACAAACACACACACACCGATGTCAGGGTGCTGCCATGCAAGGCGCTCACTACACACCAGGAGCAATTAGGAGATTAAGGACCTTGCCCAAGGGCCGTTAGTGATTTTCCGGACAGGATGGGGTTTGAGCCGAGGATCCTCTGGTCTCAAGCCCAACGCTAAACTACTAGACCACCTCCCCTTAATTTATGAAGGAATGCAGCAATATTAAAATTGTACATATTCCTAACAGTGTGAGCCAGTTGTGACTCATACTGAAGCTATATATACAGACAAGGTGAGAAAAGCATCCAAATCTGACAACTGTATAATAAGACAGGAAGCATCAGGACCCTAAAGGACCTTCCTTATCCTGCAAAAGTATCAACAGCGCCAGACACTTCATAACTCATTAAGCTACACCTCACGACTCCGTGAGTTTGTCCCAGGCACCTCTTGATCTCAAAGGCCGAAGACCCAGAGAGATGAACGTCAGTGCTGAGATTTAATACTCTATTACTAAATCAAAAATTAAAGCTGTAAAACTATAAATAACATAAAACCCCCAATAACCTTTGAGTTGTGATCTAACAGGAAAGATGCCATTATTTTGCTGTGCAACTTTGAGTTTTCAAAAGAATGTTTCATGGAGGAGCTCTTTTGCAAACAGATTGTGTTTGTTATGATTTATGGTTTCCTTAGCAGTTATGCCGTGACGGCTAAGATTCATCTTTAAACCCAACCACTGCGTTAGACATTTATAAGCTAAAAGCAGAAACTGCACATATGATCTGCTTAGACATGATGCAGTTTTTTAACAAACAATTGGCCTGCAGAGGAAAATTAAGGAATGACATCTTTTTGTCTTTTTACATCAATCATGCCCACAAGTTTGAGGAAGCATGATGCTGTCTCATTGGTTTACTCCACTTTGTGATTATAATCCCAGACCAGAACAATCCATCATGCTCCACTTGTCTTGACGTCCTCAGGGGCTCACGGCTCTCATGAGAGCAAAAGAGTACAATTTTTACCCAATAAAGGTCTGCTCGGCCAGGTTGGTGCCTCCTACAACAACATATGAAACACAAAAAACCCACATGCATGTTGCTGCCCTTCTAATTCAATTAAGGTTCAATGTACTACAATTGTTTAAGAGGCTGCGCAGTGGCACATTCTGTTTGTTTTACAGCTGGTAAACCATTTGACCATATTTATACCATAATACCATATTGTTCTGAATATAAGTTGGCATTTAAAAAGTTCTAAATATGGGGGTTTGTCTTGTATTTGGGGGTGGGGGGCAGGTGGGGGGAGTGGGGGGGAGTGGGGGGAGTAGAGTTTGTACATGTTATATACATCCCACAATAGCTGTTGACAATTACATGTTATATAGGTGTGGCCCACAGACCTGAAGCATCCTAACACTCTGGCTAGCTTAGGGTGCTCAATATCTGAGGAACATAGTGATTGTCCTGAAAAGATGGTGCCTCAAAAACTGATAAAGCAAAGGAGAATAAATTTTAATATAAATTTTGTGCTCATGGTGATGAATGCAGTAGAGTCATCAAACAGCTCTCAAGCAGCCATGAACATTAATTACATCCAGCATGGCAGAATGCAATTTTTGAAGATAGCGCGCCCAAAAACACCATCGTAAAAAAAAGAAACAACATCCACAAAAGCTTACTGTGGTCCTAAAAGCAGAAGTGTGTCAGTATGTTGATGAAAGAAGGAACTCAGAAGCTGCCTATATAATGTGCTTTTATTTGAATTATTTTCAAATAAAAGCATTGTCTTTATATCTTTTAGAAGATTTGGTCTTCAAAAGTATTCTTTCCTACAATATGTCTAGAAAAAGTGGAGTTGGGGGTTGTCTTGCAATCAGGATCACCTTATATTCAGAACAACAGGGTCGTTGGTTTTCTTGTCAGCTGTTGGTGAAGGTAGTTTTCAGTGCTACATTTTAAGTACATAAATCTTTCCTCTCAAACAGAAGTTTGCCCAGCATTTTCCAACAATGGTAAGGATGCATACTGGAGAAATGCAAGATAAAAACACAGCAAAATGAAAGTAAGACACATCAGACAAAGCTACGCTTGTCACTTAACTCCATTGTTCTAAGGTGAGCAGATCTGTCTCTTCAGGAGGATGTGAAATCTGCCATTGCTTCTTATCCACACAGGAACAGGTTCTCTTGCACTGGTCTGCTGATACGGGCATACCATGGCAGCACAGTTATATTCCGATGCTGACATTTGTCGAAAGTGACTTTGTTGCTATGCCTGAAAAAAATTCAAGCAGACGTGGACAGCAACCAATATGTCTCCGCTTCTTCATCAAGTCAGCTTCGGGATGTCTTGACATTTTTCAGACCTGCTCTCGGAGAGCGTGTCGGGATTCTGTGCATTTTCACTCTGGCATCGGAATGGTGTTTACTTGGTTCTCTTGCCCGCGCACCGAAGCATTTAAGGAGCTACGTTTCAGCAGTCTGTTGATGATATCAGTGCATGTCTTTCTGTACTGGTTTCGGAGCAGAGAATACACGAAGGGATCACAGGCTGCCTTGCTGTAAGCTAAACACTTGGAGACAATTCCCCAGTGAGGGTTGATAGGCACCGCTGGAAATAACTCCACAATCCTGCATAAAGAGTGTGGTATAAGAGAGAGACAGACCAAGTCAATGTGCTGGAAAAGACACAGACATCCTAAGTAGAGCTGCAACAATTTTTATATATTTTTATTACTATTTGGTTACAATCAACTGATTCTAAATTAAATATAAAAATAATCAACAGCTATTTAGATAATCACTGAATCATGTTGAGTCATTTAAAAATAATCCAACTTCCATTATTTCAGCTCCAAAATGTTAAATCTATATATTAAAGCCAAGTGGCCTCTGTGTGCCTGTATACATGAGTGTATGTGTTTAGCTTCAATCACGGACAAACTGGGGAGAGCTGACATTTGCCATTTGGTATGTTTATGTATTTTGGGTCAAGGATGAACACAGCCAAAACAGAATGTTGATAGGACTAATATTTTTGGAGAAACTAAGGATATTAGCTATTATATAACAGCTGAGTGGATCCTTGTCATTTGATTGGTTCTTTGTATGTCACATGACATGGATTATTCATCCCATTTGTGTTGCATTGCATTTAGAGTGCAATTTGTTTCCATTTAGAGTGCAAATTTGGTTCCATACTTTTGGTACCATTGCACTCTGCACACACACACACACACACACACACACACACACACACACACAGACCTACACACATACACGCACGTGCCCACACACATTAGCGTGCACGTGCACACTCACACACACACACACATACACACACACACACACACACACACACACAAAATCAACTCCACTGTAAGCTGTCTGGATACATGAAGAACTGTTCAGATGAAAAGCTGAAAAGGTGACGTGATTTTTGGCTGGACTGAGGAACTACACAAAGTCTTCTTTTTTTTAATGGAAGTCCAAAGTCAGTGCACAGCATCACTGGACTACATGTCACATTTTGGACTTCAGCAGCAGTTGGACACCAAAATGTAAGTCCCTTTTCTGTTGTTTATAAATTAATAAAATATCAAATGACAAGGATCTATTTTAGCCATTATATAAAACAAATAATGAATGTTTTTACATTCTTTCAATGGAATGAATATTTAATTTGGTGAAGCTGGAACATACCATTCAACTCAGCTTTACCTCGTTGAATGGTATGTTCCAGCTTTCACCTCATGAAATATTCGTACCATTGAACTCATAAACAGTCATTATTTGTATAACAACACTGAACAATGGACGTTGACAATTACATTCTGGACTCATGCACCATACCAGCAGGGGGTGGTAAAACATCTATATGATTTTATTTAGTAAGTTCAATGTAATGTTGTAATAATAATAATAATTATTATTATTATTATTAGTATTAGTATTATTATTATTATTAAAGTGTATATGATAACAAGAACCAACACAATTTATATATATGAAGACAGTAAATTAACATTAAAATATTACGTAATTAACAAGAAATAGAAGGTTTGAGTTCTTCCTCTAAAAATGGTTTAGGTCTAAAGTTTACGTTTCTGAAAACATTCTGGAATCACACACCATTCCAACTCACTATAGAAACTTTGGTAACACTTTACTTAAAAAGTATCGTCAAAATAGTGACATAACACTGTCATAACTGTTACATGACATAGTCATGAACGTGTCATAAACATTATGTCAATGTCATAAATGTTTTTGACTGCTGTCAATAACTGTCATTCAGTTTTTGTAATGACAAGTTAATATTTTTTTGGATTGTCTTGAATATGACAACTTGATATTAATCAAAGCAACATAACCAGAAACTGCCTTTGGCCTTTTTGCTCTTCAGTTGTATGTCAACTTTTCAACTTACCGAAACCTTGCATAATTTATTACCACCCTACCTATTTTGTAAACACTACCAAATCTAGAGCCCATGGATCCCCACGGGCAACGCACTAGTAATACTTATTTCTTTACTGGAATCTGGCAGCAGGCTTAGTATCTGTGGGTTGTGGACAAAAGGACATATGAAGGCATCATCTTAGTCTCTGGAAAAACACTGATTGATATTTTCCAACATCTCCTGACATTTTATGGACCTAACAACTAATGGATTTGTTGGTCAATTATTTAATTAATTAAAAAGCATGTAATTACATAATTAGACTAATTCAAATAGTGATAATTACTGGTGGACAAAACAATGTATTTTCAGACAAAAATTCTAATCAGTGATTGGAATTTGGTTTTGAGTTTACTTAAAGGGGACTGAGGGGCCTTGGGGGATGGCAGCATGCACTCACCGAGTGCCCTTCCAGTTATGTAATGTTAAATCAAAGATTGACTTTCTAAATTAAAATTAATCATAGCACCAATACAAAATGTGGTTGAAGTGAAACAATGTGTGCTACTTCTTTCCTGTTTCCACAGTGTGTGTTCGCTTGAGGCTGAGTTTCATCTGCAGTTTTAATTTATACGAACTAATTAACATTGCTCATTATTTAATGCAGTACCAAACCAAGGACACAGCAAAAAAAAAAAGGGACAGAGAGTACCATCAAATATTGCTTTGCCTCTCGTTCTTCAACAGGGATTTTGGTGGAGCACATCTGTTCTATTTACACCGTATCCTGTTTTTGAAAAAAAACACTGATCCTCTTGCACTCTGAGATTACTCTGACCACAATAACACTGACCTTCGAGTGGCTGGGAGACAACACTGACCACACAGTCAAGAACAAAACTGATAATTGAGCAGCATAACAGCAGCGGAGGAGCTCTTACTGTAATATACTGAGACCGTCGTGGTTCCGTAGGGGTTGCACAAGTTCAGATGTTTTTTTAAGCCTCCAGTTATGCCGTGAAAGTCAAGTCGAGGTCAATTAATCGTGGATGATGTACGAGGTGGGTATGCTTTACAGTAATACTCGTCACTAAACGGCTCATAAAACATATCTTTTGTACATAAATAACACAGAATAATGTAATGTCATATAATTGGAAATTAACTCACCCAGGTTTCAGTCTGTGTGTGTAACTGAATATTTTGTGCTAAACTTACGTTGTTCACGGCAAATCCATAGGTGCCCTACTACACTTTATGAAATTATTAAGCTTGTAATCTCGTCTTTTTCCAAAGCAGCTATCAATCATTTGTCAATTTCTAATGTGGTCCAGAGGTCTTGACCTCTGTGATCTATCACAGTCGCAGTTGCGTGTTGGATATTTTCTCAATGGGTAGATCATCTTTTCGGGACACTGGCTGTGTATGGAACTTGCTGCTGCTGTTTTGCACTGCAGGGGGAAACCACTGCTCTGGTGTCATCCCTTTCATCTGCTGAACAACAAGACCACAATCTGATATTCAGATCACATGTTAACTCACTCTGTGTGTGCACATGTGGTGCGTGGCTATGACCATGGCCATGTCCTGCTTGTAGCATGTCAGTTGTACCACATAAAGCTGGCTTTAAGCCTTTTCCTTGCCAGTGTGGTCCTTCCAGTCATCTTTTTAGAGTCAGAGACTATGTATGTACATTCTTCACTGAAACAGCGGTGGCCATCAGCAGCCAATTCTATGAGTTCAGTCTCAACCTGACTTCAACCTACATGGCCTTCTCTGTCTCTTTCAGTCAAGGGTGTAACAAATAACCAAACATGCAGCAATCCTTCTGCATATACCTCTCTGTCTTGTCTCATTTTTGGCACATCACTGCTGGAATTGTAGAGCAGGTAGCTGAGTGGATAAGAAGATGGCCTGCCAATATGTAAACCTGGGTTTAAATCTTGCTAATGCTGTCTGCATCCTTGGACAAGACACTTAATCTACATTTGTTACAGATTCAGCTAGGCTGAGTCAAAATAGGACCGCAAGATGCAGGACAGTCAGGACAAGGAGGTGAGGGCAAAAACCAAGGTGTTTAATATTCTAATGTGATAGAGGTGAGTAGGCAATCCCACGTGACAACATACCAAACACACCACAAATGACTGGATGAATAAACAAACAATGAGGTAAGAAAAAACAACTGTAAAAACCCACAGTGGGAAGTAACACTTATGAAACTGAATAATCAGGTGATGACAGACAGACATGTGACAGGAGACAAAGGCAAACGTAATCAACCAGCAAAGGAAAGACCAATAGGAGTAGCTTAAAAAAGACTAACAGTGACAAACAGGTGTGCAGGGGAAAATGTAAGGAGGAACTAACAGGTGCATGTGAAACAAGAACAATCAGAGATTTCTGATGTCTACCAATCCAGATCACCTCCAAAATTCAGTGGAATATTCCATGCCCTAATATCAATCTGTGGTGAAAATTTGGTGAGAATCTGTGAAGTACGAGGGCTGTCAATAAAGTATAGGTCCTTTTTATTTTTTTCAAAAACTATATGGATTTCATTCATATGTTTTTATGTCAGACATGCTTGAACCCTCGTGCGTATGCGTGAGTTTTTCCACACCTGTCGGTGACGTCATTCGCCTGTGAGCACTCCTTGTGGGAGGAGTCGTCCAGCTCCTCGTCGGAATTCCTTTGTCTGAGAAGTTGCTGAGAGACTGGCGCTTTGTTTGATCAAAATTTTTTCTAAACCTGTGAGACACATCGAAGTGGACACGGTTCGAAAAATGAAGCTGGTTTTCGGTGAAAATTTTAACGGCTGATGAGAGATTTTGAGGTGATACTGTCGCTTTAAGGACTTCCCACGGAGCGAGACGTCGTGCAGAGCTCCCAGGAGCCGTCGTCAGCCTGTTTCAAGCTGAAAACCTCCACATTTCAGGCTCTATTGATCCAGGACGTCGTGAGAGAACAGAGAAGTTTCAGAAGAAGTCGGTTTCAGCATTTTATCCGGATATTCCACTGTTAAAGGAGATTTTTTTTTAATGAAAGACGTGCGGACGGATTGCAGCGTCGGCTCGCAGCTGCCGCGACGCTCCGCCACAGGAAAAACACCTCTGTTGGAAGCCTTAAGGACAAGTTGGAACATGCCCAGCTGTTAAACAATTTCTCATATACTCACTCCACTGAAAGCCATCAAAAGCCGCCTCGATTTTACAAATGGTTATCAACACGGAGGTGTTTTTCCTGTGCCGCCGCACCGCGCCAGCTGCGTCCCGACGCGCGGACCCGTCCGCACGTCTTTCATTAAAAAAATCTCCTTTAACAGTGGAATATCCGGATAAAATGCTGAAACCGACTTCTTCTGAAACTTCTCTGTTCTCTCACGACGTCCTGGATCAATAGAGCCTAAAATGTGGAGGTTTTCAGCTTGAAACAGGCTGACGACGGCGCCTGAGAGTGCTGCGCGACGTCTCGCACCGTGCGAAGTCCTTAAAGCGACAGTATCACCTCAAAATCTCTCATCAGCCGTTAAAATTTTCACCGAAAACCAGCTTAATTTTTCGAACCGTGTCCACTTCGATGTGCCTCACAGGTTTAGAAAAAATTTTGATCAAACAAAGCGCCAGTCTCTCAGCAACTTCTCAGACAAAGGAATTCCGACGAGGGGCTGGACGACTCCTCCCACAAGGAGTGCTCACAGGCGAATGACGTCACCGACAGGCGTGGAAAAACTCACGCATGCGCACGATGGTTCAAGCATGCCTGACGTAAAAATATATGAATGAAATCCATATAGTTTTTGAAAAAAATTAAAAGGACCTATACTTTATTGACAGCCCTCGTAGTTTTGAAGAAATCCTTGAAAGCCTATATTAAGGGGAAACTTCATTCAGAATCTGGATCTGAATACAGATCACCTCCAAAATTCAGTGGAGTTTTCCATGCCCTAATATCTATCTGTGGTGCAAATTTGGTGAGAGATTCAATTTATTTCAATTTATTTTCATTTATATAGCGCCAAATCACAACAAGATTGCCTCAAGGCGCTTCACACAAGTAATGTCTAACCTTACCAAAACCCAGAGCAACAGTAGTAAGGAAAAACTCCCTCTGAGGAAGAAACCTCAAGCAGACCAGACTCAAACGGGTGACCCTCTGCTTGGACCATGCTACAGTTCAAGCAGTAGTATGGACAGTGACACAATCACTCAAAGCCTATATAAAGGGAAATTTTGATCCAGAATCCAGATCCGGATCACCTCCAAAATTCAGTCTAGTCTTACATTCCCTAATATCTATCTGTGGTGCAAATTTGGTGAGAATCTGTGAAGTAGTTTTGCTGTAATCCTTCAAAACCTATATAAAATGAATCTTGATCCAGAATCTGGATCCACATCACCTCCAAAATGTAATGGATTCTTCCATGGCCTAATATGTATCTGTGTTGAAAATTTTGTCAAAATCTGTCAGGTAGTTTTGATGTAATCCTGCTAAAAGTAATCCTTCAAAGCCTGTATAAAGTGAATCTTGATCCAGAATCCAGATTCAAATCCAGATCACCTACTCAATTTAAAGGGTTCTTCTGTGGACTAATATCTATCTGTGGTGAAAATTTCGTCAAAATCCATTCAGTAATTTTGACGTAATCCTGCTAACAGACAGACAGACAAATAAATACTGATGATTTTATTACGTCCTTGGCGGATGTAATAACAGAAACACTCACAGAGGAATAACTAAACAGACAATAACTGAAGATCATGAACACAGAACAGCAAACGGTGAGTAGATCAATACTAACAATAAACAACCGAAACCACAGACTATAACAAAATCCACACATAAAATACAACCCCTGGCAATAATTATGGAATCACCGGCCTCGGAGGATGTTCATTCAGTTGTTTAATTTTGTAGAAAAAAAGCAGATCACAGACATGACACAAAACTAAAGTCATTTCAAATGGCAACTTTCTGGCTTTAAGAAACACTATAATAAATCAGGAAAAATAATTGTGGCAGTCAGTAACGGTTACTTTTTTAGACCAAGCAGAGGGAAAAAAATATGGACTCACTCAATTCTAAGGAATAAATTATGGAATCACACTGTAAATTTTCATCCCCAAAACTAACACCTGCATCAAATCAGATCTGCTCGTTAGTCTGCATCTAAAAAGGAGTGATCACACCTTGGAGAGCTGTTGCACCAAGTGGACTGACATGAATCATGGCTCCAACACGAGAGATGTCAATTGAAACAAAGGAGAGGATTATCAAACTCTTATCAAACTCTTAAAAGAGGGTAAATCATCACGCAATGTTGCAAAAGATGTTGGTTGTTCACAGTCAGCTGTGTCTAAACTCTGGACCAAATACAAACAACATGGGAAGGTTGTTAAAGGCAAACATACTGGTAGACCAAGGAAGACATCAAAGCGTCAAGATAGAAAACTTAAAGCAATATGTCTCAAAAATCGAAAATGCACAACAAAACAAATGAGGAACGAATGGGAGGAAACTGGAGTCAACGTCTGTAACCGAACTGTAAGAAACCGCCTAAAGGAAATGGGATTTACATACAGAAAAACTAAACGAAAGCCATCAATAACACCTAAACAGAAAAAAACAAGGTTACAATGGGCTAAGGAAAAGCAATCGTGGACTGTGGATGACTGGATGAAAGTCATATTCAGTGATCTCGAATCTGCATTGGGCAAGGTGATGATGTTGGAACTTTTGTTTGGTGCCGTTCCAATGAGACTTATAAAGATGACTGCCTGAAGAGAATATGTAAATTTCCACAGTCATTGATGATATGGGGCTGCATGTTAGGTAAAGGCACTGGGGAGATGGCTGTCATTACATCATCAATAAATGCACAAGTTTACGTTGATATTTTGGACACTATTCTTATCCCATCAATTGAAAGGATGTTTGGGGATGATGAAATCATTTTTCAAGCAAAAACTGTGAAAACATTCCTTGCAAAAAGACACACAGGGTCAAAGAAAATGGAAAATGAAGAAAATGGTCCATGACAAGGCTCCAACCTGCAAAGCTGATCTGGCAACAGCAATCAGAGAAAGTTGGAGCCAGATTGATGAAGAGTACTGTTTGTCACTCATTAAGTCCATGCCTCAGAGACTGCAAGCTGTTATAAAAGCCAGAGGTGGTGCAACAAAATACTAGTGATGTGTTGGAGCGTTCTTTTGTTTTTCATGATTCCATAATTTTTTCCTCAGAATTGAGTGATTCCATATTTTTTTCCCTCTGCTTGGTCTAAAAAAGTAACCGTTACTGACTGCCACAATTTTTTTTCCTGATTTCTTATAGTGTTTCTTAAAGCCAGAAACAACTAAACAATTAAACAACTGAATGAAAATCCTCCGAGGCCGGTGATTCCATAATTTTTGCCAGGGGTTGTAAAAGACAACCACGGATGAGAATACAGCGAAAACGGACCTCAAAGAAGAAGAGATACATGAATAATCAAAACCAAATCCATAGTCAAAACAGCTGTAAATGGGTACCAGCCTCGGCTGGGGAAGTAACCTGTGTGTGACTGGCGTCCCGCCCAGGGGGAGTTGCAGACTCTCGTTCACGTAATGGCACGGAATCCAGAGATAAGCATCGGCACCAACAGGCCCGAAGCATATATACAACTTACTTTTTACTTCTGGAATTATCTCCTCTCTCTGAGAGTGAGGAATTTTAACTCCAGACACATACCATTCTTCTTCAAGCCATATCTCATGCCATCCCCCCATCAATCACACGTGATAAATATTTCTCTGGCTTTTGGCACAATTCCAACCATTTTTAAAATAGCCCGATAACACCTCTGCTTAAAAAGCTTTCTCTCAATCTTACTTGGGTTGAAAACTATCAGTCAGTCTCACATCACTCATTCCTATCTAAAGCTATTGAAAGGGTGGTTTTCAAACAGCTCTCAACTTGCTCTCACAGAATGACCTTCATGATCCATATCAAACAAGCGTTAAAAGTGTCCACTCCACTGAAACAGCTCCACTATCTGTGACGGAAGCTTTAAAAACTGCAAGAACAGCAACTCAGTCTTGTGTACTGAACCTAGTAAGTAAGTCCCTTCAGCTGCTCCCCTGTTTTTCACTCAGGGTCAGCACAGTAGATCCGACTTAGATTTACACCAGACACCCTTCCTGACACAACTCCACATTACATGGAGAAATGGCAGGGGTGGGGTTTGAACCAGGAACCTTCCGCATTGAAACCAAGTGCACTAACCACTTGGTAATTGTGCCATCATAAAATACTGTATGTAATAGAAATATAAATTGTACAAGTACACTAACTACTTGGCCACCACCCCCTTCTTCTGTACCGCACCTACCTGACTAATTTTACTTTTCATATGGTTAGCCAATGTATTCATCTGTACTCTCAATCATGGGCATACTGGGCAAAGCACATTCTTGGGGTGAAACCCATCTCCTTGGACATTCATTTAATATACCATGGCTGGGGCAGTGGTCCACATGTCATTGCCTCTCATATCACCTCTATGCAGATGATACCTAACTCTATATGTCATTCCTGCCAGAATACCACATGGTATCAACATGTATCTGGAAAGGTCTCTCAGATATAGCCTCATGGATGAAGGAATATCACCTTCAACTAAATCTTTCAAAAACTGAACTACTGATCTGCCTAGCCAAAGAATCTCTGCATCACAATATCAACATAAATATTGCCTCTCTTCCCCTTCAACTAGAGTGGCAAGAAACACTGGTGTCATGATTGATGAATAACTATCCTTCTCTGACCGTGTTGCCACTGTCTCACAATCATGCTGCTTTGCACACTAAAATGGGAAGAGTACAAAGAATAAAAAAAAAAATCACTGAAAAACTGTGACATCAACTGGTTACGATTGACTAGTTTGTGCCACCCTGTTGGCACAGTAGTTAGCATTTTCAACACAGAGCAAAAAGGCCATGGGTTCAAGCTCATACTTGCCCAGTACCAATGCCCTGTGCAGTTTGCAAGTTCTCCCAGTGTCTGTGTGAATGCCTTTGCATTCATATATAGGGTGTTTTAAAAAATGTACCCAAAAGTACTCTGAAATATGAATACCAGGAAATGGTTTTACTGGGAAATAATGGTGTTTTTCTCATTTCAGGAACCCTAAAGTTTTTTCTGCAAGATATTAAAGGCTAGGAAAAATGCTGCAGTTGACCCTAATTCAGAAAACACAAATCGTCAAGTTCTGTGCAAGGCATCCTAAAGGCTGACTTGCATCTCTTTCCATACAAAATTCAGTCTCAGGGCGAATTAACTCGCCACCAAATGGCAAGGAGACTCGAATTTGGTAGGTGGTTTTCCATATATATATATATATATATATATATATATATATATATATACACACACAAACACACTTTTTAAAAGATGTATGATGATTTATAGTCATTTTGACTTAGAAAGGAACACTTCAAAGAAATCTTTTAAATGAATTCATATTCAAGATGAGTGTATATAAACTTTTTATACCTAGTAAAGTCAGTGAAAGCCATCCTGTGTTATTAGGATGAGGGCCCAACTTCAGAAGTCAATCTTTACCATGGCTGATTTGCAAGGTTGTAACTTTTGTAATTTGGCGATTCTAGACTTCAGTCATTTCCAAACCAGGATATTCATTAATTTCCTTTACCCACTTACTCCAGTCAAGGATCACCCAGTAGTCATAGGGCTTAAGGCAGGGTACACCCTGGACAGGACGCCAGTCTATCGCAAAGCCACATACGAGGGCTGTCAATAAAGTAACGGCCCTTTTTATTTTTTTCAAAAACTATATGGATTTCATTCATATGTTTTTACGTCAGACATGCTTGAACCCTCGTGCGCATGCGTGAGTTTTTCCACGCCTGTTGGTGACGTCATTCGCCTGTGAGCACTCCTTGTGGGAGGAGTCGTCAGACCCTCGTCGGAATTCCTTTGTCTGAGAAGTTGCTGATGAGACTGGCGCATTGTTTGATCAAAATTTTTTCTAAACCTGTGAGACACATCGCAGTGGACACGGTTTCGAAAAATTAAGCTGGTTTTTCAGTGAAAATTTTAACGGCTGATGAGAGATTTTGGAGGTGAGACTGTCGCTTTAAGGACTTTTCACGGTGCGAGACGTCGCACAGCGCTCTCAGCCGGCGTCATCAGTCTGTTCAAGCTGAAAACCTCCACATTTCAGGCTCTATTGATCCAGGACGTCGTGAGAGAACAGAGAAGTTTCAGAAGAAGTCGGTTTCAGCATTTTATCCGGATATTCCACTGTTAAAGGAGATTTTTTTAATGAAAGACGTGCGGCGACGGGTCGCGACGCTCCGCCACAGGAAAAACACCCTCTGTTGAAAGCCTTAAGGACAAGTTGGAACATGTCCTGCCTGCTAACAGTTTCTCATATACTCACTCCACTGAAAGCCATCAAAGCCGCCTGGATTTTACAAATGGTTATCAACACGGAGGTGTTTTTCCTGTGCCGCCGCGCCGCGTCGGCTGCGTCCCGACGCGCGGATCCGTCCGCACGTCTTTCATTAAAAAACTCTCCTTTAACAGTGGAATATCCGGATAAAATGCTGAAACCGACTTCTTCTGAAACTTCTCTGTTCTCTCACGACGTCCTGGATCAATAGAGCCTGAAATGTGGAGGTTTTCAGCTTGAACAGGCTGATGACGCCGCCTGAGAGCGCTGCACGACGTCTCGCACCGTGAAAAGTCCTTAAAGCGACAGAATCACCTCAAATCTCTCATCAGCCGTTAAAATTTTCACTGAAACCAGCTTAATTTTCGAACCGTGTCCACTTCGATGTGTCTCACAGGTTTAGAAAAATTTTGATCAAACAACGCGCCAGTCTCTCAGCAACTTCTCAGACAAAGGAATTCTGATGAGGGGCTGGATGACTCCTCCCACAAGGAGTGCTCTCAGGCGAATGACGTCACCGACAGGCGTGGAAAAACTCACGCATGCGCACGAGGGTTCAAGCATGTCTGACGTAAAAACATATGAATGAAATCCGTATAGTTTTTTGAAAAAAATAAAAAGGACCATTACTTTATTGACAGCCCTCGTATAGACAAACAAGTGTGAGAAAGGTGGAACACCTGGAGGGAAGTCATGCAAACATGGGAAGAACATGCAAACTGCACACAGAAAGGGCCAGGTGGGAAGCAATTCCACAACCTTCTTGCTGTAAGATGACAGTCCTAATCATTCATCCACTGT
The DNA here is from genome assembly GCF_902500255.1 of Thalassophryne amazonica. Classification (NCBI taxonomy): domain Eukaryota; kingdom Metazoa; phylum Chordata; class Actinopteri; order Batrachoidiformes; family Batrachoididae; genus Thalassophryne; species Thalassophryne amazonica. Next base: position 28,141,752 of record NC_047120.1, on the reverse strand, counting down.
GCCGTCCCAATCAAGTCTATATTAAGTTGAAGACACATTCAGTGACTTGGAAATGGTCATTGTTCATCTCCTGCTGTCGCTCAAGAAAACGTCATAAAAGTAATGCTTTCAATAATTTTATTTTGGTTTGTCCAATTACTTATGGGCTCTGAAATTCAACACACTATGTACGTATACAAAGGGCCATAATACCGAAAAGCTGGTAAGGTTAAATTGCAAGATCATCTAGAATTATTTAATTTCAGCTTCATTGTGGTGGTGTACAGAGATTACAAAAACTGTGTCTCTGTCCAATCATTTATGGACCTGACTGTAAGAAAAATACTGGAAATATAGCAGTAACAGTGGAGTATAGAGGTACAGTGTGTTAGTTATCACAAGGTCAGCCAATCTCATCTCCTGACTGGAGTAGGCAGAGCGGGTGTGGGAGGTGATGGCAGGGTTGGGAGGTTTGGGAGATATCAGAAACACCACAGGTCGCACATGTGACAGTGTACACTCTCACCTCGTGATCACGTAGGGAGCAAAGCAAAGCATGAAGGTGCCGATAAACGTGCTGATCTTCCTGTTGCTCTCTGGCGTCGCCTTTTCTGCCTCCTCCAAGCAGCGCTGGCGAACACTAGTAACACAGAAGAAATGAAAACATGGAATGGTCCAAGGATTTCTGAAGAGGCATACCAAAGACTGAAAATAGGACCAGGACTGCCCCTGGTCAAACTGGGGCCCCAACTGACTTTTTTGAAGAGTTGTGGTTGTGTGGTGTGTATATGTCCACCAGTGTCAGTTGCACGGATCAGTAAACCTGACATGTACATACTCATTAAGAGACACCTAAGTGTCACGTATATTTAGACATGACTACATTGGCATGACACTGCGTCATGTGGAGGTATGGTTTTGTATGAATTCCGTTGCAAAGTCTGACGTAATGCGTTACATGATGAATCTCCTTCCGGACCCAAACAAAGACAATACGTGTTTTTCTCTGCACTCGTTGGTTCTGGCGGCACAGTGTAAACAGTGAAGGAATGCCACAGTGTTGTTTGCCCATGTGCACCAATCGACCTGAAACTTCACCAGATTGTCTTTCTATAGTCAGTGGTGGGCACAGCTAACCAAAAAGTTAGCTTCAATAAACATCAATCCGATAACTGAAAAGTTATCTTTCATGACACTAAACCGATAAACTGCTAAAAAATGTATCTTTATAATTTATTTATATAATTATTTATATTATATTATATTACTATTTATATAATTATTTAGCTTTATCTTATCTTTATCAATAAAAATTTATCTTTATTGCGAGATGATCGAGTAACACAATTACATTTAGTATTGACGCGGCTACATCAGATTTCACTGTCAGCTTCTGATAAACCATTTTCACTTCACTTTTCGCTGCTGGGTAAATTAAGGATCACAAACACGTAAGAATGCACGATAATGAATGAATAAAAAAATAAAACCCCAAACACTGTCATCATCTTCAAAAGCGGTAAAAACACAGTATTAGAAGTCACAGTTTATCTCGGTATTAGATACACCGTCATTATGAGCTAAAAGCTGCTGCTTTTTTCACATGCTTTCAACCCTACGGATCAAACAACCGAATTACGTCCATTAACCCTCTGGGGTCCGAGGGTATTTTTTGGACAGTTCACTCGCCTGGCATAAATGTTTTATTATTGCTGTTAACAGCTCTCCCTGTATCCCACAATCAAGTTTTATGTCTCTTTTTTTCAGGACAACCTGTGCTTTCAAAATATATATGTTTCTGTTGTGTTTTATAAGTGTAATAAAGGTTTACAATCAAAAATAAAGCGAAAAATAATTTTCCACACACATTTATTCAAAACACACAGTTGCCCCTGACAGTGCTATTCCTGTTATCAGGAGCCTCCTTGGTGACTTGGGCTTAACAGCAAAAACAAGCCTTAGAAACCTTGGCGTTATTTTTGATGAAGGAATGTCTCTTGCTCAGCACGCAAGCAAGCTTGTGAAGAATTGCTTTTTTCACCTGCGAAATATCGCCAAACTTAAACAATTGGTGTCACAGAAAGAATTAGAGGAAATCATCCATGCCTTTGTCTCCATGCAGTTGGACTATTGCAACAGCCTGTTCACTTGCCTGGGTAAGAAGGAGATAAATCGGTTGCAGTATGTCCAGAACTCTGCTGCGAGGCTTCTGACCCGCACCAACAGGAGAACCCACATCACGCCTATCTTGGAATCCCTAAACTGGCTCCCTGTTGCCTCCAGAATTAATTTTAAAATCTTGGTTTTGACTTTCAGAGCACTACATGGTCAGGCTCCTGATTACATTGCTGACTTGATTCAGCCTTACACCTCAGCCCGCAGCCTCAGATCTTTAGGTCAGAACCTGTTGATGGTTCCTCGAACCTCCTTTAAAACTCGAGGAGACCGATCTTTTAAAGCCGTAGCGCCTCGTCTCTGGAACGAACTCCCTCTGTCCCTGCGATCCCTGGACTCTGTTGAGATGTTCAAAAAGCAACTAAAGACTCTACTTTTTAAACAGGCTTTTCATGGCCAATAATCTTTTAGTACTGAGTGTTTTACTGTATATTTTTATTGTTTTACCTTGTAAAGCGCTTTGTGACCCCTGTCTGTGAAAAGCGCTATATAAATAAAGTTTACTTACTTACTTACTTACAGCAAACTATAATAAAGAACTATTTTGACACTTTATAAAGGTTATTTGAGGTCTTGTGTGAAAGACTGAACAACAAAAAGATTCAAGCAATAAACACAAATGCACATTTTGAACAATATATACAAAATGGTCTATGTGTTTTGTTGTCCATTGATATGGTAAACAGTGTTTTACGCAGCAAAAGCAACAGTTATGTTATATGGCTGGGGGGGCCTGGCTGCCGGTTTGTTTCTGTCTTTTGGTTTTCCTCCCAGGTGGCGTGCATTTGGGACTGAGTGGCTGTGTTGCTGAGGCTGTCAGGACCTCACCCTGATCACCTGCGACTCGTCAGGACTCACAGCTGTGGTGCATCTGGATGGATTGGAACATGTTGGCATTTAAGACTGGAGTGCACAGTGTGTATTTGCCAGAGACTCGACCTTGTGACCAGACGGGTGAGATCGTCGTCTCGGGAGCCATCTCATCAGCAGCGGATGCTGAGAACGTCCAGGTTTGATGCACAGTCTGTGAAAGAGGAGGGGGTGAGGTCTCACGCTCGTCAGCACACTTCCTGAGGTACGTTAGATTTTGTGACTAACAGTTATACAGTCAGTAAATGTGGTGTCCCTCACACCTTATTGTATTGAGCTGTTTGTTAGTCATGTATCAGCTTCCACTGCAGTGGAGTTTTGTGAACTGGATGTTCCATGCCTGCAGGTTGGGAAGCTGATCAGTAATCAAGCCAGGAGGTGTTTGCTGTTTGTACACCTTTAAGTGTTCTGTGTGTAGAGTGTGGACTCACATAATGGTTCCTTCTTTCACAGACTCGGTTGTTGCGGCCACCTGGGGGGTGTCGGCGGGGTCCTTGGGTCCGAAACAGCTTCTGGCTCCGGACCGTTAGCGCTGCTGGGAGCGCACCACGCCAGGCCGCACCTTTTTGTTATTATATTATCACTGTTATGTATTAAATTCAGTTAGCCTTTGAACCGTGCTCTGCTTATTTCATACTGGGTCCTTCAAACGCTGGTCGGTTCTCCGAGCTGCGTCCGACACATAACAGTAGTCTCTGGCCAAACATCACGGACCCAGAGGTAGCAGAGACGGTAACGCGCCGGGAAGGCGGCAGCAGACGTTCAGTGGTTATCCGGATCAGTTGCGGGGCTCTCCGCCCGGAAGGTGCGTGTTTGAGAACCCATTACTGGATACTGATTTGTGCTCTCTTGCAGCCGTGTTCCTGTATTGTGCCTTATCCGTGGGTCGTGGTGGAGTGTGACTGGCGACGGCTTCGCGTCACACTCCGACCGGATAAGAGGTTTAAACGGGAGCTGCAAGAGTGCGTTTGTAATGGGTTCACGCGCACGGCGGAGCTCTGTTAGCACGGGTCGCTGGGCTTCCTGTGTTACAGTCGTAGCCCCGTTTCCCCGGACAAAGGTAACTACTGCGTCTGTTGTTTCAGCTCCGGCGTTATTTAGTTGAGCACATTTTGGTTGTGTGTTGCACTCAGCTGCGCACATAAAAGCAGCTCGTTTGTTTTTTCTGTCGCCAAAGGGTTTTTTTTTTGTTTTTAGCACTCTGGCTCCCCCTTGTGGTGACTGAATCACGTTACCGTCAAGCTCTTGAGTAGGAACAGGTGTGTTCCATTTGGTTGAGCTTGACGGTATAACTCACTGATTTGTTTTGTGTTAGTTCATTTTGTGTGGGTGTTGTTTGAGTTGGTTTTTGTGTGGGATTTTATTTTTTGTTTTCCACTATTTGTCTGGGGTTGTGACCCTGCAGCCTGTCTGAAAACGAACAAAACAAGACAAAAAAAAAAAAAAAAAAAAAAAAGGGGACCCAAACAACTGTGTGTTGGTCTGTTTGTTTTTCCTTTTATTTTTTTTTTGTTTCACTTCCCCAGGGTTAGATGGAACGGTCCCCTGGGGGGTGATGGGGTGGCACTTGGGTTGTTTTTTCTCTTTTTGTTTTTTGTTATGCCCTCTCTTCTCCTCTGACTCCAGCCGGGTGTGCCGTGGTGTCGGCATTGCTGGAGGGGTGCAGTTGGGTTGTGCTGGGCGTTTCCCAGGTAGCCTCTGCACCCGGGAGGGGAGGGGGGGGTTTGGGGTATCTTTTTGTTCCCCCCCCCCAGTTTCTGCCCTCAGGGTTTGACTGTGGTGTCCTCTGGGGGGGAAAGGGCTGTAGGCCCATCTAGCCATGGACGGCCGGGGCTGGGTCCATTGGTCATGAGGGGAGGCGTCTCCTGGGGTTGACGAGTGGTCCTCTGGGAGGCGCTGGTAGTCCCCGTGGGTGACGTTGGGTCCCAGAGGGACCTCGGTCGTGGTTATTACTCCTGGAGCTGGCGGGAGGCCCTCTGGGGGGTGTTGGTCCCTACATGTCGTTTGGGGGGGAGGAGGGGGGGGTGTTGTAGCATTTTTGTTTGTGAGCTGAAGTTTGGGTTTTTCTTTTCTCCCCTTCCCTGGGGTTTGATGGAACGGTCCTCTGGGGGGGGGGGGGGGGGGTATTTTGGCATTTTTGTTTGTAGGCTTGGGTTTGGGTTGTTTTTCCTTTCTCCCCTTCCCTGGGGTTTGATGGGACGGTCCCCTGGGGAGGGGGGGGGTGTTTTGGTTGTTTGTGTTTTGTTTTATGACTAATTACACATGTTTGGATAAAGGCTGACCGCACAGGTGTAGGAACTCCTGGCCACACCTGTGCTACGAGACTGTCAGAAACAAGGGCAAAGATGCAGCCAGTTCAACCAGTCTGTTGGAGGATGAACGCAGACACGGTTTCCAGCCATGGTCCCTGGAGGGGGGGTGTTTCTCCTGGGCCAGGTGTGTGTGGTCGCCGGGAGGCTTCCCGTGAGGGTGGGGTACTGTTATATGGCTGGGGGGGCCTGGCTGCCGGTTTGTTTCTGTCTTTTGGTTTTCCTCCCAGGTGGCGTGCATTTGGGACTGAGTGGCTGTGTTGCTGAGGCTGTCAGGACCTCACCCTGATCACCTGCGACTCGTCAGGACTCACAGCTGTGGTGCATCTGGATGGATTGGAACATGTTGGCATTTAAGACTGGAGTGCACAGTGTGTATTTGCCAGAGACTCGACCTTGTGACCAGACGGGTGAGATCGTCGTCTCGGGAGCCATCTCATCAGCAGCGGATGCTGAGAACGTCCAGGTTTGATGCACAGTCTGTGAAAGAGGAGGGGGTGAGGTCTCACGCTCGTCAGCACACTTCCTGAGGTACGTTAGATTTTGTGACTAACAGTTATACAGTCAGTAAATGTGGTGTCCCTCACACCTTATTGTATTGAGCTGTTTGTTAGTCATGTATCAGCTTTCACTGCAGTGGAGTTTTGGGAACTGGATGTTTCATGCCTGCAGGTTGGGAAGCTGATCAGTAATCAAGCCAGGAGGTGTTTGCTGTTTGTACACCTTTAAGTGTTCTGTGTGTAGAGTGTGGACTCACATAATGGTTCCTTCTTTCACAGACTCGGTTGTTGCGGCCACCTGGGGGGTGTCAGCGGGGTCCTTGGGTCCGAAACAGCTTCTGGCTCCGGACCGTTAGCGCTGCTGGGAGCGCACCACGCCAGGCCGCACCTTTTTGTTATTATATTATCACTGTTATGTATTAAATTCAGTTAGCCTTTGAACCGTGCTCTGCTTATTTCATACTGGGTCCTTCAAACGCTGGTTGGTTCTCCGAGCTGCGTCCGACACATAACAAGTTATCCAGTAACATTCACATGCAAACTAGTGGAGCAATCCTGATAATTACACACTCTTTGTTTGAGCATGTGAGATTGTCATCAGAGGCTCTCCGTGTGCTCCTGCATTCACTGATCGCTGTGCATAATGGCGCAGGGCACACTGCCCTTACCAAAAAGTAGTATATGCAAGTATATTTCAAGTATACTTCTAGTTTACTTTTTATATACTTATCAGTACTATTTTTTGGTAAGGGTGCGTATGTACTAATAGTATGTACTCACTGGAGCAGCCAGGGGGCTATTCAAACTGGCCAACTAGTAACATATCACTCCTAAAAACGATCTTTGGCTTTTCACGTGAGGTAAATCTGCCCTACGATTGGATTTTGGAAAACCATGTGACGGTGAACCAATTGGACACTCACATTGCGCATGTCATCACACAGCTTCTATGAGGAGTACAAAGATGGCCAATGGCTGGCTTGAAAGTCCGCGGAGTTAGCTTTTCAGCAAAAAAAAAAAAGAGTAAGTTTCTATCTCATATCATTCAAAAGTTATTTATAATATAGTAAAGCTTGGTCTTAGCCATCGTATACGACGGCGTTGGCCCCAGAGGGTTAATGTATTGATCGGCAGAGTAAAAGACACGTAGTAAATATAAATTCTTACCTGTTAGTGTCAGTGGGATTCATCTGAATAAATAATCCACATAAAGCGTCCTTTAAAAAAAAAATTCAAAAATTCAAATTCAAATATATTAATTTATATAGCGCCAATTCACGATGAAATCCTCTCAAGGCGCTTCACACAACATAATAAAAACAGAAAAAAAGAATACAAGAATAAAAACACATCATAACACTAATGATAAAAAAAAATCCAAAACAGTGTCTAAACATGAAGAAAAGTCCCTCCCTCTGTATACAGCTGCACTGTGAGAGCTCCTCTCCCCCACCGAGTCTTGGCAATTATATTACAGCCACAAAGAAATAAAATAAATAATGTTAAAATTAGTCCATTCTGTTTTTGTGTCGAATGGACTCACTCACTGTAACGTCCAAAGTGAACCTGAACTACACAACCCACAATGCTCCCTACGTCGACCGGCCATTCAAGTTTTGCGCTTAATGATGACATCATCAACAAGTGACAGTCTGCTACAAACAGACAGACTAAACTGTTTGATTTTAGGGTTTACAAATGTTTTTGACCGTTAAACTTTGTTCACTTTACCAGCAAAAAAATGTTATTGGACTGAAAGTTATCGGAACTAAATTTATCAGAAGATAATTGGTCCGATGATGTTTTAAAACTGATCTGAAAAGCTAATCCGCTAGCAAAAACATTAGCTTTGTTAATTATCTGTTATCAGATTAGCTGAATTGTACCCACCACTATCTAAAGGTTTCCGACTAATGGAAAAGAAAAAAGTAGATGGCTGCAGCTGATCGGGTAAATAAACACGACTATATTAGACATGTTAATGTCACCTTCGCAAAAGTATTTAATTTTGATCAGCGATTGCAAGTGGAACGGGTATCATTAAGAATCTATAAATTATTTGTTATTTGGTTCACATTGTGCCAGAGCTAACTGGTGGTCGGAGATAACAGCTCTGACCACTTACCATGATGAAAACACGTTTGTTTTTATCTCGCAAGTGCGCCGCTGAGGAAATGAGATTGTTCTGACTATTTACCCAGACTGACAACAAATATGACAAAAGTAAGTACTTTTATGCACTCTTTTTGGTATTTTGTGAATGCAGAAACACGCAGTCCTGTGTTATTAAACAAATGCACCCTTGCGCATGCTCTGCTGTGAAAAACAAAATTCGCTGCCTAATCAGTGGGTCAGAGTCCGACAATTTAGCCAGACTGACAACAATTATGAGTAAAGTAAGTCCTTTTATGCATTTTTTGTGGTTTCTTGAGGCATTTTGTGAAGGCAGAAATGCGCTCCAATCTCAAAATGCGCTTCTGTGATATAAGCTTAAGCACCCTCTCTTCTTCTGTGGTGTTTAATGGCAGCCAGCATCCTGTACCATTTGTAACATTTACAGACATCACCCAACCAGAATCAAACAAATTCAAGCCCTTTTTAACCCGTTCTGGTGCGCAAAAACAGAATTTTGTGTTGTGAAAGTGTAGTGACACAGACCCACAACAGGGGGCGCAAATGAACGGTCAATAGATGAGCCAAAAATTAACAATTTAATGTTGTGAAGGAGCACAACAAACATACAGACAATCACAGAATATGATTACAGTCAATCCACAAAGGTGACGTGTGGGCAGGCTCGAGGATAGAAGACGTCTGTCCTGAGAAGAGCCGGAACCACACGATTTCCGCCGCCACCGAACCTGGTGAATACTGGAGCCGGCAAGTCCCGAATTCCCAGGTGATCACCGTCCCCGACTGTCGGATCTGGTACTGCTGGCGAGAACAAAGACAGTCAAGTGTGGGTGTGTGTACACCCAGTAACAACAACGGGGGGAATGCCACCTCCACCTCTCACTCAGAAAACAAGTACGTGCAGCAGTTGAGAGTACTTATCACAGAATAGCGTGGGGAGCGAAGACGTCAGCTCTCCACGTCTCTCACACTCAGCCTCCGGCTGCGAGCACTCACGGAACTGACTGCAAACACTGTGTAACAAACACTTGTCAGAAAAGACAAAAGCAACGGCTGAGAGTTTTACCTCCAATGAAGTACGATATGGAGATGTGGAGATGACGTCTGGTCTTTATGGAGTGAGAGGACGTTGAGTAGATGGGTGACAGCTGTCAAGAGGTAATGAGTGACAGCTGTCACCCCCGGCTGTGTCCATGGCGGCAGCGCCCTCTCGTGCCTGAAGCCCGCACTTCAGGCAGGGCGCCCACTGGTGGTGGGCCAGCAGTACCTCCTCTTCTGGTGGCCCACACACAACATTTTTTCAATGTAAACAAAGTGACCAGCTCAGCCATCGCTGTAGAGAAACCCACGTGCGTAGTTTGTTTGGGTCCGGAAAGAGATTTATCACATGACGCGTTACATCACAGCTTTGCAACTGAATACCATCCAGACATAAACAGAGAAGGTGGTGGTATTCATATTTCTCCAGGGCAGAAGGGTCGTGGTTCAAAGCCACCCGTATCCACTCCAATCCACGTGAAACCTGTGATGCAGATCTGTTGTGGCAACTCTGAGTGAAACCAGGGAGGATTCAAAGGGATTTACTTTCCATCCAGAGCTACACAGGGAGTAAGCCACACAAACAGTACCAATGGTGAAAATGGTAAGAGAAGGCAATACAGTTGATTGCATGTTTTATCTACAAAGACCAAATACCCATGCTGGGGCAGCTTGCTGTGATTTGGCACTATATAATAAACTGAATTGAAAACTGAATTTTAGATTCATATCGGTTAATTATTTCACCCCTATTCGGTACTTTAAACAATGGTGAGCGAGGAGGTGGATTAGGGCTGTTCGTGTTATATAGTGAAATAATAAAAGTTGCGAGAGACTTCGGGCCACATGTTGTTTTTGTCCCACTTGGGGATTTATAGGTGCAGACCAAATTAAACTCAATCAGATAAGATTTAGCGGTCCCCCAGAATGACACATTTTCCTCTCCCTCCGCTGGCAAGGCAACATCACTCTAACGGGAGAAGACTCTGATGCCATTATTTTTCTTTTACAGGGACATGTGATGGCTTCTAATCGCAAAAAGTGGTGGTTGATTGGTCACCCAGAGGAGAACATTACTGGAAGTCATCTCCCTTTTTTGCTTGTTTGGGGAAAATTGTTGCTTTGTGGGGGACCCCTAAACAATGTCCGATTACAATAAAATTTGGCACAGATCTTTTATTTTATTAGTGGAACAAGAACAGCATGTGGCCAAAAAGATTTTGTAATATTTGACATTTTGAACAGGTCTAATGTGGATGGCGTTGATCCAGCAACTTCACGGGCGAGTATGATGATGGCACCTTCTCCCAAGTTGAGAGTGTTATCTAGAGGAGGTGTAGCACCTGTGATGAACTTCTGTTGTGCCCTGATGTTGTCTTGTTGTCCATACATCACAAGGTTTGTTTACAATGTGCCCTGAACCAGAACTCTGCTGAAACTGATCTCTCATGTGAGTCACGGAGTGCAAGACGACACAAGATTCACAACTGTGAAACAGTGAATGTATAATGCATTCGATCTGACATTTTATTTACCTATTTTATATGTTTTACAAGGATAATTTAACAGTAGTTTAGTTCAAACAGCATTTTGCCAAATATGCTATATGATGCTCTTGAAATAAATCATAAAAATATGATGTCCATTGCTTTTGTAAATGTGGCCAATGATAAATAGTCTCTAGAAATGTAGTATTCAACTCTTGGACACTGGTCTAGTGTTAAAAAAAGCAATGAAAAATCACAATAAATCATATTATTGCATTGTAGTACTTACGGAATTGCAATTCTTAAGAATTGCAATACATACTGAACAGGCACCTAAATGTTATACACTTCAGCAGCCTGTGTGCTTACTGCTCAGAAACTGAATTTTTGTGAAAATCTGAGTACAAATGTGCTTGAGTTAGTGCCATTTTGGTTAGGACTATGGTAGTGGTTAAACTTTAAAATCTTTAAAGACAAATTCTTTAAAAATCGATTCTCATGTCACAACATTTTAAACACTGCAATATTGTGAGTATTGATATTTTTGTGCTTCACTTTTTCCACATTGTGTTATGTTGCAGCCTCATTCCAAAATGGAACAAATTAATTTTCACCCTCAAAATTCTGCTCACAGCACCCCAAAATGATAAGAAAATGATAAAAAAAACATTTTTAATTTTGAATATTTGTTAAAAATTAAAACAAAGAAATCACATGTACATAGTATTCAGACCCTTTGCTCAATACTTTATTGTTACACCTTTGGCAGAAATTACAGCTTCGTCTTCTTGAATATGATGTCACTAGCTTGGTGCACCTATCTTTGGGCAGTTTTGTCCATTCCTCTTTGCAGCACCTCTCAAGCTCCATCAGGTTGAACGGGGAACGTTGGTGCACAGCCATTTTCAGATCTCTCCAGAGATGTTCAATCAGATTCAGGTCTGGGCTCTGGCTGGGCCACTCAAGGACATTCACAGAGTTGTCCTGAAGCCACTCCTTTGATATCTTGGCTGTGTGCTTAGGGTCATTGTCTTACTGAAAGATGAACCATCAACCCAGTCTGAGGTCAAGAGCGCTCTGGAGCAGGTTTTCATCCAGGATGTCTCTGTACATTGCTGCATTCATCTTTACCTCAATCCTGACTGGTCTCACAGTACCTGCCACTGAAAAACATCCTCACAGCATGATGCTGCCACCACCATGCTTCACTGTAGGGATGGTGCCTGGTTTCTTCCAAACATGATGTCTGGCATTCATGGAAAAGAGTTCAATCTTTGTTTCATCAGACCAGAGAATTTGTTTCCCATGATCTGAAAGTCCATCAGGTGCCTTATGGCAAACTCCAGGTGGGCTGCCATGTGCCCTTTACTCAGGAGTGGCTTCCATCTGGCCACTCTACCATACAGGCCTGATTGGTGGATTGCTGCTGGTAAACTAATGCCTTCAGTGCAGTTATTTCCAGCTGACTGATTTTGCTCTTTTTCTCACTGTCCGAGGCACTGACGAAAACTTTGACAGATACTGGCCCTGCACCCCAGGGTGCCGGACTGACATCAGGATGCCCTGCCTATAGCACCAACGACTGCAAATCAAATCTATGGACCTGCCAGTGCTGAACATGGACATGCATGGCTTAAAGACACAAGATAGACTGTTTTGGGGGTTTTTTTTGTTTTCAATTATGGACTCTGTTTTAGTTGCTCTTCTGTTTTTTTTTTCTGTTTCTGTTTTCCATTTCTTCTGTTTCTTAGCAAATTCTTGTGAAATGTTATAAAAACCTTGTAAATATGAGAATGGCGTAAGCAGTGGGTCACCCCACTGAGTCTGGTCTGCTTGAGGTTTCTTCCTCATTATCACCAGAGGGAGCTCTTCCTTACCACTGTCACCTGTGTGCTTGCTCAGGGGAAGTTGGTAAGGTTAGACCATACTCATTTGAAGCACCTTGAGGCAGCACTGTTGTGATTTGGCACTATACAAATTGGTGACTTTTGTTACTGTATCTGCAAATATTATAAATAATTATGTAAAATTCAACCATTAATGGAGGATTAGGGGCCTTAACCCTCTGGGGTCCGAGGGCATTTTTTGGACAGTTCACTCGCCTGGCATAAATGTTTTATTATTGCTGTTAACAGCTCTCCCTGCATCCCACAATCAAGTTTTATGTGTCTTTTTTCAGGACAACCTGTGCTTTCAGAATATACATGCTTTTGTTGTGTTTTATAAGGGTAATAAAGGTTTACAATCAAAAATATGCAAGGAAAAAATAAAGCGAAAAATATTTTTCCACACACATTTATTCAAAACACACAGCAAACTATAATAAACTGTTTTGACACTTTATAAAGGTAATTTGAGGTCTTGTGTGAAAGACTGAACAACAAAAAGGTTCAAACAATAAACACAAATGCACATTTTGAACAATATATACAAAATGGTCTATGCGTTTTGTTGTCCATTGATATGGTAAACAGTGCTTTACGCAGAGAAAGCAACAGAGTTATCCAGTAACATTCACATGTAAACTAATGGAGCAATCCTGATAGTTACACACTCTTTGTTTGAGCACGTGAGATTGTCATCAGAGGCTCTCCGTCTGCTCCTGCTTTCACTGATCGCTGTGCGTAATGGCGCAGGGCACACTGAGTATGTACTCACTGGAGCACCCAGGGGGCTATTTAAATGGGCCAACTAGTAACATATCACTCCTGAAAACGATCTTTGGCTTTTCAAGTGAGATAAATCCCCCCCACGACTGGATTTTGGAAAACCATGTGAGGGTGAACCAATTCCGATTGGACACTCACATTGCGCACGTCATCACACAGCTTCTATGAGGAGTACAAAGATGGTCGACGGCTGGCTCAAAAGTCCGCAGAGTCAGTAAAAAAGTAAGTTTCTATCTCATATCATTCAAAAGTTATTTATAATTTAGTAAAGTTTGGTCTTAGCCGTCGTATACGACGGCGTCGGCCCCAGAGGGTTAACGTAAGTGCCTCTAAAGTGTCGGTATGATGGAAAATGGCCCAGCTGGCCCAGAACAACGTCAGAGACGTGTGCAGATGCCTCAAGACCGCCTCCGGATTTGGGCAGGGTGCCAGCAGGAATGCAGAGGGAGATTCTCGATTTGCAGAGGAGCTAAACAGTTACTTCAACTGTTTTGGCTCCTCCATGCTGCTTTCCTCTGCTTCAGCCGCAGAAGCTGAAGCAGAGGAAAGCAGCATGACCTGATGGGATCCCCATGAGGCTGCTGAGGACAGGTGCAGATGAGCTCTGCTACATCTTCAACATGAGCCACAGCCTGGGGGTGGTCCCCACCCTGTGGAAGACCTTCTGTGTGGTCCCGGTTCCCAAAACACCGCACGCCAAGGAACCGGCCCACTACAGACCAGTTGCCCTGACATCCCACCTCATGAAGACCATGGAACGGCTTGTCCTGTCTCACCTCTGCACCGTGGTGAGCGATATCCTGGACCCACTGCAGTTCGCCTACAGGCCCAACATCGGGGTAGATGACACTGTCATCTACCTACTGCAGCAAGTGCTCACCCACCTGGAGACCAGTGGGAGCGCTGTGAGAGTCATGTTCTTTGATTTCTCCAGCACTTTCAACACCATCAGACCAGCGCTGCTGCGAAGGAAGCTGGAGGACGCAGGTGTGGATGGACATCTCGCTGCCTGGACCATCGACTACCTCACTGACCGCCCACAGTATGTGCGGCTATGTGGCTGTCAGTCTGAGGTGGTAAGGTGCAGCACCGGGGCCCCCCAGGGTACTGTCCTCTCGCCTTTCCTCTTCACCCTTTACACCTTGGACTTCACCTACAACACAGACAGCTGCCACCTCCAGAAGTTCTCTGATGACTCCACCACTGTGGGTCGTGTGCCTGAGGGGAACGAGCTGGAGTCCCGGTCGGTCATCACAGACTTCGTGGACTGGTGTGAGCGCAACCACTTGTGTCTCAACACCAGTAAGACGAAGGAGATGGTGATCGACTTCAGGAGGAAACCACCACCTCACCTACCGGCGAACATCCAGGGGGTGGACATAAACAGTGTGGACAGTTTCAAATACCTGTGTGTTCACCTCAACAGCAAACTGGACTGGACTCACAACACCGACACTGTGTACAAAAAAGGCCAGAGTCGCCTCCACCTCCTGAGGAGACTGAGATCCTTTGGAGTGAGCAGGCCTCTGCTTAAGACCTTCTACGACTCTGTTTTAGCCTCTGCTCTTCTCTGTGCTGTCGTCTGTTGGGCCCCGGGCAGCACAGAGCCGGAGAGAAAGAGACTGAACAAGCTGGTCAGTCCAGCTCTGTCCTGGGCTGTCCTCTGGAGTCTCTGGAGGAGGTGGCTGAGAGGAGGGTGTTAGCCAAGTTCAAATCCATCATGGACAACTCCTCTCACCCTCTGCACCGGACTGTAGTGGAGCTGAAGAGCTCGTTCTGTGACAGACTGAGGCACCCTCAGTAGAAGAAGGAACGATACTGCAGGTCATTCCTCCCTGCTGCTGTCAGACTGTACAATAACACTGTGAAATAACCACATGCAATAATATGTCCACAAATCATGTTCAATAACAACTTGTTTACAAATCCCAGCACTAATGTCACCTTACCACATCTAAACTCCATCTCACATATTGTAAATAAGATGCTCCTATCCCTTTCAATCCCAATCATGTTTAGATATATGCATATGTACTATACGAGGTCTGTCCAAAAAGTAACAGACCTTTTTATTTTTTTCAAAAACTATATGGATTTGAATCACGTGTGATTGCATCAGCCAAGCTTGAACCTTCGTATGCATGCGTGAGTTTTTTCACGCCTGTCGGTTGTGTCATTTGTGTGAGCAGTGGTCCACCCCCCTCGTCGGATTTTTATTGTCAGGGAAATGGCAGAATGACTGCCGCTTTGCTCCATGAAATTTTTTTCAGAAACTGTTAGAGACAGCCAGTTGGAAACCATTCGAAAGATGGCTTTCGGTGAAGATTCTGTCGGCGTCACACGGATTAAGGAGTGTTAAAACCTTTTTAAAGACAGCCCACAGCGGTGGAGGGCGCGCGGCGCACCGAGCAGCCATCAACAGGCTGGAACGACCAGATCATTTCCAAAGTGAACGCTGTGTTGATCCGGGACATCGGCGTGACTACCACAGAAATGGCAAGAGAGCTGGACATAGCACTTTTGCGGCACATTCCACTGTTACAGGAGATTTTGTAATGAAAGACGTGCGGAGGATTTCGCGCATCGGGACGGAGCCGCTCGGATACTTTTCTAATAAATGGTAAATGGTAAATGGACTGCATTTATATAGCGCTTTTCTATCTGCATCAGATGCTCAAAGCGCTTTACAATTATGCCTCACATTCACCCCGATGTCAGTAGACCTCATATATGTGTGTGTGTGTATATACGAGGTCTATTAGAAAAGTATCCGACCTTATTATTTTTTCAAAAACCATACGGATTTGAATCACGTGTGATTACATCAGACATGCTTGAACCCTCGTGGGCATGCGAGAGTTTTTTCATGCCTGTCGGTTACATCATTCGCCTGTGGGCAGTCTTTGAGTGAGGAGTCGTCCACCCGCTCGTCGATTTTTTTCATTGTTTAGGAATGGCTCAGAGACTGTTGCTTTGTTTCATAAAAATTTTTTCAAAACTGTAAGGCACAACTGAGTGGACACCATTCAATAAATTCAGCTGGTTTTCGGTAAAAATTTTAACGGCTGATGAGAGATTTTGGTCTGGTAGTGTCGCTTTAAGGACGGTCCACGGCGCCTGACGGCGATCTGCGCTTCGAGGCGGCAGCGTCTCGCCATTTCAAGTTGAAAACTTCCACATTTCAGGCTCTGTTGACGCAGTAAGTCGTCAGAGAACAGAGAACTTTCAGAAGAAGTCGGCATGAGGAGTTTATTCGGACATTCCATTGTTAACGGTCATTTTGTAATGAAAGAACGTGCGGGCAGAGTCGCATGTCGGGCTGGACCCGACCGCGGGGGGTCGCGGCAGGAAAAACACCTCCGTTGGAAATCTTAACGGGCACGTTGGAACATGCCCAAGCTGTTAAACAATTTCTCAGTTACTCACTTGTTGAAAGCCATTAAAAGCCGCCTGAATTCTACAAATGGTTTTCAACACGGAGGTGTTTTTCCTGTCGCGGCGCACACAGATTTGCCGAGTCGTCACGGAAACGACTCGGCGAATTTGTACGTCTTTCATTAAAAAAATGTCCTTAAACAGTGGAATGTCCGCATAAATTCCTCATGCCGGCCTCTTCTGAATCTTCTCTGGTCTCTCACGATGTCCTGGGTGAATTAAGCCTTAAATTAGGATGTTTTAAGCTCGAAACAGGCCGACGACAGCGCCTGGAAGCACTGCAGGACGTCCCGCTCCGTGGGAAGTCCTTACACCGACAGAAACACCCCATAATCTCTCATCAGCCGTTAAACTTTTCACAGAAAACCATCTTAATTTCTCAAATAGTGTCCACTCGGATATTCCTCACAGGTCCAGAAAAAATTTTGATAAAGCAACGCGCGCCGTCTCGAGCAGCGTGTGAAACAAAGGAATTCAGCCAAGAGGGCGGGACCACATCTCACTCAAGGCCTGCCCACAGGGAAATGACGTCACCGACACGCGTGAAAAAACTCACGCATGCGCACGAGGGTTCAAGCATGATTGGTGTAATCGCATGTCATTCAAATCCATATAGTTAAAAAAAATAATAAAAGGGTCGGTTTATTATCTAAGAGACCTCGTATATATATATATATATATATATATATATATATATATATATATATATATATATATATATATATATATGTGCACGTGTGTGTATATGTGTATATGTATATGTACATATGTATGTATGTGTGTATATATACACATACATATTCTATTTCTACCTCATTTTCTTATGTCTTGTACTGTTACAAGTATAATTGCTTATCCTTGCACATGCTGCTTGATGAACATTTTCCTCTACTTGCACCCATCTTGTGTGTTTTTTAAAAGCTGATGTAACTGGTGAATTTCTCCTCTGTGAGATCAATAAAGTTTATCTTATGTTATCTTTAAATGTTTGGGAGCCACTGCCTTCTCTCCCATTCGCCCCCTGGGTGCCTCCCTAGGGAGGTGTTGCATGCACGTCCAGCTGAGAGGAGACCCCGAGGAAGACTCAGGTGTTTGTTTCCCCCAGTGGAGAGATTATATCTCCACACTGAACTGTGAACTCCTCTGTATCCCCCAGTCAGAGGGAAGTTTGGGATCCCCTGCTGGAGCTGTTGCCCACACGACCCAATCCCGGATAAGCGGTTGAAGATGAGTGAGTGAGTAAGCATTCTCTCAAACATGGAGGCCCCTATGGTTACCTTCCATGTTACATGTTCTAAAAAACCTGGCAAAATCCCATTTGGGGAATGGTAATGCCAACATTGCTATCTTGAAGGCAAATATTTCTGAGCACTGGGCGTAAACAGGCTAGACTACTGCTTGAACTCATGCAAGAGCCTGCTGTGGGCATTCTGTAGACATTCCATATAATCAGAGTGTCACCTGTCATCTCCTTGAAACAGGAGCGCATAGCGCACCGTGCTGTAGTGTTGAATGCATGTAAGGTAAAAGGGTGTGGCACACGCAAACATGGGGAGAACATGCAAAGTCCACACTGAAAAGACCAGATAGAAAGTGGTCCCATGATCTTCTTGCTGCGAAGCAGTTGCGAACAGTGCTAACCACTAAGCCACTGTGCCATCATGCTACTGTGGGGAGGATTATGTTGTGGAAATTGATCAGGTTGGGCAGAGCGATCGTACAGCAACAGATGGAAAAAGGCACATAACAGTGTTGCTGTGACAGTAACTTGGATAAACACCTATGGGAATATTGCATCCTTTAACACATGTTATTCCACTCACCACTGCACATGAGGTGAGTACATGAGTTGTGACTGTTCCAGATGGTATATGAGATATAAATCATGCACGCAAATGGACTTATTGTAGGCAGACATTTTTTGAAACTAACTTATAGCTGTTCATCTGTCTTAAAGCACTGTTTGCCTGAGTTGGGATCCTTATGGAGTGATTCTTCTTTGTCTGTTATATGGTTGGAGGAATGTGCAATTTGTGTTTTTGTATCAAAGCACAGATTGTTGCTCATCTCAGTGATGTTTTATCAGTAGATACATTTCCATTTTATGTTTCATATTTGTACTCTGTGAAAAGAGAATACTGCCCACACATGATGCACAGGATGCAGAGAAGAAAAAATGCAGCATTAAAATAGGGTTATTAAAGTTGTGTTTTTTCCATTAGTTATGTCTTTTATGTCTTCATCATTTTTATAGTCAATTCCATTTATACTACCTATTATGCGCTAATGGACTTTCACCACACACACACACATGCTGAACTGAATATGTGTGTGATGAAAACACTTACTGTATGTAAGGCGTGTCTCAGTGCTGCACTCTTAAAATATCACTGCATTAGACTGTACCTATGTTTTTAAGGGTTCAAAGTACAAATGCTTTCTTGTAAAAACAGATGACGTGACTGCGCCATATGCTATATTTCTGAACAAACACACCCATGGGTACACAGAGGAGTGCAAGCACACTTGACATTGAAAAAAAAATGCACACTGGGCATGAAAATGGCAACTGGGTGTAAATTGCAATGATACCTGTGCTGTGATGTGCCCCACTTTGCATATGGTGGAAGATAGGAGCCAGAATATCATGATTATATTTCATCCCCCCACCCTGAAAAAAAAATGGAACAGTGTAAAAAAATATGTG
Organism: Thalassophryne amazonica; assembly: GCF_902500255.1. Taxonomy (NCBI): domain Eukaryota; kingdom Metazoa; phylum Chordata; class Actinopteri; order Batrachoidiformes; family Batrachoididae; genus Thalassophryne; species Thalassophryne amazonica. Next base: position 28,122,450 of record NC_047120.1, on the reverse strand, counting down.
CCCTCACAACATGATTAACACAATCATTAGCCTCCTTTATTTAGTGTCTATAGCATTGGAGGAAAGGCAGTTATTGTGAGTGACATTTTGATGGAATTGGATTTTGCATCCCTCCGGAATACTGAGTCGATGATTCAAATGCCAGGGCAGAATTGACACAGCATCTTTAATGGCACTGTTACACTGTAACTACACAGAGTTATTTCAGCCTTTAGAAGCCAAAAGATATGACTGCAATTACAGTAAATGCCCCCAAGGACAAATACGGTTTCTCCTTGATTAGATACATTTTATGTGTTTTCTTTCATCATCCTTTTATGAATAATCTGAAATGACCATTATTTGCTTCGGACTGACAGTATGAGTGGACTGTGAGGGTGGAGAAACTGTGCATGCTGCACCAGTCACAGCTTTATTGTTGAGTGGAACAGAGAAAGATTTTATACAAGGAATCTAGGCTCAAGTTTCCCCACACTGAAAAAAATTTGGAGTGATATTTACTTGAAAACCCATGAAAGTTTTGTCAAATTCCAAGTAAATTTTACGAGGAGAATTCTTAAGTAAATTTTACTTGCATATATTAGTTTTTTCAGCTGTTCCCCTTGTTTTTATTCAAGGTTGCCACAGCAGAACCAATTTGGATCTGCATGTTGATTTGGCACAAATTCTAAACCGGATGCCCTTCCTGATGCACATCCACATTAGATGGAGAAATGTAATGTGAATAAGTGACCAGACCTGGATAAGTTTCTGAAAATGAATGAATGAATGAAGGAAGGAAGGAAGGAAATTCAAAACATATTTAGGTCAGGTCTGAATGCAGAGCTGAAATTATTAATCGATTAATCAATTATTAATTTAATGACCAACTATTTTGGTATTCGATTAATCATTATGCCTCTGTTTCCTTAATGTTCAAATTCTCTGATTTCATCTTTTTAAATGTGAATATTTTCTGGGGGGGTTTCTCCGCTGTAACAGTAAACTAAATACCTTTGGTGTGAAGAAGTTAGTGTATCCTGTAATATCACACATATAAGCCATCACATTTACCTCTAGTTTTCTATGGATACATGAACATGTCCAAGATATTGATTATGTCTTTGTCGTCATTTGCTTCTGTTGTGAAGAAATACAGTATGGTACTCTGTGGTTAAATCTATGTGGAGTAGACAGTTCTCAAAAACTGAGTGACTGTGCAAAAAGGAGATGAGTGAGGAGAGCCACCAAGACATCCAGACAACCCAGAAGAAGTTATAGGCTTCTATGGCTGTGGATGGAGAAATTGTGCATTGCGAAATTTTTGAATTGTGCATCACCACTCTTTGGGCCCTTTCACACATAACATGATTGAAGCCGACTAGCGCAGAAAGGAAAAATTGCATGTCATTTGCGAAAAGCTGCACCTGTACAGCTGTTGCTACAACTATTCGTGCACACCAGTGGCTGAAAGATCTGTGAGAGCCTATTCGAGCGTGCCCACAGGACACACGTGTCGGGCCGGACACATGGTCATGACTGTACGTCTATGGCAATCCAGTCTCACGGCAAGTCGTAATTCAGCAGCACGAAATATACATTAATCTATTGGTTCGTGATATTGTGACGAAAAGCGCCTCATTTTCATCACGGCAGCACAAATTCATTCTAATTCATTCCGTGATGGCTGCACAAAATTAAAAGTGAAGCGGGGAGGTCAGAGTGGTTATGGTTAGGGTGGGGGTAGGAGTAAAATTAGGTTATGGTTAAGGTTAGGATTGGGGATAGGAGTAGGGTTAGTAATAGTGAGTTAAAAAAAAACCCTGTCACGAAAATTTGACTCATTGCATCACAGGAGCATGAAAAAAAAAACATGAGACTGGGCTGCTATGACTATGAGCCATCTACAGAGGAACAGACGGTTCATACGTTTATTGTCTACTCAATAAGAGGGATTCAATAAATTGCAGTGTTTTTTATGGTGTGTGTTTTTTGTTTTTTTTTTCTTCTCCACAGCAGAGGCGCGATGTGGTGCAACATGTTCCAGCTGGTTTTGTTTTGTTTTTTTTCTCCACAACAGAAGTGCGATGTGGCGCAACACATTCCAGCTGCTCACACTGTGTTCAAAACCATTGCCAGTGTATCGTGCGCACCTGTGCCACCATGCATCCCTCATGACAGCAGGTGGAATATTTTGTGGTTCCCCATTTTGTGTTTGGTTCATGGATTTTCTTCTAGTTTCTGCATCTTTCATGTTATGTGTGAAGGGGCCCTTAGCTTCATATTGCAGTAGAGCAGAGAAGAATTTTCTTGTAACAAAATAGATCAAATCTAGGCTCACATTGCCGATGTACTTTCTTTAAAAAAAAGAAATCCTTCTCTATTCCACTTCATCATGAAGCTGTGTAACTGGTGATGCAAAATTCAAAACTACATCATGAATGTAAAAGTTGATTGTAAAAGATGGATGTAACAGTGATGGTTTATACAGTATGTGTGATACTAAAAGGGGCATATACTTATTCACACCATCATTTTTGGCTTTTACATTTTTATTTCTTTTAATTCATGATGCAGAAATTACTTTTCACTGTGAGTTGTTTAAAGGGCATTATTCTAGAATTTTTAATATAAAAAGCCTGAATATTTGTTTTGTTTATTTGATGCGCTAAAAATTTCAAACAAGGAAAAACTCAAGGGGTTCACAAACTTTTAAGCAACATCGTATATGAAAAGACATGACTTCAAGACATCACAAAATAAAATCAAAAATGTTTTGTGGTTTTTTGTTCGTTTTATTTGGGGGTTTTTTTGTAGTTTGTTTTGTTTTTTATATGAACCAGTCTCTACTGCTCATAATAGATGATAGCAGAATGCTGAAGAGACGGAAGAATGACTGTGGTAAATGCTGTTGTGAAATTTGACACACACAAAAAAAAAATGCAGAAAAGACTTTCAGCTTTTAACGTAAGTCCTTTTTTCTTCTTGTTATTGGCGGGACAAGGGGCAGCGGGCCGAGAAACGCACATGGAGCAGACAGACACCAAAGAACTACTTTAAAAACACCTCCAGTCTGTGTTTATTTATTCCATGTTAAGGAATTAAAGAATTTCCATGAGTCATCTTTTAAAACAAGGGCATCTTAAGTGGATCAGAGTCTGCTTTTGGCAGGCTCTGATGATGAATCCAATGATCTGATGTTGAATCCGGCTGAAAGGACGCAACAGGTCTGATTAAAAGACTTAATATTTTTGCAGTGTGCCACTTTGTAAAGTTCTCCATTCTGCTGCTACATTGATTAGCTCCTTACACCGGTTATGTGCATGCTCCATGTCATCTTCTGTTTGTTGTGGGAGCGTTACAGTGCCACACACAGGCCTTGCATATATACTACACGATTTTCAGTAGATTCGTGTGCACACAGGTATTTCTTGAAATGGTACCGTGTTTACGAAACACTCCATTATGCTCTAAATTTCTGGTGAAATCCGGAGCTAAGCACCGGCACTGGTCTCAAGGCCGATATAGGATGTTTTCTTTCACATATAATTGCAAAGGATTATTTGTGCAATCCTAGTTGTCATGCCAATTCCTGAAATGGATCACTTTATTGCCATGTCTCCTTCCTGTTACATTCCAGCAGCATGATGCCTGAGTTTTTGCAGTGCAGAACTGACAGAAAAAACACCACGGCATCGCTAAAAGGAATCATTACGCTCCAAGGTGTATGATTCTGATGGATCAGACAATTTGGATTCACATCCCTTCTTGATAAGCCATCTTTCTTCACATGTTGTACCACTAATGATGATTAAAAAGAAAGGTGAAAGTATTATTTCATTTCTATTTTGAGAATGCCATAGATTTTTGTAACTCTGTTCCATTGATGCTCATTCATTAATTCCTAATTTTAAAAAAGTTGGTCACAAACAAAGCGATCATCAAAAGCAGGGCTATACAATCCAACCACTAGGAGTAGTGGGCAGCCACAGTCCGGTGACCTTTTCCATAATACTGTGTTAATTATCCCAACACTCATGTTGATACATTAAATGGATTTAAGACAGCTTTAAATCTCTGTGATCACATCAACCTCCACTCCTGTAGATGTCACTGTAGGGCACGATTGATTGCCTATCAGTAGTGACACCTCATCGCTCATGAACTGAATCTGTGGCAGCCCACTATGGCTTTATAAATGACCCAAAAATAATATCTCCTAAGATAAAAACATCCCCAGTGCTGTGCTTCTCCAAAGCATCAGTCAGTGACCCGCTAGAGTGCTTCCCCTTCCAACAAATCTTTACTTCAAAGCAAATGTTACAGTATCCACTCCAGCTGTCTACAAGTATGACTCCAAAGCAAAAACAAAAAAAAAACATTGTCAATCTACAACAGCAAATAGATAAAGTTACTGAATAAATTATCACTGACAAGTAATGTTAATCTAAAGTTATCTAACTCGACCCCTTTACACTTTTTAGTACACATCACCGGCAAGTCCTAACACTTCCAGGTCATGGGTCAAACCACATACACTGCCATTTTAATATGCTGTTGCACCTGAAAAGCTCATTTTTTGTGGCACATTAAAAACATGTGTCCCATACAAAAAAGATGTTCAGGTCTTCAGCTCTGCCTGAAACTAATAAGCCCTTATTACGGAGAAATTGCTGAAGCCTCTCTGGTTTCCATACACAAACTGCTTCGTACTTTGTCGCCATGCTACATCTCAAGTTTGTTAACACCTTGAACATTAAAGGGGCATGATGCAACATATTTTTATTTTAATTTTACAGTTTGGGAGTAATTGGAATTGTTAAATGACTTGTTTTGGGGAGAATGGGGGCTCTCTCTACTCCACCAAGGGTCTCATAGCAGAAAACCAGCCTTGCAACTACAAACACGTTGACCCGCTGTCCTTTGAACAAGAGTCTCAGGTCTCGAGAGAAACACAAACTCCTTTATGGCATTCATCCGAAAAGTATTCACAGCGCTTCACTTTTTCCAGATTTTATTACGTTATAGCTTTATTACAAAATGGATGAAATTCTCTTTTTTTGTCCTCAAAATGCCACACACAATTTTTAGATTTTCAAATGTATTTAAAAAAAAAAAAAAGAACTCATATGTAAGTATTCACATCTTTTGCCATGAAGCTCAAAATTGAGCTCAGGTGCATCCTGTTTCCAATGATAATCCTTAAGATGTTTCTACAGCTTCATTGAAGTCCACCTGGGGTAAATTCAGTTGACTGGACATGATTTGAAAAGACACACCTGTCTACATAAAAGGCCCCACAGTTGACAGTGCATGTCAGAGCACAAACCAAGCATGAAGTCAAAGGAGCTGTCTGTAGACCTCTGACACAGGATTGTCTCAAGGCACAAATCTAGGGAAGGGTACAGAAACATTTCTGCTGCTTTGAAGGCCTCAATGAGCACAGTGGCCTCAATCATCCATAAATGGAAGACGTTCGGCTCCACTAGGACTCTTCCTAGAGCTGGCCGCCTGTCTAAATTGAGCAATCAGAGGAAAAAGGCCTTAGTCAAGGAGGTGACCTAGAACCTGAATGTCACTCTGTCAGAGCTCCAGCATTCCTCTGTGGAGAGGAGGACCTTCCAGAAGGACAACCATCTCTGCAGCAGTCCACAATCAGGCCTGTATGGTAGAGTGGCCAGATGGACGCCACTCCTTAGTAAAAGGCACATGGCAGCCCACCTGGAGTTTGCCAAAAGGCACCTGAAGGACTCTCAGATCATGAGAAATAAAATTCTCTAGTCTGATGAGACAAAAATTGAACTCTTTGGTGTGAATGCCAGGCATCATGTTTGGAGGAAACCAGGCACCATCCCTACAGTGAGGTATGGTGGTGGCAGCATCATGCTGTGGGGTTGTTTTTCAGCGGCAGGAACTGGGAGACTAGTCAGGATTGAGGGAAAGATGAATGTAGCAATGTACAGAGGCATCCTGGATGAAAACCTACTCCAGGAGGCTCTTGACCTCAGACTGGGGTGACGGTTCATCTTTCAGCAGGACAATGACCCTAAACACACAGCCAAGATATCAAAGGAGTGGCTTCAGGACAAGTCTGTGAATGTCCTTGAGTGGCCCACCAAGAACCCAGACCTGAATTCGATTGAACATCTCTGGAGAGATCTGAAAATGGCTGTGCACCAATGTTCCCCATCCAACCTGATGGAATTTGAGAGGTGCCGCAAAGAGGAATGGGTAAAACTGCCCAAAGGTAGGTGCACCAAGCTTGTGGCATCATATTCAAGAAGACTTGAAGCTGTAATTGCTGCTAAACGTCTAATAACACAGTATTGAGCAAAGGGTGTGAATACTTACATACAGGTGATTTCTTTTTTTATTTTTACTAAATTTGTAAAAATTAAAAAAAAATGTTCATGTTGTCATGGGGTGTTGTGAGTAGAATTTTGAGGGGAAAAAAATTTATTTACTCCATTTTGGAATAAGGCTGCAACATAACAAAATGTGGAAAAAGTGAAGCACTGTGAATACTTTCTGGATGCCCTATACACGCCTGAGTATCGAGGCACCAGCGAGTTAGTGGCTGTAAGAACAAGCCAATGGAGGCTTTATTTCTTACAAACGAAAGGAAAAAAGGCTCTCAGAAGAAGCGAGGGAGAAAGAGGTTGTGAGGGGTCAGACACAGCTCAACTTCGGCTAGGCTTTGTTGGAATAGCAGTGTGTACAAAAAGTGTACAAAACAGATGCAGACCTGTGTTCCTTGCTAATGGGGAAGCTGGATTTGAGCAGAACGTGCCATGGTATGAAGGTATGACTCATATTTCCTCACTGTTCACGTGCTGTCCTCACAATCAAAACATCAAACAACTTCACCGTACGTCCTCGCCAAGAGAGAAAGAGAGCGAGCAAGCGAGCGAGCGAGTGAGAGAGAGAGAGAGAGAGAGAGAAAGTAAACAAACATGCAGGCAATGGGAAGGCTCTCTGCTATAGAAATAAACTCTCTGTTCTTTGTGTATTACTGTGGATTTTTGCTTTCTTGACACGGTTCCACGGATTCCGTTCGCCGGCTCTGTTGAAAACAAATGCACATGGAGGAGCAGGGCTGGCAGTAAGTTTTGAAGACAGTTTTGTGACATATGTACTCCTGTAGGGGAGCTCCGTGGAGAAGAATGCGACCAAAAAAACAGAAGAAACAGTGAAAAAACTAACCAAAGTTGCACAGTTCTTTAATATTTCCCAACAGCCACTGCATTCACTAACCTCTAAACAGATCTGTTAGCATGAGTAATGTGGAACTTTAATGTCAGTTGGTAAGCTTGTCAGTGCACTACCACCAATAGCTGGACAGCAGTGTGTAGCAGCAGACTGACAATGCAACAAAGAAAAAGTCGTGCATTTCAAATGCTACTTAAGCAAATCTACTAAAGTCAAAATTACTTAAATATACTTAAAGTACCAAAAGTAACAGTACTCATTACCTGGAAGGTCCCATTTCATAATAATATGCAAGATCCATTCACATAATATCAGACCTTATTTTATCCCACAGAAACAAATGAAGTGTGCAAGTTGTCCTTTGGTGGGGAGGTGTTGGGAACTTCATGTGCATGCATGAATTTTTTTTTCCACCCACACCGCATCAGTCGGTAGCAGTCAGCTTTAGAGTAAACATGTGTACTGAGCACCTGTTGGGTTCTAATTTTCTATAATATGACAGAACGACTTGAGCAAAGGTATTGCATCAAATATAACCAACAGCTTGGTGATGCCTAAGCAGAAACCATTCACAAGATTCAGCAGGCTTTTGCCTATGATGCCATGAGAATAAAACAAATAAAAGAGTGGTATAACTACTTCAGAAATGGGCACGCATCAGTGGAGAGCAAATCATGTTCCGGTAGACCAACCACAAGCCGAAATGATCAAGCGATTGACAGAATATGGACTTTGGTCATGGATGACCGTCATGCCACCATCCAAGAACTTGCAGACGAGCTGGGGATAAGCACTGGTTCAGTACATTCCATTTTGACAGATGACTTGGCCATGCAGAGAGTGTCAGCAACGTTCATGGCAAACCTGCTAAACGAGGAGCACAAGCATTTGCAACTGGAAGTCTAGCAGGACATGCTGATATGTGCAAACAGTGGCCGTGACTTCCTGAACACCATCTACTGACTGTTCCCCAAGATTAAAACAACACAAGGGACTCGATTTGGCTCACAAGAAGACATCAGGTGGAATGCGACGGTCCAGCTGGATACCATTCCAAACCAAGTCTTCGAGAAATGCTTTCAACAATGGCAGAGAGATTGGGAGAAGGGTGTGTGGTTCCAAGGATACTACTTCAAATGGAATTAGCATTTCAAACCCCCAGGTGAGTGACTGTATTTTTTGCGGCCAAAAGGTGGATACTTTTTGAATGCACTTTGCATGATGGTTGGTTGTTGGTTATATTTACAGTTGTTTTTTTTTTTGTCCAAGAAAGTGGCCCAAGGAAGGAAAACCCGTGATTTCCAAAGTGTAAACAGCAATAAAGTTTAAAATTATCCAAAAATATTATGGATTATTATTTCAAAGGACTGCATCCACGCTCTGGGACAGCCCTGACCGAGCATCAGCCCACCCAACACATTGTAAAAACAGAGAATAATTAATTTTCACAATGTTTTTCTAATTGCTTCCGCGTCTTACCAGTAATGACGTCATGAGTGTGCGCTGGTAGTAGTCACATGATAGTGATGCCAGTTTGAGAGTTCCACAGAATACCGTTCCGTTACGATCTCCCATGACCCAGAAAAAGCGCAAAAACGGTGTGAATTGGCTTATTCCGGCATGCCTCCAATCAGGCAGGCTTATAAAGTGCAGACCTGTCAACTGGCTGGCTTATAGAGTGCATACCTGGCAACCTGCTCGGAAACAAAAGTAAAGTGCCCAGCTGTGTTCTCAGCCAGAACCACGTCAAACGCTGCTTTTTCTTCAAATGTTTACCCTGATGGAGCACTCTCAAACAAGTTCCAAGCTGTACTCACTCGGACTACCCCATTTAAAGATGTTTTAACATGATCCTGCAAGACTGTTAGGATGAAACGGGAAGGAACAGCGCTCTGTGGAATAGGGGTATAAGAGAGCTGAAGCCAAGGTGGAATGGATCTGGCACCAAGGCAATAGTCACACACTGTGATGGACTGAGTAAACTGACTAGAAGGGATTTTAACAAGAATTTTCCCCCTAGTAAAAGTCATCTACTCTGTCAGTCTCTGGTGAATTTCAGGTTCTGATGGAATGAATGGACAGCCACCGAATGCAAACTGGATGTTGTTTTATTTTTAACAAGGAGGAAAAACGGACAGCGAGGGATGGATTATTTAAGAGCAGAGTCTCCTGCTTTTAAGGAGGTAGGAGTAAATCTGTGTGATTTTCAAAAAGGAATTAATTTATAACCTTACAAAAGTTAACTTTGTAAACTGCCATCAGAGCCAGGTTTCCTGTTTTAATATAACACTGTGCAAAACACGAAAACACTGTTGTATCTTTCGATTAAGTAAGTTACTGTCCGTGTAGTTATCACAGAAAAATTACTGCACCTCACATCGCCACCTGCAGTTTGCCACTGCAGACAGAATTCTGCCGTAACAGTTTTTCTGCTGCCAACATGTGAAAGCAGCTTAATGTCGACTAGGCGTCCAATGACAAGCCACAAACAAGGGTAGGACAAAACAAATGTGCAACTACCTGATGTCTGCTCTAAGTTTTGAACATGTACATAACTCTTCCTCACTTTCCGTGAGGCAACACGCTCCAACAGCGGTCAGGGCGCGGAGTCATCCATCAAATGTGAAATGGTAATTCTGTATCAGAATCCACATCAATACTTTCGTATGGTAGCTTAAATTCATCCATTTTGGTGGCAGTACGTGACTTTCTCTCACTCACAGCTAACAATGGGATTATGGCGTGCGTAGCAACGCATGCAGCCGGTGTTCTGTGGAATTGTGTGTCTCATTACATAAATTAACAGTTCCGCATCCCGACAATATTGCACATGCGTGCGCAAGCGCAGTTGCGCGGAGGGCTGGCCTGTTGACAGGAATAACATCTTGTCAGAATACCGGTCCGGGAGCGAAGTCATCAATCAAATGTGAAAATCCATCAAATGTGAAATGGTAATTCTGCGTCAGAATCTACATCAGTACTTTTGTATGGTAGCTTAAATTCACCCATTTTGGCAGCGGTACGCGACTTTCTCTCACTCTCAGCTAACAGCGGCATTATGACGTGCATAGCAACGTGCGCAGCCGGTGTTCTGTCGAATTGTGTGTCTCATCACATAAATCGACAGGACCGTGTCCCGACAATATTGTGCATGTGTGAGCAAGTGCAGTTGCGCGGAGGGCTGGCCTGTCAACAGGAATAACATCTTGTCAGAACACTGGTCCGGGAGCGGAGTAATAGATCCAAATGTGAAACGGTCGATTATTTTGCCACTGTTACCCCGATATTATAAGGTCTGAAATCTCATATAATTAACCAATCAGATTTGTGGAAATAAATATCCATTAAGTAGGAAATTACTACTTATTTTGGCACATCTGCAGTGCTTGGATCAGCAGAGTAGTGCTGATGCTGTGAGAATCACAGCTCCATTTTATTTCTGTTGTGCTACACACAAGACAAAAAAACTGCTTTTTTATGTATCGAAGTATAAAGTCATTTTCACATAAAGACATAATGCTCACGAAAATGTGGTGAACTGTGATTCTGTTGTGTAAACCAGCAGTTTTATGCTGCAGGCTTGTTTAAGCATTAACAATCATGTATTAAACACATCCATGGATTTGTTAAAAGAAAAATTATCTTTGAGTCACAAAGTTTTTCCATTCAGATTTTAACTTTGATGGAACACATTTGAGAATTAAAATAGCCCAGGTTAAACTGTTTCAATTAGAGATTAGATTAGATAGAACTGTATTAATCCGTTGGAAAGACTCCCTCTGGGAAATTGAGGTTCCAGCAGCATTTGGTTTATGAACTAATTAATTATGCATTAATTATGAACTTAAATGAGTTCATAATTAAAGGGGTCATGCAGTGTAAAAGTACTTTTTATGTACCTTTTACATTTTCATGTGTTTGAGGTTAAATCCCCAAAGTCCCACAATTCTGTGTTTCCACAGGCATTCTCTTGCTATTAACGTTATTTAGGCCTCACAGCTTGTTAGAAACCTCTGTGACATATGTAACAGAACTACTCCCCCTCCCCTCAATGCAATAATTTTACTTAAAGTAGTGAGATAATATAAAGAAATTAAGGTTTTTGCAAAATAACTGCTGTTGCGAATGCATATTATCCTCCTGTGTCTGCCAACTGGCAGTAATACATTCCATGTGTGTGTGTGTGTGTGTGTGTGTGTGTGTGTGTGTGCACGTGTGTACATGTGCATGCGTGCGTGTGTGTTTTATTGCCATACGGGGACAAGACATAGTGGTCCTCCTAAATTACAGTGACAGTTACCTTGAAATTGAGCCAAGGTCGCTGTAATTGACTGGTGTTGGAGGATCACCCAAGTACACCCTTATGCTAAATATGAATGAAATTGGTCACCTGCTTCTTGAAATATTGCATTAACAAGGGTGACGATGACAATATCTTGAATAACTTACTGTGACCTTGAAACTGACCCCAAGGTCACCATAATCAACTGGTTTCAGGGGATCACCCATGTACACTGTTATGCTAATTATGACTGAAACTGGTCAACTGGTTCTTGAGATGTCATGCCCACAAGGATGGCAATGATAATATCTTAAATATCTTGATGTGACCTTCAAATTAACCACAAGGTCACTGTAATCAACTGGTGTTGGGGATCACCCATGTACCCCAAATATGAATAAAACTGGTCAAGTGGTTCTTGACATATCACGCTAAAAAGGGTGGCAATCACAATATTTTGAAGATTTCACTGTGACCTTGAAATTGACCCCCAAGGTTGCTGTAATTGACTGATGTCGGGGAATCACCCAAGTACACCCTAGTGCTAAATATGAGTGAAATTGGTCAACTGGTTCTTGAGATATCACGCTAAAAAGTGAAAATGGATGGACAGACAGGCATGCTGATCACCGCATCATACCGAGGGATAAAAAGTATTATCATATACCTATAAATGATACACCAATATGATTGGATAAAACACTAAAGAATAAATAGCAATACACCCTTTTTACGGACGGGTAATATTTTTCATACCACCCGAGTAATCAGCTAATCCAGACAGCGGAGCGGTGCCACGACGAAGAGGCATGGTCAGAGGAACTGTGAAATACTGGTGAGTCACTATTAATAATTTCTTACGTGTCCAACCTTGTAGGTTGATCATTAAAATTAAATTAAAAATTAAATTTAAATTTTTAGTTCTAAAAGCCATCATAATTATTTATAGGAAAACGTTCTTTTTTTTCTACTAAGGTCTGAACTTTGAGTGTTTACACAGGAGACAAAAGTGAGAAAATGTTAATGCCTGTTTGAGAAAAGTGCATAAAGTGTGTAGTGAAGGGTTTTACAGCCTTAAAACATCTGTAATAATTGTAAAAAATAACACTGACTACTTCGCAGATTTCGCCTATCGCAAGTTATTTTTAGAACGTAACTCCCGCGATAAACGAGGGACCACTGTATATGATAAAATCGTTATCAAGTTGTTCACCAATGAATATGGCTTTTTACACCCTTCAGAAAACCATACAACATTTATCATTTATAGGTATATGATAAAATCGTTATCAAGTTGTTTTACCAATGAATATGGCTTTTAACACCCTTTAGAAAACCATACAACTTCAGAAAACCATACACCCTGAGGCAGAAGGTGTATAAAGCCATGTTCATTGGTGAACAACTTGATAACTGATAATATCATCATTTAATACTGACACCATCCTTAAAGGGAAAAATGCCATATGAATTTTAGGTCATATCGCCCACCCCTAAAAAGTGTCACATTGTGATGTATCATAATATAATCACATTGTGGCCACTGTGTCATGATATATTTCATATTGTGAAGTCGTTGCTAATATCCAGACTTCATCAAAGGTGAGTAGACCCCTCAGATTATTAACCAAACAGCAAAAATGGTCGCAAAGATTGGTTTCAGTTTGTACAGGGGTCAAAAGTGAAAGTTGCTCCAATTTTGGTAAAAAAAAAAAATAAATAAAACAGTGATGCAAATTGTTGGTTGAAATAAAAGGATTAATACATGGAATAGTTTTGACTGTGCTGAATGTTTGGTCTCCAAAGTAAAGGTGAGACAAGTTTGACGTCCATTGGATTCTATGACGTATGACATATGTTACACCATAACATGATAACTAAGCATGACAGATGGTGCAAACTATAACTTTTTAAAATGCTATTAACTCAACCAATAATTTGCATAATTTTTTACCAAAATTTTAACATTTGACCCCTGTACAAACTGAAACTGACCTTTGTCCATGGATTTCAGTCATAAATAGTCCAAAGTATACCTTTTTGGAATCGTTATTATCAGACAAATAATGTGGTATAGTTTTCAACATGATTGGAGCATTTTTTAAATTCTGACCTCTGTCTAATTCTTTATTGACCCCTGTAGCTCATTAGAGGTCAGCTCCAGGATGGAAATAAACATTAGTTAATTTAGAAGTGTGCCAAATTCCATGCTTTTGTCACAAAATCAACAATTGTTGTGAAACTTTTAGTGAAATTTGCGTGTAATTTAATTTACATTAGCGACGTTAGCAGGTATCATAGTTTAGCTGACGTTAGCTCCCCTCCACACTAACCACTGTGAGGCAAAAATCCAACCATAATTTTTTATATCCCACCCAAGCCAGCCATCAAGATGACCACTGCCATGGATGAGAAGCTGGATGTCTAGTAACTTCCTACTTTTAAACTCTGATAAGACTGAAATGATGGTTCTTGGTCCAGCGAGACATCGGCATCAGTTTGAGCAGCTGGTGCTCGGCCTGGGTTTGTGTGTCATACATCATACAGACAAAGTGAGGAACCTTGGGGTAATTTTTGATCCCATGTTGTCCTTTGACCTCCACATCAGGGATGTTACTCAGACTGCTTTTTTCCATTTGCGAAATATAGCGAGGATCCGCCCCATCCTGTCTATGGCTGATGCTGAGACCCTGATTCATGCTTTTGTTTCTCCTAGATTATTGTAATGTTCTATTTTCAGGGTTACCGCAGTCCAGCATTAGGGGTCTTCAGCTGGTTCAGAACGCTGCTGCCAGACTTTTGTCATGTAGCAGAAGGTCTGAATATATCACACCCATTTTGGCATCTTTACACTGGCTCCCTGTCTCTGTGACAGCAGATTTTAAGGTTTTGTTATTGACTTATGAAGTTGTTCATGGACTAGCGCCATCTTATCTGGCTGATCTGGTGGAACCTTACGTGCCGGCCCGGGCTTTGCAGTCACAGGATGCGGGACTTCTCTGTGTTCCCAGGATGAAGAAGAAGTCAGTGGGTCAAAGAGCTTTTTCTCATCGTGCACCCACTCTGTGGAATGGTCTTCCTGTGACCGTGATGTAGTCGGAGTCCGTGGACATTTTTAAGTCAAGACTTAAAACCTATTTTTATTCTCTTTCTTATGAATAGTTTTTATTTTTTTTTTATCTGTTTTATTCTTTTACTTCTGTTTTTAATTATGTATTTGAATTTTTTATTCATTTTAATTATTTATTTAATTTTTATATTGAATTGTTCTGTGTGAGGCGCCTTGAGACAGCTTTTGTTGTGATTTGGCGCATTATAAGATGATTGAATTGAAACTGATTAAATTGAATTGAAATTGCTATGTCCATAAAAATATGTTTGATAAACAGTAAATACTGAACCAATGCTAGCCTGTTAGCCTATCAGTTTTGTTTGGTAACTTCGACATTGGGGTGTGACGGGGAGGCACATGTTTTTCCCACCCAGGTCATGCCGGGTTTTGCCTGTGCCCCGCCTCTTTACCCATTTATGGGTTGGCTGTTAAGCTATTTGTAACTACAGTGACATTTGAAGAACAAATGTCAATTTTCTGTTATATGCACATTAAAACATATTTTAACTATATGGAGCCCAGTGAGCAAAGCTATCACACCAAATTTGGTATAAATGGGATAGAAAACAATCCAACAACATACTCATGTGCCCAAAAGGGTGTAGGCAGAAGCAAACGCATATAAACACCCACCTCTTTAACCAAAAAAGTAAAAATGCATACATATGTATATAAATGTATATCACATGTATATCTACATATACCCATGATAACTAATACAAAAGATTAATTAATAACTAAAGTTTCAAAACATGCACGTTCATTCATTCAAATTTTTATAAGCATCACAGACACACATATACAATATTTTGTCTTTATACATAGATTTGAGGTGCCCTCTCCTGTTAGTGGTGCCTTAGGCAACTGTCTGGGTTGCCTATGCCTAAAAACGCCCCTGCTTTAAACCAAGACGTAAACCTAATAAACTGTTTGGGCCCTTGGATCCAACATGAACCGGATCATATCTGAACCAGGAACGAAACGAGTGTCCACTTTGATCACACGTGATGAGCAGGAACAAAGATCTCACCTGGGGTGAATGTCCACGAGCAGCACCAAAGTTTGCATGGTGATGACGTCGATCCTTTTACAGTGAAAGCGCGCCACTTTGAGCACTTTGAGGTAAGTGACGCACAGCACGACAAAAGACAGGAGGAAGGTGAACGAGTGAAAGAAGACTGTGAAGACCACAAACTGAGTCCGACTGCTCGCCTTCGGGTTGGACAGGGTGCAGGACGCGTAAAGCCGGTGGTATCCCACCCACGACAGGCACGTGGCCACCGTGGAGAAGGACACGGAGTGCGCCCACATGTACAGCAACACCAACGCCGCGTCTTTGTGGCGCATTTTGGAGTGGTACCTCAGTGGGAAAACCACGGCGATCCACCTGTCGATGCTCAGCGCTGCCATGCTCAGCATGGAGTTGGTGGACAGGAAAGTCTCCAGGAAGCCCACGATCTGGCAGAAGCCGTCTCCTCCTGGCTGAGACTTGCTGACGAGTCCCGCCAAAGTGAGCGGCATGTTGGCCACCGTCAGCAACAGGTTGCAGAAGGTCAGGTTGAGGTTGAACAGCCCGGGGACCTGCCTGCGGATCTCCGGATTGTACAGGAAGCAGATCAGCACGAGCACGTTGGACAGCAGCGACACGACGATGATGACAACCACCAGCACGCACAGGATCACCTCCGCACAGTCCATCCTGTGGCCCCGCGACTCACTTACTCCCACTTTTGGTGCGCATATCCACTTCTGCACTTGGGCGCTGTGTTGTCAGCCACAGCCGCGTGCGCGCAACTCTCCAAGTGGTGGAGATCCCGTCAGCTACATGTCTGCGCCTGAAGGATGTTTTAGGTCGATTCCCCGCCAGAGAGGAGAGATCCGGATCGTGCAGCGCTGCTCAGTGCGCCCTGATGCGCACTCACCGCTCCGTGCGCGCTGTGTGGTCTCTCTCCTCCGCGTCGTCCAGGCTCCTCACATCGGGGGGGGGGGGGGGGGGGGGGGGGGGGGTGCACTGATGATATATATATGTGTATATATATGAAGCTGTCTTCAGAAGTGTTCAGAATAACAGTAGTGCTATGTGACTAAAAAGATTCATCCAGGTTTTGAGTATATTTCTTATTGTTACATGGGAAACAAGGTACCAGTAGATTCAGTAGATTCTCACAAATCCAACAAGACCAACCATTCATGATATGCACACTCTTAAGGCTATGAAATTGGGCTATTAGTAAAAAAAAAAGTAGAAAAAGGGGTGTTCACAATAATAATAGCATCTGCTGCTGCTGCTGCTGCTGTTATTATGTTCAAACTGCTTTTTTAGCAATCCTGTGAATCACTAAACTAGTATTTAGTTGTATAACCACAGTTTTTCATGATTTCTTCACATCTGCGAGGCATTAATTTTGTTGGTTTGGAACCAAGATTTTGCTGGTTTACTAGTGTGCTTGGGGTCATTGTCTTGTTGAAACACCCATTTCAAGGGCATGTCCTCTTCAGCATAAGGCAACATGACCTCTTCAAGTATTTTGACATGTCCAAACTGATCCATGATACCTGGTATGCGATATATAGGCCCAACACCATAGTAGGAGAAACATGCCCATATCATGATGCTTGCACCACCATGCTTCACTGTTTTCACTGTGAACTGTGGCTTGAATTCAGAGTTTGGGGGTCGTCTCACAAACTGTCTGCGGCCCTTGGACCCAAAAAGAACAATTTTACTCTCATCAGTCCACAAAATATTCCTCCATTTCTCTTTAGGCCAGTTGATGTGTTCTTTGGCAAATTGTAACCTCTTCTGCACATGTCTTTTATTTAACAGAGGGACTTTGCGGGGGATTCTTGCAAATAAATTAGCTTCACACAGGCGTCTTCTAACTGTCACAGCACTTACAGGTAACTCCAGACTGTCTTTGATCATCCTGGAGCTGATCAATGGGTGAGCCTATTCTGGTTATTCTTCTTTAAATCAAGTTTGGGTTTATTTTTGTAAATATGTTAAAGTTATGTGCATAATAATATGTATGCCTATTTTGAACACTTTAAAAAAACAGTTACGTGTGTATCTCAGCAGTGACCTTCATGTCTTTAGGTCTTTGGCCTTTCAGATTGAGAGACACAGTGGAAAAGCTTATAAATCATATAAAAATTTGAGCAACATTGGTTCTTTTGTATTTGTTGAATTGTTGTATTTGATGGTCAGCCCCAGAATTGCCCTTTTGGCAAAGGTCAAGGTAAAAAGCGAATTGTGCATTACTAGTGTGCATGCACAAACTCTGAGCATCACTCTTGTTTGGCTACCAAAGCCAGGTAGCGTGATTATGTGTGTTACGGGCAAAGCATAGCTTTAACTCACTTAAGCCTTATGTTTGGGTGATGTGTAAACATGTCAGGTGCACACTGCGCTTTTGTTGACTGTGCAAACAGATGCCAACTCTGTTTGTTTTGCACAACTTTCCCACGGAGAAAAAAAAAATTCCAGAAGGTCACAAGAGATGGATTAAAATAGTAAGTTTAGAATAGTAAGTCGTTTATAGTTATCACAGTCAGTTTAATAACGTGACCGGAACATTACTATGGTAAACAAAGACAAGTTGTAGCTTCCTTGTATTCCTTGTGGAGCTGTTTAAGAGGTGCTCTCTCGTCATTTTCCATTAAATATTCAACACTTTTAGTATACCAACCCAGTCTCACGGCAGGTCGTAGCAGCACTACAAAAAATACGTTAATCTATGGCACAAAAATTGGGGCACTTTTCATAACGGGGGCACAAATTCTTTTCGTGACATGGGCACTAAATGAAGGGTGACACAGGGGTCTGGGGGGTTATGGTTAGGGTTAGGGGAGAGTAGACACATTACGTTATGGTTAGAGTTAGGAGAAGGGGAAAATTATAGATCACAAAATTAAAAAAAAACAGCGTCACGAAAATTGGGCACTTTCGTGACAGGAGCACAAAAAAAAAACGTGAGACTGGGTTGCAGTATACATGTGGGGGTCACATTTTTACACCAGTATTTTTGCAAATCCATATGTCACTTGCAGTGAGTCGGTGTAACAATTCCGTCAAATCTGCGCTGTATGCTAGCACAGTAAGTTACCTCGGCACTTACAAAAATGGTTCAGTTCATCGACTTTCCACCATTTTAAAGTCATCTAAACTGCCATCTTTATCATGTTTACACAGGTTCTGTCAGTAGGCAGCATTTTATCCAATCCCACAATACACTGCACAGCCCAAGATGCGCAATTTGCTTATTTGGGTGAAATGTCCAAAATTTGGATTATTCACTCCAGTGTCCACCAAACCTGCAATACATTTCACAAATCATGGGGTCAGGGTCTTTGGGGTAAAAGGTTAAAATTTAAGTTGTGGACCAGAATGGAAATAAGTGTTTACACTTTCTATTATCCAAGCATTGTAATATGAACTGTACAGTGTATTTTTGTATTTTGTGCATTATTTTACACAATTAAGTTTTTTACACCAATATGCACCAAAAGTGGCACACATATTGAAGTGGTTTCTGGAATTGCCCTGGCAACATCAAATTTGCCAAATGTCAATCACTGGGGCCAAGGTCATGTCTGCCTGTCTGTTTGCTGACTGACTCCTCCCAGGTCCTTGTGCTGATTTGTACAAAACTTGGCTTTCCGTGAAGGTTGACTTCAAAATTGACATGGAAGAATTCATTATGGCAAATGTCAAAGTCAAAGAATTCAATAGGCCACATGTGGCACACAATTATCATGGGCATAAGAAAGTCTGACACACACACACACTGCAATTTTATATCTTCCATGTGCCCTTTAGGGCCAGTGGTTTGTAACGTATCTTTGGCCATAGCTGGACATGCCTGTTTTCACCACTTTGTGTTGAAGAATGGAATAGTGTGGATTTGATTGCTAATGCCTGAATAGTCTAGACACATCCCCTGATTTTTATTTGGGTGAACAAATATGTGAATAAATAAATATGAAAATAAGTGAATGTGGAAATATTCAAATAAGGAAATGAAAAACAAAATCAGTCAATTTTCAGAAAATAAAATCTCAAATTAGCCCTGTGATAGACTGGCCTGTCTGTGACTGCTGGAATGGGCTCCAGCCCCCCCCCCCCCCCCCCCCCGTGATCCCTGATTGGAGAAAGAAGTTACAGAAAATGAATGAATGAATCTGAAATCAATATAAACAGAAAATATAATTTCAGAATAGTTCATTTTATCCATCTATTTTTAACATTTTTGTGCATATTAATTTTTTTAAAACAAATTTGCACATAATTGAGGTTTTATTTCCAGCATTTCTTTGTTTTTTGGATACATTTATTATTACTACTATACAACAATTATTCTTTCATACTGTATAGTAATGCAGGTTTGGAATAATCCTTGTGTGAGTGTCTCCAAATGATTAATGTTCAGAGTCTATTGGTTAAACATCAAGGATATCACTGCCGTCAGTCGGGTTAGAGAGGTGAGCCAAAGCTAATATTTGTACAGTACACGGAGAAACAAGCAGGATGGAGAACTGAAACTTCCCTAATCAAAAACCTGGATCAGTCCACAAGTCACAGAAAGAAGATCGAAGACAATTAACCCCTTCTAAGCCTGTATATATCCCATCGATGGGAAATTTCACTTATTATTTGTGAGATACTGACAAGCCAAAATGAGGAGGGTGGTAGGGGGTTAAATAAAAACATTATTATGATCTTACCTTTACTTATAAATGAAGTCCATGTGCCGCTCCTTCTGAACAAAAGCATCAATGACTTGTTTGCAGAAGTCTTCCTTATCTTCCTTCAGTTTTAAAAGTCTCTCTGTCTCAGTGGAGATCACTGCCAGGGAAGAAAGTCATCCTTCATCAGTCCTGTTCCGACTGTATGTTTTGAGCCTTTTCTGGCTTTGAATGTGAGTGGTCGTCAGCTCATGTTTGATGAGACTTCTTTGCAAATTCTTCAGATCACAATACAACCCCTGGCAAAAATTATGGAATCACCGGCCTCAGACGATGTTCATTCAGTTGTTTAATTTTGTAGAAAAAAAGCAGATCACAGACATGACACAAAACTAAAGTCATTTCAAATGGCAACTTTCTGGCTTTAAGAAACACTATAAGAAATCAGGAAAAAAAAATTGTGGCAGTCAGTAACGGTTACTTTTTTAGACCAAGCAGAGGGAAAAAAATATGGACTCACTCAATTCTGAGGAAAAAATTATGGAATCATGAAAAACAAAAGAACGCTCCAACACATCACTAGTATTTTGTTGCACCACCTCTGGCTTTTATAACAGCTTGCAGTCTCTGAGGCATGGACTTAATGAGTGACAAACAGTACTCTTCATCAATCTGGCTCCAACTTTCTCTGATTGCTGTTGCCAGATCAGCTTTGCAGGTTGGAGCCTTGTCATGGACCATTTTCTTCAACTTCCACCAAAGATTTTCAAATGGATTAAGATCCGGACTATTTGCAGGCCATGATGTTGACCCTATGTGTCTTTTTGCAAGGAATGTTTTCACAGTTTTTACTCTATGGCAAGATGCATTATCATCTTGAAAAAGGATTTCATCATCCCCAAACATCCTTTCAATTGATGGGATAAGAAAAGTGTCCAAAATATCAACGTAAACTTGTGCATTTATTGATGATGTAATGACAGCCATCTCCCCAGTGCCTTTACCTGACATGCAGCCCCATATCATCAATGACTGTGGAAATTTACATGTTCTCTTCAGACAGTCATCTTTATAAATTTCATTGGAACAGCACCAAACAAAAGTTCCAGCATCATCACCTTGCCCAATGCAGATTCGAGATTCATTACTGAATATGACTTTCATCCAGTCATCCACAGTCCACGATTGCTTTTCCTTAGCCCATTGTAACCTTGTTTTTTCTGTTTAGGTGTTAATGATGGCTTTCGTTTAGCTTTTCTAAATCCCATTTCCTTTAGGCGGTTTCTTACAGTTCGGTCACAGACGTTGACTCCAGTTTCCTCCCATTCGTTCCTCATTTGTTTTGTTGTGCATTTTCGATTTTTGAGACATATTGCCTTAAGTTTTCTGTCTTGACGCTTTGATGTCTTCCTTGGTCTACCAGTATGTTTGCCTTTAACAACCTTCCCATGTTGTTTGTATTTGGTCCAGAGTGTAGACACAGCTGACTGTGAACAACCAACATCTTTTGCAACATTGCATGATGATTTACCCTCTTTTAAGAGTTTGATCATCCTCTCCTTTGTTTCAATTGATATCTCTAGTGTTGGAGCCATGATTCATGTCAGTCCACTTGGTGCAACAGCTCTCCAAGGTGTGATCACTCCTTTTTAGATGCAGACTAACGAGCAGATCTGATTTGATGCAGGTGTTAGTTTTGGGGATGAAAATTTACAGGGTGATTCCATAATTTATTCCTCAGAATTGAGTGAGTCCATATTTTTTTCCCTCTGCTTGGTCTAAAAAAGTAACTGTTACTGACTGCCACAATTTTTTTTTTCCTGATTTCTTATAGTGTTTCTTAAAGCCAGAAAGCTGCCATTTGAAATGACTTTAGTTTTGTGTCATGTCTGTGATCTGCCTTTTTTCTACAAAATTAAACAACTGAATGAATATCCTCCGAGGCCGGTGATTCCATAATTATTGCCAGGGGTTGTATATCCCATCTGAGTCCAGACATTGTCACAAGTTGAGAAAATAAGGCAGGAAAAGTAGAAAAGGCAGTTTATTACTGGACATCCACACAGTCAGCCTTTTTGTGTGTACCACAATGTTTGAAAAGAGTGGGTCTTCTGTTGTCTGAAGCAAACCTTTTAGTTCCGGTGTTGGTTGTCCTTTAATTATTACCTCCTGCTTCGATTGAAAGTCCAGTTTAAAAATTGTTTCAGTTTGGATATGTAACCCTCCATTCTGAAACTAATGGTCAAGCTTGCTGTCACTTATTCTGCAGCTGACGAGTTGCTGCAAGAAGAATCTCTGGGATCACTGGTGCCCCCTACCATGAGGCAGGAGAACTGCGTGCCTCACTTCGTGCCTTTTTGCAGCCGTTTTATGATTGCTCAGCACACGAAACATGTTACACACACATACAGCTGCTGACAAAAAAAAAAAAACACTTTACATCATGTACATCAGCAAAACTATGGAATTTAAGTTCATACAGCCAAAGTGTTTGACCATTAAAATGAGGTCAAACACCTCATTAAAATATCTAGCTAGCTAGCTAGCTAGCTAGCTAGATAGCTAGATAGATAGATAGATAGATAGATAGATAGATAGATAGATAGATAGATAGATAGATAGATAGATAGATAGATAGATAGATAGATAGATAGATAGATAGATTGATTGATTGATTGATTGATTAAATTTCTAAAGAATGTGTGAAATTTTGACTTACTGGGTGCAATGTTGAGAAATGTTGGTTTCTCAAAAATGCAAAACATGAAGAACCATGCCCTACTATTTCTGGGTCAAGCTCAAAACCTCTCAATCCCCCCTCATATATAACTACAATATCAACACAGAAGGACACCAAACACAGTAAAGATGATCATAAGTGATACTATAAATGTAAAAGTACACACAGAAATACTGGCACAAAGAAATATTAATAACATAATAAAACTCCAACCGCAACAAAACACCAGGGTCAATAAAGGAACAAAAAATAACACCTTCAACTGCTTACTCCAGTTAAGGGTCATGAAGGTCTGGAGTCTATGTCATAGGGCATGAGGCGGGGTACACCCTGGACAGGAATCCCAGTCTGACGTGGGGCCACATATAGACAAACAAATACACGCACACCTGCACACACAACTTCGGACAATTTAAAGTTTTCAATCCACCTAACCTGTATGTCTTTGGATGTGGGAGGAAGCCGGAGCACCCGGAGGGAACCCACGCAAACATGGGGAGAACACGCAAACTCTACACAGAAAGGCCATAGGTGGGAATTGATCCCATGACCTTCTTGCTGTGAGGCAACAGTGCTAACCACTAAGCCACCGTGCTGCCCACAAAACTTAACATATAGAATAACAGTCTCACAGTAGCTTGTGGCGGCATAATGAAAACGGCACTAATCTATGGGTTTGTGACGGGACATGAAAATGGTGCGCTTTTCATGATGGGGGCACAAATTAATTTTGTGACGGGGCACAAAATGTGGGGTGATGGGGAGTCTGGGGAGGTTTTGGTTAAGGTTAGGGGAGGGTAGACACTTACACTGTGGTTAGGGTTAGAGTTAGGAGAAGGGGAGGATTATAAATAGCAAAATAAAAAACCTGTGTCATGAAAATGGGGCACAATTCGTGACGGGGGCACGGAAAAAAAACGTGAGACTGGGCTGAGAATAAATAAAAATGAGACATAAAAGAACAAGAGGCAAAACACCAGGATCATTATAGTGTCGATCAGCTAATCATTTGTCATGATGTGGTATAAATGATGTCATAAAGATGTCACTAAAACATCACAAAATGATGTCATCTATTGTAATGTGTGTATACGACATCGTCCCTCTGATATATCTCATTGAAAATCAATTTAACACTAAATTATACATGTGGAATGCAGATAAATGCTTTTCATGAACACGGGATGCAAACTGTACATATTAATTAGAAATTTTGTGATGACTCTAATTATTTTATCCCCTCCCCCCTCCCAAAAACCTTAGACATTATGATGGTATCAACTGGATGATCAGAGACAAATGAGCACTACACATGTGGTCAGGTTTGGTCTCACTGCTCTGATCATTTTAATTAACTCTGCTCCATCAAACTGATAAAGGAGGAATATCTTCCGTTTCCCCCGAAGCCGGCATACGCCCACACAGCCTGCCCCCGTGGATGTCAGTGTGGAGAGCATCTCTGAAGTGTGGAGCTCATCGGAGTGTGCGGCGGCGGCACGTGAGCCACTGAAGGAAGCAAAGGAGGCTGAAAAGAAAAGAGGGGGGAGAGGGAATGTGTGGGAGGAAAAAATAATTGATACTGCAACGCACATCAGCGCATTCAAGACGGTGACACAGAGATGACAGTGCAGCTGTGAAACAAGCCAAAGTGTTCTCTTTTGTCCCCCAAAAGTGAACTAAAAAGAGAAGAATGCATGGTATTCTGTGGTAGAAACACTCATTTAAAATGTTGTAAGGATGGGTGGAAATATGGAGCCGTGTTGATGTTAGCTCTCCTCAGTGATACTTAAAGAATTAGCTATATCACATTGTATAGCAAACATTACTAGTTTATTAAAGTGTGCGCAGGAGTGCGATGTAAACTGTTCCAAAAAACAAATCAGTCAATTGCAACAAAGGAAAGTCCATCCATCCACGTTCTATACCCGCTTACTCCAACTAAGAGTGACGGGGGGCTGGAGCCTAGCTCAGCAGTCATAGGGCATGAGGCGGCGTATACATCGACCGCTACTGCTTATTGGTGCTGACGAGCCATGAGGCCGCCATCTTAGATCGGTCATCCGACCCGCTTCACTCAGTACTGTTTGACAAACACAGTGCATTTAATCCATCGTAACTCTGAATACTAAACTGATTTTCACGCGGGGGGGGTTCTGCAAATGTCATACATGTAGCAATGATACAGGACAAATGGTTCGGCGTATCTATCTATCTATCTGCTTCTCTATCATATATTAGTGGATATATCTACAGTATCTATCTATAAATAAGATTAGATAGATAGATAGATAGATAGATAGATAGATAGATAGATAGATAGATAGATAGATAGATAGATAGATAGATAGATAGATAGATAGATAGATAGATAGATAGATAGATAGATAGATAGATAGATAGATAGATAGATAGATAGATAGATAGATAGATAGATAGATAGATAGATAGATAGATAGATAGATAGATAGATAGATAGATCGATCGATCGATCGATCCACTAATATATGATAGAGAAGCAGATAGTGGCAGTAAAGTCAACTGTTTTAGTCATTTGAAGAGACAATATATGATTAGACTAATAGATAGATAGATAGATAGATAGATAGATAGATAGATAGATAGATAGATAGATAGATAGATAGATAGATAGATAGATAGATAGATAGATAGATAGATAGATAGATAGATAGATAGATAGATAGATAGATAGATAGATAGATAGATAGATAGATAGATAGATAGATAGATAGATAGATAGATAGATAGATAGATAGAATTACAATATATATAAATCATATATGGAGTATCAATATAATTCATTCATATATAAAAAGTTATATATCAGAAAACAATATATACAGATGATGATATACAAATGATATATACAAATCACATAGCTGATCAATATACTTCATATCAGGTCAGAGAGAGAAAGAGTTCCAAGGCTGTACAAAGCAGAGAGAGAACAAAATGTAAATGTAAATTGTCAAATTAACACAAGATCATGACATCCCCACCCCAAATCATATTTGCACATGTACAAACTTGCTTGTGAAAGGTTTCCAGCTAAAAGCCCTGAAAGAGGACTGTATACAGAGCCCTCTGCAGCTCTCTGCACCTTATTACAATACTACTAATAATAATGCTTTATATTTACGTATATAGCGCTTTACACAGTGATAAAGACACTTTACAGAACAGAGAAAATAACAAAGAACAAAGCAACTTTTATATAGAAAGATAAAATTAAAAATAAGCAAGAATATAAAATCAAACCTTCACTATGCCTTTTGATGGAATCACAACTATGACCAAGATGGCGGCCACATTTCTTGCGCCTCAGCAACCAATGCGGTGTCTACACTTTATAATGTCTTTGTTTTGCAGGGTCACATATTCGGTACTTTAACATTTACCATAATCCCCCTGCGCATCCCAGAATGCACCGCAGCACCAGTAGAGTTCCGGCATCTCACAGTGCATGTAAACAAGTTCCCGCTGACTGCTAACTTTTAGTATTGACTTGGTCGCACCCACATCAGATTATACTGTCGGCTACTGATAAGCAGTGGTGGGCACAGCTAACCAAAAAATTAGCTTCGATAAGCGCTAATCCTCTATCTGAAAAGTTCAATTTTATAACGCTAAACTGATAAACCACTACAAAATTTAGCAGAAGCTACAGCTAACCACTAACTTTCAGTATTGTCTCCGGTACACTCTCAGCTACTGACAAGCCAGATTTGTGTTTAAGCACCACCAACGTTACTGATTAGAATCAAAAAAGATCACAAACTGAACACAACCAATGAGTCAGCGCTTCTCTCTTTGTGCATTCTGCCCACTGCTGTAAGGAAGAGATTTACATTCACAGCATACAGTGGTCCAGACGTGAGGCAGAAGTCCTGAAAAGGAAAGCAGGTTTGACTTTTGGTTTTGATTTATAAACCAAATTAATCCGGATACTTTAACTACATTAATGTCAACTCTGTCATTTTTACAAAGTGAAAATATAACACATATCTTTTAATTTTAAAATAATGCACTAATTATGAAGTTTTGAACATTAACACACACAGATGCCAAAAGGCATTATGGGAAAACTGA
The DNA here is from genome assembly GCF_902500255.1 of Thalassophryne amazonica. Taxonomy (NCBI): domain Eukaryota; kingdom Metazoa; phylum Chordata; class Actinopteri; order Batrachoidiformes; family Batrachoididae; genus Thalassophryne; species Thalassophryne amazonica. The sequence continues at coordinate 28,095,336 of NC_047120.1, read as the reverse complement.
GCCTCTGCTCATCAATGATTGGTTGATTCATTATATGTAAAAACCAACACACAAGTTACTGTAATGTGTGTGTTGGTTTTTACAAATAAATGTATTTGTAAAATATGTCATTTTTTTCATTTGTAAAAAAAAGCATTCGCAAAACTGAAAATTCTGTTTGTTAAGTTGTATTCAGCTTAACAACCGTGTGGTATTTGGGTGGATGCTATTCCCACTGCCATCCAGTAGATGGCAGTGTTCTATGCATTTTGATGCATCTACTACTATCACATCTACATCTGACATCTACTACCATTACATCTACTAACTGACTAAGTAATCCGCTAACCACTAATTAGTAGTTAGCAGATTAGCGGAACTGTGCCAACCACTGCTGATAAGCCAGTTTCAAGTTTAAGTGCCACAGGGGCTGCTGGGCAGGATCACAGACAGAAAACAAACACATGAAAAATAAATAAATAAAACCCCAAACACTGTCATTATCTTTATCAAAAACAGTAAATCACACTATTAGAAGTCACATTTTATCTCTCTATTATATATTCATAAATCATTAACAGAGCTACAGCTCACCCATATTGCATTCACAAATCAAAACAAATGCATGAAAAATAAATAAATAAAAATACTGACTTTTGAGCTGCTTACATACCATTTTTGTCCACAGTGTAACTTCTTTCGGCTCTGTGTTGCAACAATAGCAGCCTTTGTGTGCTTTGACCTGTGAACCGGAAGTGTTAGCTCGCTCTCTGTGTTCATAAACAGGAACTAACATGTATGATTTTAGGTAGCCCTGGTACCACAGTCTCTTATACGAGGTCTGTTAGAAAACTATCCGACCTTTTTATTTTTTTCAAACACTATAGATATGAATCATGTGCACTTGCATCAACCAAGCTTGAACCTTCGTGCGCATACGTGAGTTTTTTCACGCCTGTCGGTTGCATCATTCGCCTGTGGGCGCGCTTTGAGTGAGCACTGGTCCACCCCCCTCGTCGGATTTTCATTGTCAGGGAAATGGCTGAGCGATTGGAGCAGCGCTGAATCAAATTTTTCCAGAAACTGTGAGAGACAGCCAGGTAGAAACCATTCGGAAGATTCAGACGGCTTTCGGTGAGGATACTCTGGGCGTCACGCAGATTAATTAGCATTACAACCGGATTAAAGACGGCCCACAGCGGCGGAGGGCGCGCTGTGCTCCGAGCGGCCATCGACAGGCTGGAACGACCAGATCATTTCCAAAGTGAACGCTGTGTTGATCCGGGACGTCGTCTGACTACCAGAGAAATTGCAGAAGAGTTGGTCATCAGCACTTTTGCGGCACATTCCACTGTTACAAGAGATTTTGTAATGAAAGACGTGCGGAGGAATTCGCGCGTCAGGACTGAGCCGCAATGGCACACAACAAAAAGCACGTCCGTGTTGGAAACCATTCGGAAGATTCAGACGGCTTTCGGTGGCCTTTCAGTTGAGTGAGTATCCGAGAAACTGTGTAACAGCTGGGCATGTCACAACATGTCCTGTGAGACTTCCAACACGGACGTGTTTTTGTTGTGCGCCATTGCGGCTCAGTCCTGACGCGCAAATTCCTCCGCACGTCTTTCATTACAAAATCTCCTGTAACAGTGGAATGTGCCGCAAAAGTGCTGATGTTCACCTCTTCTGCAATTTCTCTGGTAGTCAGACGATGTCCCGGATCAACACAGCGTTCACTTTGGAAATGATCTGGTCATTTCAGCCTGTCGATGGCCGCTCGGAGCGCGGCGCGCCCTCCGCCGCTGTGGGCCGTCTTTAATCCAGTTGTAATGCTCCTTAATCTGTGTGATGCCCAGAGTATCCTCACCGAAAGCCGTCTGAATCTTCCGAATGGTTTCTACCTGGCTGTCTCTCACAGTTTCTGGAAAAATTTGATTCAGCGCTGCTCCAATCGCTCAGCCATTTCCCTGACAATGAAAATCCGACAAGGGGGGTGGACCAGTGCTCACTCAAAGCCTGCCCACAGATGAATGACGCAACCAACAGGCGTAAAAAAACTCACGCATGCGCACGAAGGTTCAAGCTTGTCTGATGCAAGCGCACATGATTCAAATCCATATAGTTTTTTAAAAAAATAAAAAGGTCGGATAGTTTTCTAACAGACCTCGTACAAAGACTGGTAGCGTGTTTTTGAAAACATGGCTGTGATTGGTCCATCTGATACGTCGGCCGCTATTGGCTATCACGCCACACTCTGTGATTGGCTGTGGCGTAACCGCCAAAAATGTAAGTTGGTTCCACTCCTCCAGAGACTGTGATACCAGTGCTACGTTGTAAGCACAGACTGCAGCCAATCAGAGAGCGGCATGTCTCAGCCAACCAGCAAAATGTCAGAATCCTGACTAAAAGTCACGTGACTTAATAAGCCAATACCGACTCCTTTGCCTTGGCTGGAGGAGTGGAACCAACTTAGATTTTAGGGTTTACAAATGTTTGTGACTGTTAAATTTACTCACTTTACCAGCAAAAAAAAAAAAAAAGATAGCAGACTGAAAGTTAGTGGAACTAAATTTAGCGGAAGCTAACTGGTCCGCTGTCGGTTCTCAAAGTTAACTGAAAAGCTAATCCCGAAACGAAAATGTTAGCTTTGCTAATTAGTGGTTAGTGGATTAGCAGAACTGTGCACACCACTGCCTAGAACTAATGTTCATTATTTCCCAAGGCTATAGTGTCATCCTATGGTGGTTGGGTTGAAGTCCAAATGAATGTTACTCCAGAGCTCTATGGCTCAAAAGCAGGACTTCATTATCTCTGTGAAACAAAAGGTCATCAATTTGGGAGCCCTCTTTGTGCATCCAACCCATTTATCCCCAGGTGGGCCGGCTGTTCTCAGCTTAAAACTGCAGTGTGCTGTCACTTTGGCTCTGATAGAGATTAGCTTCAGTTGGGGGTTGGAACTGTAATGCATTATTTCTACATGCTGGAACATTTGCCATTTGGAGAAAATAGAGAGAGGGAGAGGTTGCATAGTACTTGTGCAACTTTCTTCAATCATTTCAGCTGCTTTACCTCGGACCCTCCAGGAAATCTTATACACAACTTTAAATATTCCTTCCACAATTAAATGTCCTCTCTGCTGAATGTCTCACTAAATCAGGGGAGGGCTGCAAAGTAAGTGTTTGTATAGTGACACAAGTTTTGTCGTTTTGCCTCTGTGCTCCTTTGTGGGACTTAGATGACCGCAATGAAGTGGAAATGGAACAATTACGATGTCTTTGTACTGTAGACTTTCACTGAGACCATAATTAAATGTACAAACTAAATATAAGGCTTACTGTTTCTACAAATCATCACTGTTAGTCAGTTTTCTTTATACAGGGAATGGATAAATGAACATTTCCAAGTCACTGAATATGTCTTGAACTTTATTTAGTTGTACATCATTTTTCATCGGTTGTTGAGAGGCTGGGAGTTGGAGTGTGACTTGCAGTGTGGGCGCAGAGGAAACATATTTTTTTGCATTTCAATTACTGTAGCTATGATGTAGAGTTCAGCCAGTACTTTAAAATCTAGACTTATGACACACTGTTCGTGGCTGCCTAAAATCATTGATGGTGAGAAATTTTATCTTGGTGTTTTAATTTAGTTTTTATGTATTTTTTGTTTAATCTGTTTTGTTATTACCCGTCTGTCCGTGCTCAGTAAAAGTCCAGTCCTATTACTGCCAGAGTTTTCAAATTCACACGGAACATTCTTGGGACACAGACCTTGCTCAAGTTCAAAGATGGCTAACCTTGACCTTATTGTAAGAGGTATTTTAAGAGGTTTAAAAGTCAGATGTTGTTACAATCTGTTCGGTTTGTTTTGAGTGGCTTCGCGTCGTGGTGTTTTAGACTCCGCGTCGTGCATTCAAACCGTATAATGCACGGCTTCTCATTGTTTAATCCTTACGTAAAGAACACATTGCTCATACGGCCGAGGGTATTTTAGCACTGCGTTATATTTTTGAGTTACTGTGTTTGAATCATTGGTATTGTTTTTTTATTCTGTGAAGCACACTGTTTACTTTCATGGTGTTAAACTGCTAAATACTTAAATAAATTATTATTATTATTATTAATGTTATTTTATTATTATAAAGCCCATTTCTTCCTCAAACTATATGTCAAACAACAAATAACATGAAAACCAGTGAGAGGCATTATGCAGTCTGTTAATTAAAAGAAAAAAAGATTCATCCTAGAGCCGTATCCGCTTTTACCTCAAAATCAAAATAACCTTTCACCTGCCTTGTGACCAAATTTATTAGAGGTCTGCCCATAACAGTTCATTTTATGTTGTTACAGATGGCTAGATTGAACCAACACTTCTAAATCTAAAAATGCTGTTTTTGAAACCAGATAAGTGATTTACAAGACATCTTAAAGAGATGCTAACATGCTAACTAGCAACACAGGAATGTTGCTGTTAACGAGGTTGGACTGAAACAAATCAATCAAACTTTAGTTAAGTCAAAGTGTGGAATAAAAGTTCACAGTGACAGTGTCAGGTTTCCCATCTTTTGTTATTGATTTAAACACAGAGTAAGAATAATTAACCACGAGCTGGCCAATTCCTCGGGATGCCCATCAAGCTCGTCCTCACTTGTAGCTATTCTGATCAGAACTTAAAGCTACAGTATGTATGATTCAGGAGCGTTTATTAGCAAAAATGGAATATAGCATTCATAGCCATCCACCCAGCTAACACATAACATTTTGGTTACATTATATTTTGGTTATATTTAGGTTATGGTTATCAGAAACATTTCTAGAATGTTTTCCTAACATTATTACTCTATTACTTACTTACTAATTTGACAAGTATATTAATTCTACTCTCACCATCCTTTTTACTCCAAATTTCTTTCAATGACTAGATTATGACTTTAGGTAACATTACCAGAATGTTCTGGGAATGTTTGACTGAAACATATCTTTAGGTGACTTTATGCAATGTTACCAGAATGTTCTTGGAATCAAAAAGAAACTTTCCCTAAAAATGTTCCCAGAACATTAGGCCTAATGTTCTCAAAACTTTTGTGCGAATATTATTGTCAAATGTTCTGAGAAAAAAACTTTCTTCTGAAACATTCCAAGAACATTACAGCTAACATTCTGATAACATTTGACAAACGTTCTTATAATGTTTTGGGCACTTTATTTTGTTAGCTGGGTAGGGACCTTATTATTGTATAACATTCTGGGGAGGTTTTTGAGAGTTTTGCATAGCATGAACACTTAAATTGCTATTATAATCATTGATTTATAATTTTGAAGTTGTGATAATTGCAATTTAAAAGTTTTAGAATATATAGGAAGATGTCACTGAACACTAAGCTAAATTTATTATTTCATTATTTTAGATGACAATATAATATAAAGAACTTTACACATACATACATATACGCATTTGTGCTAACGTTAATGTCAAACATTCTGGGAACTTTACAGCTAACATTCTGATAACATTTGACAAACGTTCTTATAACATCTTGGGAACTTTATTTTGTTAGCTGGGTACTCATTAGTGTATAATTACCTACAACAACGAATTGATGTGTTGTCATAAGCTTACAGTGAGCCCCTCCTTGAGGCCGCCATGTTGCAGCGCCATATTGCAGCACCATGTTGATACAGTAGACATACTGTACTTACTGCGCCTTTTGCATTTCACAGAATGGCTGGAAGACTGAGTTGACAAAAGAAGAGGAATCAATGGCTTCTCCCCTATACATCGTCTTCTGGTTGCTAGTCCAGGCTAACAAATTTGATAATCCTCATTTTTGTCAAATGGAGGATAAGACATATTGTTTATCAAAAAACAATGCTGAGGAGTATGAGTCGCTGTCACCAAAGAAGCAAAAACCTGAAAGCAAAGCAATATTGTGACCGGTGATGACATAATACAAGCTACAACTTCACCACTAGATGACACTAAATTCTGCACACTGTAGCTTTAAATTTAAGCTCAATGAACAGAAATGAGTAATGTTAATCCTAATTCATCCCATTTATTAATACCCCATCATTGAAGTGTAGATGATTCACAAAGAAATGTGTAATTTTAATTTTAATTTCCCTGTGCAGCACATAGTTGCTTATCCTTCATAAAGATCCCTTAAAAAGCAGCAGGTTGTCCTAAATGACATCACAAACGGGAGCCATCATTCATCTTCAAATACTTTTGAATATGCAAGAAGGGATTTAATCTAAAATCCTTTTTATAGCACCTCAGACATGATTTTAAGTCTCCAGATTTGGTCTTTGAAGATAAAGCGTCCTGTCAGAAGGTTTATCGAGTGCAGGACCTGACTGCACGAGATGGTGTGACGAGAAAAAGCCTGCAGCACTTCTCCTTTTTTTTTACTGGGACAGCGTGGATTTGAATTCAGTGCCACTTCCCATTCCACACTTCACTTACTTGGATTGGCAGGCTTGTGCAAATTTTGAAACTAGTTGTTTGCTTTAGCGTCTTGGTTTTCCTGGCTCACCTTGGACATGGCTTATCAAATACATTTTCAACATCATCAAGAAATAGTGGCTCAGGTTTATTTATGTGGACTTACACCGCTTTTACTTCAGAAAACAAGTTTGATGAATAAATATGAAACTGCAAAATTCAAGAAGATGTGAAAACCAATGTCAGTCTAATAAGCATGGATCCTTATCAATCATCTTTGATCATGTTCCTGACTTGACACTGTCGCAAACAAGGCTGTGAACCCCCCCACAGTGGAAGATGATTTCAAGTGATGTCAAGCAGAGTTTACTTAAGAAACAAGGCTTGGGTGAAAACTCTGTAAGGTATTCTAAACTGTGTGTGCAATCCCACAGACATTACACAACAAAGATTCGATGCTAAAGTTCGATATACAACAAAACATGATATTTTAGAAACAATTTTTCGAAGGACAGAACAGGAGGGATAACTAGGAAGCAGGCAGCTGATGATTAATGCAGAAGTGATCAAAAAGTAGCAACAGTGTCCAAAAGATGTTCTGCAAACTCAGGTCATGATACGTAGCAAAGGCAAAAACACAGGAGTCACTGGAACACTAGGAACACAAGGTGAATGCAAGAATGGGATGATCTGATCAAGGATGTGTTCCCTCATTTCACGTGTTCCCTGCCAGATCAAGGATGATCTGGCAGGGAACACGTGAAATGAGACACCTTGATGTCATTCATCAATGGCAGACATGGTGAGACACGGGAGCTCAGAGGATTAAAACACAGAAGGATGGGTACATGAGGAAACTAATTATTAAACTATGATCACTAAGAAACCGGGGGAAAAACACAAATGGCACCAAGGGAAGAGATGCAGACACATGGCAGAAAATAAAAAGAGACAAGAGCGCATGAAACTGAATGTAAACCAGAGGGACACCTGTACATTGCCCTGTGCACTGTGGAAAAATAATCAGAATCAGATTCTGATTATTTTGGAATTATGGAAAATTATGGAAAAATAAAACAGATAAATAATCAAAGTGCTTTGTGATAAAATAATAATATCGAAGGATCACAGTGGGGGACAAGAGAATGAAGTTAAAGCCAGAGGGAAACCCCAGTGCCAAGGGAAACAAAATAACATGATCATAGAAACTTATTCACAGCAAGGAAGTAAATAACACGGAGGGAGAATGAAAATAACTGATCAAAGAAACACCATAAAACAGACAATTAAAAGATTTATGAATTGAGATTGTGATGGCTGAACTTTGACCTTGAACATGATCTTGGACTGCCATCAATTACCTTTGATCCTGATTGTTGTTCTGGATTACTCACAGTTTCTGCTGGATTTATATTGTGATTTGATGTCTTCTTTAATCCTGTAACCAGGGTTAAAGAATCATGATCAAAGCTCTGCTTTAAAGGTCAAAATATGGACCCACTCCTTTATACAGATCTACAGCAAAATGCAATGGGTTATTCTTCCACCAATCCATCAACTTTCATTCGGGTCATTACTTAGTATTTGTACATTTCTGCCATAAATAAGTAAATGAATGAAAACAGCCTCCTTCACAAAGACAATATTTGGAGTTAATTGCCTCAGAAAAACCAAGAAATTAAATACGGTTGTGGTAAAATATTGAATGTCCCATCAACAAAAACCATAAAAAAAAAAGAAATACATATGAAAAATCCACAAACGCAACTGTCCTTGTTGTATACATTTCGAAAAGATGTTTTGTTTTTAACAGTCCTGTGTTAGAATCAAGTTTTGTTTTTTAATGGGTTCATTCTATCAGAATTGGCATTTTAGCATTTTCAAGTTTTGGTTCGACCTTAAAATGATTCCAAATGAAAACCAAAATGAGTTAATAATGTTCCATGTAAGCCTTTATGACATAGTAATATGTGTCTTTAGGATATTATAAAAACATCAATGAATATAGGCTATATTTTACTCGTAGCGTATCGCTAATGCCACAGTTAAGAAGCTAGGCTATACAGGGCACACTGCTTAGACACATTGGAGCTATCTTAGCATTTCCAAAATTATTTCTCTTTAGCATGTCCATCAAAAACATGAAGTTTGTGTCTAAACAAATACTCATAAGGTAAGTAGCACAATATTTAGCTCCTCTGGTTGGAAAAAGAGAGACCACAGCAGATTTTATTTTAATGGCTTGGCACTGGTAAGTTTCTCTCCGCCATTCAAAGATTTACGTATATAATGTTCAGAGGAAGTTAGGAAGTGAACTCAGCACCAACCACTGTAAACAAATCTCTAAGACTTAAAGGTGGGCCGTACCAGGAATTTTGGTATTTATCCGATACCAAGTAAATACAGGCCCAGTATCGCCGATATCAATACCAATACAGATACTTTTTCATATTTAAGCTTCATAGATCCAAAAGACCTAGGATAGAATTTCGCCAAACATCGTATGTGACAACAAAAATACTTTATTATCACAATCAACATTTTGTTTAAAAAATATCACTCAACAGAACTTAAAACAGAATCTCCTGAGGTAGAGGGCTGACAAACCACAATAGAAGGGTGCGCTGCTCTGTGTTGTGTGACACAGCGCAGCGCTGCCCTTACAGAGAGTAGACTTTGATGAATCTACATGTGCAGCAGTCAGTGCATGTGGGAGAGAAAATAAGTATCGATCTTTTTACACGAGGATTGTTCAATATCAATACCAGCGTTGGTATCGATATTATCGATATTAGGATCGATCCGCCCACCTCTACTAAGACTGCTACTCTCCTTTGACAGCTGTATTGTCTGTATTGTCCTATTGTCAAACTGCTCAATAGGAAATACAAGGGTATCTTTCAATTTTGACACCTGCAATAGAACTATAAAACCATGATTTTCACACCTTACAATTGCAGAGTGTATTTCTAAATACCTTTTTTGTATTTTTTTTTAATTACTGACAGCATATTTTATTGTTTATATTATTACTCTTTACCACTGAGTGCTCAAACCCTGTCATCAAAAAGTCAATGCCCCCCTTAGTTGTTCATTGTTCAGTTTCTAAAATGTGCAGATATGCCACAGATTAAGCAGCTCATCCCACACGTCCTCATCCTTGGCAAATCTTCCAACTCTTCCAAGGCATTCCCATGTCATCTGGGAGATATAATCCCTCCAGCATGTTCTGGGATTTCCTCAGGGCCTCCTCCCAGTTGGACATGGCTGGAAGACCTCCCTAGGAAGACAACTGGGGCCATGTTCTGGGATTTACGCAGGACCTCCTCCCAGTTGGACATGGCTGGAAGGCGTCCCTAGGAAGACAACCGGGGCCATCCTCAACACATGTCTGAACCACCTCAGCCAGGTCCTTTTGATATGAAGGAGCAATGGCTGTACTCCAAGTCCCTCCCAGATGTTGAAGCTTCTCATCCTGTCCCTGAGTGTAAGACCAGATACTCAACGGAGGAACCTTATTTCCACTGCCTTTATCCACAACCTTGCTCTTTCAGTCACTACCCAAAGATCATGACTATAGTGTTGTGAAAGTGTAGTGACACGGACCCACAACAGGGGGCGCAAATGAACAGTCAATAGATGAGCCAAAAATTAACAATTTAATGTTGTGAAGGAGCACAACGAACATACAGACAATCTCAGAATATGATTACAGTCAATCCACAAAGGTGACGTGTGGGCAGGCTCGAGGATAGAAGACGTCTGTCCTGAGAAGAGCCGGAACCACACGATTTCCGCCACCACCGAACCTGGTGAATACTGGAGCCGCCAAGTCCCGAATTCCCAGGTGATCACCGTCCCCAACTGTCGGATCTGGTACTGCTGGCGAGAACAAAGACAGTCAAGTGTGGGTGTGTGTACACCCCGTAACAACAACGGTGGGAATGCCACCTCCACCTCTCACTCAATATGCTGCAGAGTACCGCAGTGATTCCTCAGGGGAAAAGAGTGCAGTCCAGCACTCAATCAGCTCCCGCAGACAGAGGATAACAGGTACTCCTGCAAAGACTCACAATATACAGATTGATGTGTTAAACACAAACGGCTGAGTATATTACCTCCAATGAAGTACGATATCTCGGCAACGAGGTGGAGATGACGTCTGGTCTTTATGGAGTGAGATGATGTTGAGTAGATGGGTGACAGCTGTCAAGAGATAATGAGTGACAGCTGTCACCCCCGGCTGTGTCCGTGGCGGCAGCGCCCTCTCGTGCCTGAAGCTCGCACTTCAGGCAGGGCGCCCACTGGTGGTGGGCCAGCAGTACCTCCTCTTCTGGCGGCCCACACACAACATATAGGTGAGGATTGGAGTGTAAAATGACTGGTAAATCCAGAGACTTGCCTTCTGTCTTTAGCTCATTCTTCACAACACGGGTCCCGGACATCACACACAGCCCCAATCCATCTATTGAGCTCATGCATCAATTTACCCTCAATCATAAACAAGACCCCACGATACTTGAACTACTTCACTTGGGGCAATAGCTCTCCCCTCTCCCAAATTCACCCTTTTCCAACAGAGCTCCTACTTTGGATGTATAGAGACTGAATTGTGTGTTGCAACAGACCTGGTACCCCATACCTGAGTAGCACCCCCCGCAGGACAACTCAGGGGACACAATTAAAGGCCTCTTTCAAGTCCAAAAAAAAAAAAAAAAACATGTAGATGACAAATGAATTAGGTTGATCCAAATTAACTACATACAACATTTATCCAAATTTGGAACCGTGTATAGGATTTAGGGGTTCTTAGCAGATGTGGAATATAGCATTCATAGTGATCTGTTCATTAGTGTATAATTACCTACAACATGAATAGATGTCTTTTCATAAACCTCAAATGAACCCTTCATATCTACATGGGAGCAGGCCCCCTCATGGAGGCTGCCAAGTTGCAGTGGCATGATGATACAGTAGCCCAAAAGGGACATACTCTTTTGCATTTTTCAGTGCTGCAAGAAGACTGAAGAAAAAAGAGGGATCAGTGGTTGCTCTCCTATACCAACCTGGTCTCATGGCAAGTCGTGCTTCAGCAGCACAAAATATACATTAATCTAGTGGTTTGTGATATTGTGACGAAAAGTGCCTCATTTTCGTCCCGGCAGCACAAATTCATTCTCATTCATTCCGTGATGGCTGCACGAAATTACAAGTGAAGCGGGGGGGGTCGGGGTGGTTTTGGTTAGGGTGGGGGGAAGGAGTAAGATTAGGTTATGGTTAAGGTTATAGTCGGGGGTAGGAGTAGGGTTAGGAATAGTGAGTTTTAAAAAAGCTCTGTCATGAAAATTTGACTCATTTCATCATGGGAAAAAATGTGAGACTGGGCTGCCTATACACTGTCAACTGATTGCTTGTGCAGACAAATGTCAGAATGTTCCATGATGCACACTCAAATGTACTCAGATCAGATCACTTAATGTTACAAAATGGATTTAACCTAGCTGTTTTTCGTGCAGTCTAACTGATAAAAACAAGTGTTTCATATCTGTCTGGGACAAACATGGAGGCGCCTGATAGAATGTTCCGTTATTGCTTATCATGCTGACACAAACAAGTTTGCCACAGAGTTTTGATATGACACATGCTACTTGAACAAACAATGCAATCACGTCACCCGTTTACAACTCCGATGCACCAGGTTGCAGCCAATCACATACCCCCACTGATACACAACGACAGCGCAAGACCGCCCACCTGGGTGCGGTTGATTTCAGGAATAAGAACAGCTCTGCCCTAAGAAAGGGGCTCTTCTTGTTGGGAAGGTGTCGTAGCACGGACCCACAACAGGGGGCGCAAAAGAACGGACAATGAATAAGCCAAAAAGTAACAATTTAATGTTGTGACAACACACAACTAAACACACAAAATTTGTAAAGTCAATTAACACCAGGTGACGTGTGGGCAGGCTCGAAGATAGAAGACCCCCGACGAGAGAGGAACCGCGTCCCACACGGCTTCCACCACCAACGGTCTGAAGAACACCGGAGCCGCCAAGTCCCGAGTCCCCAGGTGGCCTCTGTCTTCAGCTGTCGACCCTGGTACTGCTGGCAGAAAGCAAAGACGAGATGAATGAGTGTGAATCCGCACACTCAGTAATCCACAGTCTGCACTCAGTTAGGAGGGAGCACCTCCACCTCCAATCACACACTCGTGCAGCTCCTGTTTAACCACTTATCTTGGTTTGGGGTGTGAGGCGAAGCCGTCTCTGATCACACCAAACGCCAATCCCACAGATAAGGCAGAACACCACAGGATAACGGCTGCAAAAGAAGTTCAGATTATCACTCAACAATTTGAGTCAGCAGAGAAAGTTACCTCTTCGGTAGTTGATTTCTCGGCGAGGAGGTGGAGTTGCAGTCCGGCCTTTATGGTGATGGTGATGATGAGGAATGAGTGACAGCTGGAGCAGAGGATGAGTGACAGCTGTCACTTCTTCTGGGTCTGGCGCCCTCTCGTGCTTGGAGCCCGCACTCCAAGCAGGGCGCCCTCTGGTGGTGGTGGGCCAGCAGTACCTCCTCTTCAGCGGCCCACATAACACTTCTGTTGCAACAGTGCATGTGACGTTTGCTCCTGGAAGACCCCAGTACTGTCTTAGTTGACTCTGTTCTCAGTGCAGGCATTTTCTCAATACAACATCTGTTTTTTGAAGTCCGTCTCCTGTCAGTTACTGAGTGCGTTCACCACATAAAACTACCGAGTGGGGTTCAGGCAGACAGAAAAACCCCAACACAAACAAGTTTTAATATTATTTAATATTTAATATACTTACAATATTGCTTATCACAAGAGAAGGCAAGTGAGCATGAGTCCCTGTCACCAAAGAAGTGGAAAAATGTGAAGGGAAACATAATCATGAGGTGGGATGGCATAATGCAATCTGCAACATCAGCACTAGATGTAGATGGCACTAAATCCTACACACTGTAGTTTTAACAAATAATACTTATGACAACTGCTTAAATTTGTAACATTCAAATAAATTAAGCTTGTCCAAATTAGGTTAAGTACTGCTTATGTTGATTTGTTTGCTTCATTAATTTACAGCAACTTCATTTTAGTGTTACAAATAGAAGCAATTTCTTTAGGTTTTATGTTTGTTTTTAGTGTGAAGCTATATTCATATCACTTTTTCCCCCGCATTTAATGAGTCTGATCTGCATTTTTATTCAAATTTTAATACCTGCTATACAAACACTCACCATCTTGTAATTTATATTGCAGTAACTACATTGGAGCACGCGTGATTGCTAGAAAATCCTCCCTAATAAGAGACCTCATGTGCTCCATCTGTATGCCTGACTGAACGGTCTACCACCCAAGCACTCCTGAACAATCTGAGATGCCTGTCTTTTCACATTAGGCACAGTGAACCCAAGGAAACTCAGAGCTGAGTCTGAGCTCGCCATCAGCTATTTATAATAACCACACTGTTAATAGAGGCTGGACACTGGAGTACAAGCTTATTTTCATTGCAGGGTTTGGCAATGTGACAGCAGTATTTTTTCTTAATTTGTGTGTGTATATATATATATATATATATATATATATATATATACACACACACACAGGGTTGGGTAGGATTACTTTGAAATGTAATCCAAAAGTAATCAGATTACATGTAATCCAAAGGTATGTACATACATGCATGTAATCCACATGTATTCTTTCAAAGTAATCCTACCCAACCTTGTGTATATATATATATATATATATGTGTGTGTGTGTGTGTGTGTGTGTGTGTGTGTGTGTGTGTGTGTGTGTGTGTGTGTGTGTGTGTGTGTGTGTGTGTGTGTGTGTGTGTGTGTGTGTGTGTGTGTGTGTGTGTGTGTGTGTGTGTGTCTTATTTTGGACTGTAAATGCAGTCCTGACAAATATCTTTTTGTCTCATTGTTACAAGGACAGTGTGACAGCGATGAGGTGCGCAGTAGGAATGACCAATGCATTCAATGTGGAGGTGGGATTTCATCAAGGATTGTATCTGAGCCCTTTTTTGTTCGCAGTGGTGATGGACAGGCTGACAGATGAGATCAGAGAGGAGTCTGAATAGACTACGTTGTTTGCTGATGACATTGTGATCTATAGTGAGCGTAGACAGTAGGTTGAGTCTAGCCTGGAGAGGTGGCGATATGCTCCGGATAGAAGGGGAATGAAAGTCAGTCGGAGCAAGACTCAGTACATGTGTGTGACTGAGAGGGAGCCCGGTGGAATTGTGCGGTTACAAGGAGTAGAGGTGGTTAAGGTAGGTGAGTTTAAATACTTGGTCAACTGTTCAAAGTAATGGAGAGTGTGATAGAGAGGTGAAGAAGAGAGTGCAGGCAGGGTGGAGTGGGTGGAGAAAGACGGCATGAGTGATTTGTGACCGAAGTATATCTGCAAGAGTGAAGGGGAAAGTGTTTTGACCCATTAGTTCCTGTCTCAGCCTTTTATCTGTGCATTTGTCCTCTTCATCTGTCGTGTGTCTGTCTTCCGTGTGCACTTCCCCCTGTCTCCGGTCAATGTGTGTGTGTGTGTTCCTTCGTGTGCACTCATCAGTTGTGTGCATGAGTGCATGCCCCCACCCCCACCCCCTTTGGTCTGTGTGTCAATATGTGTTGTGTGTTCCCGTTTTGTGGTTGAGTCTGTGTGTATGCGTGTTCTTCTCTCTCTGTCATATCTGTGTTGTGTGTTTGTGTGGTCCTTACGTTCTCGGTCTGTTAGTCATCATGTCTCTGTGTGGTTGCTCCTGTCACTCTGCCTCCCCCATCCACAGTTCACCTTATCCCTATTATTTCATGCTCATCACTTTCTTTATGTACTGTATTTCTTATTTTCATCATATTTGTCTCCCATTCTCACTCATTTCCATTTTGAGTTCCGTGTTTATTTTCTGCGTATATTCATTGTCTTAGGTTTCGGGTTTTGCACAGGTTGTTATTAGAGCAATGGTTGAGTTGTTTATCACTTATCGTGTTGTCTTTTTGTTCCATGGTAGTTTTGCATTTTGTGTGTATTTTGGTTGATGTCTTTGGTCATGTTCACTGTTATTTCCACGTTTGTCAGATGTTTCTGGTCTCCTTGGGTCTCAGAGGTTTCCATTCTGGGTTGATCATCACACTTGTTATGCTTCATTTTCAGTCACCTGTAGAGGTCTTGGTTTACTGCCCCCTTGTGTTCCATTAGTTATTCACGTGTTCCTGTCTGCCTTGATTATTGCACTTGTTGATTGTGAGTCTGTTTATTTAAGCCACTCCTGTTTGTCTTTCCGTTGTAGGTTCATTGTCTTATGTTACGTGTCTCCAGTGTTACCAGCTATTTCATGTGGTTATAAGTATCCTGTTTTCTTCTCACACTCCTTTTTGACAACAGTTGTTTGAGTTTTCTCCTCACCATCTCACCTCCCAAGATTCCTCCAGCCTGAGTTAGGGTTGAAAGCAGTATTTTTTTTATTACTTGTCTACACCACCTCGTGTTTTGCCTCACCTATGAAAATGAAAGCACCTTGTATTTTGGAACTTTACCCTTTGTGTCCTGGATGTCCTACTTATGGGGTTCAAATTAACTCCTCCTTGTAACAGAAAGTCTACAAGTCTACAGCAGTGAGACCAGCTATGTTGTAGAGCTTAGAGACAGCAACACTAACAAAAACACAGCTGGAGCTGGAGGTGGCAGAGCTGAAGATGCTGTGATTTTCTTTGGGGTCACAAAAATGGACAGGATTGGGAATGAAAACATGAGAGGGACAGCTCTGGGCGACTGTTTGATGGCAAAGTCAGTGAAGCAAGATTGAGATGGTTTGGACATGTGCAGAGGATGGACCCAGGGTATATAGGGAGAAGGATGCTGAGGATGAAGCCACCAGGCAAGAGGAGAAGAGGGAGGACAAAGAGGAGGTTTGTGGATGTGGTGAGGGAGGATATGCATGTGGTTGGGGTGACAGAGGACAGGGTAAGATGGGAATGACTGACCTGCTGTTGTGACCCCTAACGGGAGCAACCGAAAGAAGAAGCTAACATTTGGGTCATCAAACATTGAGCTGCGATTATTAATTGCATCTGGACAATTTTCTGCAAACATTTGCGGCCCAGTCTCTACAGGGTGTCAGAATTATGGTGTAATTATGCAAACTGTTCAACCTTACCAAAAAAGAGTTGGATTTGGGCCTTTAATTCTGTTTTGTTTTAATTTTTTTTTTTTTAAGTTTGATGGCAGTGAGATTTTTTTTTTATCTTATTACAAAAATAAAAGCCAGATGTCTTCATGCATGCACCTTCAAAGGTGTCACTCAGGTTGTTATACGTCTGCGTTACATCTCATTATTTCACAGATGAGTTCACAGGTGCCATTATCAGCTGTTCTTTGAAGTCTGTGCTGCATCAAAGAGCAAAGACAAACACAATGTGCTATTCCCCAAAAGAGGAATCGCAGGGAGCCTCTGATTTGCTCACACGTCCCTCTCACAAGAAAAAGGGCTGATGAATGTGTCCTTTCCTCAGTGTTACATCCCTGCAGTCAGCTTGCCCTCTTTTTCACTGTGCACTGCACATTTTTTAAAGTTGTTGTTTTTTAACAAGATGGAACTGGCATTAATGTTGTGAAAGTGTAGCGACACGGACCCACAACAGGGGGCGCAAATGAACGGTCAATAGATGAGCCAAAAAGTAACAATTTAATGTTGTGAAGGTGCACAACGAATATACAGACAATCTCAGAATCTGATAACAGTCAATCCACAAAGGTGACGTGTGGGCAGGCTCGAGGATAGAAGACGTCTGTCCTGAGAAGAGCCGGAACCACACGATTTCCGCCGCCACCGAACCTGGTGAATACTGGAGCCGTCAAGTCCCGAATTCCCAGGTGATCACCGTCCCCGGCTGTCGGATCTGGTACTGCTGGCGAAGAACAAAGACAGTCAAGTGTGGGTGTGTGTACACCCAGTAACAACAACGGTGGGAATGCCACCTCCACCTTTAACACACACTCGTGCAGCGTCTGTTTAACCACTTATCTGACAAGACGAAGGACGAAACAATCGTGACCCACGCCGGTCCTCTGGTTGACAGCTGCAACACAATAGCTCTGGAAATCACTGAATGCTGGCAGAGAATATTACCTCCATAGAAGTACGATATCTCGGCGATGAGGTGGAGATGACGTCTGGGTTTTATGGAGTGAGATGATGAAGAATGAGTGACAGCTGTCACTCCCGGCTGTGTCCGTGGCGGCAGCGCCCTCTCGTGCCTGAAGCCCGCACTTCAGGCAGGGCGCCCTCTGGTGGTGGGCCAGCAGTACCTCCTCTTCTGGCGGCCCACACAACAATTAACCTATCAACAGTAAAACATAATAAATAATAAAATAATAATTTTTAAAAAATCTATTCATTCTATGCAAGTATGAGATGATAGTATAAAGTTAGCCTTTATAGTCAACCCTTTCTCCCTTTCTGACTCCGAAAAGTTCATCCACACCTTTGTCTCCTCCAGACTGGACGATTGCAATGCACTTCTCATTGAGATTCCTGACAAGAATATACAAAGACTTCAGAACAGCGCCGCCAGGGTCCTGATGAGAGTGCGTAAGCATGAGCACATCACTCCCATCCTCCATTCACTTCACTGGCTTCCCATTTCTGCCTGGATCCCATGCAAAATTTCACTGCTTACTTTTCAGTGTTTATACGGTAACACCCCATCACACCTCACAGAACTCCTCAATCCTCACTGTCCTGCGCGTTCTCTTCACTCCTCCAACACTCACCTTATTCGCACCTCCAGGACTCGATCCAGTACCACGGGAGACCGTGCCTTTTTCTGCACAGCCCCTCAACTTTGGAATGCCCTGCCTCCTCATCTGAGGGCTCCACAGATGGTGGATTCTTTTTAAAAAGAGCCTTTAAACTTTTCTTTTTACCCGATGTTTGAATTGATTTTTAAATTTTTACTTCCCCTATTGTTTTAATGATTTTTTTTAGTCTGCCTATTTTTGTTTCTGTTTTTATCGATCTTTCCTTTTAAATGTAAAGTGCATTATAAATTAAATTTATTTTTATTATTAAGTCAACACAATCACCCTCCATTTAGTTTGCTAGTTAGTATACCGCTACCATTTTCTTACTTATTTAATCACAAGGTGCTACACAGTTAAAGATTTAAGGTTATACCGCCATTCAAATTTCACTAAACTGACAAAATATAGTTTGTACTGAAATCTAAACATTATAACATCAGTTTATTTTTTGTAAGTTGTTGCAAAATTACAGCTCATTTTAATGAAGAGAACATATTTATCTGGGGGAATTCTATAGCAAATATCTTATATTTCTTTTAACGCTGTCTGCAGGAGTTAATGCGTGTGCGCATTCGTGAGCTTTTGAAAAGACCAGAAGTACTTTTGACTTCAAGTCACCGGAGCACCCCAGGGCATGGTGCTGGCCCCTCTTCTCTTCATTCTGTACACCTCAGACTTCTGCTACAACTCTGAGCTGTGTCACGTCCAGAAGTATGTAGATAACCCAACCATTGTTGGATGACAATCTACAGTTCAACACCTCAAAGACAAAGGAGCAGGTCATTGACTTTCGGAAGACCACACCAAGACCATGACCAGTTCTGATCGAGGGAGATGAGGTGGAGGTTGTGGATTCCTACAAGTACCTCGGGCTGTGGCTGGATAGCAAACTGGACTGGACAACCCACATCAACCACCTGTACAGAAAGGGACAGAGAAGGCTGTACTTCCTGAGGAGGCTGCAGTCGTTTAACATCTGCAGGAAACTCCTGTGGATGTTCTACCAATCCATAGTAGCCAGCGTCCTCTTTTACACCATGGTGTGCTGGGGAGGGCACATCCAAGAAGGACACATCCCAGCTGGACAAACTGATAAGGCAGGCTGGCTCTGTGGTCGGCATGAAGTTGGACTCTCTGGTGATGGTGGCAGAGAAGAGAGCACTGGACAGACTGCTGGACAATATGGACGATGCTAGTCACCCTCTGCACACCATCATCAGCAACCAGAGGAGCCTCTTCAGCCGCAGACTGCACCTCCCCAAGTGCAGGACCAACAGACTGAAAAACCCCTTTGTCCCTCAGGCCATCATACTGTACAACTCCTCACTGAGGGGGAGGAGGAGTAACAGGAAGACAGAGGACAGGAAGGAGAGGAACAGTAGTAGCCAGTAAACCAGTAGAAAGCAGTATTTCTGGTATTTATATTTGTGTATTTATATTTTTATTATTTTCAAATTGTTTTTTTACTTTCACTTCTGATACTCTGTGTGCTTCTTACCCTGCTATATACAATGCTGCTGGAACCTCAGTTTCCTGAGGGGTTTTTTTCCCAAGGGATTAATAAAGTTCTACCTAATGTAATCTAATCTAATGCAACGATTGTAAACTGAAATACATTGAAATTCTATAGCCAAACTGATGATTTTTCACATTACATATAGGAGCAGTGTGAGTATTTTGCAAATTCACTCCTGTGGCATAACCTTTGTAAAACTACTGTAACACCACCTTGTATAATGTGGACTTTATGACCACTCTAGTCACGAACTACCTTAAAATTCTTTTGCTGGACGGACAATTTTTACATTAAATAGGTTGGGGCATGAGAATCTCCTCCCTCAGGAAGCTGGGCACTGTAGAATTTTGCCATTGTTTACGATATAGCACCCATGGGCAGTGCAACGTCAGATGAAATCAATAATCCATACAAGGGATCTTTTCAGGGAGACTCACCAGGCAGTGGGTATGCATAGAAAAATTAGTAATTCATATGCTGTATATACACATACACACAAAGACAGACACAAATATCTGCCATAACTGTTTGTAGTGTATTGTTTGTCAAGGGTCACATTTTGGTGTTCAGGGATGATCAACTTGTTGTTCTGCTTCTGGTGTTATTCTCCATGTGTTATTATGGTTATTTATTCCCAGTGGTAAATATTTGCTGGCACTTTTACTTTTACACTTCTGTTGTCTTTGTTTTGTGTAGCTTAACGTCCTGTTTCTGACCTTCCAGTGTCATGGGTTTCTGCATTTCCATGTGTGACTGTTTGGATGCCTATTTAGCTGCTCTTAGAGCATTCCCTAGCAGCCATTCTGCTATGTGTAAACCTGATCCCGTCAGATGCCAAGCAGTGCAGGGCCTGATAAGAACACCAGGGGCTGTGTGTGTTTCTCCAGGTAAAACTGGAATTGCAGGAGGGGCATCCGGCGTAAAACTTGTGCCAAATACCAATCTGGTTGTATCCGTTGTGGCAACACCAAACAATTGGGAACAGCAGAAATAACAACAACAGATCATCCCTTGGTTGCCAGATTGTAAAGGTTCGTCCTGCTGTCTCACATTATTATTCCCAATGTCTTTTTCAGTGTTTTTGCCTATCTGTTACTGTCCTATGTTTCTGATTTTTACCTGTCATGTTGCATTTATCACTTGGTTTGAGAACTCTCTCTGCAGTGGCCTATTGCATACTTTTTGGAAAACCCTTTTCTGCTCCAGCTCATTATCTGTTGGTTGATCACCCAAGTGCCTGACCTCTGCCTGTTCTCTGACAAAGTTTGCTGCCAGCTACATGAATTGTGTGTTTGTGGTGTGGGCAATAAAACTGCTTTTACGTTCCATCATTATGGTTCGCTGTGTTGGGGTCCTTTGCCAAAGGATTATAGCAAAATGTACTTTCTCTTTGAAACATTAGCAGTTTTACAATTTATACATATGCATTCTGCAAAAAGAGTTGAGTGCCAGTTGCACCTTGTATATAAAATTAAATTATAATGCAATGCTAAAATACCCTCAGGCATATGATCATGTATTCAATGAAAAAGTGTGTAGAAAGAATGTGACTTTTGACCCCGTAGAATAGGTCAAGGTTCGCCATCTTTGAACCTGTCCAAGGTCTGGGTCCCAAGAATGCTTCCTGTGAATTTGAAGACCCTGGCAGTATTAAGACTGGAGTTATGCTGAGCAGACAGATGGACAGATGGACAAACGCAAAGGCTTCTTAATTATTGCGATCTTTGCAGGCTTGCTTGCAAGAAAATCAGACAAAAAGGAATTACCTGAAAGCAAAAGAATGGTATTTTAAATAGGCAGATTTAATTATAGTGCATATTTTAAATTGGCTCATCAGGCTTCAAGGCCCGTCTGCTCCCCCCCCCCACACTCTGCACAAGTCTCTCCAATTATAATTTCACTGATGACCTTTTCGATGTCTGAGGCTTAATTCATTTAGATCTATATGGCAGCTTGCTGCAAATATTACAGGAGACAATAGTGAGTACACCTTAATGTATTTTGAAGTGATGTAGTATCTGCCTTCCAATGTAATGCTTTATACATTTATAGTTTGATCGTGTTCCTAAATGATGGACATCAATGAAAACAAGACAAAAAGAGATGAGCGCCGTTGTACAATATGTCACTGAGACGATAAATCAAAGTCTACAAGAATCTGTGCAAGCTAATAAAAGGAGACAAGGGCATTTTCTGATATAAAAATATGATGTGATGTACTTTGGGCTCTGCTTTTCTTGAAGCCACCAACATATAAATGTGGACATCTTTATTTTTTAAAGGTATTCTGTGTTTGATGTCATCATTACACCCTCAGTGATTTAAAATCTAATGCAATGCTAAAATGCCCAAAGCATTGTGTTTTTATAATTTCCAGTTGTTTAATTAATTATTAAGATCCTTATGTGTTACGTACAGTTTGTACATGTACAAAACAAATCATCATTTGCTCATGTTGTAGCAAATCAAGGAATATTTGTAGATCACCCTTTATACATTTGCAGCTATTAATGAGACACAGGACATTAGCTTTGAGTTAGCGAAAATTAGCGGCCGCAAAATGTCTTGCAAATGATTTTAGAGGTGTTATCAGGTTAGAAAAACAGTGTTTTTAGGTTTAGAAGTGTTTATTTCTCGCTAGCTTTTACATAATATACCAGAAAGAAGTTGTTAGCAAGTAGCTACACCAGGAATTAACGTCACCATGCTAACCTCCGCAAAATGTCTTGTAAATAAGTTCAGAGGTGTTATTAGGGTCCAAAAACAGTGTTTTTAGTTTTAGAAGTGTTTATTTCTCACCAACTTTTCCATAACATATAAGAAATACACACACACACATATAATGTTTGCTTCTGTTGAAAGTTTATATATATATATATATATATATATATATATATATATATATATATATATATATATATACACACACACACACACACACACACACACACACAAAACAAAGCGGTTTTGAAGCGACCAGTGACTGATGTCACGGTGCAGCTCTACTCTGATTGGCTGTCACCTGCGTCACTCAAACACGAAAAGGTCAGACTGAAACAGAATGTGACATTTTAACCTCTTAAAATACCTCTTAAAATAGATCAAGAATTGCCATCATTTAACTTGTCCAAGGTCTGTGTCTCAAGAATGATCCTTGTGAATTTCAAGAGTCTGGCAGTAATAGGACTGGACAGATGGACAGATAAAAAGTTTTAAAGCAGGATAAGGAAGATATGAGTAGGTTACTATGAAAGCCTTCGCAATACCCAATCGGGTAAAACTCAAGGATTCTTTTTTTTTTTTTTCATAATTTAATTTCACAGTAATTTAATAAATAACTAAATAAATAAATAAATGATCATCAGTGATCTGTTCACCTTTTGAGAAAAATCTTAATTAGAGCCGTTAATTAGGGCCCGAGTAGGCAACGTCCTACGAGGACCCTATTGTAATTGCGCTGTTTATTATTATTATTATTATTATTATTATTATTATTATTATTATTATTATTATTTATTATTATTCTCACTCTTGAAATCGAAATTTTGGCCTCTTCCCATGCTCAAAAACTCACCAAACTTTCCAAAGTCGTCCGGCCGGATCCGAAATTCGATATTTTGGAGGCGTCGCACATGGTCACAGCGAAATCGCGAAATAGCGCCCCCTACAAATTTTCAAAAACCCCTCCGCATTGGGCTTTTTTCGTCGTAGCCTCACGAAATTCGGTACACATATTTACCATGCCAGGATGCACGAAAAAGTCTCTTACTGTCATGGTGAAATATCGACAGGAAGTCGGCCATTTTGATTTTAAGTTTCAATTTTGAGCAAATTTTTGCCATTTTTGGCCATTTCCACTACTTACATTTGAATGAACTCATCCTAGGGATTTCATCCGATCGTCTTCAAATTTGGTCAAAATCATCACAACACAATGGTGATCAAACGTTATCAAAAGATTCTAATTAAGTCAAAAGGCGTGGCTGCTAGGGGTCGTCAAACTTTGGCAAGCTTTTCGGAGCACGCCGTTTCACTTCGAACGGCTGTCACGCCCACATACTTCATCGTAGATCCTTCAAACTTGCTGGACATGATGAGGGCTCCGCCCTGAACGTCTACATATGTTAGGTTCCCACATGCGCCATAGCGCCCCCCGGTGGTGGCGGGAAATTTTTACTATTTTTACTTTAAGAGGTCCTGATGTCACATACTTAACCCAATCAACTTCATTCCACTTCTAAAACATGCAGAACAAGTTGGTGAACGTAGGCGATGAACGCCGTGAAGTTACGAGTAATGGCGTCCGTGTGGCGGTGTGCCGAATATTGCACATTCGCCATGAAATTACGGTCTTCCTTTTGATGGCTTTAATTTTGTCATATCATCATGAAAATTGACGCACAGGTCGAGCAGGACAACCTCTTACAATTCAATGGGGCCTCGCCCATGGGCGGGGCAAAATGCCTCAATAGCGCCCCCTTGAAACTTTCAAAAGCCCCTCCGCATAGGGTTTTTTGGAGTAGGGAGATGAAAACTGGTACACGTGTGACTTGCATAGACGTACAAAAACATCTCTTGCACCATGGGTCTACTCCAAACAGGAAGTCGGCCATTTTGAATTTTCTTGTCATTTTGCCATGATTTCCACACGTTGTATTTGAACGAACTCCTCCTAGGGATTTTGTCCAATGCACTTCAAACTTCTTTAACAGCATCCAGAGATGATACTAACGAAAAGTTATCGAAAGCTTTTCTCTATGTTGAAGGGTGTGGCCGCTATGGTGGTGCCATTTTGACCCTTCGCCATTGAACATCAAGTCATGATAACTCCTTCATGCTTTGCCTGATTGACTAGCAACTTCACATGTATGATGACGGTTGGCCCCTCAACACACCTGGCCCCTCTGTTTGTACACTGAGCGCCCCCTAGTGGATGAACCATCAACATGTCATAACTCCTTCATGCATTGTGTGATTTGCTTGAAATTTGAACTGTGGGATGAGTGGTTGCCCCTGTACGCACATGCCCACATCTGGTCACAAGGGCACGCATTAGCCTGGGTAGGCGGTCGCACGGAACGAGGGCCCGTATATGACTGCTTGCAGTCCTAGTTTGTAATTATTCCTTTTTTCTGTGAGATCGACGAGGACTGATGACAACAGATTTTGGCCTTCGAAAATTAATTTTGTATCAGCATGATTCATCAGAGTGTGTAATTAGTTTTGCCGTGTTTGCCGGATGTGGACTGCAGGAAGCTGTAATTAACCTCTGACCCCCTTCTGCATCATCAGGCGGCACCGTGGTCACTGTGTTCTACTACACGTGATGGTGTCCGCAGAGGAAAAGCCGGGAAATCCACAGAGGAATGTACCAGGATAAAAACACATCACACTGAAGTGTAAATCCTCTCACTGTCTATTCTGGTCAGGTTTACGAATAAACAAAAATGATTTAGGACATTCACTGTCATGATAAATTCATTCAGTCATGCACTTCTGCCATCTAGTTAAGCATCACAGAATTACTCAGACACAGCTTCTCCTGATTGCAATTGCTCCCCACAAAAAAATACTGATATTTTATATTTATATATATATATATATATATATATATATATATATATATATATATATATATATATATATATATATCAAGCCACAATCAGAAAATAAAAACAGCATGCATATCTTGTAAAAGAAAAACACTTTATCCAAAGTGATGCAAAGTTTTAAAGCAGGATAAGTAAGATATGAGTAGGTTATTATGAATAAAGTTCAACATTGCATCCAGTACCATGTAATTCAGTATCCCAAATGGATGGAGAATTATATATATATATATATATATATATATATATATATATATATATATATATATATATATATATATATATATATATATATATATATATCTTCTTTGGCAGTCCAGTCTCAGGAGACTACCTGTGCACCTCTGGGAGTGATGCTTCTGTTGTGGCTTAGAAGTCCACTCCTTGATCTGCATGCCTTGTTGCATACAGTACATATGTGGTGTATGGATGGGGGTGCATTTGTCGCTACATTCTTCTTCCTGTTTCTCCACTTCTCTGCTACAAGTTCTCCCCTTTTTTTGTCTGCCTCTATGGCACCATTGTCCGGCGCCAGGCAGCTCTGTCCTCAGCCTACGCATCCCAGGTGTCTAAAGAGATACTGCATTCTTTCAGGTCTCTCTTACAGGTGTCCTTGAAGCGTAATGCAGGACGACCAACTTGTCTGGACCCACTGACCAGCTGGCCATACAGCACATCCTTAGAATCGTTCCTCCATGCGTCTGACGTGTCCTAGCCAGCGAATGCAACACTGGCTGAGGATGAAGTAGATGCTCTGTATCTTAGCCTGTCGCAGTATGTCACTGTTGGGTACTTTGTCCCTCCAGGTAGTCCCTAGGATGCACCGAAGGCATCGCATATGGAAGGCATTTAGTCGCCGTTCCTGTCGCACATATGTGTTCCACGTCTCACTTCCATACAGTAAGACACTCAGTACAAAGGCTTGGTATACTTGTCCTTTTGTGTGCAGTAATAGAGCGCTGTTTTCCCATACCCTCTGGGTTAGTCTGGCCATCGTAGTGTTAGCCTTACTGAGCCGCTTGTCCAGTTCAGTGTCTAGTGACAGAGTGCTGGTAATTGTCGAACCCAAGTAGGTAAAGCTGTCCACTGTTTTTAAGGGCACGTGATCCAAGGTAATAGTAGGAGGTGTGCTTACCCCTTGTGCACAAACGCAAGTTTTTTCCAGGCTTACAATAAGTCCAAATTGCTGACAGGCAGTGCCAAAACAGTTGCTTAATCTCTGAAGGGCAGCCACTGTGTTGGCTACAAGTGCAGCATTGTCTGCACAAAGCATCTCTCTTATGAGAACTGTCCTCATCGTAGTCTTGGCACGAAGTCATGCAAGGTTAAACAGTTTCCCGTCAGATCTAGTATGTAGATAAACACCATCGGTGGATGTGCCGAAGGCGTGCGACAGAAGTATGGAGAACAATATTCCAAAAAGTGTAGGTGCTAACACGCAACCTTGCTTTACCCCGCTATTGATGGAAAATGAGTCTGAGCAGGTTCCATCATACAAGACTGTTCCTTTCATGTTGGTGTGAAATGAAACCACCATACTACAAAGTTTTGGTGGGCAACCAATCTTCCTTTAGAAGCTCAAATAGGCCCTTCCTGTAGTTCAAACGCTGTAGTCAGGTCTATAAACATGTACAAGGGTTGGCCTTGTTCTCTGCTCTTTTCTTGCATTTGAGGTAGGGGGAAAAAAAAAAAATCTTCCCGCCCTGAAACCACACTGGGATCCGGATATACTCAACAAAAATATAAATGCAACACTTTTGGTTTTGCTCCCATTTTGTATGAGATGAACTCAAAGATCTAAAACTTTTTCCACATACACAATATCACCATTTCCCTCAAATATTGTTCACAAACCAGTCTAAATCTGTGATAGTGAGCACTTCTCCTTTGCTGAGATAATCCATCCCACCTCACAGGTGTGCCATATCAAGATGCTGATTAGACACCATGATTAGTGCACAGGTGTGCCTTAGACTGTCCACAATAAAAGGCCACTCTGAAAGGTGCAGTTTTGTTTTATTGGGGGGGGATACCAGTCAGTATCTGGTGTGACCACCATTTGCCTCATGCAGTGCAACACATCTCCTTCGCATAGAGTTGATCAGGTTGTCAATTGTGGCCTGTGGAATGTTGGTCCACTCCTCTTCAATGGCTGTGTGAAGTTGCTGGATATTGGCAGGAACTGGTACACGCTGTCGTATACGCCGGTCCAGAGCATCCCAAACATGCTCAATGGGTGACATGTCCGGTGAGTATGCCGGCCATGCAAGAAATGGGACATTTTCAGCTTCCAAGAATTGTGTACAGATCCTTGCAACATGGAGCCGTGCATTATCCTGCTGCAACATGAGGTGATGTTCTTGGATGTTGGCACAACAATGGGCCTCAGGATCTCGTCACGGTATCTCTGTGCATTCAAAATGCCATCAATAAAATGCACCTGTGTTCTTCGTCCATAACAGACGCCTGCCCATACCATAACCCCACCGTCACCATGGGCCACCCGATCAACAACATTGACATCAGAAAACCGCTCACCCACACGATGCCACACACGCTGTCTGCCATCTGCCCTGGACAGTGTGAACCGGGATTCATCCGTGAAGAGAACACCTCTCCAACGTGCCAAACGCCAGCGAATGTGAGCATTTGCCCACTCAAGTCGGTTACGACGACGAACTGGTCGTCAGGTCGAGACCCCGATGAGGACGACGAGCATGCAGATGAGCTTCCCTGAGACGGTTTCTGAGAGTTTGTGCAGAAATTCTTTGGTTATGCAAACCGATTGTTTCAGCAGCTGTCCGAGTGGCTGGTCTCAGACGATCTTGGAGGTGAACATGCTGGATGTGGAGGTCCTGGGCTGGTGTGGTTACACGTGGTCTGCGGTTGTGAGGCTGGTTGGATGTATTGCCAAATTCTCTGAAACGCCTTTGGAGACGGCTTATGGTAGAGAAATGAACATTCAATACACGAGCAACAGCTCTGGTTGACATTCCTGCTGTCAGCATGCCAATTGCACGCTCCCTCAAATCTTGCGACATCTGTGGCATTGTGCTGTGTGATAAAACTGCACCTTTCAGAGTGGCCTTTTATTGTGGGCAGTCTAAGGCACACCTGTGCACTAATCATGGTGTCTAATCAGCATCTTGATATGGCACACCTGTGAGGTGGGATGGATTATCTCAGCAAAGGAGAAGTGCTCACTATCACAGATTTAGACTAGTTTGTGAACAATATTTGAGGGAAATGGTGATATTGTGTATGTGGAAAAAGTTTTAGATCTTTGAGTTCATCTCATACAAAATGGGAGCAAAACCAAAAGTGTTGCGTTTATATTTTTGTTGAGTATATATATATATATAATTGATTTATTATCTGTCAAATGTGACAAGGAGCAAACACCTACTTCTAATGAGACAGAAAGTATACACCACCCTCATCACCGTCAAGGCTGTATCTTCAGTTCTGCTTCATAACATTCTAGGGGGCGCGTTGACCTGCAGTCTCATGAACATTCTTGACTGTCGCGATCACCAATGTGGTGAGCTGCTGTTCTGACTACGCCTTTCCATTGAGGCACAAAACAGCTTTTTCTACACTGTGGTATCAATGTAAATTTTTTTCTGTCTGTTTTTTTTCATCAGTAGCAGGCAAAACCTTAGAAGAAAATGCAACATTTTGTTGGTGACTTTCGACAGAAGCACAAAGTAGATTTATTGTTTTTCTTTCATTCAGTCTGTTGAAACAGGTGGTACGTCCAAAGCCAGATGACTTGCTGTCCTTTCAGCTGCTCCTATTTGTTCATGGTCGCCACAGCAGTTGTGGCAAGACCTGCATTGGTACTGTTTGGCACAATTTTTATGCTGGATCCCCTTCCTGATGCACCTCCAGTCTTGCCTGGAGAAACACACAGAGCACCGTATTAAACAGGCCGCACACTGCTTAGATTCTGAAATCTGATGTAATCAGGCTTATCCAGAGCAGACTGGTTGCCAAAAACCGGATGAGTACATATGCCAAAACAAAATAGTGGTCACATGGAGTTTGAAGATAAAGACTTGTTGAGATATTGCAAGTGTTCCAGTATATATTACAAAGGGCAGGTCAGTAGGTTTGTATGGACGTTTGTGTGGGCTAATATTATTAATAATGTTGAAGTCACCAGATTTGTCACTAGTTGTTTGACAGGACTTTTATTTGCTAGAGAAGGTCAAAAACTCATTAAATCTAGCACTACAGTGAAGTTTGTGCAGGTAACACCATGGTTCAATAATAATTGTTCAATAATACCTTCAACTTTACAGTCATCGCTAAGCCTCAGTGAATGTTAGACAGTGATAGCAAAACTGGCTAGCTTGCTAACTCTGACGTCACCGAAGCAGTCGTGAAAAGTGTTTTGTTTTTGTTTTTTTTGTTCCCATTGGAGAAGAAAAGACGAAGCAGATGGGAGACGTTGTGTCGTGTTAAGTGTTAGCCTACACAGCTAACCAGAGTAGCTCTGTTCTCTCACGTGCAAAACCGCCTCAACATGTTTGAGCGCTGAGTCATATACAAACCACAACACATGTCCACTTTCCCACCACATTGTCCCTTTTTCTTTCCATTTTCACTTTGTTTGCGTGTAATTTGCCCAAAAACGCACTGAAAATGCCATGGTTTGTGCCCCAGAAGTAGAGAAATTACATTATATGCATCATATTTAGCGCCCGCCCTCAAATGATACTGCGCTGCCCAGCTGAGTCCGTCTGTTTCATCTTTGTTGTAAGCTGTGTAAATCTCAACAAATGGGGTCTCTGAAATGTTGATTAAAAGTGATGTAATCACATCAAATTTGCATATGGCCGGAAACTGAAGGTCATCTTGGGTGGCGAAGACGGCAGGTAGATTTATGTTCATGATGAGTGTATGTAAAGTTGTGATGTCCGAGTGCACAGATGATCAGATTAATGGGTGTGGCCAGTGATTTCCCAATAGCATATTTTAATTCTAAAAATTTTGTGGAATAAAGAGAATCATGTGTGCTTCTTTCAGCATATTGTCTACACATGTGAGCAGTTTCAATGATTGGACCCAGTACCCCCCCCCCCCACAAAAACACAAACAAACAGAAGAAACTGTAAACTGATGTAATTGTTGAACTGCAGCAAACGCTATTAAGGGCTGCCCCCTGCTGGCAGACTAAAGTCTGTGCAGTTTCTACTTGAATACAATTCAGGGAGTTTGAGGCAGTATAGCATCCCATTATTATTTGAGTACAAAAAAAATAAAACAGTATTTGATTTTTAAATATTTTTGGCATCAATGGGTCAACAAATAATCAAATTGTATTCCAATCATTCCTGTTTCAAACAAAAACCCATATAACATATTTCAAATATTGATGCTATATGATATGTATTAAAGAAAATAACTATTAAAAGAAATCAAAAACCTCATTCTCATTTTGAAATTAAAAATACATATATATTTGAATGTTTGGCACAGGACATGACAGCACACAGACTTTTCTCATTCATTTTCTATATCCGCTAACTCTTATTCTAATTAAAGGTTATGAAGGGCTGGAGCCTATCCCACCAGTCAATGGGCAAGAGGTGTGGTTATTTTTGAGAAGTGGAGATGTACCTGTCACCTGCCTGGGTGATTCCCATCCAGGATCGAAGTTTGTGACTTGGTGTGCAGCAGTATTATAACATATTTAAAAATGTTTCATTCTCTCTCCAGGCCAAGATGACTACACACAACAATGCCTGGCATCCTAAAAGAGAACAATGGGTGATCGGATTAAAACAATCCTGCAACTACAGTAACTATACAACCATCCGACTTGAAAGCATTCACCAAAAGCTGAAGCAGGTAAATGGAATTTCACAGTTGTTGCAGTAATTTTCCAGCATTTTATATATTTCAATCATTTCCATTTTAGAATGAAATGGAGACAGATGCAGCTAGCCCTGACCATGCAAGCTGAGCAGTCTGGACATGAACCTCCACTGGAACAGCCAAGTGTGCTGAAAAACAAAACAGCAGTTATTCTTCCATGACCAGAAGAGGACTTACTTTGGCTATTTGTCCAGAAATTCCAGTCACACACTGTGATTCGTCAAGCGCAAAGACGTCATTCATGGATAGTAGATGTGTTCCAGACAAATAGCCAAAGTAAGTCTTCTTACAGTCATGGAAGAATAACCACTTCCATTCTGCTTTGCTAACATTGCTAAGCTAACATTAGTTAATGTGATTACTGATGACATCAATTTGCCATAATTCAGCCATTTTTATTTGTGCTATTATGCACATCGATGGAGTACTGCTTTACTGAAAAGACCATTTTTCTTGATACGGCACTATGCAAACCGCAATGTGTCACCCATTGTTAAGCTAACCACTGAATGTGTGTACATAGCTGTATTAACAATGCTAAATTCTATTCAAACAAAGTGCTTCTGATGGGTCTATCTTGGTCACGTGATTATGATGGTATGCACATTCTATCCATATGTGGGATTGCGTTGGGTTATTTATATGTCGCAATTAGGTTTTGAAGTAACGATCTTAAACACTTTCTGTGGTTCAACAATATTTGTATGATGATCTTTCAAACTTTACCACAGTTATTTTATATCGAAGTAGTAATCAGGGTGGTTTCTTATTGGATGCAGTACGAAGTGGCAGAATATTTATACTGCTTTTTGTGGAGCTGGGGAGGGGGGGGGGGGTAAATTACTGTGGATGAAAGTACTGGTACAGTATACTATGAAACCACAATTTTTCTTTGTTTGTGTTTCAATGTGTGCTACCAATGTGCAGCAGATGTTCCAGACTAAAGAAGAGGTTCTCCTTGAACAGCAGAAGTGTCCCTCCAGTCTGTCCATAGAGGATCCAGTACCCCCACGTATTAAAGAGGAAAAGGAGGAACTCCCCACTGGTCTAGCTGGAGAGTAACTTCAAGGTGCTGAAAGCAACTGATGTCACCAGGTTTTTATTCACATCTGTCTGTCTGAACTGTGAAAATGAAGATAAACTTCAATCATCCCAACTTCTTCAAAGCCAAAGTGAGAAGATCAGTGAAGCAGAGCCTCACGGCAGCATCTCAATTGAACAGGTGAAAACAGAATCCAAAGGAGAGGGGTGTGAACTACGCGAACCAACCAGATACATGGATCTAAATTATTTACACACAGACACTGAGATCAAGGTTTCAGATTCTTCTGAAACTGAGACTGAACTCAGTGATGATGATTGGAACACGAATGCCAAGGAATGCCATGAGGTTTTTAACTTTCAATACAATAATTTTGTCCTTGTAAGAGAAATGAAGTGCAACACTGGGGAGAAACTAGTCTGCTGCTCTCAATGTGGTAAAAGATTTGCGACGGGATGATTCACAAAGGAGAGAAACCATCCAGTTGTTCTGTGTGTGATGAGAAATTTACTCTGAAGGAAACTTTAAACCGTCACATTAGGCATCATACAGGAGAAATTCTTGGATGACTTAAAGATATTTGTAGATTCAGAGAGGGGACTCAGGAGATTAGTGGAGGCAGTCCATACATTTTCTAAAGAAATTGGTATGGAATTTGGGCTGGATAAATGCTCTAAATGTACAATCAGAGGTGGTAAGAAGCAGGTCACAGAAAATATACATTTGGATGAGGGGAACACTATTGAAGATTTGGCTGAGGATTCCACATACAAATATTTGGGAATTGAAGAAAATACTACAATAGAGCATAAAAAATGAGAGAGAAAGTAACACAAGAATACTTAAACTGCTTAAAGAAGATCTGTAAATCAGAATTGACACCAAAGAACAAGATCACAGCCATAAACCAGTTTGCATTGCCTGTGGTGAGCTATGGCTTTGGCATAGTAGACTGGCCACAGGGTGAGCTTTACAAGTTAGATACTAAAACTAGGAAGATGCTCACCCTACATAAAATTACATACAGAAACCAATGCATGGATAGAATATATCTCCCCCGTCGAGAAGGCAGCTTAGGTCTTATGGAGATCAACCAGGCTTATAGAGCATCTATAATAAGTATTGGGCAGTACTTAAAGAGTTCTCAAGAAGAAGTTATGAAAAAGGTTACGCAACACCATATTAAGACCATGCCACAACAGACCTCTATTATAAAATTGGCAGAAAACTTTAGCGGAGATCTTTTGCAAGAGAGAGAAGGCAATGAGCTGACACCTGCAACGACACTAGCAAGACAGGTCAGGGAAAAATACAGCAAAAGAGAACAAAAACATCCAATGAACAGATGGAAACAGCACAAAAGGGCTGGCCGATTCCAAGAAGAACTTGAAAAGGAATACATAGACAAAGAAGGATCTATGTGGTGGCTTACAAATGGAGAACTTGGTTTTGATGGAGAAAGAATTATAGTTGGAGCGCAAGATCATGGACTACTAACAAATGGCTTCAAAAATGGCAGGAATTTCACAGAATGATCAATGCCGTTTCTGTCATGTAGCTGTTGAGAGTGTAAACCACTTAGTATCAGCATGTCAGATCCTCATGGCAGACGGACATTACACAAGCCGGCATAACAAGATCTGTAAATATCTACATTGGAAAGTATGCAAGGAACTGGAGGTGGAAGTAGAGGGACGCGTTTGGGAGTATGAGCCAGCACCAGTCTCATCCAATGGAAAAGTGACTGTCTTTTATGACAAAGAGATCCCAGCAGGAAGACATATCGAAGGAGGTGCAGTAAAACCTGATATTGTCATTTGGAACAAGCAAGACAAGACAGCAAAAATTATTGATGTGACAGTCCCCAATGACTATGGCCTGAATAGAGCTGAAAGGGAGAAAATCACGAAATACCAAGACCTTAAAAATGATCTACGAATAACGTGGTCATTGAAAGAAATTGATATCATACCAGTTGTGGTGGGAGCAACAGGGCTTATGAAGAAGAACCTGAAGAAATATCTTGAGGCAATCCCTGGTCATCCAAGTGCCCATGAGGTGCAGATAGCCGCAGTTAAAGGAACAGTTACCATCTTGAAGAGAGCCCTCGGATACAATGCCAGTAATGATTGATTGTAGACCCCAGGTTTGGGGCCCATTGCACTCTGTAAAAAAGAAATTGAAGAGAAATAAAAAAAAAAACAAGAGAAAAACCATATGGCTGCTCTGAGTGTGGCAAGCCATTTCATCACAGCAACAGGCTGAAGACACACGTGAAAATGCACAGTAAAGAGAAACCTTTCCGCTGCTCAGATTGTGGTAAAGGTTTTGTTAGGAAGTCACTCCTGACAAACCACATGAGAGGCCACACAGGTGACAATCCTTTCCTGTGTTAAATTTGTATGAAGTGTTTTTCATATCGGCAGAGTTTGTGGCAACACATGAGAATACATACTGGGAGAAACCATACAGTTGTGCAGTTTGTTAAAGTTTTAGGCAAAAACAAATCTGGCAGAACACATGGCATTACACACAGGAGGGGAAAAAAAAACCATAAAAGTTAAACTCATGCAATAACAGTTCCCGGTATCTTTGATTAAATGTTTCACCATTTTATCAGTTTAGAGTTATTACATTTAACTGTTCAGCTCGCTTCAATTCATTTGCAGTTGCACCATCTCTTGAGTCAAAAGTCTGTAACTAACTAATAAACAAGTTTCAGAATGTAATATGCTGACTGCAGCCTTTAGGACATGAAAAGTAGACACTGAACACAACCCTCTTTCTAAGAGCTGACAGCTGATCATTTGCTGCCACCTTCTGTTATTTGATAGCAAGAAAGTCTAATATCCAACCAGTGACATGTCAACTATCGTCTGTAAATTGTTTCATAGTCACATGTCTTCATCATGCCTTCCAAAGCATCAGATGACATGCAGATTTCAACCACCGTCTGCTTGGTTTTAGGGATAAAGTGTTGCAATAAAGGGGAGCACACAGTTCATTTGGCAGGTCCTAATATAAAACTGTATTTAATTCCTGCAGATTTTTTCTGAAGCCACCATCCTGAGCCTGAGTCACTTCAGATTAATGGCAGGTGCACAGTGGGAGTAATTAATTTCTAAAAGCCATGGCCCCCTACCTGTTCTCCAACACTACCCAGAGAATCCAACTCCACTCTGAAATAATGGCACTCAAAAGCCATATTGAAACAGAGGAAGAGACAGTAATCTGATAAATTGTATGGAAAGATCCAGCACAGCCTAGGTGCTTTAGTTGAGTGATGAGTAATTATTAATCATTTTAGTGCTTGTAAATTTTATTCCACATTTCAGCTGATTTTTCCATTTTCAATGTTGCATTTTATTGGATGTCACATGGTTTGTATTCAAACTGCCATTTTCACATACATTGTAAATTTTGTGACTAAATAGTGTAATTCAACATTTGCGTTAACTTTTTTATCTGCATGCAGGAGAAATAAGGACATTTAAAAAATAGCCAAATAAATTTAGGACTGAATGTTGATACACTGTTGTTGGTTTAAATGATTCTGCCAAAAGTAAGCCTGATCTGTATCTACATACATCCAAAATGTAGAATGTTTAAAGGGGTTTACGTCCCTCTTCAATGGTTAAATGTTGTTGATGTGTTCCAGTAAGAACCGTCAAATTCCTTCCATTGTCTACCTGTGCATGTACAAAAGGTCCATAAGCTTTTGGACATGGACACAATTTCTACAATTTTGCCTCTACACTTCCACGATGGCGTTGAAATGAAATAATAAAGATGTGCTTGTATTGTAGACTTTCAGCCTTAATTCAAGGCACTTAACAAACACATTAACCATTTAGAAGTTATGGCCATTTGTACACATAGTTCCTCTATTTTCAGAATTCTGAAGTAATTGGACAAAGTAATTAATAAGTACTGTCTGTATAGGTCCTGAGGCCTCATTAATGCTGGTGCTTATTCCCAGTTTCTTTATTTTGAAATGGATGAGAGTCCCCTGAATGGGATGCCAGTCCATCATAGGTTACTTCCCCAGCCAAGACCAGTAAAAATTTACAGACTGGTATCTTGACCAGGAAATGAAACCCATAAACTGCCACCGTCACACATTGTTCCAAATTTGTTTTCTGTTTGTTAAGAGCCGATGATAAACTTGTTAGTTAGTTAATAATGGAAAGATGGGTGTTGTGTGTTGGGGGGTTTGGCTGGATGTTTTTGTGTTGTTTTCTTTTCCTTGCTCTCCAGGTGGTATGCAAACTGGTTTTTGTCTGTGGAGAAGGTGCTGGCAGAAGAGTCCTTCACCCTCATCAGCATTATTAGCTGCACCTGTGGAGGATGTTCACGTGCAGGCCTACTGACTCGCAGCACCTGTGGATGATGCTCACGTGTAAACTTAAAGACTTTCAGCTGAAGCAGATAATGAGATGGCGTTCTGCATTTAAGCCATGAGTGGTTCAAGCAGAATTGCCGGGAACTCGACCTTGTGACGTTCGTTTGTGAGACGCTGAGGACCGCGCCAGGGTTTGACACATCGTGCCTGTGAAGGAGGATGGGTGAGGGACACATGCTGTCAGCACACATCAGAGGTGATTATTGTCTGAATGATCGTTAAGAGTAATTTGGCATTTTGTTACGCAGTATATTTGAACATTGATGAGAATTGTGCAGTTTGCTTCTCACTGCCGTGGCGTACGGACTGATGATCCTCCACCTGTTGTGAGAAGCTGCTCATTTACATAAAGCTTAAATTCAGACCTGAATGTGTTGCTGATAGTGTGTGCCTCTGAAAGATATTTGCTGTAGCTCTGTTGACTTACCTCATCTTTTCCATCCTTCACAGAGTCAGTTTGTCGTGTCCACCTGGGGGGTGTTTGGCGGTGAATCTGACTCCAGAAGCGCCGAGGCTTCGATCCTTTGGGCGCTGGAGAGCGCGCCGTCCTTCACTCCGCCAGACAAACTAAATATTTATGTTGTACACTAATTATTGCACCGGAGGGGAAATAAAATCGTTTTGTTTGTGGAACCGCTTTCTGGTTATTTAGTGCTGGGTTCGGTCAGACGTTGGTCCGCTCCTCAACCTGCGTCTGCACATAACAATGGAAATACTAACAGAATAATGGAAAGTTAGTTACACACTAATAAATGAAGGTGGACCTAAAAAAGTAAAATGCTTTGCCATTCCAGCTGTACCCTAGCAGGCTACAGATGATGTCCCTATGAACATTTATTCATTATTCTGAACCCACTTATTCCAGTTAAAGTTAACATAGGGCTGGAGCCTATCCTAGCAGTCATTGGCCGAGAGGCAGGGTAGACCCTGGACAGGCCGCCAGTCTATCACAAGGCTGACACATTCACACTCTAACTCATACCTATGGTCAGTTTAGAGTCATTCACTCACTCACTCACTCACTCACTCACTCACTCACTCACTCACTCATCTTCAACTGCTTACTCCAATTAAGGCTTATGGGATGCTGAAGCCTATCCCAGCAGTCATAGGGCATGAGGCAGGGTACGCCCTGGACAGGACACCAGTCTATCACAGGACCACATATAGACAAACACATGCACACCTACCCACAATTTAAAGTTCCCAATCCACCTAACCTGCATGTCTTTTGAAGTGGAAGGATGCTGGAGCACCTTAAGGGAACACATGTAAACTCCACACAGAAAGGATCAGGTTGGACCTATAAACATGATCATTACTAATTTTGTACCTTAAATAAAGGGCCACAGTCATCACCTTGAGGTGCATTTATGTAACTTATCTGACAATATGCCTTGGGATTTTTTTTAAATATACCCTTATTTGTCTGTGTGAAGGTATAACAATGGACCCAAAGGGTACAAATGCTTTGTTCCTTGAGTTAGATTCAATATGTTGGGTTACATTGTACAGCAGCATTAGTGGGATAAGGAGTTGGCCTACCAGTATGTAAAACTGAGCCCCCAGTCATGGTTCCTGCCTGTGTCCTAACAAGAAAGTTCATCTGCATTGTCCCAATCCACCCAGCTGTAAGCGGGTGGGTGGATTCCCTTTGGCTGGGGAAGTAACCTGCCTCAAACTGTCATCCTGTCCAGGGAGAATCGTAGATTCTCATACACCTCACAGTACGAAATCTGGATATAAGCATCCGCACAGGTGGGCCTCAGGGGCTACATAGTGGTTCTAGCAGGAAGTGACATGAGGTAATTTACCTTTGTGTCAGAAATTATTTTACTCAGTGTTTTTCTGTGTGACTGCAATTTAAAAAGTTTGATTTGACCAAATATTGACTTCGACATCCTGGTTGTCTGCACATGCATACATTGGTGCATTGGTGCCATGTGAATGACAGATCCCAACAAAGACTTTATCCTTAAAAAATATCTCTGAAGTCCCTCTGATTGACCATTGCCTGCTGCAGAGACTGAGTGTAAATGTAATATTATCACCTGTTGAGGATTTTTAACTAGAAAAACCAACCAAAACATGACATAAAAACATCATTTGATCAATACGACTTCAGTTAAATATTACAGAAAGTCAGTTCCTATTTAGTCCTGCAGAGGGCAGGTCAGACAATGTGTCCACTGAACATCCCTTTCTCCTGAAACCTAAGAAGCATCCTTTAAAGAGAACCACTTGCAAACAGAAAGCTTCCTTTTAATTACAACACACAGGAAATTACTGAGTGAATGGCTCAGGCGCTGATAACAGGCTGAGCTCCGCGGATTGACAGCTGGGGAAACCCGAGGAGCCTTGACCTCAAAGCTGACTCATCACAAAGGCCGCGTCTGGAAGGCCGGCCATCTGATTTTACTATCATCTGGATTCATAATTAATACATTTATCAAATTAATGGCTGAAAAGGGCCCCAGCCTCTTGAACAGTAGGCAGATTCTTTGTCCGCCAGCTCAGCTTACCGCTAATCATGGTGTTGTGAGTGAAGTCGGCCCACCGTGGCCCAAAGCCCCAGACCTCATGACAGACAAATTGCTCCTCTGTGTAGCAATGATCTGGGGAATTACAGAGTGAAAGAAAGAAAAAATGTCATTGTGTGGCAACAACCACAAACACGCCCTTGTCCCGCTGTCATGAGTGCTGAAATGAAGATACGTTAAAAGGGATATTTTGTGTTTGCGGAAGACTGAAAATATGTTTTTATGCCTCTTGTTTTACAAATCACTCGTCAGATGGTCACACACTGCTGCCACGTAGATGGACATTTGTTTCAGTCCCTGAATGAAAATAGGGCACTGTGTAGTGTTGAGCTCTTCAGAAGGTATTTGACTGGAATTAATTTGTGAAAGAACGTGCAGCAGCTAGAAGAGCACTCACAGAGTGCCTGCCATCACCAAGGACCACCATTCACTTAACGTTGAGCCACAAACAAATTCCAATACGTAGTCCACTCAAATGGACCACCTCTGTCAAAAATACATTTTTCTCCACTGGATCTGGATTATTATGTGGATCTGGACAGACAATTGTGGGATTCTTTGATCTTGATCATGACCTTGATTGTGCACCTTTGCTTTGATGCTGTTCCTGGCCTATGATCCCGGTCATTTATCTTTGTGTTTTGTTTTGTTTTTTATTTTAAACCTGATCATGACCTTAATTTTGATTGTACACCTTTGTTTTGATGCTGATCCTGGTCAGTCATCTTTGTTTATGTTTTAAATGGACTGCATTTATATAGCGCTTTTCCATCTGCAGCAGACGTTCAAAGCACTTTACACATCAATGCCTCACATTCACCCATTGTCAGGATGCTGCCATGCAAGGCACCCACTACACACCGAGAGCAACTAGGGGATTAAGGACCTTGCCAAGGGCCCTTAGTGATTTTACAGTCAGGCTGGTGATTTGAACCGAGGATCCTCTGGTCTCAAGCCCAATGCTTAACCACTAGACCATCACCTCCCCTTTGTTTATGTTTTCTACTTTTGATCCTGACCATGACATCTTTGCTTTGATGCTGCTCCTGGCCTTTGATCCTGGTCAGTCATCTTTGTGTTTTTTGTTTTGTTTTGTTTTCACCTTTGATCCTGGTCATGGCCTTGATCTTAATTGTACACCTTTGATTGTGATTCCTAACATGTGCAGCCCAGTCTCACATTTTTTTATTTTTTTTTTTGTGCTCCCGTGACGAAATGAGTCAAATTTTCGTGACGGGGCATTTTTAAACTCACTATTATTAACCCTACGCCTACCCCCAACCATAACCTTAACCATAACTTAATCTTACTCCTTCCCCCCACCCTAACCATAACCACCCTGGATCCCCCCCCCCCCCCCGCTTCACTTTTAATTTCATGCAGCCATCATGGAATGAATGAGAATGAATTTGTGCTGCTGTGACGAAAATGAGGCGCATTTTGTCACAATTTCACGAACCAATAGATGTATATTTCGTGCTGCTGAATCACGACTTGCCGTGAGACCATGCTGATCCTGGTCAATCATCTTTGCTTGTATTTCCTGTTTTTGATCCTTATGGGTGATGAGGATCAAAGCTCAGTGGACTTTGATTCATTTTTGTTTTGAGTGAAAACATGAACCCCGTATCTTCTAAAAATGACAGCCCACATTGGAAAAATATCAAACTTCCCCTTCAGTACCATTTCAGAGAAGAGGGGAAGCTAAACATTTGATGCTTTACCTTTCTCAATTCCTTCAGTATGAATGTCTTTCTGTTTTCAAACCGTAACACGTAAAGCGTGAACAAATGTAAAACATTGTCATAAGCATTCTAAACAAACAGATTTTACATTTCTGCTGATATCGCCATTAAAATTTTAAATTTGAAGCTAAAATAATCTCATTCTTCCTAGAACAGAGCATAAAAACACATTTTCACTTTATTATACTAAAGACTGCAAATTAGCTGAAGCTAGATGTCTTATAGGCATCACATTTTCCCATTTTCTGTGCCAATGTTGTGTGTATCATCTCTGTTAAATGTTCATTAAAATAAATAAATAAAGACAACTTGCCCCTTGTTCCATCAGAGCCAATTAGACAAGAAATATATATGGTCCAATTTGGAGCACTAATGAGGGGCATCTTTTGTCTCTTTGAGTCCCATCTGGGCCCCTGAATGAAATAAAATGGACCATAATTATTGGTCGTCATCACAGGTCATCAGAAAGAGACTGTGTAGTTGTAATTACACGATAAATGTATATTACACACATCTACTGCTGCCAAAGCTGCAAAAAAGATGAAGGTCTTAGACACAAAAGCATCTGGAGTCTTTTTATTCCTCATGGACATATTTCTTACAGAACTAGGTGGGGTCATACTAAACAAAGGTAATATATCATAGATCATCATATATCCATTTTCTATTCCCACTTACTCCAATTAAGGGTCACAGAGAACTGCAATAATACAATATTTATATTAAAGTGACTTTTACAGAAAGCTGTCATTAAAGGGAAGCACCATGAATTATCCATGCACAAATCAAAAACTCAGAATCCTTGAGTGCTAGAGCTCTTAGCAAAATTCTATTGAATATACATTAATGGTAACTGTCCACCAGGTGAAGCTATTGATCCATTTCAAGAACTTTGAGTACAGGTTGCTATGGAACAAACCTGTTGCTTACAGTAGTAGATGTTCAAATTGGTCGGTCGATTCACAAAAACATTTTTATTTTCCTTGAGGTCACATGAGTCTTCAACCCCTTGACCTTTTCAAAAATGTGTTCAAGTGTGCATGAATTTTGGAACAAGGGTGGGATTTTTTTTCTCTGTATGGACACCACAGATGTAAAACGCTGTGTGGCTATAGTTCCACAACCTGACCAGATGGTGGCAGTAGTATGCTATGGCACTGTGTTGTTTTTTTATAATCCAAAATCAAAAGTGGTAACAGTAGAAGAACCTTGCATCTGAATACTCATTATGTACTAAAGATTAGGAACCTACTTTAACATATGAACCATGACTGTAGTACTTACTCGAAGTAAGAAATCTATCCTTTTCTGCTATCATGTATTTAGGTCATGTCTGCCTCAGGTGTGGCATTGGATCGGTCTCACTGCTCCATGTCTGAGTGTCCATGTGTGTTACGTCATTGCACCATTCTCCCCATGCCCTGCAGTGTGTGTGTGTGTGTGTGTGTGTGTGTGTGCGTATGAGCGTGCGTGTGGCTCCCTCCTGCATGTCCCAGCATATAGGCTTTGAAGGATTAGTGGCAGGATTTCGTCAAAACTACTGCATGTATTTTGGCGAAAATTTCAATACAGATAAATATTAGTCCATGGAAGACTCCATTAAATTTTGGAGATGATTCGGATCTCAATCTGGATTCTGGATCAAGAATTCACTTTATATATGGTTTGAAAGATTACGTCAAAACTACTTCACGGATTCTCACCAAATTTCCACCACAGATAGATATTAGGGGATGAAAGACTCAGCTGAATTTTGGAGGTGATCCAGATCCAGAGGTGGATTTTGGCTCAAGATTTCACTTTATATAGACTTTGAACGATTAGTTCAAAACTACTTCACGGATTCTCACCAAATTTGCACCACAGATACATATTAGGGCATGGAAAATGCCACTGAATTTTGGAGGAACTGGATCTGGATTGGCGTATGTCAAAAATCTCTGTTTGCTCTTGTTACAATATTTTTCCATGACAAATGCAAGTTTTCACTGGAAAAGATTCAGAGTTTCTGCGTACGCTCCATACAGCACTCACAGTATCTGTGTATAGGCAACTTCTTGGGGACCACAGGATGAACGCAGTGGGGTCAACCAAATCAGTTTGCAAAAATCAACATAGGCTGCAAAGAAGCAATGCCAATAGTCAAAGCACTGTGACATAAAAGTTCACTTTGCTTGTCAAACGTTTTTAGAAGGTTCTTCTACTGTTACCACTTTTGATTTTGGATTATAAAAAAACAACACAGTGCCATAGCATACTACTGCCACCATCTGGTCAGGTTGTGGAACTATAGCCACACAGCGTTTTACATCTGTGGTGTCCATACAGAGAAAAAAAAAACCCACCCTTGTTCCAAAATTCATGCACACTTGAACACATTTTTGAAAAGGTCAAGGGGTTGAAGACTC
Organism: Thalassophryne amazonica; assembly: GCF_902500255.1. Classification (NCBI taxonomy): domain Eukaryota; kingdom Metazoa; phylum Chordata; class Actinopteri; order Batrachoidiformes; family Batrachoididae; genus Thalassophryne; species Thalassophryne amazonica. Next base: position 28,051,951 of record NC_047120.1, on the reverse strand, counting down.
ATGTGACCTCAAGGAAAATAAAAATGTTTTTGTGAATCGACCGACCAATTTGAACATCTACTACTGTAAGCAACAGGTTTGTTCCATAGCAACCTGTACTCAAAGTTCTTGAAATGGATCAATAGCTTCACCTGGTGGACAGTTACCATTAATGTATATTCAATAGAATTTTGCTAAGAGCTCTAGCACTCAAGGATTCTGAGTTTTTGATTTGTGCATGGATAATTCATGGTGCTTCCCTTTAATGACAGCTTTCTGTAAAAGTCACTTTAATATAAATATTGTATTATTGCAGTTCTCTGTGACCCTTAATTGGAGTAAGTGGGAATAGAAAATGGATATATGATGATCTATGATATATTACCTTTGTTTAGTTTTTCCTTTTGTATGCAAATAATGAAACAAAAGCACTTGCCACAGTGATACTGTTGTAACATGTGAGCCTTAGTAAAAACATATTTGATGTTTTATGCTCTCTGTGGTCCACAAAAGCCCAACTGGTTCAGCCACACTTCACTGCTAACAGCCGCGTGGGGCAGGTAGCGGACTCTTTTCAGTGAGGCCGGTCTGCATTCATTAACTTAGCTAAAGGGCTCTCTGTGTAATTGTCAACTATTACAATATGTGCCATGAGAGGTTCAACATTATTTTCAAACACGATGAAATGGCATCAAGGCCTCCTCTCACATCCAGTGATAATTGAACAATTAAACTTTAGCATACAAATTACCTCTTCATATGGCAAAGCTAATTATCAAGGAAGGCCTGGCACAAAGAGGGCTGTCTGGGTCCATATCCGAACTGTTCACAGCTTCATTTTAGGGTCTCTGTCTAATATCTGGGAGATTATTAGGTGTCGGTTTTGTTTATAATGCTACATTTCACACTGTTGCCTCTGTTTTTTAAAGCTACAAATTGTATGATTAAGGGGTGTTTATTAGCAAAAATGGAATATGGCATTCATAACTATCTGTGCATAAGTGTATTAGCTGTAACAGTGAATCTAGGTGTTTTCATGAGCTTAAAATGTGAAATATTTGATTTAAATAATAAAAAATGGAAATACTGGTTAAGAATGAATCATTATTTTAATCATGCCATTCTAAATAAGTGATATACACACACACGTAGACAGACAGACAGACAGACAGACAGACAGACAGACAGACAGACAGACAGATAGATAGATAGATAGATAGATAGATAGATAGATAGATAGATAGATAGATAGATAGATAGATAGATAGATAGATAGATAGATAGATAGATAGATAGATAGATAGATAGATAGATAGATAGATAGATAGATAGATAGATAGATAGATAGATAGATAGATAGATAATCTTGAACAATGCCTCTGCAAAAAAATTCACACCTGAGAAGAACTTATGGAATCATGAGGTCTGTTTCATGACGATGTCAGTAAAATATTTGTCTCAAGATAATTATTTCCCAATGTGCATAGTTTTAAGTGTTTCTTATTAATAGCAATGTAATAATGGTTTCATGCTTTTTCCATTCTCAATAATCAGATAAGAATTAGCATAATTGAAACAGATGCTTTTGGATTGATACAATTTCTCATGGTAAAATAGGTAACTCAGTTACTTGTGAAAAGTGTAGCTTCAAAGAAAGGAGCACATGTCCAGTCTGCAGAGCTCCTGTGTTGGGACACTTGCAGCCTGACAGCAATACCTCTAAACCTTTGATTATATTGTACTTCAACACAACCATGGATGCATACAGTAACTGTGTGCAGATGAGTCTTTTTGGTTATAACAGATTTTAATATCTGCAGGTCAGGTGTGTCTCACGGGTGTCTGTGACCCGCTATTTAAAAGAAATAAAGAAGATAGGAAACAACAGGAATAACACATTAATTTTTCCTCACAGCTAATTCATATTCTGAATGAATGAATGAATGAATGTATTCGGCACACACAGACTCAAAATAGTAAACAAAACTCATAAAGAAACTAGTTTAACAATGTACCCATGTGCCTGAAAGGGTGTATCTAAATAATTATTACCTCTGCCAAGGAGGTTATGTTTTCGGTCGCGTTTGTTTGTTTGTTTGTCTGTCTGTCAGCAGGATAACTCAAAAAGTTTTGAACGGATTTTGATGAAATTTTGTGGAGTGGTTGGAAATGACGAGGAACAAGTGATTAAATTTTAGTGGTGATCCGGATCACGATCCGGATCCCGATGCTAACGCGTTAGCATGTCTATGGCATTTTCAATGTTAAAAGTTAGCATTAAGCAGTTGCAGCTGTCATTTGTTTTCAAATTGTAATATTTCTTAAATTTATTTTTATTTATATATTAATAATCTAATGATTATTATATACAATTTTAGAGAAAGAGACAAAAAGAAATAGATCACTGTGCCAAGGAGGTAATCTCTTTAGGGTCAGTGACCCTATGGCCTTGTTTAGAGAAGTGTTTCATAAATGTAAAAAAATTCATATATTTGCAGTTTAGTTGAATAATAAATTGAATTTTGTCTCTTATTTGTTTTTGTCTATAAGCACATGCAATATCAATATCAGTGCTCAGATGACAGTAGCTTCTGGGAAAGGTGCAAGTTGCAATAAACTGTGATGCCAAGCGCTAAGGATACATGCTGTCCAGTCACAGCAGATGAAACTGTTTTTACTACTGAGCAAACATCAATGTTAGACTTTTTTTAGGTTCAATGATTCCACGGCGTGTAGATGTTATGGCGTCAGTGACCCCATGGCCTTGGCGGAGATTTGCACTCTCTGAGTGCTTCTAGTTTATACATAAATTTATATCTTCAAGCTGTACCGGTTTTCTCCAAGAGGTGGAAGATATTTGCCTTTGTGCTCTTTTTCACATAAATTATACAAATGCAAATTCCAGGAGCAAACACATGCACACTTGCAACAACCTGGAGACCCATGTCTACCAACACGTGTGCACCTACAAACACACATGTTATAACATGGCCTTTACTCTGGTTCAGTCACCACCAGAGCAGTGAGAGGTATGTTGTGCTTGTGTGCAGAAAATCCCGCAACCTATAAATTAAGCCCTGTTTTACAAAATGTAACTGCATTCACCTCCAACACTGATGATGTAACCCTTGTAAATATATTTAATTTCCTGATATTTAATACATAAATGTGGCTGCTCAAACACATCATTTGCAAGTTCCAATACAACATGATTCTTGGTGCTGATAACATAGGCCCAAAGATGAAAATATGTATCATGTGGTGATGATTGTAGACAATATTAAACATCACAAAGAAGCTTTTGTTCTCGAATTCCTGCAGCAGTTCAGCCAGTATTGCCTCTGCTTTAATTTAATATCTATTTATTTTACTCCTTTGTCTGGATTTTATTGAGGTTGCGCCTGTGTTATCGCTCCGATCTAAACCAGAAGTGAAGGTCAGGAGAAGCGGAGTGCCTGTTTATTGGCTTTCATTGAGCCCATATGAGCTGATTTGGCTATCTGCTCTTGATATTAAGCTCTTTCATGGTATTTTGTGCTATCCGGATATTGTTTATCACCACATTGAGATATTCGCTGTGTATTTACTGCTGAATTAAATATTCTTCATCACTTTTGTAATATCCTCTCAGCAGGCTGAAGTATGATGGAAGAATCCTTTTGGTTGTGTCCTTTTATAGATTATCTGTCCAAACACAGTTTTCTATATTTCACTCGTCTCCTTCATGCATGTAGTCTGAAATGCAAAATCTTATTATCTTCAGCCAACTCTGTTATCGTGATAGAAAGGTGCTCTACGAGTTCCCACAGGCCACCAAAATTGGTTTTAGAAAAGTAAATGTTCACTTTCCACAAGTACTGCAATATCATAAAACAAACCACATGCAGCATACTAAAGTTTACGTTTCTATATCATTTTATAGGAGTCTTACCACCTACCAACTACTAACTTAAAAAATTTGCTTTAATAAGCACTAATCTCTGCTAACTGACAAGTTCATTGTGATAATGCTAATGCTAAAACTTGTAGCCGAAGCTACAGGTAGCCGCTAACCACAAATGGGAGAACTCTAAAACCTGAAAAACAGGCTGAAAATGCTGAAATTTTAATATAACATTTTTCTGCTGTTTGTAATAACTTAGGGTACATGATTGTGATTTTTTTTTCTTATCTTTTTATTGTTGAGTTTTTTCTTATTAGCATTATTTCTGTTAAGCACTTTGATTTCTGAGAAAGCACTACATGATGTTATTTTTAAACTCATCATCAAATGACAAAAAAAACTCTTTGATGGAGGTAAAACTGCCACCCCATCTTCTTAATACCAATTCTGGTAAAAGAAGCAAAGTCCGATAAAGCCCCTGATGCCTTTCCCCATGCATCATAGCATAAAGTGGATGCGAGTCTATAACTCCCTGTGGATGGGATACCAGTACATCAGCTTACTTCCCCAGCCAGGGTGGGTGAACTGAGACAACACAGATTAAAAGCATCTTTTCCAAAAGCACAGGTATATCAGGCTTGGTGGTCAGAAATGGCTGGACACAAATGCAGCACCCTGACAAGTAGCTCTGTATGTAGAAACGGTTTACTGAAACAGTAAGCTGGGTCCAGTACTCAAAAAAGCAGTCCAACAAGAGCAAAAGTACAACTAACATCAGGCTTACATGTGGTCGAGTTAACAGGCAGGTGATCATACACATAAGGAGGCTAGCAGGATGAGGAAACACAAGGAACAGAGCTAGAAGTGAAGGCAAAGGGCGCATCGATCTGGCGGGGGACAAGTGCAAACAGTGAACCTTAAATACACCCAGGTGATGAGCTGCAGATTAGAAACAGGTGTGTGTGTGGAAAGCTCCAGAAAAGGGGTGTGACCAGACAGAGGGAAACGCCCACCACCCAGCACCAAGAGAGAGACAAGAGAGATAGAGACAGAGAAAACCCAAGCAGGAAAAAGACCAGCAAGAGAACTAACATACACCAAAACCAATAAAAAAAATTACAAAACGAAGCAAGACAGGCTAAACACAAAGCAAAAATCCAAATCCTGACAAGGTAGCCTGACCAGGAATCAAATCCAGGTTAATATATTAGTAATCCGCCTTGTGCCCCACTTAGCTACCTGCCAACGCAAATTACCAACGCTGATAATTTAGATAAATTTTAATCTGCAAAAAAACATCCCTGGTTCTCAAGACAAGGCATTTAAGTGGCTATACTCTATTCTACTTTCTCTTTTTTAAGATATTTAGATATACCTTAGTATACACATACAGTAATGCTGGTAGAGTTCTACCTTAGAATTGGAATGTAATATAGAAGACATACCTTACTGAATTTTCATGGTAACTTATCAGGAAATAACAAACTTTCCTGTCAAAAGTGCAGATTGTTTTCACTTGTTTTAGAGTTCAGTTGAAGTCTTGCGGGGTACTGTTTGCTCAGTGCCCAAGATTAAATCTGGCCAGATTTCAAGATCATACTCTTTCTCATGAATTTGTATGCAATTTGGCTGCAGGACTTGCAGACATGGACACACTAATGATCTGAACATGTTGTAGGAGTTCAACCACAACCAGACCCTTAGGACTGTATTGGAGCCACTAGTGTCCATAGGAAGAGGTGTTTCATATATGGGAACACTAAATAATATACAGAGGAGTCGTACTGCATGGCTTGATGCCAATCTTAGGCTATACAGGGAGCTAAGGATGATTGTTGTGATGGCCCTGAGAATGACAAGGAAGCATTTGTTAGAGGAATCTGCGATCAAATGACACCATCTGACCACACCATCTGTGGCCTAGTGACACACAACCTGCTTACAGAGGAATCAAAGCACTTTGTTCCTCCAAGCCTATACCTAGTACCACTGCAGTTATGGTAGCAGATGGTTCAGTCCTGATAAATGTCTCTGCTTTACTGGTACACTGGGCCAGCTATTTGGAGCACTTGTATAAGGCTGACCCTCCTGCTGGGATGTTAGACATTTCTGGCACCAGGGTTCTTATAGCTGATTCTCCAGTCAATTGTGAACAACCAAATCTTGGTGAGATCACATAGGCTGTGAAACAGTTGAGGGCGGGGAAATGCTCCAGGGATCTATGGCATTGGAGCTAAGCTCTTCCCGGCGGTGGAGATGCTGTTCTCCTGGCATGGCAAACAATCTTTGTGTTGTGTGGGCCGCTGAAGAGGAGGTACTGCTGGCCCACCACCACCAGAGGGCGCCCTGCCTGGAGTGCGGGCTCCAGGCACCAGAGGGCGCTGCCGCCTCACAGGAGCAGCCAAGGTGACAGCCGTCATCTATCAACTGAGACAGCTGACATCCATCAGCAGAGGGGTATATCAGCTGGACGGCATCTCCACCTCATTGCCGAGATATCGCTCTACCAAGGAGGTAACGAACTCAGCCAGCCATACGGATTAATCCCTTGTTGCTTGTGTGTAAAACGACTGAAGACTGAAAAGGACATATTTGGATAAGTACTCTTATTCCCACATTACAGTGTTGTTTCTGATTAGAGGTGGTGTTTTCCACCCCACGTGTTGTTGGGTGCAGCCGCACCCAAATCTGACTGTTTCTGTTCCTCGCCAGCAGTACCGGATCCGACGAGCGGAGGCAGTGATCACCTGGGAGTTCGGGACTTGGCGGCTCCAGTATTCCCGGGGTTCGGTGGCGGAGGAAATCGGGTGGTTCCGGTTCGACTTGGACAGACGTCTCCTATCGTCGAGCCTGCCCACACGACACCGTTGGAATTAGACTTGTGACCAAAATTGTAATTTGTTGTGTTTGTTGTGCGTGTTCACAACAGTAAAGCTTTGTTATTTGACTTTCTTCATTGTCCGTTCATTTGCGCCCCCTGTCCGTGTACTTACACTTTCCCAACAGGATATCTCGGCCAACGTCATGGATCCCGAGGGGCGTCAACCGGCTGTTGAACGGCCAATGGAAGAACAGGGCGCACAGGCGCCCGCAGGAGGAGTGATCGGGGAGTTGCAGCGGATCCTCACTACTTTCACAGCTCGGTTGGATCTTATGACTGAGCAGAACGTCCTCCTTAACCGCAGGGTGGAGGCTCTCGCCGCGCAGGTGGAGGCGCGCCCCCAGGGCGCTGCTGCAGCTCCCCCTCCTGTCGACCCTGTGCATAATATTGACGTTCCACAGGTCGTTCAATGACCCCCCCCCCACCTTCCCCGGAAGCATACATAAGCCCTCCAGAGCCGTACGGAGGTTGTGTGAAGACGTGCGCGGATTTCCTTATGCAGTGTTCGCTCGTCTTCGCACAACGTCCTGTTATGTATGCGACCGATGCTAGCAAGGTAGCTTATGTAGTAAACCTGCTTCGCGGCGAGGCACGCGCTTGGGCTACAGCACTCTGGGAGCAGAATTCACGGCTCCTCCACACATATGATGGGTTTGTGAGGGAGTTCAGAACCGTGTTCGATCACCCTAATAGAGGAGAGACCGCTTCAGCCGTGCTACTGTCAATGAGACAGGGGCGTCGGAGCGCAGCTGCCTATGCAGTCGACTTCCGCATCGCGGCTGCGAAGTCCGGCTGGAATAGCACTGCCCTCCGCGCCGCCTTTGTAAACAGACTGTCATTGGTTCTTAAGGAGCACCTGGTGGCTAAGGACGAACCGCGGGATTTAGATGGGCTCATTGATCTTGTCATACGGTTAGACAACCGGTTAGAAGAACGTCGGCGGGAACGTGACGAAGGGCGTGGCCGGGCACGCGCCGTCCCTCTCCCTTCCGGTTCCGACTGCACTCCGCCTTCCCCACGCTCCACGGCCCCTGCGCTCCGTGTGGCTACAGCTCCCCCTGCTGACGAAGCTATGGACACGAGCAGGGCAACATTTAGGGCACCAGATGCACAGAGGAGGCGGGCCCACGGGGTATGTTTTGTTTGTGGCTCGATAGAGCACCAAGTGAGAGACTGCCCCGAGCGGTTAAACACCAACGCCCGCCCCTAGAGACTGGGCTAGAGGTGGGCCGAGACATTCACGTGGGACACACCCACATCGCCACACGACTCCCAGTTACGATCCTTTATGAGGACTCAACCCTGAAGGCCCCAGCACTGGTGGACACGGGCTCTGAAGGGAATCTGTTAGACAGCAGATGGGCCAGGGAGATAGGGCTCCCTCTGGTGGCACTTACCTCGCCTGTGCAGGTTCGAGCACTAGATGGCTCCCTACTCCCTCCAATCACACATAAGACACCACCTGTAACTCTGGTGGTGTCAGGAAATCACCGGGAGGAGATCGAGTTTTTTGTGACTCCTGCTACCTCCCGAGTGGTTTTAGGGTTCCCCTGGATGTTAAAACACAATCCCCGGATCGATTGGCCGTCCGGGGTAGTGGTTCAGTGGAGCGAGACCTGCCATCGGGTGTGTTTAGGTTCCTCGGTTCCTCCCGGCTCCCAGACTAAGGAGGAGGTCAGAGTCCCGCCCAATCTGGGGACGGTGCCGGTGGAGTACCATGACCTTGTCGACGTGTTCAGCAAGGATCTGGCGCTCACCCTTCCCCCCCACCGTCCTTATGATTGTGCCATTGATTTGGTTCCGGGCAGTGAGTTCCCGTCCAGCAGGCTGTACAACCTCTCACGGCCTGAGCGAGAATCAATGGAGACCTACATCCGGGACTCTTTAGCCGCCGGGTTGATCCGGAATTCCACCTCCCCGATGGGTGCAGGTTTCTTTTTTGTGGGTAAAAAAGACGGCGGACTTCGTCCATGCATTGATTACAGGGGACTGAACGAAATCACGGTTCGCAATCGATACCCGTTGCCCCTGTTGGATTCTGTGTTCACACCCCTGCATGGAGCCCGAATTTTCACCAAGCTCGATCTTAGAAATGCGTATCACCTGGTTCGGATCCGGAAGGGAGACGAGTGGAAGACGGCATTTAATACCCCCTTAGGTCACTTTGAGTACCTGGTCATGCCGTTCGGTCTCACAAACGCTCCCGTGACTTTCCAAGCGTTGGTTAACGATGTCTTGCGGGATTTCCTGCACCGGTTCGTCTTCGTATACCTAGACGATATACTCATCTTTTCTCCGGACCCTGAGACCCATGTTAAGCATGTACGTCAGGTCCTACAGCGGTTGTTGGAGAACCGGCTGTTTGTGAAGGGCGAGAAGTGTGAGTTTCACCGCACGTCTTTGTCCTTCCTGGGGTTCATCATCTCCTCCAACTCCGTCGCTCCTGATCCGGCCAAGGTTGCGGCGGTGAGAGACTGGCCCCAACCCACAAGCCGTAGGAAGCTGCAACAGTTCCTCGGCTTTGCTAATTTCTACAGGAGGTTCATTAAGGGCTACAGTCAGGTAGTTAGCCCCCTGACAGCCCTGACCTCGCCAAAAGTTCCCTTCACCTGGTCGGATCGTTGCGATGCCGCGTTCAAGGAGTTGAAACGGCGCTTCTCGTCTGCACCCGTTCTGGTGCAGCCCGATCCTAGTCGCCAGTTAGTGGTTGAAGTGGACGCCTCGGACTCAGGGATAGGAGCCGTGCTGTCCCAGAGCAGAAAGACCAATAAGGTCCTTCACCCGTGTGCCTATTTTTCCCGCAGGTTGACCCCGGCCGAACGGAACTATGACGTCGGCAATCGAGAACTCCTTGCGGTGAAAGAGGCTCTTGAGGAGTGGAGACATCTGTTGGAGGGAACGTCCGTGCCATTCACGGTTTTCACTGACCACCGGAACCTGGAGTATATCAGGACCGCCAAGCGGCTGAATCCCAGGCAAGCCCGCTGGTCACTGTTCTTCGGCCGTTTTGACTTCCGGATCACCTACCGTCCCGGGACCAAAAATCAAAGATCGGATGCTTTGTCCCGGGTACATGAAGACGAAGTCAGAACGGAGTCGTCGGATCCCCCGGATCCCATCATCCCGGAGTCCGCTATCGTGGCCGCCCTCACCTGGGACGTGGAGAAGACCGTCCGGGAGGCCCTGGCACGAAACCCGGACCCCGGAACCGGGCCGAAGAATAGACTCTACGTCCCACCAGAAGCAAGGGCTGCGGTCCTGGACTTCTGTCACGGTTCTAAGCTCTCCTGTCATCCTGGGGTGCGAAGAACCGTGGCAGTCGTCCGGCAGCGCTTCTGGTGGGCATCCCTGGAGACCGACGTCCGGGACTATATCCAGGCCTGTACCACCTGCGCCAGGGGCAAAGCCGACCACCGCAAGTCCTCGGGATTGCTACAGCCGCTGCCCGTACCTCATCGCCCCTGGTCCCACATCGGCCTGGATTTTGTCACGGGCCTCCCGCCGTCCCAGGGAAACACCGTCATCCTCACGATAGTGGACCGATTCTCCAAGGCGGCCCACTTCGTGGCCCTCCCGAAGCTCCCCACGGCCCAGGAGACAGCGGACCTCCTGGTCCACCACGTCGTCCGGCTGCATGGGATACCATCAGACATCGTCTCCGATCGCGGTCCCCAGTTCTCCTCGCAAGTCTGGAGGAGCTTTTGCCGGGGCTTTCAATACCTGGTGGACTGGGAGGGGTACGGCCCCGAAGAACGCTCCTGGGTGAAAAAGGGCTTCATCCTGGACCCGGCCCTCCTGGCCGACTTCTACCGCCGCCACCCGGACAAGCCCGGTCGGGCGCCAGGAGGCGCCCGTTGGGGGGGGGTCCTGTTGTGTGGGCCGCTGAAGAGGAGGTACTGCTGGCCCACCACCACCAGAGGGTGCCCTGCCTGGAGTGCGGGCTCCAGGCACCAGAGGGCGCTGCCGCCTCACAGGAGCAGCCAAGGTGACAGCCGTCATCTATCAACTGAGACAGCTGACATCCATCAGCAGAGGGGTATATCAGCTGGACGGCATCTCCACCTCATTGCCGAGATATCGCTCTACCAAGGAGGTAACGAACTCAGCCAGCCATACGGATTAATCCCTTGTTGCTTGTGTGTAAAACGACTGAAGACTGAAAAGGACATATTTGGATAAGTACTCTTATTCCCACATTACAGTGTTGTTTCTGATTAGAGGTGGAGGTGGTGTTTTCCACCCCACGTGTTGTTGGGTGCAGCCGCACCCAAATCTGACTGTTTCTGTTCCTCGCCAGCAGTACCGGATCCGACGAGCGGAGGCAGTGATCACCTGGGAGTTCGGGACTTGGCGGCTCCAGTATTCCCGGGGTTCGGTGGCGGAGGAAATCGGGTGGTTCCGGTTCGACTTGGACAGACGTCTCCTATCGTCGAGCCTGCCCACACGACACCGTTGGAATTAGACTTGTGACCAAAATTGTAATTTGTTGTGTTTGTTGTGCGTGTTCACAACAGTAAAGCTTTGTTATTTGACTTTCTTCATTGTCCGTTCATTTGCGCCCCTGTTGTTGGTCCATGTACTTACACTTTCCCAACACTTTGTTTCAGTTTGGGAGATAGGTATCATCCCTACAGATTGGAGGAAAGTACATATTATCCTAATCTGGAAAGGAAAGGGTAATCATATGCATCGTAACAATCATAAGGCTATAACACTGCTCTCTGTGCTGGGAAAGGTGCTTGCAAGCATTATTCTTAATCAGTTTCAGTTCCAGCTACTTGCTGCTCAGTGACCAGAGCAGTCTGGCTTCACACCCAGGAAGTCAATCATCGACCGCATTCTGACCCTGTGAGTATTCCTACAATGCAAGTGTGAATATTGACCATGTTGTAAGGAGTGCAAGCAAGGGCTCTGTGTTTTTCCCCACTGAAAACTGGCATTCGTCAGGGGTGTGTTCTGGCACCTACACTGTTCAATGCTTGCAGGGACTGGGTCCTGGGTGCATGGACTAGGTGCAGACAACGTTGTGATCGTTGCTTAATCAGATACTTGCAGCACTTGAGAAGCTGAGAAAGGAAACTGTGTTCTGGGTTTGTGATTTGTGATTGTTCTGGATCAGGACTAAGATTCAGGCATTTAACGACTTCCTGGACTCAGCCATCATAAGGTGGTGAAAGTGTTGAACTTGTAGAGACATTCACTTTATTTTTGGCAGTGAAACACATGTCTCTGGGTTATTGGCCTTTGAGACTGAGAGGCACCTGGGAAGAGCTTATGGAGTTGCAAGGTCACTTGATTCAGTGTATAGCGATGCTGATATCTTTGTAGGAGAACAAATGCCCAAGTCTTTACAGTCCTGATGCTACCTGCCTTGCTGTATGGTTGTGAGACTTTGACACTAACCATTGACCTCGGGCGATGACTGGGTGTCTTTTGTACTAAGTCCTTGGGAACCTCTGAAATGACTTTGCATCAAATGAGAGGTCACTTAGAGAAACTAAGATGAGGCATATCAATTGCATTGTGAGGAAATGTCAGCTTCGACATTTTGACCATGTAGCGCGTTTCCCTGTGCATGATTCATCTATAAAACAAAAAAGACCATATTACAGTTTGCTGAAACAGTTCTGGAAAACTCAGAAGACTCAACTCAACTTATAAATCAACTTATAAATAATGATGGTAAGTGAAAAGGAGACACTACTCACTCAAACCATAGACTGTTCTAAGCTTGACTGGGTGACACACTTCAGTAGCCTCATCATATCCCCATCACAAAACTGACATTTGCAATTCCAAATGCTGTTTTCAGCCTCTGTTTCTCACCAGCTCCACAATCCTCTGGCCAATCTGGTCATTTAGTGGCCCCAGTTTTCATAGCCTGAAGTGGCTCAAAAGAGCCAGGTACCACGGGTCTCCTCCCCTACTATGATTGGTTGAGAGCTCTGAGCTCTGATTGGTGCATAACTTATGACATCAGGGGCTTTCTCCTACGCCAGAAGCAGGCTACTTTGTCTCACATTTGTGGTGTTGCAAGGCGTGACCAGTGGGAATTCCCACCATATCACGTTACAAAATGGCCACCGAACGCAGGTGTAATGTGCATCGCCTACGCCGGAAGATGGCTACAGTTTTCATAACACTGCAGAGATGTTGTTTCTGAACTGTGCATGAATGCACGGGACAATTCACAACACAGTGCAAAATGTGTGACTTTCCCATAGAGTTGGATAGTGAAACTAGCGTTCACACTCCCTAGACTGCTAATGTAATGCTGCCATGCCTACATGGGCGGAAGGCCGCCATTACCAAAGAAGAACACGAAGTACCTAGATGTGCAATACAGTGTGCGTGTTGAGTGAAGACTTGACGGGGTTACATTCAAATTCAAACAGGAAGCAAAATATGGACACAGAGCTCCAACATCCTCAACAATATATGTGTAGCAGACATTGGATATCTAAGTTTAAATGCATATTTTTACCCATAAATTAAATTGCCCAGCCACTAAATAACCCCCCCTGCATAAAGCTTCTGGAACCACCACATCATTAAATATATTTTTCAGATAAGCCTCACAATAAAGTACTTCGATTCAGTTGAAATACATTGACATTCGCATTAAAGTTTAAAACTATTAATACAGAGTTCATCTTAATATTAATGACGTCACATGACGTCATGCCTCACAGGCTGAAATGTGATGCCACCGGTGGTGCACGTGGTTTGTTGTTTACTTCTCCCAGGAACGCACGCGCTGACGTAAAGTTGTGAAACAGCTTTCTTGGATGAAGTGACGGCGCTCGGGATTTGGAAAAGGCTCGTACGCCGACAACGTCCGCTTGGTTTTTGTTTTATATCTCACTTTGAAGACTTTTTGAGCAGCTCGAGACCTCTACAGTAGGTATTGTTTTGTTTCTGAGCTCGTGCGACTTCAGGCGCGCGGGGCGGGGCTTGTCGGCTTCTCTTTGTTCTCTGACTTCACAGCTTCTCAATTTCGAGCGTCGACAACAACAAATTAACAGCAGTCAGTTCACGCGTTCGAGAACAGCCTTTGCAGCTAACTTTAAGGTTTGATTTTAACCACAAACGTTTGTGAAACGACGACAGCATGTAATTTAGTTTAACCACAGCCAAAAACTTTGAGAAATAACTCTCTTTTGCAACGTGTCGCGATTCCTTTAAAGCAAACTGAATTAATGAGATTTCGTCGTGTGTATGCAGGTAAACATGCTTCAGTTTGGAAGCCGCCTGGCCCAGTTTCAGCTCAGCTCAAGAGCGCCAGATACTGTTCAAAACCAGCAACCAACACTTTGTGACTTTTTACAGCGTGTCAGGCAAGTTTTCTTTGGCATAAAATTCTAACTTTTACTTTTTTATTTATCTATTTGTTTACATTAATCATCTTGCTGCTGTAGGAAACTTACCTGGCTGAAAAAACAAGATGTTTTCTGCAATCTGCGTATCCCTGATCAGTTTGAGACGGTTAAAGATGACATCAACATTGTTATACTCACAGGTGGGTACCAGCAATCAAATTGCTTTACATATTTCTTATCATGCATTTTGTGTATTTGGGCTGAGGCATTTGGGAAGTCCATCTACATTTCATGTTTAAGGCCATGTTATTGATACGGTCTCGTACATAATCCTCAAATTACTATTAATGCAGCCCTCGGGGAAATTTGAACTACCCAACATCACGGTTTTGAGCTTGAATTCATCATTTCCCTCCTGTACACCTTCAACACCATGAGTTCCCTCTTTATCTCATGATAATCAATGTGGTTTCTTATTGGGTAGAGTATGGTACCATATCAACAGCCATGTTGTATGTTGAGAGGGGACTTATTATGCAACAGGCAACTGTGGCCTTAGTGGCCACCAGGACCACATGATTAGCAACAAGCAATAAATCATTTTACATAAAAAACATTTTACGTGAGTCTGCTAGAATAAGCTAAGACTTGTCCCACTGTGCCAGCATTCTTATTAAATTAATATTATACAAATAATGAATGTTTGAGTTCAGTGGTACAAATATTTCAACACATGAAATATTTGTTCCATTGAAACAATGGAAAAAAACATTTATTTGTTATATATAACAGCGAAAATAGATCCATGTCATTTTATATTTTATTAATTTATAAAAGGGACTTGCGTTTTGGTGTTTGTCACAGGTGACGTCAACAGTCCAACACAAACTTTAAATAGGAGTCCAAAATTGTTCTCAGCCAACTTGAAAGAAAAACAATCCTAACGATGTGGTCTGTGATGCTGCTGTGCCAAATTCAGTACAGACTGCTGTCTACTTTCGTCACTCCAGTGAAAAATTGCGTCAGAAATTTCTCCATCTTATCATCCTAACTTCATCCTTTTCATCCTAACAGCTCTTCATGCCTCCAGACAGCTTACAGCGTAGTGCATTTGTTTTTTGTGTTATAAGAATTAGCACCATCAGTTAGCTCCTTCAAATCATCATCCGCCAGCAAAACGAACTCCGCTATGTTTAGCTAAATGCGGCCCCAGTAGTGTAAGCATGCACGGTGGTTGGAGCGTGCAATAGCACAATTCATATAGTACCAAAATTGCATGCTAAAAAGAACTATTGCACAGTAAATGAAACACAAAGGCAAATGGTACAGTGGTATTATTGTAGACTCTGTGACTGATTCCATTAATCCCATGTATGTCCTGATAATCCTAGAGTGGAACGTGAACCATGGCAGACACTTTTCCAAACAAGAAGTCTACATTCTGTACTGGTCACAGAGGCAGTGAATTGAGGTTGATCCCTGACGTGACATCATCTGTTCACACACCACAAAAAGATCAGATGGGTCTCAGATTAAGCAGATTCAGGCCACTTCAGCTGGAAATGTGAACACCACATTTGGTCCTGTATCTGATTCAGATTTGATCTGTATCTCATCTATGCCCATGTGACTAGCGTATGAACAGTCAGATCTGATTAAAATAATTTACAATACAAACATAAATGTGAATTGTTGACAAATCTGTGTTTTTGAAAAAGCAGGTGTGGATGGGCTGAATGGAACAGTGTGTAAATAAACTGTTTTCCCTCTTCACATAGGCCAAGGGATATTCTGCCTGGATGTAAAAAACTGGGGTGGTGCTGTCTCTGCTCACGACCAGAACTGGCACGTGATGGTAAAAATAAAGGACCACAATTTTACCAACACCCACATTGAGCAGATTGAAGATCCCCTCAGAGCCATCACGGTAAAATGCCTGATTTAGCTGACATGTTGAAACATCCTCATGAAAACCTAAACGTCAAGCTACCACACTTATTTCCAAGGTCCAACCAATTGTCCAGCGAATTGTTTTCATCCATACTCCAGTCGGGATGAGAGATCCTGTGTGATTGTGACATTTTATATGTTAATTTCAAACACAGCAGTGGGGCTTCCTTGACTCCTCAAGTGGGTGCTCTTCATTTGAAACACCACAATTACGTTCACAGAGGGGCTGAAAGCAGGCAGGTGCCAAAACACAGCTGTCACCTTTTGTGTTTGTTGAGAGTCATTCATCTGTATAGATTCCCAATTATAGAGTCCGATGGCAAACATGCACAACATTACTGAAAAAGTTGCCCGACCTGCGTACCAACCCCCAACAATCACTTCTTGCTGCACTATATTATGCCTCTCCATCCATGAGTGCATATGTGTGTGGACATATGCCATATCGGAGGAGCTAATAGGTCCTACATATAATTTTGGTGGCAAACTGCATGCAAGATATGTGTCTATAGGTGCTAATGGAAAATTTTTGTCAGTATGTAAAGTGTTGCCATAGTAAAAGCCAAAAACAACTAAATTGACCCACTACTCTGATCTCTGAAACCACTGAAGCTAGAGAATGTATTTTGGACTTAAATTACTTTGAAATACCAAGATTCTATTTGCACCAATTAAACATCTTTCCTGAAAATTGCTAGAACTTCATGTATAAACTTTTAATTTAAGCTATGGGAAATTCCATGTTATAGAAGCTCACAGGCCAAAGCCTTTTTTTTTTTTTTTTTTTTTTTTTTTTAGAAATTGTGAATAGTTTTTGAAATTTGCAAGAGCAAACATTCACTTGTGCAGAAAGAAAATAATTTCAGTTACAGTATATGAGGTCTGTTAGAAAAGTATCCGACCTTATTATTTTTTTTAAAAACCATATGGATTTGAATCACGTGTGATTGCGTCAGACAAGCTTAAACCCTCGTGCGCATGTGAGTTTTTTTTTCATGCCTGTCGGTTGCGTCATTCGCCTGTGAGCAGGCTTTGAGTGAGGTGTGGTCCACCCCTCTCATCTATTTTTTATTGCGAATAAATGTCTGAACGATTTGGAGCTTTGCTGCATCAATTTTTTTCCAGAAACTGTGAGAGACCTCCAGGTGGACACCGTTCGAAAAATTAATATGGCTTTCAGGGACGATTTTATGGGGATTAAACAGATTACGGGGTGTTACTGCCGCTTTAAGGATGGCCCACAACTGCTGAGCGCGCGGCGCGCTCCCAGCCCCCATCGACAGGCTGACACCCCGCTGGAACAACCAGATCATCTCGTCTGACTTTCACAAAAAGGCATAAGGCATGGACATCAGCACTTTTTCCGGCACATTCCACCATTACAGGAGTTTTTTTCATGGAAAGAAAAGCGGAGGGATGCGCCACGACTCCGTTCATTACGCGGGACAAAACCACCTCGGTGTTGGTCTCTCAGGACAGCTTTCAGGTGGATTTCAGACAGATTCCGGTTGCTTTCCAGTCGTGTGAATATCCGATTGTGATTGTGCATGAGCTGGACATGCCAGAACATGTCCTGTGAGGCTTCATCACGGCGTTGCTTTGCGCCGAGCGGCTGCTCCGCGACGCGCGGAACTCCGATGTCCACGTCTTTTCACAATTCCTGTGCTAGACAGATGACATACGGGATCAAGACAGCGTCCAGTTTAAAAATGAACAGCACATTTCACTGTTACAGGAGTTTTTGTCATGGAAAGAGAAGCTGCTCCACCGCGCGTCACGTGCAGCCGCTCGGCGCAAAGCAATGCCATGATGAAGCCTCACGGGACATGTTCTGGCATGTCCAGCTCATGCACAATCACAATCGGATATTCACACGACTGGAAAGCAACCGGAATCCGTCTGAAATCCACCTGAAAGCTGTCCTGAGAGACCAACACCAAGGTGGTTTTGTCCCGCGTAATGAACGGAGCCATGGCGCGTCCCTCCACTTCTCTTTCCATGAAAAAAATTCCTGTAACAGTGGAATGTGCCATAAAAATTGCTGATGTCTACCTATTCTGCCTTTTTGTGAAAGTCAGACGACGTCCCGGATCAACAAAGCTTTCACGTTGGAAATGATCTGGTTGTTCCAGCGGGGTGTCAGCCTGTCGATGGGGGCTGGGAGCGCGCCGCGCTCTCAGCAGTTGTGGGCCGTCCTTAAAGCGGCAGTAACACCCCGTAATCTGTTTAATCCCCATAAAATCGTCCCTGAAAGCCATATTAATTTTTCGAACGGTGTCCACCTGGAGGTCTCTCACAGTTTCTGGAAAAAAATTGATGCAGCAAAGCTGCAAATCGTTCAGACATTTATTCGCAATAAAAAATAGACGAGAGGGGTGGACCACACCTCACTCAAAGCCTGCTCACAGGCAAATGACGCAACCGACAGGCATGAAAAAACTCACGCATGCGCACCTAACTGATTATTAAGCTGTCAAATTCTAGAATATGGCAATTGGCAGTCAGAGTTCATTGTTTTATCAGCAGAAATTTGTTTTTTGTCACTTTAAATATAATGACATACTGTAACGTTAGTCACGTAACACCAGTCACACATAATATTGCAATCATTCAGTTTATGCCTTTTGATTTCTAACATGACAAGGTAGCAGAATGACAGTTGCTTGCAACCTTATGTCCTAGAATAAAAAGAGTTGTTAACCCTGTATAGTTTGAAGACAAAGTTGCAATAAAGTTTAGCAATTTTCTTAATGGCTGTTTTTGTTTTTTTGTAACAGTCACGCCCATAGTATTGAGTACCACCAACTTGTACTAATCACCAAAAAAGTTTCCTTCCCCTGCCAAGTAGATCTTGTCCCTATTATTCCACAAGAGAGAAACACTCAGGGGCTGTATGTTTTAAGTACTGGTCACTTCAAAAGGCCCGCTTCCTCTCTGAATGCAATGTCAGTCACCGTGGAATTGCACGTATTTATCTCATACAAAATCATTAGTCACATCAAAGCACAACAAATGAGTAAGATCTAGACCTTACCCAATAACCCCAATGAAATCACTGCCAATATTTCTCAGTAACCAGAGGCCACAAAGCAGATTTTGAGAATAAATTACTCAGAGACACTAAGTTTGTTGTTAATTTAGTGAGCTATTTTTTTTAAATGGCAACAACCCCAAATGCCTTTGTGTATCCTTTTATCCCAATTAAATGACCCACTCGCTTCAGTCATATTATATCTCAGTTATAGTTTGGCAGTATTTTACCACTGAATATCCTTCAAGCTATGACTTTTAGATGATTGCGTGTTTCTTACATAAGTGTATGTGTTGGCATCAGTGATATACATAAAATAAATGCAGCTTGAATGCCTTTGGTGATTTTGGGTTGCACACACACACAAACGTATGAGAGATACACGCTCCAGGTTGCTTAAACCTTTAATTTAGACTGAAACACAATTCAGTTCATCAGTGGACCAAATAACTGTTGGTCATTTGAAAAACTGAAAGAAAAGAAAATGTTACACTACCTGATTCCAGCCTCTCAAATATTGCAGGTGGTTGTTTTTCCCTCAATTTTTTTTTTTTTGTTTCAGATCCCCACCCCCACCCCCCCACCCACCCACCCACCCACCCTTTCTCATAATTTTAAGTTGAGTAACTGGACTTTTTTGGACTGCTGATGGGATTGAAGAAGCCACTTAAATGTGACCCTTTGAGTTCTGGTAAATTGGGATGGTAAATTTTTCAGCCTTTTCTGTCATCTTTGAGACCGAACAATTAATCATTTAATTAAAAAAAGTAAAAAAAAAAGTAATTGATTAATAAATGAATAACTTAAATAAACCTCAGCTGCAGCTCTGAAATTATCTTCATCTTCCAGATCAAGGCGGCTAACTTGTGTCACCATTTGAGGAGGAGCGGAGTGTCTGTGAGACCAAAGCTCTTCGTCCCCAGAGTGATCTTCCTCTCGCCGCACTGTGAGCTGGATGAGGAGCTGAGGAAGAGGAAGGAGCTGGTGTCTCACAGCCAGATAGACGACTTCCTCAGATTGTTCAGGGAGGGCTACCTGTCCTGGATATCGGATGCACTGACTCCGTCTTGGGTCTCTGGTGAGCAGAATCTAACAGATGCACCAGTAAGGGTTGAACGATTGTAACACACTGCACAGGAAAATAAAGCGTATTCTCGGCGCTTGAAGCAGATTGATCAGTATGAGTGCAAGTTATTGTGGTGTGCTGAAAATCTATTGAAGCAGGTTTCATTTTGTCCCTGAAGGACATCTGTCATACAGGCAGATGGAGGCAGTCCGGCAGGTCCTGAGGCAGGTGGGAACATGGGATGTGGTGAGGCTCCACTGTGGCGAGCAGCTGAGGGGAGATTACCAGAGTTGTCAGTACATCGCCCTCAAACGCCAGGAAACGGACACACTGGAATTCTCCAGAGTTAAGACGCTGTCGGCTGATTCACTGTGGGCCCTGCTGGGACACGTTCCTCAGGTCAGTCCGCTGCAGTGGCACGGGAAGAGAGGTACCGTCTGATAATAAATCCAACATTAACCACCAGCAGGTGGCAGTATTACTGTAAGTTATGATCTCAAAACTGCAGAGAATTGTACAAAAGGGGCTCATTTATGACAGATTACAGTTTTACTATTTATTTGAAAATTTAAAAATAGTTCTTTTCATTAGATAATATCTGTGTAATATTATATTTACTGTAATGTGTTTACTATTTAGTGGGCTCCATATATTTAGATAGAGAAAATTTTATGTACAGGGTGGGCCAATAAAATGTTACCACTTTTATAATCCAAAGAAGAGGAGCGTGGATTGAACATGTCATCAATTATTGAACTGTGCGGAAAACAAGAAACCTTTGGTATCAAATGTTAATTTGATGCTTCTGTTACAAGTCTGTAAATAAAATTTTCGAATAAGTTCTCATTTCAAAAAACTGTGTGGTAACATCAAAAGTGGTAACATTTTATTGGCCCACCCTTTATTTTTCAGTTATTACAAAAAACGGAATAATAAAGCCAAACAATTGGGCAGTTTATTCATGTTAGGATTTAGCATTATTTAAGTGTTTTTCCATCACACAAAATCTTTTAAATATTCTGCAATAAGAAAAAAAAATTGGGTATTTATGTATATTTGCTTCTATCCCTGTGTACTCTCAGAACATTTCTAATTACAGTCCTGATTTTGATTAGCTGTGGAGGAGGGGTGGAGGTTATGTGATTGTCTGTCTGTTCATCCAGCTGTCTGTCTCTATTATAATGACAATTCACAAAACAAACTGGATTGAAATGAATTTTTTTGGATGGATGGCTCTTTAATCAGTGAAGATTTTTTTTCCTTTACTTTTATGTCTTTACTTGTATTTCAAGAACCGGCCTTATGACATCACAAAGACTCATACACCCAACTATAAGACTGCTCTTCTGTCATCTGGTGGAGGTAATAACGGTTGGGCAGTAGGTACTTCTAAAGTGCACCTTCTAGTTATTGTCTTGGGAAGAATTTATTGTATAAAATCTATTTTAATCTACTTTTGATGGTAAATATGTTTGGAATTCCATGGTGAACATTGATAAAGCCCCATAGTTCTGTGCCTGTAGCTATAGAACAATTACATCATGAACCGAATATTAACTGGTCATCTTACGCTGCTGTGACAGTCTGTGGTGCCTTGATGGTCATGACATAGAGGCTTTGGGAATGAAAGAAACTGACAGATGGGCTCATGTCAAGATACTTGTTACTTCAGCCACACCTGCTCCTAATTTCCATCATGCATGTGATCAAGTTATTCCCTGTAATTCCAGACATGTACTTCAGGTGGCAGACAAGCAGCTTCTTCAGTTGAGAGGCGCCTTGCTGTGCTGTGTGCGCTCAGACATGGCTGGCTGGTCCCTATGTGATCTTGTCTGTTCATACTTATCAACATATCATGCAAGTGTGCCCCTGTTTTGTGCTTGCATAGACTGGATGTTTGGGAAGGTTGTGGAGCCCAGCAGCTTAATTTGGTGCATTTGTTGGCAAGAAAAATTTTCTTAACCTTGATTATGCAGATGATGCTGTGAGCTTTCTGTGAGCTATCTTTTCCCAGTAAAAGTGCTAACATTGTAATAAAATAAGATTCACGTATTTCTGTAGTGACGTTCATAGCTGTGGGTCGTCAGCCTTTGACCATGAGAGATACCTGGGAAGAGCTTGTGTAGTCATGAGGCCACAATGCTGATACCTTTGTAGCGCAATGACGTTCCACGTCTTTAGGATCCTGGTGCTTACTGTACATTTGAGAAACTTGGATGCTAACTAGCAACTTGAGGCCAACCTTGTAGGTCTTTACTAGGCCATTTTAGAGGCTCCTTTGGTAAAACTGGAATGACTGTGTGAAATGACATGTAAGTTGGGGAGACTGAGATGAGGCATACACTTCAAATATGAGGGGATGTCAATTATAACATTTTGGTCATCTGGTCCATTTCTCTGAGCATGATCCAGAATGCAGACATCAGCAACTGGATGAGACCTATGTATCATCTGGCTGTAATAGATGGATAAAGATGAGCTTCTTAGTTTAACCACACCTGCTCCTTATTTGCAGCATCCACCAACCAGCCAGCAGGTGACACTGTTCAACAGGTGGCAAACAGGTCTATGGTGTATTACATAAGCTTAACAAAGTTACATTTAGGAATTATCTGGTTTATCTAAGTTAACCAACATTGATTTTGTTTATTGTCATCAATATGACCTTTTAATTTAGCAACTTTGAAGATGATGGCATTTATTGTTTTTAAGTTAGTGAATAGACTTGTTTATTCACTGAATGCATTTTACAAGGTCTACGCCTGGGCATTTCTAAAGCCCAGGAGTATGTCGTGGCAGTCCATATATGGACTCCACCTTGCTCTGAGATTTAGCCAATGATCCAGTCTGCAACCTGTGTGAGACCCCAACATATTCTGACTGGAAGACAGAAATTCTTTCTCAAGTTTAAAAAGGGGGAAAAATTGGATACGAAATCAGGGACTGAAAATCGGTGTTATCTGTAGTAAAAGTAGTGTTGTAGAATGCTATGAACAATCTGGAATATTTTAAACATGTCTTAAAATTTGTGACTACGGGACACATTGTGATCCTCAAAATGTGAATAATCTGATGTAATTTGTGCAGATGGGGGTAACATTTAGAAAGGTCCAGGTATGTGGGTGGAGCAGAGAGGACTGGTTTTTCGTGAGAAGGGGGTGTGAAATGTTTGAATAAACTGGTCTATCAAGCCTGAAATACATCGCGCACAACTTGCATCTTGAAATAAATCATTTCTACTTGAATGTGGATTTGACTACTCAGTTATTTTAATGGCAGGCTATATTTCAAGCTAAAATTAAAATACACTGCAGATTATTATTTTATTCTTTTTGAGCCAGCGATCAGCGATTTAATCAGAGTTGGGTGAAAATGACTGTAGCGGAGAGCAATCATGAGCACAGCGTTTTGCGATGGCTGTGTGAGGGGGAGTACACAGCTCCATGACCGATCCGCACCACTCTGCTCATTTCTGTGGCAAAAGCATAGCTCTCATACACGTGTATGATATCTATATGGTAAAAGGAGGCAATGGTGTACATGCCGGTACAGTGTGCACTGATAAGGACCGACTGTTCTGTGAGTGGAAGCCTCCGGATTCTCCTCTGCAACATAAATCTATAATACAATTCCCATGAAAAGCGTGTTGAATTCTTCAACAGAAGACATTTTTGAGATGTTAACAGATACAGTTTAACTTTGTGAAAAAGTGTGGTAATAACCACAGGGGTATCGCGTGGACTGGTACATGCATACAAGCATTTGTGTCATGGGACTCTTCTGTACTATGGTGTAGCTTGCAATAATAATAATAATTATAGTAGGAAGCACAAAGTTTTCCTGCTATTGTATTTAATTTCCTCATTTATGGAATTGGGGTGGAAACTGGAGTGATTAACTTTTAATGAGAGCCTGGTTTAGCACAGCTGGACAGTGTACAAGCATCATTTCAGCCTCTTCATGCTGATTGTTCAGATTGACTGTTTGAGGTTATTATTGTTTATTTTATTGCATGGTGATAAAAAGGATTTCAGTAATTACATAAGGTGGCACAAGGCCAAATTTTATCTCACTATGGCTTGTTAATATTTTAATTTAAAATGCATCACTGCTTAAAATAGTAGTTGTATTATATTTATCAATAGGCACACACCATCTTTTAATTAACTGAAGGAATTAATAAATGCACCGATCTCTGCTGAGAATCTCGTCCAGATTAGCACTTACCTCTGCGCTCGTTCTGGGCTTTCCTTACAGACTCTCCCCCACCACACAGACTGTACTCTCCCCTCTGGCTGCTGTGTGTTTGATACATGACTCTACAATCATTAGACGGTCTCCAGCGAGCCCTTTTCTAGCCGTAGGGGACAAACACTGCAGCAACAAAATGCATTACTTTCAGAGGAATAGCCAAATGTAGGTTGTTTGAGGTGGACCGCCTCCTGTTTCACACAGAAATACGCTCAGAACGTGGTTAAATATGTAGCTGTTTAATCACAAATTTAACAAAAACATTTCAAATGTGTGATAATAGAGCAATATATTTTTTGATAACTCGTATAAGATGTAAAATCCTTGATTTGTCTGTAATAATTATCAGGAACATTAGAAATACACTAAATATTATTACTGGATAAAGTTGCTACTAATTATTTTCAGTATCTATTATGTGTCAGTTTTTTAAATGATTAAATGGCTCTCAAAATATAGCTAAATAATAATAATTATACAAAATTTGTATCACATTTTTTCCATAACCCAAAGCAATTCTTTGGTCTCTGCAACACTATAAAAACTGACTATTGTATATTTATAGTAATTATGTACTACAGTGGAAAAGTACTGGAGTGTACTGTAAAGCAATATAGGCCTATAATTTTGCTAAAATTGTAGCATTTGATGTTTTTTCTTCATCACTGAGTGACCATCAAATTTGCCTCTTTTTTTTTTTACATTCCTGTTGTAACAAAAATGAAATAAAAAATTGTCGTTATAAACTACAGTTTTCAAATTCACAAATTTAAAATAAAATAAAACACTTTATCTTTGTAGCTGCACTGCCCAGTACATGGCAAAACAATAGTTACTGAAGATTACTCAGTAATAAAGCTATTATTAAAATCTAATTAAAAGCATAATTTTCTTCCTTGTTATGTATTTTAAACTTTTAAAATACATAACTTAGAAGAAAATTATGCTTTTTAGGTGAAACATGGTGACACATCTTGTACATTTACATTTAGATATTAATATTACATATTTATCAAGTTTCTCTTATTTTAAAATATTTTAGATACATAAAATTTGTACAGTTTGGTATTTTTCTTGATGTAAAATATTACCTGAATATGAAAATGTGTCACAACAACCATAATAACAATTATTGTTCTTTCAACTCCACAGCAGTAAATTTATGATGAACAAAATAATACTTTTTCATATTTCATTTGTTTGAGCTCAGTCTTCAGAAAAAAATGTCTTTGCTGACGGCAATAGCCGTCTGGGGGTGACAAAGATACTTGAAAGTTCCCTCAGGCATCTTTCACAGAACAGAAATAATGCAGGCTTTTGATTTGTTTTTTGTAAACACACAGACTAGAAGATCTACACTCAACAAAATATAAATGCAACACTTTTGGTTTTGCTCCCATTTTGTATGAGATGAACTCAAAGATCTAAAACTTTTTCCACATACACAATATCACCATCTCCCTCAAATATTGTTCACAAACCAGTCTAAATCTGTGATAGTGAGCACTTCTCCTTTGCTGAGATAATCCATCCCACCTCACAGGTGTGCCATATCAAGATGCTGATTAGACACCATGATTAGTGCACAGGTGTGCCTTAGACTGCCCACAATAAAAGGCCACTCTGAAAGGTGCAGTTTTGTTTTATTGGGGGGGATACCAGTCAGTATCTGGTGTGACCACCATTTGCCTCATGCAGTGCAACACATCTCCTTCGCATAGAGTTGATCAGGTTGTCAATTGTGGCTTGTGGAATGTTGATCCACTCCTCTTCAATGGCTGTGCGAAGTTGCTGGATATTGGCAGGAACTGGTACACGCTGTCGTATACGCTGGTCCAGAGCATCCCAAACATGCTCAATGGGTGACATGTCCGGTGAGTATGCCGGCCATGCAAGAACTGGGACATTTTCAGCTTCCAAGAATTGTGTACAGATCCTTGCAACATGGGGCCGTGCATTATCCTGCTGCAACATGAGGTGATGTTCCTGGATGTGGCACAACAATGGGCCTCAGGATCTCGTCACGGTATCTCTGTGCATTCAAAATGCCATCAATAAAATGCACCTGTGTTCTTCGTCCATAACAGACGCCTGCGCATACCATGACCCCACCGCCACCATGGGCCACTCGATCCACAACATTGACATCAGAAAACCGCTCACCCACATGACGCCACACACTGTCTGCCATCTTCCCTGGACAGTGTGAACCGGGATTCATCCGTGAAGAGAACACTTCTCCAATGTGCCAAACACCAGCGAATGTGAGCATTTGCCCACTCAAGTCGGTTACAACGACGAACTGGAGTAAGGTCGAGACCCCGATGAGGACGACGAGCATGCAGATGAGCTTCCCTGAGACGGTTTCTGACAGTTTGTGCAGAAATTCTTTGGTTATGCAAACCGATTGTTTCAGCAGCTGTCTGAGTGGCTGGTCTCAGACGATCTTGGAGGTGAACATGCTGGATGTGGAGGTCCTGGGCTGGTGTGGTTACACGTGGTCTGTGGTTGTGAGGCTGGTTGGATGTACTGCCAAATTCTCTGAAACTCCTTTGGAGACGGCTTATGGTAGAGAAATGAACATTCAATACACGAGCAACAGCTCTGGTTGACATTCCTGCTGTCAGCATGCCAATTGCACGCTCCCTCAAATCTTGCGACATCTGTGGCATTGTGCTGTGTGATAAAACTGCACCTTTCAGAGTGGCCTTTTATTGTGGGCAGTCTAAGGCACACCTGTGCACTAATCATGGTGTCTAATCAGCATCTTGATATGGCACACCTGTGAGGTGGGATGGATTATCTCAGCAAAGGAGAAGTGCTCACTATCACAGATTTAGACTGGTTTGTGAACAATATTTGAGTCAAATGGTGATATTGTGTATGTGGAAAAAGTTTTAGATCTTTGAGTTCATCTCATACAAAATGGGAGCAAAACCAAAAGTGTTGCGTTTATATTTTTGTTGAGTGTATGATGCACTATGACCTACAGTTTCATTCAGGCTTCTGTTTGGTTGAAACTGCCCCAGAAGTATCCACAAAGCCACCGTGGCACCGCTCGATGTGTTTTGTTTTTTTTTGTTGTTGTTTTTTTGTGACCTCAGTTAGTTATACTGTGGAGAATGGGAGGACTACCTCTCCCCAAAGTGGAGAATGATTGAGTAGAGTGGCTGTAATTTATTAATTATGGTCTATATTCTTAGACCGCAGTTCTGGCTTCATTCAATTTGTATGGATTGAGGGGTAATTACAGTGTGTGTTAGGAAGAGAGAGAGAGAAGGAGCTAAAAATCCATTCCAGTCATAATTTAAAGTGTAAGATACTTATGATGTTCATCTTCTTGTTGTCTGATTCCACAAAGACAGGAGAAGCTGACTGAAGTTTCCCTCATTCAAAACAAAGAAGGCTGATTGTTGTCTCTTTCTGCATTCTAACATCAACGTTACATAGTTAATGGCCCCTTCACACATAACATGGCATTGGGCGAAAGAAGCAGAAACAGGAAGAAAATCCGTGAACAAAAAATGAAATGGGGAACCGCAAAACATTCCACCTGCTGTCGGCAGGGACACATGGTCGGACAGGCATGCACGATACAGTGGCAACTGTTTTGTGCACGCTCGTGCACATGAACGAACACAGTGTGAGCAGCTGGAATGTGTTGCACCACATTGCGCTGCTGTGGGGGAGAACACACACACACCAAAAACACCGCAATTTAATCCCTCTTATCGAGCAGAAAATACAAGTGTGATCCTTCTGTTCCTCTGTATATGACCTGTGGTCATAGACATCAAGTTATGAAATGACATGAATGAAGCAGTCCACATCTGGCCCCGCGCACGTCCACAGAGTGGCGTGCCGAAGGACAGTGCATCATGTGGGCCAGAGCTGACATGGGTGACGTGACATTCAGCTCACCAGCTGAGTGTACACATGATCAGACGGTCCTTTTCACCTGCCAAAGCCTGCCGATGTGCGCACTGACACGGTCGCTCCAGCCTGTTGCAAAAGCGATATGTTTTTCCATGTGAGAACAGCAGGCACACGCACACGGACAGCATGGTGGACAGTTGTAAAGTCATGTCCTTCATAACATGGCGCGTGTTCTCCAGCTGTGACTTGCGGGTGCAGAGATCTCAATAGCAGCGGCTATTTGCGACCACGCCCACCTTGTCAATTAGCACACAGAAAAAAGTGTCACTCTCTGTTTCTGTGTTCTGTGATTATGTAATTATGTATGTAGTTATTGTAGTGTTTATTTATATACTTTCCTGGCTGTAATCTCTGTTTTTAATTTAACACGTTGTGTGCACTGAGCCGTCATTTCCAGCTGTCAGTGTGTGGCTGGTTGGCGATCAGCTGAGAGGCGCCTTGCTGTGCTGTGTGCGCTCAGACGTGGCTGGCCGGTCCCTATGTGATCTTGTCTGTTCATACTTATCAGCATATCATGCAAGTGTGCCCCTGTTTTGTGCTTGCATAGACTGGATGTTTGGGAAGGTTGTGGAGCCCAGCAGCTTAATTTGGTGCATTTGTTGGCAAGAAAAATTTTCTTAACCTTGATTATGCAGATGATGCTGTGAGCTTTGCAAAATCAAAGGACACTCTGATTGCAACACTTGAATAGCTCAATGAGGGGTTGGGGTGCCTGAATTTGCCATTTTCCTGGATCAAGACTAAGCTTCAGGCTTTCTATGCCATTTTTGTCTGAGGCATCATAAATGTATCTTTTCCCAGTAAAAGTGCTAACATTGTAATAAAATAAGATTCACGTATTTCTGTAGTGACGTTCATAGCTGTGGGTCGTCAGCCTTTGACCATGAGAGATACCTGGGAAGAGCTTGTGTAGTCACGAGGCCACGATGCTGATACCTTTGTAGCACAACGACGTTCCACGTCTTTAGGATCCTGGTGCTTACTGTACATTTTAGAAACTTGGATGCTAACTAGCAACCTGAGGCCAACCTTGTAGGTCTTTACTAGGCCATTTTAGAGGCTCCTTTGGTAAAACTGGAATGACTGTGTGAAATGACATGTAAGTTGGGGAGACTGAGATGAGGCATACACTTCAAATATGATGGGATGTCAATTATAACATCTGGTCCATTTCTCTGAGCATGATCCAGAATGCAGACATCTGTGTCGAAGCCCTCAGCAACTGGATGAGACCTGTGTATCATCAATCAATCAACTTTTTTCTTATATAGCGCCAAATCACAACAAACAGTTGCCCCAAGGCGCTCCATATTGTAAGGCAAGGCCATACAATAATTATGAAAAACCCCAACGGTCAAAACGACCCCCTATGAGCAAGCACTTGGCCACAGTGGGAAGGAAAAACTCCCTTTTAACAGGAAGAAACCTCCAGCAGAACCAGGCTCAGGGAGGGGCAGTCTTCTGCTGAGACTGGTTGGGGCTGAGGGAAAGAACCAGAAAAAAGACATGCCGAGAAGGGGGGCAGAGATCGATCACTAATGATTAAATGCAGAGTGATGCATACGGAGCAAAAAGAGAAAGAAACAGTGCATCATGGGGAACCCCCCACAGTCTACGTCTAAAGCAACATAACCAAGGGATGGTCCAGGGTCACCCGATCCAGCCCTAACTATAAGCCTTAGCGAAAAGGAAAGTTTTAAGCCTAATCTTAAAAGTAGAGAGGGTATCTGTCTCCCTGATCTGAATTGGGAGCTGGTTCCACAGGAGAGGAGCCTGAAAGCTGAAGGCTCTGCCTCCCATTCTACTCTTACAAACCCTAGGAACTACAAGTAAGCCCGCAGTCTGAGAGCGAAGCGCTCTAATGGGGTAATATGGTACTACGAGGTCCCTAAGATAAGATGGGATCTGATTATTCAAAACCTTATAAGTAAGAAGAAGAATTTTAAATTCTATTCTAGAATTAACAGGAAGCCAATGAAGAGAGGCCAACACGGGTGAGATATGCTCTCTCTTGCTAGTCCCCGTCAGTACTCTAGCTTCAGCATTCTGAACCAACTGAAGGCTTTTTAGGGAACTTTTAGGACAACCTGATAATAATGAATTACAGTAGTCCAGCCTAGAGGAAATAAATGCATGAATTAGTTTTTCAGCATCACTCTGAGACAAGACCTTTCTGATTTTAGAGATATTGCGTAAATGCAAAAAGGCAGTCCTACATATTTGTTTAATATGCGCTTTGAATGACATATCCTGATCAAAAATGACTCCAAGATTTCTCACAGTATTACTAGAGATCAGGGAAATGCCATCCAGAGTAACGATCTGGTTAGACACCATGCTTCTAAGATTTGTGGGGCCAAGTACAATAACTTCAGTTTTATCTGAGTTTAAAAGCAGGAAATTAGAGGTCATCCATGTCTTTATGTCTGTAAGACAATCCTGCAGTTTAGCTAATTGGTGTGTATCCTCTGGCTTCATGGATAAATAAAGCTGGGTATCATCTGCGTAACAATGAAAATTTAAGCAATGCCATCTAATAATACTGCCTAAGGGAAGCATGTATAATGCTTCTGGCTGTAATAGATGGATAAAGATGACTACTTGTGAGAAGTGAGGATGGACCGGTTGTTGCCATCCAGGACCCAGAGTGGTTGTTGAGGATGTGGTGATATGTGGCACCAGTTGAAATGTAATATTTTCATTAGTAATAAGTCCCTTCAGCTTCTCCCTTGTTTCACCCAGGTCATCGCCACAGCAGATCTGAGGTGAATTCAGAATTTGAATAAATGAATGGACGAACACTGCGATTGCCCTTCTGGATCACTGCACAAGATTTTTTGGCGTTTTAGTTTCTCATATTTCTGTAGCTGTTCATGAGCATTTTTTTTATTAAACAGAAATTTTACAAAAAGTCTCTTGATTTGCAGTCAGAATAGAGCGCTTACTAACTGCATACTTGAGTTTTCTTCTACCATTACTCCACCGCAGCCTGTCATTTGAATATGTGATGCAAAGCCAGCACGAGAAAAGCTGCAAATTCACTGCACATCTCTCTGAGGTACGATTCACACAATCGAGCCTCAGTTGCCAGAGATACATTTCAGTTCCCTGATCTGCTGCAGTTTACCCACAGATGTAATTTGTTAATTGAACTCTACACTGGCATCTCCCAGGCTGCATGCTCGACAGGCCTAGGATGGACAAGCTGCTGAGAAGCGAGACCTCACCCGCTTTGTGGTGGTAATGAACAGAAACACACAAAAGGCCAGGAGTTGCCCTTTTATAAAGCTGGCAAATTCTAAAATATGGGCTCCTCATTGTTGCTGTTTGGCTTCTTCTTATATAGTAGAGAGGGAAAAAAGAATTTTGTCTTCCAAAGAAAATATTCTGTATTTACTGCTTTACTATATGCTCGTATGAATACCAGTCTTAAATTATAAATTTTGTAGACCATACAAAATATCTTCATCTCACTCATAGCAGCTGCGTTTCCCTACTGTATTCACGACTAATTATTTTAATGTCCCAAAATAAACATCCTGGAGTATATCAGTGGCTCCCAAACTGGATGGAGAGTCCCTTCCTGGGGGTGCAAAACTATTTCAGAGTGTAGGTTTACAAGCATTATTGTTGTACGCAAAAACTTATTCAAATGTGTTGGGTCAGGTTTACATGAAGCTGTGTAGCTGTTGTGTAGAATGTTTGTCCATTCACAAGAACTGGGTTTAACTACAATTAGGGCTCTGGTATGGTTGCAGTTAAAAT
This sequence comes from Thalassophryne amazonica, assembly GCF_902500255.1. Classification (NCBI taxonomy): domain Eukaryota; kingdom Metazoa; phylum Chordata; class Actinopteri; order Batrachoidiformes; family Batrachoididae; genus Thalassophryne; species Thalassophryne amazonica. The sequence continues at coordinate 28,019,890 of NC_047120.1, read as the reverse complement.
GAATTACGTATTAGCCAACACAGGTAATTCTGTGAAATAACTGTGAAGGATGTGTCATACAGTAGTGGAATCTGATTCCTGAAACCTCTGTTACACTATCTGGCATACACTGCAGATGCTGATATACTCCATTTGGTTCAATTATAAATATGCAGTGGAAGATCTCAAAATATCTGTGTGGGCTTTCAATTTTGCACACCACACCATACCATACCTTCATTTCATTTATTTGAATTTCATAGAATGAGAACTGTATAGACGGATGAACACTGTCACAGTTAAAGCAAATGGAGGCAACAACAAATGGCCAATCGTTGCCCAACAGCTAATTATCAATTAACAACAACAACAGATGACTTGTTTTAATTCTGGTTGAAAAAAACTCCACAGAATCAGACTGTTAGGTCAACTGGCAAGCTGTTCCAGAGAACGGAAGTAGAGAAAGCCTTATATCCTGCTGACTTAGTTTTAATCTTTGGATATAAAGTACTACTGCATTTTGAAAACTCAGTGCACAGGAAGGTACATAAGGGTTATGAAATAAGGGAGCACTTGCCTACTATTCAAAGAAGATGATAGTCAGATAGTATCACATAAACAACCGGCTCCTCTCCACCTCTCAATAGTATCCATCTATCTACCACAATCAGGTGAAACGTGGATGTCCCCTTGGCCTTCTCCAGACACTGGGGTCTTCCATACTGAGGCACCTGCGTACTGGACCATGCCCACAGAAACATGGGACAAGGCCAAAATATTGTCGCTGACTGGCCCTCAGAATGTTACTGATACTTTTCATCTGGATCTCCCTAAATAACCACACTTAACCACGGTCACTCCATCTTAGGCCACTAGTTAGTGTGAGAACTATAGTGGACTGCATATATATATATAGCGCTTTTCCATCTGCATCAGACGCTCAAAGCGCTTTAGAAATAATGCCCCACATTCACCCCGATGTGAGGGTGCTGCCATACAAGGCGCTCACCACACATCGGGAGCAATAGGGGATTAAAGGCCTTGCCCAAGGGCCTTTAGTAATTTTCCTGTCAGGCTGGGATTTGAACTGAGGATCTTCTGATCTCAAGCCCAACACCTTAACCACTAGACCAAACTCATTGAGATGTTTCTACAGCTTAATTGGACTCCACCTAGGGTAAATTCTGTTGATTGGACATGATTTGGAAAGACACACACCTGTCTATATATAAGGTCCCACAGTTGACAGTGCATGTCAGAGCACTGATGGTCACTCTGTCAGAGCTCCAGCATTCCTCTGTGGAGAGCACAGAACCTTCCAGAAGGATAACCATCTCTGCAGCAATCCACCAATCAGGCCTGTATGGTAGAGTGGCCAGAGGGAAGCCACTCCTTAAAAGGCACATGGCAGCCCACCTGGAGTTTGCCAAAAGGCACCTGAAGGCCTTTCAGATCATGGAAAACAAAATTCTCTGGTCTGATTAGACAAAGATTGAACTCTTGGTGTGAATGCCGGGTGTCATGTCTGGAGGAAACCAGGCACCATCCCTACAGTGAAGAATTGTAGTGGCAGCATCATGCTGTGTGTATGTTTTTCAGTGGTAGGAACTGGGAGACTAGTCAGGATTGAGGGAAAGATGAATGCAGAAATGTACAGAGACATCCTGGATGAAAACCTGCTCCAGAGTGAATGGGGTGCCTGTTCATCTTTCAGCAGGACAGTGACCCTAAGCACACAGCTAAGATATCAAAGAAGTGGCTTCAGGACAACTCTGTGAATGTCCTTGAGTGACCCAGCCAGAGCCCAGACCTGAATCTGATTGAACATCTCCTGGAGAGATTTTAACGGCTGATGAGAGATTTTGAGGTGATTCTGTCGCTTTAAGGACTTTTCACGGTGCGAGACGTCGTGCAGCGCTCTCAGGCGGCGTCATCAGCCTGTTCAAGCTGAAAACCTCCACATTTCAGGCTCTATTGATCCAGGACGTCGTGAGAGAACAGAGAAGTTTCAGAAGAAGTCGGTTTCAGCATTTTATCCGGATATTCCACTGTTAAAGGAGATTTTTTTACTGAAAGACGTGCGGACGGATCCGCGCGTCGGGACGCAGCCGACGCGGTGCGGCGGCACAGGAAAAACACCTCCGTGTTGATAACCATTTGTAAAATCCAGGCGGCTTTTGATGGCTTTCAGTGGAGTGAGTATATGAGAAATTGTTTAACAGGCAGGACATGTTCCAACTTGTCCTTAAGGCTTTCAACAGAGGTGTTTTTCCTGTGGCGGAGCGTCGCGGCGGCTGCGTCCCGACGCGCGGACCCGTCCGCACGTCTTTCATTAAAAAAATCTCCTTTAACAGTGGAATATCCGGATAAAATGCTGAAACCGACTTCTTCTGAAACTTCTCTGTTCTCTCACGACGTCCTGGATCAATAGAACCTGAAATGTGGAGGTTTTCAGCTCGAACAGGCTGACGACGGCGGCTGAGAGCGCTGAGCGATGTCTCACACCGTGGGAAGTCCTTAAAGCGACAATCACCTCAAAATCTCTCATCAGCCGTTAAAATTTTCACTGAAAACCAGCTTAATTTTTTGAACCGTGTCCACTTCGATGTGTCTCACAGGTTTAGAAAAAATTTTGATCAAACAACGCGCCAGTCTCTCAGCAACTTCTCAGACAAAGGAATTCCGACGAGGGGCTGGACAACTCCTCCCACAAGGAGTGCTCGCAGGCGAATGACGTCACCGACAGGTGTGGAAAAACTCACGCATGCGCACGAGGGTTCAAGCATGTCTGACATAAAAACATATGAATGAAATCCATATAGTTTTTGAAAAAAATAAAAAGGACCGTTACTTTATTGACAGCCCTCGTATATCTCTCTCTCTGCTGTGTCTACACGATTAGCAAAGGGTTATTGGCTAAGCACACCTGTCTAGTTATTTAATACTGAGGGAAGGTGATAATGAAGAAAATGTAAAGTAGAGATGTATATGTACATTTTTATCAGGTAAGCTGATAGGACAATGATTTTAGTTTATTTAGTTCATTATGCACACAGGGAGTGCTTTCTGAAGAACTGTCAGAAACATCTGCACATTGCATTTTTCATCAAAACTGAAAATTGTGTAAATTACACTGCAGTATATTCAGATTTCTATAATTGCTGCATTGCTCTTGAAAGGAAGCTGAAACTGGAAATAATTTGCAGCTGAGTGCGTAGGAAACTATAGAGAAAGCCAACCATGCAATTACACATGAGAAGAGTGCTGCAGAAGCGCAAGTGTCTGTAATGAACTCACGAAGACACCAGCACTTATGCAGTGGAAGGTGGTGATAAAAGCTACTTTGTAATCGCGTGTGATTAAACTTGGTAAAATTTATTTTTTCCCACTCAAGCACCAAGCTGCAGTGAAGAGTCCTGTAGAGATTCTATACCTGCCACTTTCAAGGTGACTAGATGATTTTCTTCAAAATTCATCAGCCAGTCTGATGCAGCAGTCATTTTAAAGGGCCCTTGTAAGTGCTCTTGTTAATGTAGTTAAACACCACCCGCTGGAGTTCATGTTTTACACATTCCTACTTTACAACAATGGAAATTATGTTCCAGAAAATTTGAATATGTTTTTTTAAAAGCATCAAATTATCAATATTCATTCCAAAATAATTTATTTGAATGTGAAATGGGCAAGCTGTGCATTTACTCATTGGTAATGTGTTTTCAACCTCTTTTTGAGGTGTCCACATATACTTTGTGTATGTGTGCAGCCTGAAGAAAAAACTACTAAGTCTATATTTATAAATCAATTTAAACAAATTTCTTTTAAGGGATTTTATGATTTTTATATATATATATATATATATATATATATATATATATATATATATATTCTTTCTCCTTCTGCCCATATCCCTCTTCTGCACATACCCAAACCGTGTCAATGTCGATGCACTGACTTTTTCTCCAAGCGTCTTACACTGTCACTCTGATATGCGTCCTCATTTCTCTAAGCAAAACTTTGCAGCATCTTCAGCTCTTCCTCCACTGGCTCAGCCTCCTCCTGTCTTTTTGTTATCACTGTCACCTCTAAGCCATACAGCATAGCTTCGCTCACTGCCATCTTGTAAACTTTACTTCTTGCTCTTACAGATACCCCTGTAGCAAAAAAACAAAAAACTTTCCATCCCTCTCTTCTCCACCCAACCTGCACCCTCTTCTTCACCTCTGCCACACTCTCCATTATTTTGAACAGTTGACCTCAAGTATTTAAACTCATCTGCCTTCACTATCTCTACTCAAGCTGAAGACAGTATTATACTTTCAGCTAGGCTTGTTTTATGTTGCTTTATTGTGTTTCATGTAGTTTGATATGATTTTATTTTTACCATTTCTTGTGAAGCGCTTTGAGATATATATATACGAAGTCTGTTAGAAAACTATCCGACCTTTTTATTTTTTGCAAAAACATATGGATTTGAATTACGTGTGATTGCATCAGCCAAGCTTGAACCTTCGTGCGCATGCATGAGTTTTTTTCACGCCTGTCGGTTGCATCATTCACCTGTGAGCACGCTTTGAGTGAGCAGTGGTCCACCCCCCTTGTCGGATTTTTATTTCAAGTAAAATGTCTGAACGATTTGCAGCTTTGCTGCATCAGATTTTTCCAGAAACTGTGAGAGACAGCCAGGTGGACACCATTCGGAAAATTCAGATGGCTTTCAGGGATGATTTTATGGGGATCACACAGATTAAGGAGTGTTACAGCCGGTTTAAAGACTGCCCACAGCGGCTGAGGGCGCGTCGTGCTCCGAGCGGTGATCGACAGGCTGAAACAACCAGATCATTTCTAAAGTGAAGGCTGTGTTGATCCGGGACGTCGTCTGACTACCACAGAAATGGCAGAAGACGTGGACATCAGCACTTTTTCGGCACATTCCATTTTTGTCATGGAAGGAGGAGCGGAGGAATGCGCCACAGAGCCGTGAATGGCGCGGGACAAAAGCACCTCTGTGTTGGCCTCACAGGACGGATGCCAGAACATGTCCTGTGAGGCTTCATCACGGCGTTGCTTTGCGCCATGCGGCGCCGTCCTGACGCGCAAATTCCTCCGCTTCTCTTTCCATGACAAAAACTCCTGTAACAGTGGAATGCGCCATTCATTTCCAAACTGAACGCCGAACATTGATCCGGGACGTCGTCTGACTACCAGAGAAATTGCAGAAGACGTGGACATCAGCACTTTTTCGGCACATTGAGACAGACGTGCGGAGGAATTCGCGCGTCGGGACGGAGCCGCATGGCGCAAAGCAATGCCGTGATGAAGCCTCACAGGACATGTTCTGGCATGTCCAGCTCATCCACAATTTCTCGGATAGTCACACGACTGAAAAGCCACCGAAAGCCGTCCTGTGAGACCAACACGGAGGTGCTTTTGTCCCGCACCATTCGCGGCTCTGTGGCGCATTCCTCCGCTCCTCTTTCCATGACAGAAACTCCTGTAACAGTGGAATGTGCCGAAAAAGTGCTGATGTCCACGTCTTCTGCCATTTCTGTGGTAGTCAGACGATGTCCCGGATCAACACAGCCTTCACTTTGGAAATGATCTGGTCGTTTCAGCCTGTCGATCGCCGCTCGGAGCGCGGCACGCCCTCAGCCGCTGTGGGCGGTCTTTAAACCGGCTGTAACACTCCTTAATCTGTGTAATCCCCATAAAATCGTTCCTGAAAGCCATCTGAATTTTCCGAATGGTGTCCACCTGGCTGTCTCTCACAGTTTCTGGAAAAATTTGACGCAGCAAAGCTCCAAATCGTTCAGACATTTTACTCGCAATAAAAATCCGACAAGGGGGGGTGGACCACTGCTCACTCAAAGCGTGCTCACAGGTGAATGACGCAACCGACAGGCGTGAAAAAAAAAAACTCACGCATGCGCACGAAGGTTCAAGCTTGGCTGATTCACACGTGATTCAAATCCATATGGTTTTTGCAAAAAATACAAAGGTCGGATAGTTTTCTAACAGACCTCAGGGAGGGAGGGAGGGAGAGAGAGGGAGGGAGGGGGAGAGAGAGAGAGACCTATTTCTCTCAAATAGTTTTCATAAATCTGTCTAAATCTGTGCTAATGAGCACTTATCCTTTGAGATAATCCATCCCACCTCACAGGTGTGGCATATCAAATGCTGATTAGATTGCATGATTATTGCACAGGTGTGCCTTAGGCTGGCCACAGTAACAGGCCACTCTGAAATGTGCAGTTTTGCTTTATTGTGGAGTCTGGGGGTGGGATCAGAAAGTCAGTCAGTATCTGGCGTGACCACCATTTCCCTCATGCAGTGCAACACATCTCGCCTTTTCTATGCTCCTCCATCAGCACTCTAATGCAAAAATTGAATCTGTAGTGCTCTTTTATTGCATTATACCATATTGCTGCTTGCTGATCTTCACCTGTCTTTCCCATAGCTTCATGCTGTGGCTGATCAGTTTTATGCCTCTGTAATCACTATAGCTCTGCACATCACCCTTATTCTTAAAAATCAGTACATTTCTCCTCCACACCTCAGTCATATTCTTACTTACCAAGATTTTATTAAACAATCTGGTTTAAAAACGTCACTACCATCTCCATGCCTTCATTTGTATGTCGTCTGGATAAACAACCTTTCCATTCCTCACCTTGTTAGTCACATTTTCTGAGTCCCTCTCTCCACATCATCCAGACTTCTCTCCCTCTCATTTTCTTTGTTCATTAGCTCCTCAAAGTACTCACTCCACCTTCTCAACACACCCTCTTCACTTGTCAATACATTTCTTCTGATGCCTTCATACCCCAATCTGCTAAATATCCTTTCCAGTTCACTTCCTTTTTCTGGCCAATCAGTAAAAGTCTTTTTGTCCTTTAGTGTTCAGCTTCACGTACAGCTTACCCTATGGTTTTTCCCTAGTCTTTGCCAGCCATCTTGACTTTATACTGTATTTTGTACTCCTGTCTACTTTCTTCCTATGTGACTCTGCCATTTTTTGCCAGCCTCATTCTTCTTATACTTTACAGAATTTCAGTATTTTGTCATTACTCATAATGCAATGTATTGCTACACGGTAGTCTAGGTTATTTGTGTTCCATCCTTAGTATTGAAGCAAAAAATGCTCTGACAGGTGCAAATTGTTTTCTGACACATTCCCTGTAGCTCAGCACAACATTGCATTAAAACTGTGTATAACTGTCTAACCGTGCTGCAGGTAAAAACTGCAGCATACTAGCTTGCTAAAGCTGGGCAGACACTGTATGATATTTTTAATCGTGGTACTTGGCTCCAGCTCAAACTGTGCGACAAAACCGCAGGGTGTAAAAGCTCAGAGCGCATGATTAATGTTCTCACACTGCCCGATGCTCTGATGCAATCTGACTGCTCACATTGTACATTCAAAAACCACACGTCAGACTTGTTTCCAGAAGCAAAACGTAAACAGAAGCTTTTTTTTTTCTTTCTTTTTTCTTTTTTTTCAAACTTTATTTACATGTCTTACTTTTACAAAAACTCTCGATGGGAGACATCATTAAATGACTTGAAGAATAATGGGGAAAAAAGAAACAGAAGCTGCTCTCCCAAAGAGATGATCACTGTTTATGCTCTCTCCAGTGTTTGCACATGCACAGTGTGAGAGACGCTTGGAGTGTTCGGTTTAACAGTGTAGGAGCAAAGTAGCGTACTTTTCAACGTGTTGGCTGTTTGGTGCAACCAAGTGGCTGTTCTCACTGATATACATTTAAACAGATGACAGTAGTTTCATACAGGAACGTCCTGTTAATTAAGTTCAAATGCAATCCAGTATGTTGGATTTATACTACTTTCTGAGGTACTGGATTTAACCTAAATTTAATAATAAATTGAAACATTTCTTTTGTTACTTTAACCATTGTAACATCTGCTACATTTATTGTGTGGATTCAGGATATTGCAACGTGCTGTAAGATATGATCAATAGGGACTCATGAATAATTAAGAGGCTGAGTGCAGCTGAGACACTTAATTACCGTTTCAAAAGCCATTCTCTTTAATTGAGGAGAATAAAGGTGGTGAAGTGGACTGAATGGCAACATTAGAATTATTTTATCTGTGGCCTCTTTTTTTTTTATACACTATGACCCTTGGTGTCAGCTGAAACACCAGGTTCCTAACATAAAACTCTGCAGTCTGCACAGATTTGAGATTTACTGTGTATAAAGACTTGTTTGTTCATATTTATGAAGCCATGTGTGCATGTGACTCTGCTTTTATGAACTGCACATTTTTTAATTGTCTGCATCCAGTCCCACTTTTTACAGCTTTAATCAAACTGCATATACATAGAAAGAATGGCAAAGAACATTTTCAGCAAACTAAATTGTAAAATAATCTCAGCAGCAAACATTTATTATTGTACTCTTATCGGAACATTCCCTTTAAATAAAATTTATGAACAGTGGGGAAGCAGGAAACGAGGAAGTGTCAAAATTGTGGACACTGGAGAACAGATACTTATCCCTGCAGATTAGTTTTCATCATTGTCATAAAAATGCTTGTCTCACCCATTTAATATGAAGTGTAGAACTAAATTAATCATTTGAGGTGGATAATTTCATGCAGATAGCTCGAGAGTAATAAAGGGATTGTTTCATTTATTTCAGGATTGATAGAAGCTAAAATGTCACATGGCTCGAACTATCAGCCGCAGTAAAGAATCATTTTCAAGTTTTTTGACTGTAGTTCTGTATTTTCATTGTGGACTAAAACCATGATAAGACAGCCTTGTGTAAAAATGTGAAGTCAGACAAAGCAGAATGTTTTTATGTAAATGCATTTGCGAGTATCGCTGTGATTAAAATTAACTAACTTATAATTTTCTGTAATTAATTGCATTTAGAATCGCACCTTTGACATTATAGGCATAAATATATGTATAAATTAAATCATCAAATGAATGTAGAATAAACACACGTATGTTTAAAATCATATTTTAATTTGAATAAATGGCTTTAAATTATAAGACGTGAATTCTCCAGACTTTTAATTTATTCATCATTCACAACTACAATAGTACTTGATCAAATAAGATCAGTTTAATGTTAGTACTTGCGTAAAAATGCTGGATGAACAGATGGCAATGGACGGGGGAAAAAAGAATGTAGTGACTGCACAAAGAGGATGGAGTGGAAGAGGAAAAAAGGAAGACAGTCATTTCCATGCATGAGTTGGAGTAGAGTGCTGCATATGTAAAATGTCAGGCCATTCGGGCTGCAACTAAATTATTTTCATAATTGATTAATTTTCTTGATTGGTTGTTGGGTTCATAAAATGTCAAAAATGGTGATTATCCAAACCCCAAGATGATGTTTTTAAATCTCTTGCTTTGTCCACAGCCCACAGATATTCAGTTTACTGCAAGATAGAAGTAAAGCAGGTTGTAAAATAAACTAGAAAATATTGACATTTGCGCAGCTGAAACTAAAGAATTTGGAAATAAAAAAATATATATACTGAACGTGATGAAGCCATTGTTAAAATAGTTGATTCATTTAATAGCTGACTAATAATTGATGCAGCTCTACAGTACGTTATAACTGTTCTTTTCAAACTATGCACCATATAAAACAGGTGTCTGTAATAGCAGAACCACCGTCTGTGGTGGAGTTACATTAATGAAGTGTGCTGTGAGCCTCTGATATTTGTCATTGCTCCCATAATCCCTCCAGTTATCCTTTGTAAAGATGATGTCATAGAAATCATTGTCCACATGTGTGAAAATGGAAGTGGCACTGCATCAGGAAGTTTGTGTTAGTTTTTTTGACATATCAGTAACAGAAATTAATGTATTAGCTGAAAACGTAACCTGTGTTCACCTGACATTTAAATTGCTCAGCAAATAAGACAGACAGACAGAAAGTCATAAACACTCAGTGAAGTTGTCTTACAAGCCTCAGTAATTCTGTAATGTCTTAAATTTGGTCTCTTTGGCTTTGTTTACTGTTACTTTTTCAACAAGTCACACTCAGGTCATTCTGGTAAACTACATTTTATATATGACAATTTGTGTTCCTGTTTTATAAACATCAGGCAATGTGTGAAATAAGCCCCCCTTTTTTAAATATATATAAATGGATATCAGGCCCACACGGGCAAATGGTACAATTTCTCACTATAAAATCCTCATCTTAGATTATCACAATTTATGACTGCTGTTTTTGTGTCTGTGTTAGACATTTAATATCCCTCAGTCCATGTGTGACGGTGGTAGATTTGTTCTCCGACCACCAGTGAAAGGAGAACAAATAGCTGGTCTTTGTATCATTCTTTTAATGTGAAGACTAATCTGCTGCATATCCAGACACAGTGCGGCCCCTGTGTGTACAGCGTGTGCAGCGGATACTGTAATTGACAGCCCTGCCATCTGTTACGGTTATGTGAAATTAAGGATAAACTAGTTAACAGACACTTTGGCCCATTGTCTGTTGTTTTGATAATCACCCTTAATAACGGACAGCATCAATATGGTCTTTAAACCTGATTTGGGAGTTAATGGAGTCAGATGGGGGCAGTCAGTGTATGCTCTGGGGGTAATGCTATTAGAGATGTTTGTAAAGAGCAAATTAAATCAGTCATAGATTGTGCCCTCTCAAGTCGGCCAGACGACCAGACCCATTGAAGAGGAAAAAGGAGGGAGATTCATATTTTAACCTTTCGCAGAAAATGCACTTATACGGGTGGAAATAAAGTCAGAGCTGGGTGAATGGATGTAAATGGTTATTGGCAAGACTCTAATGGCTTCCTGTTAGCTGAGACAGGTTGGTTGGAAACTGAAAGGAAATGAGAACTTATCAGGAGATTTTTGCGGTCATGGCTTTGGGCGAATGTAGTTACCAAGGTGGACTGTGATGTCACCAAACAAAGGTTTTAGCACCTGCCTGTCGAGGAAATCATCAGCACATAAAGGTTTATTTGTGATGTTTGACAGTTTTCATGCATGATGGATATTGATTTTTGGACTGGTATCTTACTGAAAAAATGTTACGGGGTATGACTGTCAAAATTTATGACTTGCACTTGTGTTTCAGTTAAAATTGTTGAAGAGGCAGTGCATCAGTAATCAAATGGAATCTCTATTGCTTTATCGATAACTGACATGAATCACTTCACAATAATCCCAAAGATAAAACTGAGTTGTAAGAACTTTCTCCTGTGCAGCATTTTTATCCCCATGGTATGAAATACAAGGGATATACTGATCAGCATGTCTGTCCTTATTTCCTTTTTCAATTGTTAGCATGATATCTCAAGAACCAGTTGACCAACTTCATTCATAGTTGGCATAAGGGTGTACTTGGGTGATTCCCCCGGCACCAGCGTAATACGGTGACCGTGGGGTCAATTTCAAGGTCACAGCGAGATATTCAAGTTATTGCCATTGACACCCTAGTAATGTGATCTCAAGAACCAGTTTATCAATTTTATTCATATTTAGCATAAGTGTTTACTTGGGTGATCCCCCGACACCAGTGTATTGGTGTCTCTGTATTGTTGCTGTAAGACACCTCTTGGATCTCTCTTAGGCTAGGATTCTTTGCCAGGAAGTTTTAGGCTAAGTTAGGACACGGGCCCAGGTCTTTAGAGCTGGGCCCTGGTGCTTCCTGTCTTAATGTATTAGTTTGACACAAACCAGTGTCTCTATTTGGTACTTTGTCCCTTTGGAGGATCCCCAGGCTCCACAAGAGTGACTTTGTGCCAGATCAATGGCTACTTGGGGACACTAAGATGAGGAGTATCACTAACATTTTGAGTAAACATCAGCTATGACATTTTGACCATGTGATGCTTCTCTTTGTGTGAGAGATCCAGCATAGTGTTGCCTCAGTGTTCAGGACCCCAGTGGCTGGAGAAGCTCATGGCGGTGCTCACATTTCACCTGGCTGCAGGCGATATTTCTTTATTATTATGTGGAATTTTTCACAAATTTCACATTTAGAGCTATTAGAATTTTCAGTCTTTGTAGTGTTTTCTTTGGCTGTTTTAGTAAAGTGAAGGCCTCTCCTCCTCTTGAATGTTTTATGTATAGTTTGCAATGACACGCACAAATGCAAGGTAAATTTATTTGTACCACATTTTAATATAAAGAAACTCGAGGTGTTTGCCATTTAAAATTAGAAAGGCATCAGAGGCCTGGTGCATATCCTGCACGTTCTACACACCACAGTATACTCCTAAATATACATACGTATGTATGTACTGTTGTGGTGTTTTTTTGACTATGTATGACTTCACTGTGAAGTTCTTCATACCATTCATTCACAAATATACAAATAAGAGCATCAGTGATGTAGCGCATACCCAGTTTTATTCTCCGAAATATTTCTAGGCAATATGCAGTTGAAGAAAATGTTGATATTATGTAAATAAAAATCTGTACCACTTGCTGTAAATTTTCAAAGAGCTACCAGGTGAAATGTTTGCAGCACTACCTTGGGATAGTAATTTACACACTGCTGTAAATATTTTTTGCTGGTACTTGAGGTTGTCTTCCAAATCTTCATGAAAATGTGTAAATTTTCTAGACGTATTTTATTTTATTTTATTTATTTATTTATTTGTGTATACATAAATAAAATTCCTTTTCTTTTTTCCTCAGGAACCATGCTTTTTGGGAACATGCCCTATTTTCAGGGAATTTCAGTGTGTTAACCACCAAAAGTCTATATTTTTCTCAAAATTCAGTATTTCTCATTTGTAAAATGAAGGATTGTGACCAGTGCTTAGATGAATCAACAAAAACCACGGGAACAAAATGAATCAAGACCTGAAGGAAAAGAAGCATTTTCTATGAATTGTGGACAAACAACAGGACAGTCGGACGATGGGTACTTCACATGACATGAGCTCACTGGACCTTTGGTCCGGATGAGCTGAAAGCAAGTGTTTTTCAGACGGAACAGTTTCCTCAACCTTTTACCAAACTACAACATCTAATCACCTCTAGATATCTATCCAAGTAATATTCCCACCATGTTTGATCCATCTAGGCTCCTTGGTTGTTGAAATACACAAAAAAGGTGGGGTTTTTCAGACCATGTTTTCCTTTATCTTGACCTTTGACCAAGCTACTCTAAAATCTCATCACCTCTTTGTCTGTTCCATTAATATTCCCACCAATATATGTCCACATATATACAGACACACACCAATGAAAATAATGAACCTGCTTTTGATGCTTCACCTGCGTATTCATTGAATTAATCTGTGCGGTCATGATGATCATAAAATTGAGTTATGGTTTCTATATTCAAACAGTCAATTGAGAAATTAAATAGTGATCAAATGATTAACTTGGAGATTGTAACTGAACTGAAACGCTGATAAGCCATTGATTGATGGCTTCGGCAGCAGGTTGTTAATGCATTCATCCAGTGAGCCAAAGCACAGTGTTTACCTAATTACCTTATTATATCCGGCCCCAGTGACAGCAAAACCACTTTTGGTCCAATTCCATCGTGTTTAGGCTCGTTGACAAAGATGCTGCACACCAGCAGTGCGTTACTCTGTGTTCCTTCCCGTCTGTGTCTGGTGAGACACGGCGGGGAACAAAGAGGCGGCCGTCTGAAGCTGGTGTGGCGTTACGCTCACTCAGAGTTCAGCTGAAACACTGCACCATGGCTCCAGGTAACACCACCCGCTGACTGATACCCCACTGGGATTCTTTGACTCTATCAAGAAAAGAATCTGAACTCTATGAATGACAATACATACAAGTGGTGACATGTTCATACCCAATTGCAACGTTCTTTATATTATTAACATTCATCAGCGCTGTCAAACTTTCAGAATGACATTTAGATTGAGTCTGTGACCACCTGGAAACCGACAGTTTATAGTATTTATTTCTGCTGTAAACATTCATACAGGTGGAAGATGAACCAGTTCCATTTTGCCGTAGAGATCACTATCACCCATTTGTGATGAGATGTTTCTTTCTTCAAAGGAGAGTGAGCCATCTTCTTGAGTTTAAGGGCGTAAAAGGGCAACAGCGAACCAGAGGCTGGATTTATGGCTGTTAACAGACGGTAAATAAGAGCACCAAGTTTGTCTTGTTGAAACGTGAGAAGTGTTGTCATTCAGACGACTCTCCCCTCCTGACACTGAAAGTGAGAGGCGGATCGGGGCTAGACATCGTTAGCTGAGCTCCCAGTCCTTTGTGCGACACCCAGCTTTCGCCTTCAGGGTCCTGTCCTCACCATGAAGTGTTAGACACTCACATTTAGATCCATCTGAGGATGAGCACGTCACGATTTTGTGGACAATACACTGACAAAAGTGACTCGTTGGTTCTAGTAAATGTAGATTGCGTTGAACGCAGTGACATTTTCTGTATCTGATACAGAGTGAACTCTGAATGACTTTTTTTTTTCCTTTTAAGCCAGCAGCTTTGATCTTTTGCTGTAAATCAGATACATTTCAGCTTTATGGTCATTCAAGTGTTTGAGACAAGAACAAGCAGCGACGCTTTCCTGTAGCTGACACGCCGTCTCTGCAGCAACACCTGGTAGACACGTCGTCCAGACCACACAGAACCTGTTACTGAGTTTATGCCAATGTGGCAGCATTACTACTTCTGTGGAACATGGCGCGAAATCAAGCACTGGTACGGTGGCTGAGAAAGGCCACAACACAATCTGAGGAAATGAAGGAAGCACAAATGCGAAAAACATATTACGTCAAAAACGTCTTGCAAATTAAGAAAATTCTTGCAACACAAAGAATACAAAGCATTTTCTTAATTTGTAAGCTGTAGCAGCTGGTGGTACAGATTTTTAAGAGGGGGCACCTTCACGACTTCATGAAGTGGGATTTGGTTACATAATGTGTCTAATTTACTTGAACCATGGAAATGCTTTAAAACTCACCATTTGATAAAGCTGTTGAAGTTGTTTGACTGCATGCTGATAACTACCTACTTCTTGTTTTGAATTCAGCCTACAAGCGTGAAATTCAAAGCTTCAAAATCTTCAGTGCTCTTCAGCTGCATTCTTTGCTTTGAATTAAGTGATATCCTACCTTGATATCTAACATTATCAATTGATGACTAGGTATCGTGGCTTAATTAGTCCCCAGTCTGCTCCTTGCTTTGAATTCAGCCAGTGAAATGTTTCAAAAGGGGGATCGCATGTGTCAGTGCGCATGCCCAGAATTAGCTGACATCCATGGATGTAAGCGAAGAGAGATGCAGTACTTTTAAGATGTTGCAGTATAACATGTACAGACTCTATATTTCTTTTGAGTGAAGTCCCCATGCGACCATACAGTTCTGACTTAAACTGTTTCAAATATTAAAATCATTCACACACTGAGTGAATTTAAAGTCTTAACCTTACCTGTGATGTCATTTCAACTGGGTCCATCATCACAGCCTCATAAACTGTTGTCCACATAAGGCGCCCTTGTTTTGGAAGATGACATCCGGAAGTACTTTGTTTATTGTGGAAATTACCAAATAAACACACCATTTTTAAAGAAGTCACTCTGTGTTTGTCTGCTTCAGGTGTATTTGGACACCAGCGCTTTGACCCACCAACAAGAAAAAATAACATTTTAAAAGCTGAAAGCGCCTTTTATTCGGCCATCCCTAGTCTCTTCAGCATTGTGCTCACAAAAAAAATAAATCCCCATTAAGGATCCACCAAGACAAAAACATTGTCTTGGTGTTCAATTACATGGACAAAATGCCAGTACAATATACAAAACCTATGCATATGGTTTATAGTTGACCTGACTTAAAGCCCGCTTCCATGTGAACGGGGCAGGGCCGCGCAACAGCTTACACGATGATGTGCATGTCGACGACTACATGCCCCACCTACCAAACAAAAGTGGAAACGTAAACCAAGCCATGATTAACCATTCCATGCCGTGCTGTGCCGACCCGGACCACTCAGTGGAAACAAGGCATGTTAGTTCAAACTCAAAAACCACACATATGTCATGTCATTTTCTTCAGAAAACGATTAAATCCATGGTGAATCACTGCTTTAAGACACTGCCGTCACATAGGTCCTCAGCCACAAGTGTTACTTTTTTAGCTCATGCTAACGTTAGGTGCTGTGTCAAGTCCTTGACACCGCATCTGACACCAAAATGGCACCAAGCTAATTATGCAACATATTATATAGAGACTACAACTTTACTAAAATAAGGAAACAGTGCTGCTACACAATGACAGCATTTACTAATTTTGAACTGCAACTGTATTAAATTTAGTTATAAATAATAATAAGAAAAATTATGATGATGACGCCGATGATTAATTTCATGTAGAACAAACCCTTCCTAAAACCAACATTACAAAAAATTGTTTTACGCAAAGTTTCTTCAGGGTTGCTTTGCAAAAAAAATAAACAATTGCATCATACACATAAAGTAGCATGTTGCCCATGGGAATCCACGGGCTCTAGATGGGGTGGTGTACCAAACAGCAAATGCCAGATGTGCTCTCTTTGTCCCTGATCGAAGTTGCACACACACATATTTACAATTATATGAACTTACACTCGTGTTTTTAACATAAAGATGATTTCCTGCCCCTTGCTGGAAAGGCGTGCAAGTCCAAAATGTAATTATCAACGTTGGCTAATATTTGTAGCTTCTCCAAAACTATTAGTCCTATCGGCGTTCCATTTTGGTGCCATTCATCCTTGGCCCAAAATACATAAGCACCAAATGGCAAATGTCAGCTGTGACATTTGCCTGTTTGTCCCTGATCAAAGTTGCACACACGCACGCACACACACGCACGCACACACACACACAGAGCTGCTGTAAGCAGTTGGTTTTAATTTGATAAACAGACAGTGGCTGAAGACATTAAAACCACAAAACATTTCACTCATAGTAATTGCTGATAAAACCAACTGAGCTACAATAAAACAATAACACTAACAACACTGTTAAACTAACATAAACCACAACTCCCATGGTGCACTGCAGTACAGCATCCATTGATTATTGGTTAGCTAAAATGGTAAATTTCTCCAAAAATATTTGCCCTATCAACTTTCCACTTTTGCAGAGTTCATCCTTGACCCAAAATACATAAGCATACCAAATGGCAAATGTCAGCTCTCCCCGGTTTTTGTGTGATCGAAGCCAAATGCGCGCGCACACACACACACACACACACACACATACATGCACACAGATGCCACCTAGCTGTTATAATATAAATAAGCTACATGGGGGGGGGGGGGGGGGGGTACCATTCACTCACTTCAGTCACTTGTATCCAATTTTGTGTTACACAGTCTGTGGTTCAGATAATGGGAGCATGTGCGTGTTATGAATTTTTGTTTTACTATTCATTTGATTTGTTGGGGGGAGAAAGTGAACCTGAAGGAGGTTGATGCAAAATGAGTTGTTTGGCTTTATTTTACCATCTTTAATCACTTTGCTGCTTGAAAGCTGTGCACAGATCAGATTTATTCTTGTCAAAGAGTTTTCTGACTTTTGTTTCGGTTTGAATTTGATACCTTCCTAGTAATGTGCATCTGTGCAGCACCACAATGGTGGATGCATGCAACTGGCGTTAAATTAGTTAATTACTGATTATATTTGGTTTGTGATTTGTTAGAATAATTCTTCTCACATTTCTTTGTGTTGGTTTATAAGCTTGTCTGCCACCAGCTGTCACGACGCTTCCCTTTTTCTTTTTTTTTAATGCGCCCTAAATTAATAGACACTCAGTGACTCTGAAGTGCCTGATGCCATTGTAACACAAGCCATGTGGCATGCGGCCAGGGCTGCAATACAAGACTCAATTGTTTAGTTTCTCTCTTTCTCTCCTGTTATAATGCACAGTAATAAGTCAGTAAATGGTAGAAAGATGTGCGTCTGAAATCACAGGAGCCTTTGTTGCGGATAATTAGGATTAGCAGCACGAGTGTGCAGGTGCTGAGGATGTGCAGTGCACTCGTGTTGTGTTATCGGCGTGCTCGTATTAGAAGGTTGTCAGGGGTGTCGCACTTCCCATCAGCCCCAAAGCTCACCAACCTCTTCACTATTAAAATGATCACTTTCAATAGCAGACAAAGGAAAGAGGGAACATATCTCGTGCAGGGTATTTTCCCCACCTCTAATGCTTATCTGCCTTTTGATGTCTGCGTAATAAAAGGCCTATTGGGCTTCCACAATGACCCACAAAATGGACAAGGGCCGATATACTGGGCTCTGACTGTCGCTACCATTAACTAAAAGGCCCAGGCATTATGGGGATGAAAGAACATGGAAAAAATAATAATTGAAAAATTGGCTAATGCTAAAGTGAAAGAAAATGGAGCTGTGAAAAGGCACCGTAATATTCTGTTATCCCCTGTAAATGCTGCCAAACGAGGTGCAGCCAGATGTTCTTTTTTTTTTTTAAATAGATGTGCTTCTATTACCTGCATGTCTAAATGTATTTAAGGCTCCACTGTCAGGCTCAAACAGACACTTTTGATGTCATCTAAGTGGATTACGCCCTGCAGCCTACATTAAAAACAATATGACAACATTCGAGCTCATGAGTTAAATTAGAAAAGCGCCCAGTGACAGTAACGACCATTTAATATTCTTTTTTAGGGGTGAGGTGGGGGCATGTTGTTTTGTTTGACTTTTCATGTTTTATTTATGGTAACTGCTTTTCTACCAAAATACTGGCAATATTCTTAGAAGCCAGAAAAGTTGATGATCTAATTAAAGGCAATGTGTTTTTAAAATTTTGTTTTGTTTTTTTCTCAACATGAAAAATGTTTGCGCAGTCTCTTTATTTATGTATAAATGTTAGCTATTAGTATTGTTTGCACCATATTGAGTATTTCCCATATTTCTACATTGTATTCTATATATGGGTGATTCTTAGACTACGGGCACTTATTATGTTCTTTGATCATATTGTATGAAAAACAGAAAAAAGGGGAAATTTCACACTTTTATAGTTTACAATGAAAGTGTGTTAAGAAATTTGTTCTAGTAGTCTATGATGACTTTTTCACCTTTTTTCAGCATCATTATATGCAAATATTGCCGTTTTGTGCTTGTCCCACACCCAGACTTTTGATCTTCAATGATAAAAATGAATGGTAAAGAAACGTTTTTTCTAATGTTTTAAAATATCTCTGAATAAACTAAAAACAGTTTGTATGAAAGATTGTTTGGGTTGTTTCTATGGAGATAAACGGTGACATCAGAGCACATGTATATAGCGCCAAATTACAACAAACAGTTGCCCCAAGGCGCTTTATAATGTAAGGCAATGGTGTGGTGGAAATTACATTTACAAGGCCAATAGTGCCTGTAGTTAAAGAATCACCCATATCTATAGGACAGTTTGGTCACATTGCCTGTTTCTCTGCGCATGATCCAGCACACAGTTGTTGATGACACCAGTAGCTGGAGAAGGCCAAGGGAATGCCCATGTTTCACCTGGCTACAAACAGCAGACAGATGGTTATTTTAGAGATGTAGGAATGGACCAGTTATCTGCCTGAGTGGTTACCATCCAGGACCTAAGGTGGTTCTGTGGTGTTGTGGATGCAGCAAAGCGCAGCACCAGTGCATGCTCCCAGGCTTGACTTGACTTCCATATTGCAGCAACATGGAATTTTGTAAGTGGACTATGATGTTTGCAGATGATGTTGTGATTTGTAGTGAGAGAAGGGATCAGATTGAGACGAGCTTGGAGCAGTGAAGATATGCTCTGGAGAGAAAGGGAATGAAAGTCAGTTGGAGCATGATTTACGTGTACGCGTGTGTTTGTGTGAGACCATGGTGGAATTATGCAGATCCAAAGAGTAGAGGTGTTGAAGGTAAATTACTTTAAATACTTGGAGTCAACTATCCAAAAATAATATGGCGTGTCTGGTAGAGAGGTGAGGAAGGGAGTGCAGGCAGGGTGGAGTGGGTGGAGAAAGGTGACAGGAGGGATTTGTGGTAAGATATCTGTAACAGTGGAAAGGAAAGTTTACAGGATTGTAGCGAGACCAGCTATGTTGTATGGCTTAGAGGTGTGGGGGGCAAACAAAAAGGAGGCGGTTCAAAGGGTGAAAAAGCTACAATTTTCTTTAAAAATGAAGAGGATGAACAGAATTTGTAAGGAACGTATTAGAGGGACAGCAAAGGAAATGGAGACAAAGACAGAGAGGGAAAAAAAAAGATGATTCGGACATGTGCAGAGGAGGGACATAGGGTATACAGGGAGAAGGATGCTGAGGATGGAGCTGCTAGGCAGGAGGAGAAGAGGAAGGCCAAAGAGGAGGTTTATGCAGATAATGAGGGAGGATGCAAGTGGTTGGTGTAACAGCAGAAGATGTGGTGGACAGAGTGCGATGGACACTGATCTGCTGTGGTGACCCCAAATGGGAACTAGGTTTTGATTAAAATACATCAAAACCTACATGGCCTACATGGCCATGTAGGCTTCCAGAACAAGACCAATGGGTAACTGTGACATAACCAGTCTTTCATCCTGACCAACAAACAGCATATCCATCAAAATGATCAGACACGATTGTGGAATTTACTTATTGTTTGCATTATCCCTGTCATTTAATGTTATATGATGAAAAGGGTTTTAAGGATTTAAAATGTTTTCTGGCATAACTTGGATAATTGGGACCAATATTGGTATCCATTAACTTGGCTGGTGATTCACTGGTAATCTGTGACTACACCGAACAAACAGCGTTCAAATATGTTAAAAAGAGGTGAGTGCAATAAACCCACACAGCAAAGAGAAGGCAAGTATTCCAGGACAGCAAAAATGTGCTGAAAACTCTAATTCTGCTAAATATATTCTCTCCCAAGATCAAAAACAAACTTGGTTAATCAGGACCATAACAGGAACCAGCTATGTGACCCTCCCAAAACCTAAAACTGTCAGTTAAATGGATTCATAATGATAAAAAACAAGCTTTTACCACCATCAAGACTGACAATGAACTTGGATAATCAGTGACTATAATGCCATAAACCAGCTGAGAGATGCTCCCCTGAACATTCCAAGACCTAAAAATAACTTAATGTGGACCATCATGGCACAAACATCTACAGATGGTCCTAAAACATAAAAAATAGTTCGACCACTGGACTGCAATAACAGGAACCAACTGAGCCTAAGTGAGACAGAAGAATAATTTGGATAGTTAAGACCCTCTTGATTCTTGAAAATAACTTTGATATCAGTACCCAGCAACTAGGTTATGGAGTCTCTGTGAAACACACATACACGAAGCTTTTTTGTTTTTCCTTTTTTCAATCAGATTCTCTTATGAACATTCATTCATCATTGCACTAATATTAAACACATATTTGCTGAAAAATTACGTAAAAATATTTCCAAAACATTCAAGAGAAACATGCTGGAACAGTTCAACAACAGTGGTCTTGTGTCAGTTACATGCAGAGGTGGAAATGGTTTCAGTGAGTAGAGGTCCTGCCATGTATTGTTTCTACCGGTGCACCTGAAACGGTGATTTCACTGATTAGCTCGTCTGCCTGCCTGAAGAGCTGAATTGATTAGAATCAGCTGGTTTAGTGGGCGGACATGTGGTAGGACTTTCCCTCACTGAGTCCAGGGTTTTCTGTGGCAGAAGAGGATCACAGCAGCTTGTAAATGAAGAGGCCAAAGGTGAAAGTGACGTGTTTCTTTAGCAGCAGTTAAAGGTCAGGAGGTCTCAGTCAGGGTTGTGACCCAAGCACATCTCCAGAACAACCAAAAACAGCAAGTGTCATTTTCAGACTTTTGTAGCCAAAAGGCATTTCCAGATGACGATTACAGGCATAGTCTCAATGACCTTTTCTGCCTTCCCCGTCCACAGGTTACTGTTAAAATGTACAAGCGTGGAGCTCAAGGCTGGCTCGGTAAGACCCCGAGCGCCACCGCCACCATACCCGCCAACACCTGTGTGATTTTCCGGATCAGGGGGGAGGAAACTGATTCCAAAATCCCAGCCAGCAGCATAGAAAGCATCACACTCAGCATATGACGGTGTGTGAGTAGAAAAGAAACGTCTCCACCACAGAGCTGAACCAGACTTAATCACAGGTGTGTCCTACAAAGTCAGCTCAACCTGGATTACAGGATATTTATTATGTATATTGCTTAAATGCTTTTTTTTCTGTTTTTTGTGTGTGTGTGGGGGGGGGGGGGGTGTATTATCCTAATAACTTGCATGTTTAATGTCCGCATGTGAGCATACAAGCCACATTTGAATCCTCCATCCGGCATGTAAGAAAAATACTCATCTTCTTAGGCTTACATATGTTATGTATTATTGTTTTATGACATCAAAATAATAATAATCTCAATATATAATTTCAAATGTAAGAAACTTTGTCTATTTTTTTAACTACAAGACATCAAAACATTGGCAGTATACATGCCTCCACCAAGGCCATCATGTCCTTACCTGATTTATAGTGGGGGTGCTGTTTAGCAAATCCAAATAATGACCAGAAGGAAATCAATGGGATATATTGTTAAAAACTAACAAAAATATGTTAAAAATGATCATAGCTGATCTCTCCACCAAAAACTAATTTAACATCCATTCATTTGTTTCTGGGATATCAAGCTAATGGACAGATGAAGAAGCAGTGTGAAAATATCAGACATTTGCATATGGCTGTTGTGTACACCAGTCAGGATGCAATTTTTTTTTTTTTTTTTTTTATCATTTTATCTTTGTGCACCACCACAGTGAAATTATACTGAAACAACTAAGATGTGCTTGTAATGCAGACTTTCAGCTTTAATTTGAGAGGTTTGAATGAAATATCACAGAATTACAGCCATTTTTATCCACAGCTCCTACATTTTCAGTCTAGAAATAATTGGAAAAAAATTTAATGTAAGGTTGTTGATAAAAGTAATCACTTTTACAGCATGTTTTCTTGAGACAAGTCAGGGAATGGATATGTGAACATGTATTCACCATACTGTAGCTACAGTAAACAGTATGGTAAATCTGTATGGATTAGGCCCCAATCAAAAACAGGATGAACCTCTAAGAAGACACTAGTGAGGGAAGCCACCAAGACACCCATAAAAACTCTGAAGGAGTTAATATGCTTCTGTGGCTGTAACTGTAGAAGCTTTGCTTTCTTCCACTTTTGTTGGTTGCTTTACTGGTTACACAGCTTGACAGTGGAGTGGCACAGATAATGGTTTTCTTAAAAAGATGTGAAATTCAGCTACAGATTGACAGAAGGCACATGGGAGTTTCAACCCTAGATTTGATCTCTCTGCTTGTCTTAAAATTCTACTCTGTTCCACTCCACTATGAAGCTGTGACCGTTGGTGCAACAGACAAAAACTGCCCAATTTGGTGGCTTCCCTCACTAGTCTTTCTTGTATGGTCACTCGGCGTTTGAGAACAGTCTACTCCAGACAGATTTACCATACTCTGTGTTCATGTATTCATCCCCTGACTTATCTACAGAAAAGTAATGATGTGTGTTTAAAAAAAAATGGATATTTAGTTAGTCCAATTACTTATGGCCTGTTAAAATCAGGTACCTGTGTAAAAATGGCTGTAATTCCTAAATGGTTAATGCAATATTTTTGTTTAACCCCTTGAATTAAAGCTAAAAGCTCTACAAAATTAAAAGCTCTACATTGCAAGAACATATTGTCTAATTAATTTTAACTCCACTGATGTGGTGCACAGATGCAAAATTACAAAAGTGCACCTGTCCAAATAGTTATGAACCTGCTTTAAAAGTACTGATTTAGGTGTGTTGTACTAAAGACAGTAAGTACTTGTTCCTTGAATATGTTGAGATTTTTGTCCACTTAGAAAATTAAATTTTACTAGTTTGATGTTGTAAGACTTAAAACGTAGAAGCCGGCTGAGGGTGAGTACTTTTTATAGGCAGTGTACGAGTGTTAATGGGGGTGACTCAAACAGTTAGCGTGATTAGCTCTCTCCCTTGTTTTTGAATGTCTAGAGCTGGTCCACCGTTTATAATACCCATTAACGAGTCATTACCGTTGCTCATTGTGTCGAATCACTTCAGGTATGAAGTGTGTTAATTGTGGTGGCTAAAGCCCGGTGGCCTGTTGCATTATGAGGGCCTGGATGCGGCTGCCTGTGTTGGTTAAATGGGCAGTGATTTGCGGCCTGTTTGGCCGGCTAACTGTGCAGCTCTTTATTAATGTTCTTTGTCACACGTAGGGGATGATGACGTATTCAAGAGCCACCAGCACTGTTCACAACTGCGTTGGAGTCACTTCCATCTGTTAGTAGGCTTATACAGCTGTGCTAACAGCTAGCAATTGTGTTTGTGTGCCTGGTAGTAGCCAAAATTATGTTATTTCCATCAAGATATTAGTGCCTTTAGCTAATGCAATAGAACAAGCTCTGTTTCAGTGGTATGAGTGGTGTCTCTCCACCTGAAACATCATTACACCGTACTCAAGCTCATCTTTAATCTCTAGGTTTTTGACCTGAGGACACAGCCTCACAGTCTGACTGTACAAAGTCTGTTTCTGTTCCCAAAGATCATTTCTGAAACAACGTAACACTTTTACACTTCCACAGCTCTGCCTCCATTCTCAGAGAGGGCGTGGCAAGTACAGTTCCTCTTCATTTAAAGCAACAGGAACAAAAAGAGGTTGTTTCTGCAAAGGGGGAGAGGGGGGAGAGCTTGAGTTTCCAAACCAAATTTAATATCTATTTTTAAGCTGCTTGGTTACCTGTGTTAATTTGCTAAATCTTGTACAGATTGAGCTGTTTATGGACTTTATAAACATAATTCCAATAAGTGGCAGGTTTATGCTGGTTGTACTGTAATGTGTTTAACATTTATTTTAAAAAAAATTTACGCTGTTCAAAATATAAAGCACTTTCAATATCAAACCAAGCTGAAGTACCATGTCAATAAATATATGCAATTGGCAGAAGTTACTGTTTATTTTAATTGAATGGTAAAGTTAAAAACATTCTTCATACTTTTCCTGGGTGCATTTGGGTTGAGTTTTCAGTCTGCAGGTAAAGTGTCACGCTTGAAACCTTCTTGGAATTCATAATCAATCATCGTGAAAGAGACGTTTGTCAATTTTTTCCTCAAATTTCATAATTTTATTGTTTTAGTGCAGTTAAATCAGGACACCAGCTTACCTGGATACATTTTTGAGCAGGATGTGTGCATTAAGTCTGACTATAGGACAAAATTTTGGGGTGGGGCACAAAAGAATTTGTTTAAAAAATTCATTGTTTTGAATATTATTTTCCCTCACCTGAGATCCATCCATCCATTTTCTATACCCTGCTTACTCAATTAAGTGTAACCTTGACGCGGTCTGTCACAGTCCTTACCTGAGATTAAATGTGTAATTGGAATGTTGCTCACAAAATTTCTTCCTGTGTTCGGTATTGTTTGTTATTACCGGGCCTTCAGGGTTCTTCAAAGCCTTTCTGAGTCGCTGGAGGTCATCCATCAACAATGCAGTGTGCCCTCATTTCGGACATCACTCTGGTAATTAAGTACTACAATAAACTAATACTGCTGAGTTCTGTCTGTCACTCAGTACTACTGCTCGTAATGTTCCGTACCTGAAACGACATCCTTGTTAATATGTTGTTTATGACAGCAGTTTTGCAATCAGCTGCAGAGAAGACATAATTAACTAACAAATCCAATTTAAAAAGACAAATTCATTTGAGATAATCAGTTACCCTCTGTCTTAAATCAGAATGTCATTATGCAGCTGAATAGGGAGCTGCTTTGTTCTTCACAATAACACATAGACACACCACCAAGAAATACATGCAGACAATTTGACCTTTTAATTGCACTAAAATGTCAACAATTTGGGTTGTAAGAGGAAACCAGTGTCTTGTTTGCTGTGATGGATCCCAAGAAGTTTTAACATAACACCAAGATGTTTTTGGGGTTTTTTTTATAGTGTAATAAAATTAACTCAGCTGTTTGAAATATCACCTTTCGACTTGGAACATTTTAAAATGTTTGTCAGTAATGTGGGTAAAACATCAAACTGACATGCATATGGTTAATATTTAAACTGATATGATTTAAGTGCGTTTGTGTTTGTCATTGTGGATTTTTATGCTTGTGTGTATTTTTATTGTTTGGTGTCATAATAAAGCTGATTTATTGCACTTAATGAAATAAAGTAACCTGATTTTATTTATATATGTATTTAGTCCTACTTGATTAACAGTAGATTCATCTTCCTCCCCCCCAAATGTGCACAGTGCAAAAGAGCTGTGACCTCATATTCGGTATCGTTTGTCATTACTGGGCCTTCGGGGTTCTTCAAAGCCTTTCTGAGGAGCTGGAGGTCATCCATCAACAATGCAGTGTGCTCTCCAAGAGCATGCGGCACGTCTCCAGCGTGGTGGAAGACCAGGGATTAGGGATGGATGACTGGCAACAGGGACAAAGGGAACTCTGTTTGGCCGGGTGGTGGCGTTTGGGAGGGGAAGCTGAGCGGAAATGGACACGGTGATCAGACCAGAACACACTGTGACAAGGTAACAAGGTAAACCGATCCCGCCTGCAGTTTCTCTCGAAACTGAATCAATGAGGGTTCTGTTAAAACTAAAACCTGATCATGTATTTAATTTGGGAAAATCCGTAGCACAGTGTAGGCAACTGTAAATTAGGAAATGTAACCTTATTGGTATCGCCGTGTCCCCTCTGTCCTTGAGTTTTGTGAGCACAGAGCCTCCTAAAATGGCTAGTGGATTTCAGTAAAACTTCACACAATAGAAGCACACTGAAGATGTGCATGTCATTTTGTGATGTTTCTTCCAGATCTGATTTGACATGAACATCCGGAAACAGTCAGCTGTTCGAACATGCAGTAACAGAGGTCTTAAAGCCTGTGCTCAAACCAGGTGTCCAACTCTGACCTCTGTCCTTTCAGCTCCACCTCTGAGCTGGCAAGTCAGCTGATGGCTTTTTTGTTTTGTTTTTGAGGACTTGGGGACCTGCATATGGCAGTGTGGACGTGAAGGATGGGCATTTCTGGACAGTTATCAGTGAAGAACATCGCTGTTGCATATGTGTTGGGAGTCCTTGAGCACACTGATGCATTTATGTTCTGAGCACTGAACTGGTTCATTTCTATGATTATTATTGGTATTTTAGTCAGTGTGTGAACAAAATAACTGTTTTTTATCTCATTTGGCATAAATGTCATGGTATGATTGGGGACCAATCTTGCAGGATGAGCTGTTTTGGGATTTTGTGGAGATGAAGTTTGCACTCTGTGAATTTAGTCCCACATAGGTTTAGAGACTCACTGGTACCAGTGCTCATTCCTGTTTTCCTTAGTGTGAAGCAGCAGAAAGTCTACAGTGCATCCAGATTGTATTCATAGCATTTCACTTTTTCCACTTTTTATGTTACAGCCTTATTCCAAAATGGAGTAAATTCATTTTTTTTCCCTCAAAATTCCACCCACAATACCCCATAATGACAACATGAAAAAAGTTTTTTTGGGGGGGATTTTTTTGCAAATTAATTAAAAATGTTTAAAAACTAAAAAAACAAAAAAAACAAAACACATATACATAGTATGCCCACATCCTTTGTTCAATATATGGTTGATGCACCTTTGGCAGCAATTACACCCTCACGTGTTCTTGGTATGATGCCACAAGCTTGATGCACCTATCTTTGGGCAGTTTTGTCCATTCCTCTTTGCAGCACCTCTCAAGCTCCATCAGATTGGATGGGGAGCGTCGGTGCACAGCCATTTTCAGATCTCTCCAGAGATGTTTAATCAGATTCAGGTCTGGGCTCTGGCTGGGCCACTCAAGGACACAGACTTGTCCTGAAGCCACTCCTTTGATATCTTGGCTGTGTGTTTAGAGTCAGTTTCCTGCTGAAAGATAAACTGTCACCCCAGTCTGAGGTCAAGAGCGCTCTGGAGCAGGTTTTCATTCAGGATATTTCTGTATATTGCTGCATTCATCTTTCCCACAATCCTGACTAGTTTTCCTAGTTCCTGCCACTGAAAAACATCCCCACAGCATGATGCTGCCACCACCATGCTTCACTGTAGGGATGGTGCCTGGTTTCCGCTAAACATGACGTCTAGCATTCACATCAAGGAGTTCAGTCTTTCTCATCAGACCAGAGAATTTTGTTTCTCATGGTCTGAGAGTCCTTCAAGGGCCTTCTGGCAAACTCCAGGTGGGTTGCCATGTGCCTTTTACTAAGGAGTGGCCACTATACCATACAGACCTGATTGGTGGATTGCTGCAGAGGTGGTTGTCCTTCTGGAAGGTTCTCTTCTTTCCACAGAGGAATGGTGGAGCTCTGACAGAGTGACCATCAGGTTCTTGGTCACCTCCCTGACTAAGGCCCTTCTCCCTTGATCACTCAGTTTAGAGCTTCATGGCCAAGGCTGTGAATACTTACGTACATGTGATTTTTTTTTTTTTTTTTTTTTTTTTTAATAAATTTTCCAAAATCTCAGAACTATATTCACATTTTCATTATGGGGTATTGTGTGTGAAATTGTGATGGAAATATATATATATATATATATATATATATATATATATATATATATATATATATATATTTCATCTATTTTGGAATAAGGCTGTAACAAAACAAAATGTGGAAAAAGTGAAGTGCTGTGAATACTTTCCGGTTGCACCGTATATTTGTTGCAGCTGTTAAGTCAACTAAATATTCATTCAGCTGACATGAAGCACAAAAAGCTCCCCAGGAGCCTCATTTGCAACCATAATTGGCAACAAAGCTCCATTTTGTTAATTCTTGTATACCTTTTTCTTTTTTGTTTGTCATGTGGCTTTAGAAGAGGGGATTTTTTTTTTCAAGATTTAAAAAAAATGCCTGAGTTCAGCAGAACCCTACTTTTGCTTCTATTCACCCTTTTTTACGTTTCTGAATACACAACTGAAAGATCCATTCTTTTACTGAAACGCATGCTGATGTGTTAATAACAAAACCTTTCATAGATTCTTGATGATACTTTTGCGTACTTAATTAAAAAACATCCAGCGTTGCATGAACTGTTGGGCTCTCACACTCTGAAAGCGCAACAGAATAAAGGTTGGTTCCTTTCATCCTCACACTGTCGCCACTGAAAAAGCCTGTAAAATGTAGCACACAATTATATGTTCCCGACGGCGACACTTTACTGTGTTGTAAAATGCATCAAAAGACTTTTCACTCTGACAAAATGTCACATTAATGCATTTCCTTCTTGTGAGTGCTCTTAACCCTGTGCTACATCCATTTTATCTCCATTCTGCAGCTAAGAAAGGCCGTCAGGGGGCCGATCGCTGTTCCTCCTTACAGGTGCATCCTACTTATGTCTTTCAGCAACATATTTATATTCTTAAACTTTGATACTGCACAAGATGATACATCCAGATTCGAGCTTCAGTGTTACAATATTTCAACATTTACAGCACCAACAAAAAGTCCACACTGACTTTGGCTTTTATATATTTGATGTCTAATCAAAAATTTTAAAAAGTCTGTTTCTTTATTGGTGTTGTGCACAGCAACAGTAGTGCATGTGGCATTATTGGTTACAGCTGTGTGTGTGACGAAAAGTCAAACAGTTTGGATCTGAGTTAGACCATAACTGAAGCAATGATTGGGGATTAGTCAAGGACAGAGTGATTTAATTTTAATTGAGGTCACAGGCCATGACCTGGTCCATGCCCATCTATATACAATACGTATTGTGATGACTCTTTATTCCCTCCCTCAGTTTTGTAACTTTAATTGGCATTTTCCCCCCCAGTGTAGCTAGATGTGTTGAGGAGCAAGATTTGTGGGACATACTGGTGGTACTGGGATGTGCGTGAAGGGAATATACTGTACAGAAATGTACAGTATATTCGGAAAGTATTCACAGCACTGCACCTTTTCCACTTTTTATGTTAGACTTATAATAAATTGATTAAATTGTTTTTGCCCCCATAATGACAACATGAACAAAGATCTTTTGAGATTTTTGCAAATTCAAAAAAAAAAAAAAAAAAAAAAGTATTCACAACCTTTGCCATGAAGCTCAAAATTGAGCTCAGGTGCCTCTTGTTCCCACTGAGCATTCTTTTTATCTTTAACTTTATTTTCTTTTTCTTGTATGCAGTTTTAATTGTATATTAGATTATTGGCAACATGAAATATGCTGGTGAATTTTCCGTAAGCATGCAAGCAGTGTACTGTTTGTTGTATTTATTTATTAGACAAATGTCTGCAGAGCATTTGAAGTCCAAGACAAATTTGTTCTTGGGGACAAAGTGTATCGTATTATAAAATTGAAATTCCATCACCAAACCAGTGATCAATATAACTCACCCAATTTGCTTATTCTATCACTGCTGTACACAAGAAAAGAAAACAGTCCAAGCACTGTGCTCCAACGCAAGTTCCTGTGCAACGGTGGAACTATGGCACAATTCTCGTAAAATCATTGTAAACCCTTTTGAGCATGGTGTGGTGTCTACAACAGCTCGAGGTGTGAATTACATTAAAACTCCATAGCCAAACTGACTATTTATCCATCTTATATATACACACACACATACAGTAGTGTTCAGAATAATAGTGCTATGTGACTAAAAAGATTAATCCAGGTTTTGAGTATATTTCTTATTGTTACATGGGAAACAAGGTACCAGTAGATTCTCACAAATCCAACAAGACCAAGCATTCATGATATGCACACTCTTAAGGCTATGAAATTGGGCTGTTAGTAAAAAAAAAAAATAAAAAAAAAAGTAGAAAAGGGGGTGTTCACAATAATAGTAGTGTGGCATTCAGTCAGTGAGTTCGTCAATTTTGTGGAACAAACAGGTGTGAATCAGGTGTCCCCTATTTAAGGATGAAGCCAGCACCTGTTGAACATGCTTTTCTCTTTGAAAGCCTGAGGAAAATGGGACGTTCAAGACATTGTTCAGAAGAACAGCGTAGTTTGATTAAAAAGTTGACTGGAGAGGGGAAAATATACGCAGGTGCAAAAAATTATAGGCTGTTCATCTACAATGATCTCCAATGCTTTAAAATGGACAAAAAAAAGAGACGTGGAAGAAAATGGAAAACAACCATCAAAATGGACAGAAGAATAACCAGAATGACAAAGACTCACCCATTGATCAGCTCCAGGATGATCAAAGACAGTCTGGAGTTACCTGTAAGTGCTGTGACAGAAGACGCCTGTGTGAAGCTAATTTATTTCAAAGAAACCCCCGCAAAGTCCCTCTGTTAAATAAAAGACGTGCAGAAGAGGTTACAATTTGCCAAAGAACACATCAACTGGCCTAAAGACAAATGGAGGAATATTTTGTGGACTGATGAGAGTAAAATTGTTCTTTTTGGGTCCAAGGGCCGCAGACAGTTTGGGAGACGACCCCCAAACTCTGAATTCAAGCCACAGTTCACAGTGAAGACAGCGAAGCATGGTGGTGCAAGCATCATGATATAGGCATATTTCTCCTACTATGGTGTTGGGCCTATATATATTGCATACCAGGTAACATGGATCAGTTTGGATATGTCAAAATACTTGAAGATGTCATGTCCTTGAAATGGGTGTTTCAACAAGACAATGACCCCAAGCACACTAGTAAACGAGCAAAATCTTGGTTCCAAACCAACAAAATTAATACCTCGCAGATGTGAAGAAATCATGAAAAACTGTGGTTACACAACTAAATACTAGTTTAGTGAGTCACAGGATTGCTAAAAAAGCAGTTTGAACATAATAGTAATAATAGTTTTGAGTTTTGTAGCGTCAACAGCAGATGCTACTATTATTGTGAACACCCCCTTTTCTACTTTTTTTTTTACTAATAGCCCAATTTCATAGCCTTAAGAGTGTGCATATCATGAATGCTTGGTCTTGTTGGATTTGTGAGAATCTACTGGTACCTTGTTTCCCATGTAACAATAAGAAATATACTCAAAACCTGAATTAATCTTTTTAGTCACATAGCACTACTATTATTCTGAACACTACTGTATGTGTGTATGTTTGTTTAAAGATAATTATCCTCAAAGAAAGATTACAAGGGATTTGCATATTTCTGCCTCTGCAGTGCATAATATCATTAAACAATTCAAGGAATCTGGACATATTTCAGTGCGTAAAGGGCAAAGGCTCAAGCCTAAGCTGAATACCCATTAGCTTTGATCCCTCAGACGACAATGCATTAAGAACAGTCATTCATCAATAGCAGATATAACCACATGAGCAAAGGGTTACTTTGAGGAACCTTTGTCAAGCAAGCACGATAATACCAAGTTACATTCAGAAATACAATTTAAAACTTTACAGTGTATAGAACAAGCCTTATGTTAACCTTGTCCAGAAGCAGCATCAACTTCTCTGAGTTTGGTGTCGGAGTTGGGCCATGACACAGTGGAAATGTGTATTGTGGTCAGACGAATTAATATTCCAGATCTTTTTTTTTTTTTTTTGAGGAAATGGATGCTGTGTGTTCAAGACTATCAACAATAAATCCAAAAGCCAGGGCCTGTCATACAACCCCTGGCAAAAATTATGGAATCAACGGCCTCGGAGGATGTTCATTCAGTTGTTTAATTTTGTAGAAAAAAAGCAGATCACAGACATGACACAAAACTAAAGTAATTTCAAATGACAACTTTCTGGCTTTAAGAAACACTATAAGAAATCAGGAAAAAAAATTGTGGCAGTCAGTAACGGTTACTTTTTTAGACCAAGCAGAGGGGAAAAAATATGGAATCACTCAATTCTGAGGAAAAAATTATGGAATCATGAAAAACAAAACGCTCCAACACATCACTAGTATTTTGTTGCACCACCTCTGGCTTTTATAACAGCTTGCAGTCTCTGAGGCATGGACTTAATGAGTGACAAACAGTACTCTTCATCAATCTGGCTCCAACTTTCTCTGATTGCTGTTGCCAGATCAGGTTTGCAGGTTGGAGCCTTGTCATGGACCATTTTCTTCAACTTCCACCAAAGATTTTTCAATTGGATTAAGATCCGGACTATTTGCAGGCCATGACATTGACCCTATGTCTTTTTGCAAGGAATGTTTTCACAGTTTTTGCTCTATGGCAAGATGCATTATCATCTTGAAAAATGATTTCATCATCCCCAAACATCCTTTCAATTGATGGGATAAGAAAAGTGTCCAAAATATCAATGTAAACTTGTGCATTTATTGATGATGTAATGACAGCCATCTCCCCAGTGCCTTTACCTGACATGCAGCCCCATATCATCAATGACTGTGGAAATTTACATGTTGTCTTCAGGCAGTCATCTTTATAAATCTCATTGGAACGGCACCAAACAAAAGTTCCAGCATCATCACCTTGCCCAATGCAGATTCGAGATTCATCACTGAATATGACTTTCATCCAGTCATCCACAGTCCACGATTGCTTATCTTTAGCCCATTGTAACCTTGTTTTTTTCTGTTTAGGTGTTAATGATGGCTTTCGTTTAGCTTTTCTGTATGTAAATCCCATTTCCTTTAGGCGGTTTCTTACAGTTCGGTCACAGACGTTGACTCCAGTTTCCTCCCATTCGTTCCTCATTTGTTTTGTTGTGCATTTTCGATTTTTGAGACATATTGCTTTAAGTTTTCTGTCTTGACACTTTGATGTCTTCCTTGGTCTACCAGTATGTTTGCCTTTAACAACCTTCCCATGTTTGTATTTGGTCCAGAGTTTAGACACAGCTGACAGTGAACAACCAACATCTTTTGCAACATTGCGTGATGATTTACCCTCTTTTTAAGAGTTTGATAATCCTCTCCTTTGTTTCAATTGACATCTCTCATGTTGGAGCCATGATTCATGTCAGTCCACTTGGTGCAACAGCTCTCCAAGGTGCGATCACTCCTTTTTAGATGCAGACTAACGAGCAGATCTGATTTGATGCAGGTGTTAGTTTTGGGGATGAAAATTTACAGGGTGATCCCATAATTTATTCCTCAGAATTGAGTGAGTCCATTTTTTTTTTTTTACCTCTGCTTGGTCTAAAAAAGTAACCATTACTGACTGACACAATTTTTTTTCCTGATTTCTTATAGTGTTTCTTAAAGCCAGAAAGTTGCCATTTGAAATGACTTTAGTTTTGTGTCATGTCTGTGATCTGCTTTTTTTCTACAAAATTAAACAACTGAATGAACATTCTCTGAGGCCGATGATTCCATAATTTTTGCCAGGGGTTGTAGTATGGGGTTTCATCAGTGTTGTTAGCAAAGGTAATTTAGTCTTCTGTAATGGCAGCAATAATACAAAAAACTACATTGAGTTTTTAAACCAACATATCGTACCTTGAAGATGACATTGTTTCCAGGGACACCGATTTTTCAACAAGATAATGCAAAACCACATTCTGCACACACAAAGGCATAGCTGGAAGAAAAAAAAAAGACTGATATGACTACTGGACTGGCTTGCCTACAGCCCTGGTAGTGTGTGTGTGTGTGTGTGTGTGTGTGTGTGAGTGAGAGAGCAAGAGAGAGTGTGAGTGAGTGTGGAGAATTTTGAAATGAAAAATGCTGAGGACCTCATACTGTTGCCCACCTAAAGATGTGTTTACAGGAAGAATGGGACAAAATAAAATAACACTCGAAACACTTCATCGCTAGATATGCTCAGTGCCAAAATGTGTTGTGAGAAAGAATGGCAACATTAAAAAGTGGTAAATGCCTTAGCATCATAATTTTATTTTTTATATGATGTAGGCCTTAAATGCAAGAATGAATGTGCACTAAAAAATTACATGAAGATGGCCACACAAAACATGAAATATCTTCAGTTCATACTGTCTGCAGCGAAACAAAAGTACCTGTGGGAATAAAGACAGTAAGAGCAAACTGAGATTTGACCCAATGACCTTTAGCGTGACCTAAATGATTGACCTCTGGCTGACCTCGACTGTCTGCCACATTTGGTCCAAATTGTATTGAAAATCAAACACCATGACCTTTGCCAAGCTGAATTTTTTTAAAGGGAAAATTTGGTGTCAAACTTCAGTGACATGCAATCATCCAGCAGATATGACCTTCACCTCAATGATTTGACCTTTGGCAAATTTGTCCTTGTTGAGAAATTCCAGAATCCACCTCCATCTGTGTCATGCACATTTTGACAACTGACCCCAATGACTCACATTTGGTAAATTTGATATTGCCTAGGCAACACCAGGGGCCTCATGTACGAAGACTTGCGTTGACTTTCTACTGAAAGTTGGCGTACGCTGAAACCCTGAATCAGGCGTAAGCACAAATATATTCAGATGTCTCAAACTATGCATAGGCATGAATTCACGGACGTTCGATTTGTACATCCCACTGAACGTAGAATTCAGCACATGGGCACACTCACCAAACTCCTCCCTGGCCACGCCTCCATCTGAATATGCAAATGTATTCAAATAGCTTGGTTGTGTCATGCTGACGGCACCATAAGTGTGGAGTGTTGCATGTTTGTTGACGTCTGCCATTGTCTCTGTGTTGTTGTGTATAAAAATTAAAGAAACAACCAAAGCTGTGGTTAGATTGCTGTTCTTTCAGGTTGCTGTCATGTAAAACGGAAATTAAAGTACATTTGTGTGTAAATGCTGAACTGAGCTGCGCACACACATCGAAGTAAAAAGGTATTAGGTGCACGGCGGCTGACAGTGTGTGACATTAACATTACACACACTTTTATTGACAAATACTTTATTCAGTCGGGGGCTCGTTAAGAGGCTCTGTAGTTACACCATTAAGAAAAAGAAAACATGATAATAATAAAAGAAAAAAAACATTTGGATGCTCACATGTCAAAATGTGTCCACGCTGGTTTTCGTTAGGAACAATTACATGGATAAATTATTTAACCACCAAGCAGACCCCCCTCACGCACTGTGCCTGGTAAGCATTTGCGCACCACACATAATTTGAACATTGAAGGAATGAAAATGTTTCCCAATAACCAAAACAAATTCATCATGTGATGGCGCCTTCATAGCAACGTGTACAGTTAGTAGCTCTGATCACATTAGGGAAAAAGGCTGTAGCTGCAAAATGCGCTGTAATGTTGGAATGTGATGTACCTGGATGAGATTTGGATGATTGTGTTCCACAC
This sequence comes from Thalassophryne amazonica, assembly GCF_902500255.1. Classification (NCBI taxonomy): domain Eukaryota; kingdom Metazoa; phylum Chordata; class Actinopteri; order Batrachoidiformes; family Batrachoididae; genus Thalassophryne; species Thalassophryne amazonica. Next base: position 27,983,773 of record NC_047120.1, on the reverse strand, counting down.
AGCTGGCATGGCTCGGTGCAATGTTGACTGGCACACGCCTGACCGATCAGCCAGCTCACGCTGGAATGTCGCTGTTGCCAGGAAGCCCAGCGCGGTCAGCACCTGTGTGCGCACAGACAACCCCTGCCTCATCACCGTATTGCGCTCTGGGCCGGCCGCAGTTCTGTGCGCAACTCCATTAATAGAGGCCTTGGTAAACGAAATCGCATTATGAGCCAACTATCGTCATTTGTAAGTAAATCCTCGCGTTCCCCAAGTACATGCTCCTGCCGGATTGCACTATTTGCAAGGTGCTACGCAGCCATTGTTAGTGCCATTTTACACAAACACACAGGTGCATTAATTGCTCATCACTGTGTCACTGATGTGCACATCACTCTGATGACTTCTTGTTTTCACACTATTAACGGTTCCCAGCATCACCTTTACATGTCCACAGTGGAACAATAGCTGTAGAAACGTGCGTACGCCAGCCAGGATTTTTGGCGATGCTCCGCACATTCCCAGTCATTTCACTTTTGATACATCTGAACGTTGGTGTGGAGACGGATGTACGCCAGGTTTTTGTGCGTAAGCACGCTTTGTACATGAGGCCCCAGAACTCACTCACATATATCTCAAGTATGGTGGACATGAGTGAGGGGGGAGGGGACCAGTTTTAACCTTTGACCCCAATTACCTTTGTCTTTGCTAAAACAGTTTAAGGGCAATTCTGTAGTTGACACAAACAAACGCACACACACACCTCAAATTATATGATGATGATTTTTGTTGTAAATTTTTAGATAAATTAAACTGCCACTCCATCAAATGTTTTTTCACTTTAAGCTGATTTTGTCTTATTTTTGTCACGGTTCAATCTTTTGGACCACCTCAATGATCAGGTTCTTAGTTTGATGCCGATTCAGCACAGTTGATGTGTCTGAGTAAACATGCCGCCTCCTATGACTGTTAGGTCAGTGCTGAGGATCACTGCATCCATCATTCTGTTTAATTAGCCCCGCCCTTTGCCCTGTTCCACACAGTCCTGTCAGATGTGGCGTGCACCACATTACGGTGAGGTATAGTAATCAATGCCGTGTGCGTGCAACGCTGCCGGCATGGATGCAGAATAAACCTCCATCCGCCATCCTGCTGCCTGTCATAAATCTGAAAAACAAATGGAGATGCTGCAGGGCAAAAACCATCAATAATCATTTCATGTATAGAACAAGATGAATGGAAGCCACACTGAGTGTGCACGAGTGTCACTATAATTCCATTCCTCACACGAACGCACAGACAATCCTCATACTGCTACAACCCCTGGCAAAAATTATAGAATCACCGGCCTCGGAGGATGTTCATTCAGTTGTTTAATTTTATAGAAAAAAAGCAGATCACAGACATGACGCAAAACTAAAGTCATTTCAAATGGCAACTTTCTGGCTTTAAGAAACACTATAAGAAATCAAGAAAAAAAGATTGTGGCAGTCAGTAACGGTTACTTTTTTAGACCAAGCAGAGGAAAAAAATATGGACTCACTCAATTCTGAGGAATAAATTATGGAATCACCCTGTAAATTTTCATCCCCAAAACTAACACCTGCATCATATCACATCTGCTTGTTAGTCTGCATCTTAAAAGGAGTGATCACACCTTGGAGAGCTGTTGCACCAAGTGGACTGACATGAATCATGGCTCCAACACGAGAGATGTCAATTGAAACAAAGGAGAGGATTATCAAACTCTTAAAAGAGGGTAAATCATCACGCAATGTTGCAAAAGATGTTGGTTGTTCACTGTCAGCTGTGTCTAAACTCTGGACCAAATACAAACAACATGGGAAGGTTGTTAAAGGCAAACATACTGGTAGACCAAGGAAGACATCAAAGCGTCAAGACAGAAAACTTAAAGCAATATGTCTCAAAAATCGAAAATGCACAACAAATGAGGAACGAATGGGAGGAAACTGGAGTCAACGTCTGTGACCGAACTGTAAGAAACCGCCTAAAGGAAATGGGATTTACATACAGAAAAGCTAAATGAAAGCCATCATTAACACCTAAACAGAAAAAAACAAGGTTACAATGGGCTAAAGAAAAGCAATCGTGGACTGTGGATGACTGGATGAAAGTCATATTCAGTGATGAATCTCGAATCTGCATTGGGCAAGGTGATGATGCTGGAACTTTTGTTTGGTGCCGTTCCAATGAGATTTATAAAGGTGACTGCCTGAAGAGAACATGTATATTTCCACAGTCATTGATGATATGGGGCTGCATGTCATGTAAAGGCACTGGGGAGATGGCTGTCATTACATCATCAATAAATGCACAAGTTTACGTTGATATTTTGGACACTTTTCTGATGTTTAAGGATGATGAAATCATTTTTCAAGAAGATAATGCATCTTGCCATAGAGCAAAAACTGTGAAAACATTCCTTGCAAAAAGACACATAGGGTCAATTTCATGACATAGGGTTAATGTCAACGAGCAGATGTGATTTGATGCAGGTGTTAGTTTTGAGGATGGAAATTTACAGGGCGATTCCATAATTTCTTCCTCAGAATTGAGTGAGTCCATATTTTTTTCCTCTGCTTGGTCTAAAAAAGTAACGGTTACTGACTGCCACAATCTTTTTTTCTTGATTTCTTATAGTGTTTCTTAAAGCCAGAAAGTTGCCATTTGAAATGACTTTAGTTTTGTGTCATGTCTGTTCAATGTGTGTTTAATTTTGTAGAAAAAAAGCAGATCACAGCCATCTCTCCAGTGCCTTTACCTGACATGCAGCCCCATATCATCAATGACTGTGGAAATTTACATGTTCTCTTCAGGCAGTCATCTTTATAAATCTCATTGGAACGGCACCAAACAAAAGTTCCAGCATCATCACCTTGCCCAATGCAGGTTCAAGATTCATCACTGAATATGACTTTCATCCAGTCATCCACAGTCCACAATTGCTTTTCCTTAGCCCATTGTAACCTTGTTTTTTTTTCTGTTTAGCTGTTAATGATGGCTTTCGCTTAGCTTTTCTGTATGTACATCCCATTTCCTTTAGGCGGTTTCTTACAGTTCGGTCACAGACGTTGACTCCAGTTTCCTCCCATTCGTTCCTCATTTGTTTTGTTGTGCATTTTCGATTTTTGAGACATACTGCTTTAAGTTTTCTGTCTTGACGCTTTGATGTCTTCCTTGATCTACCAGTATGTTTGCCTTTAACAACCTTCCCATGTTTGCATTTGGTCCAGAATTTAGACACAGCTGACTGTGAACAACCCACATCTTTTGCAACATTGCGTGATGATTTACTCTCTTTTAAGAGTTTGATAATCCTCTCCTTTGTTTCAATTGACATCTCTCGTGTTGGAGCCATGATTCATGTCAGTCCACTTGGTGCAACAGCTCTACAAGGTGTGATCACTCCTTTTTAGATGCAGACTAATGAGCAGATCTGATTTGATGCAGGTGTTAGTTTTGGGGATGAAAATTTACAGGGTGATTCCATAATTTATTCCTCAGAATTGAGTGAGTCCATATTTTTTTCCCTCTGCTTGGTCTAAAAAAGTAAGCGTTACTGACTGACACAATTTTTTTTCTTGATTTCTTATAGTGTTTCTTAAAGCCAGAAAGTTGCCATTTGAAATGACTTTAGTTTTGCGTCATGTCTGTGATCTGCTTTTTTTCTACAAAATTAAACAACTGAATGAACATCCTCCGAGGCCGGTGATTCCATAATTTTTGCCAGGGGTTGTATAAGTTTAATCAGCGTATATCTGAAACAAAGGACCAAAATTCTCCTGCAGTTCTTTAAATGACCACTTGAGGCTGGCTCCAAAAGGGAGTCACTCCCCATAGATGTGCATGTTAAAAATGTTCAAACTTTACAGTAGAAATAAACATGTTTACAGCCTGGTAGGGAAAAAAATGTTTTGGTCTCTATAGCTTGTTTCCCCGTTCATGACAACTGTATGGTTGAATTGTGGTTAATTTGAGTGACAGCTAACATCCAGGTAGGCACCCACCGGCAGGCTGCTTGTAGGCCACTAGCTCCTTTTTGATCATTTTAATCCAAATATCTAAGATAATATGGCTCGCTGTGCTGTTTTGCAATAAGATTGACCAACCATAGAAGTATGTGCTCCAGTATTTATGTTGAGTGAAATTTTAGTATTGCACTCCAGCACATCACCTCAGAAAAACATGGCTGCCTGCAGCAAACTCATGACTAGAAACAGAGCTTCTTCCATGATAATAGGGCAGTGTAGTCTCATTTGATCCCTTGCGTGATATCGCAGGATTTGACCACTTACGGGGACAGCTGCCCCCGTTGCACAATACATACACAGCATAACTTCACACAGAAAGAAGGTGTACTGTTTTGTTCTCGGCTGCAATCACTGAAGCAGTCGCGAAAAGTGCAGGGTTTTGTTTTTTTTCAGCTCCCAGCGGAGAAGAGAAGATAAGGCAAATGGGAGAGGTTGTGTCCATAAGTGTTAGACTACACAGCTAACCAGAGTAGCTCCGTTCTCTCGCCTGCAAAACAGCCTTGACATGTTTGAGCTCTGGGTCATAAACAAACCACATGTCCACTTCCCACCATATCAACACTTTTTTCTTAGTATTTTCACTTTGTTTGCCGTGTAATTTGCCCAAAAACTCAGAGAGGGCTGTCCCTGGATGTAGGATTATTGTCATATTTTATTTTTAACCCTTTAGCACCCGCCCTCAAACAAGACTGCACTGCCCAATTTCATCTGCCATCTTGAGAGGGATTGTCATGGATTTGTGACCCACAACGTAAGTCAGAACGCATCAGATAAGTTTATTGCATAAAACTCACCATTAAATACAGCATAAACATAAAATACAATGAAACAGTAACTACTTTTCCCGCCAACTGAGAGTGCTGCCATATTGCTGTGACATCAGCTCAACGAGCTCAGTCTACACAGACCTTGCCTGAGTTTCCAACTTGGAATTCCGACTTGAATAACCCTTCCAGTGCACTTTTCCACGTCTGAGCATGTTTTGTTTTTTTCCCTTGAGTACAATGTACATAGTATTTCCTTTTTATTCCATTCTCTTGCTTTGGCTTTTATTTGCAGGCTTTACTCTGTCTCAACTCCTTCTAAAAAGAGGGTCTTGGTCCACTGTTAGATTGCTGCTAGATTTACCACTCCTTGCAGGTGCTTTGGCCAATTTCCAAGAATTTTGTATCTGCATGACCTTGGAATTGTCCGTAAAGAATGCACCGGGATTGTAATGGGATCTTTAACACTGCGCTCAAATATGGCAAAAGAAATGCACAACATGGCCGAAATATCATAGCTGATATTCCTCACCACATTTCAGCAGTAGCCAAGGACCAAGTAGCAAAAGGCATTCAGTTGTCATGTTAGGTCAGTGGCGGTACAGTGAGAAAGAGCGCAACCTAAAACTTGGACCTTCTTTCTTCCCCAAACGTACGAGGGGTGACAATGTTTGAGCCCGACCCAGAAAAAGAAGGGTATGGTTCTCCACCTTTTTGCATTCTGAGAAACCAAGATTTCTCACCATTGCACCCAGGGAGTCAAAATTTCAGTCTCGAGAAACAGGCCCCACTTTTCTGAGTGTCTCAAAACTTCTCAATCGCCCCTTGTATATACATAGAACAGCATTATACAGTGCCGTCCAAAAGTATTGGGCCCCTTGGTATTTCACACATTTTAATTTGTTTATGCCACTTCAAATGCAAAATGTAAATTGGGCTTCTCAATATCAAAAATTCTAAAATGATTTTCCTTAAACTCAAACTCAAAGTAAATTGCAACAAGTTGATATAAATGAATTAAAAATATAAAAGTCAAGATGATGGGTACATAAGTAATGGCCCCCCTTGGTATAATACCTGTAAATAATCAGTTTAATTGCCAGTTTTCTTCAGACAAATCAGGGGATGGATACATGAACATTCCCAAGTCACCGAATATGTCTTGGACTTTATTTACTTAAATTGTGAAGGAATACAAACAGTATGGCACTCTATAGTAAATCTGTGTGGGGTAGACAGTTGTCAAAAACTGAGTGACTGTGCAAGAAAAAGAGTGAGGAAAGCCACCAAGACAAACCAGAAGTTTAGGCTTCTGTGGCTGTGATTGGAGAAATGGTGCATAGTGCATGTTTTGCATTCTGTATCCCCAGTTATACAGCTTCATGATGAAGTGGAGCAGAGAAGGATTTTCTTTCACCAAAACATTAAATCTAGCCTTGTATCTCAGATGTACCTTCTGGAAAATTGTAGCCAAACTTTCAGTTCTTTTTAAGAAAACCCTCCTCTTTACCACTTCATGAAGCTCTATAACTGGTGATACAAAATGCAAAACATGCATTTTGCAGAATTTGGGTATGGTATAATGTTTTACACCATATTTGCCCCAAATGTCTCATCCAGAACCTATGCTATTATGAGTTGGGTAAGAAACTAGTGGGATGTCCATTAGAGTGCATAATTTCATTTTAAAATTTCCTGGACTCCAAAGTTTAATGGCTACTGTTCAATCATGGGCAGAAACAAAAGCTCATTGGATGTTTCCTCAGGATGTACCGGCTTCACTTTGTTACACAACAGCTAAGAGCAGTGTCACTTTAGAAGCATGAGATCCCTCTAGACCACAACTAAGTTCACAAAAGCTACAAAACAAAACTGCCACCACCTCATTATGACTTGACCTAAATGTCCCAGAGCGGTTCTACAATCAAAAGAACAAGACAAACAGCAGAAATAAGGCAAATGTGAACAGCACATAATGATGTGTCAAGTTTGTTCCTGTGGATCAACTTTAACCATCTCAACAAAGTAACACCATCAGTTGATTGTCAGATAATTGCTGCCTGGAAATGTTTCTTTGAAGGGGATTTTGCCAACAACATCTATTAAAGCGGGGTGAAATGGATACGTTTCTGTTGGATCTCGCCCGCAGTCAATCAAAAGGCGCACAGGGGAACTTGAGCCTCAAAGATGCGGCGCATTAGTTCTGCTAAGCTAACTGTGAATGCTAATTGCAGGAAGGACAAACTGTAAACCCTGCAGCCACAAAGCCATTAGACAGCACAGAGAGCTTCACATGCACAAAAAGCCACCCTAAAAAGGCCCACGATCCCATTTAGGTTTAAACAAGGATAACGAGGAACTCCCTCGGGATGTGCCCCTGCTCTAGTTCACCCCACCCCCCTTTCTTTCTATGACAAAGAAAGCTGCAAATCAGGCTGAAGCTGACTGCAAATCATCAATACAATGCAACAGGTTGTTTTCAAGTGGGGCAAGTGTGAACCTGTTGCTCCCGGTGTCCCAAGTGTACAATGTGTATCAGTTCCGGTGGTTTCAGAGCTGCAAGAAAGTCACCACCCAGTTACAAACACAAAAATAAAATAAATATGGACATCGTACACATGGGAGAGGTGCTCGTAGGTATGAGTCCTCAGTGTCAGTGTGACTTACAGACCCTACGTCAAACATAAAACCTCATAAACAGATTGGATTTAAACAATACAGACAGCTGTTGTGTATTATTGACCATCTAACATCATAAGCTAAAGTTTTCAGAGTTCACTGTTCTTGGTATGTTCACCTTTCATCTCTGGAGCCCCTCCGGGCATACATTTTTAAACATGACCCCCACGCAGTGACTGCCCTGTCTCTAATTTATCAGTCTGACAGGTGAAAACCACTTTATTGTGTCACTGAAGCATAACTGTACCACAGAATGTTGTGTATTAACACACAAATCAGGACCTGGCTAACTGAAGAACATTTTTAAGGGATTTAACAAAAACTACACATATCTGAAATCCACAACTGTCAGTTCTCTATTCATTATGTTATCTATTCCAAAGCAGATGGCCACCCCACTGAATCGGGCCTGTTCTAGTTTTTTTTTTCTCCCCCAGTTGAAAGGGACTTTTCCTTTTCACTGTTGCCAATATGTTTACGCCTAAGCTGAAAGTGACACATCCACATTCAAAATATCAGGTATATCGAGAAAATAGGTCACTTTACACCACTGGAACACTACTCCCCACTCCCCTGTTGCTGAGTTTTTACAGGAAGCGGCCCCATAGTTGACAACCTCAGCTGTTGTGTCTCCATTACAGTGAAGACCCACCGGCTGAATGTGCAGTCTCGATTTTGATGTCAAGCAACATTCTTGGGGGAAAAAAAAAAAAATCCATTTAATCATATAATGGCAACCTATCAGTTTTTTAATTACACCGGCTCCATCCCTTTATCTAAATCCACATGTCAAGTCTGGGAGCATGCAATGGTACTTCGCTTTGCAGCATCCACACCACCACAGAACCACCTTAGGTCCTAGATGGCAACCATCCAGACAAGTAGTCATCAGGTCTTTTCCTTACATCCCTTTGGCATTCTCCAGTCACTGTGGTCCTCAAAACTCAGGCACCTATGTGCAGCATCATGCAGAGAGAAACGCACTGCATGGCCAAAATAATGACGCCAAAGCTTCTTTACAATACAAGTGAGACTCTTCATCTTAGTTTCCCGAAGTACAAGGTTCCTACTGCTTAAGGCAAGACAGATTTAAGACATTTTTAATGCCAGTCAGCATGAAATTCAAGACCAACATCACAATAAAGCAGGTGTACCACCAAGCATTGTTCAAAGATCTCCAAGCACTGGTGCCGGTATATAAGGTGAAAAGGTAGCAGCGATAACCTGCGTGCAGCTGCTCCACCCCCCCACCCCCCATTGAAAATATTAAAATAGCACTGTTGTTCGTTTGTGCTACATTTGTGCTGAGCAGCGCTGTTTTAATATTTTGGAGGAGCGTTGGTGGGGGGCCCAGCATCACACAGGTGTGGAGATGTGGGAGGAACCACAGCAGCACTGAGACATACCCGGTGTCGAACACTGGTTTGGCAGTCTTGTGTTTTTCCACTTTGCATGTGGGATTCCACCACCTGGTGTCCCACACACCCCCTGGTACTGATTTAAGCCACACCACAAAATCTTCCTTGATAAGATACACATACATACACACACACATATATATATGTGTTTTTGAAAGACTGATTTCAGACATTTTAATACCAATTGAGGCCTTTATTATGTATTTAATGCATTTTCAGACTTTTTAAGGTTCTGCAGGAACCTTAAAGTAACAGCTTAATCATTCCAGCAATACCCAAGGATCCTTATAATTTACTTTTTTAATTATTGCCACATGGTTCAAATTTTGTGTATTTTATGCACATACAGGCATGGTCTCTGTATCCAGGAACTGTAGGTGGTCCTCTAGTCCATAAGTAATCCTTGTGAGGGATTGGCAGCGGGATTAGTACTTCAGCTGCCATCATAATATCTTGTTTAAAAAATTTTTTGAAAAGCATGATTCATCACCATCCATCAGAAAGTAGCATTACTATGAAAGGATAATGTAAAGCCGTTTGGAGTCTTATCTCTAATACGTTTCTGTTGGAGGATGGCAGCTGGTACTGTCCCGAGAAGGTCCTCATTTCCTTACATTCTACCAATGACCAACTTTGTTTCTTTCCTCCCTTCTTCTTGTACTTTTTTTTTCTTTTTTACGCCTACCATTTGCAGTCATGCCTCAAAGTTTAACCCCTATTCCATGGTTCAGAAGTTGCTCCTGAATGATTTACTTATTCTGCTACTACTCAACAAATACAGCAAACCACGTTGGTCAAACGCCTGTCCCAATAGCAATGGTGATTTTCGCACAGTAGACTCACACTTCCATCAAAGGTTCCAAAATCAGAGAAGTTCGACTTGAGACCAAACTGTATTTGTGGATAATCAGCCATGCCCTCCCATTTACAAATCAAGAAAAACATACACCTGAAAAGCAGCCCAAACATAAACAACAGAGACCTGCCACATGTTTTATTACTAAATGATTTATCTACAGCTCACTGCCTCGAAGCCAAAAAAAGCAACCAGGGGCACAGGATCTGATGCTTTCTGTCACAAGCAAGGGTTTTGATTTACTGCAGGCCGCCCACAGATGGATGTGTGAGTGTGAAAAGAAGCGGTGGGACACACAGCCGCAAGCTTTGCTAATTAGGCTGTAATGTAACTACAGTGCTCTTCAGGAGATGTTGTCTCGGCCACCAAAGCTCCTTAAAAGCATCCCTGGGGCAGGAGCAGCATGGAGGTGCAGCGACAGGCCACAGCCACGTTCAAGGGAAAAGGGTCCGGTTTCATGTTCAGATCAATGACATGCACATCATGTCTTCATTTTGGTCCATAAATTTAATGGAAACAGTGACATACCACAAACAATTATTTGACTAAAACTAAAATATAAGGGCTTTCAGGTAAGCTTCTGTATGAAATCAGTACCACTGATATCTCAGTTTACTTTTTTTTTTTTTTTTTTTTGCTGTTGAGTCGCTCATGTTGCCACAGCAGATCCAAATTTTCTGAGTTAGCACTATGAATTTTTCTTCTTTTGCCATTATAGTTTGGGGTATTTGTTCAGCCATATTTTTGTGTAGAATGTTACTAATTAGGGTAAAAGGCTGCATCTTGTGCCGTGATAATGATATCATGGGGCCTGTATGCAGTGGTGGGCACAGTTCTGCTAATCCACTAATTATTGAAGATAATGTGTTCATTATCGAATTAGCTTTTCAGATAACTGAGAACCATCATCGGACCAATTATCTTCTGATAAGTTTTGGTCTGATCATTTTTAGACTGCTAACATTTTTGCAGACGTAGTTTTTTTGTAGTAGATGCGTAGTTCTATCCTCTACAAACAGAGAAGAGCTGGTTCCAGAATAAAGTGCTCTATCCTCTGCAGGCAAAGGAGAAGTGGTCATAGAAAGAAAAAACTAATTTCTTTTGACCCCATACAAGGGTGATTCTTAGACTACAGGCACTTATGTCCTTTGATCATATTGTATGAAAAACAGAAAAAAGGGGAAATTTCACACTTTTATAGTTATCTTTACAATGAAAGTGTTAAAAAATTTGTTCTAGTAGTCTATGATGACTTTTTCACCTTTTTTCAGCATCATTATATGCAAATATTGCCATTTTGTGCTTGTCCCACACCCAGACTTTTGATCTTCAATGATAAAAATGAATGGTAAAGAAACATTTTTTCTAATGTTTTAAAATATCTCAATAAAATATCAGTAAAATAATCAAAACATAAGTGGGGTATTCAATGTCATACAACTGTTGTGATTTTTTTTAAACAAAATGTAGTTGTCCCACACTATTGCCGTAATTTCCACCACAACACTGTAATGTCCCTTTAAACAGTTTGTATGAAAGATTGTTTGGGTTGTTTCTATGGAGATAAACAGTGACATCAGAGCACATGTATATAGCGCCAAATCACAACAAACAGTTGCCCCAAGGCGCTTTATATTGTAAGGCAATGGTGTGGTGGAAATTACATTTACAAGGCCAATAGTGCCCGTAGTTAAAAAATCACCCACAAATACGCTGGCAATAGCACCCAAGTCATCCAGAGGCATTGAGTTTTAACTTATGGCTAGAATTTTAACCAAACTAATTTCGGACGTTATTTAAATTAACATCATGTCTAAGTTTTATAAAGTGAAAATATCAGATATATGTTTTAGTTTTAAAGTAATGCACTAATTTTCAAGGTTTTAGTGTGGACATGCTGTGTGTGCAGAGCATTATGGGTAGGTTCACGACAGGAGAAATGCATTTGAGACGCTCTGATCAGGCTCCATACGGACAACAGCATTAAACTCTTTGTATAGTGCCTAAAACTCTCATGAATATATTCTCTGGGTTTATAGACGTTATTGTGTTTGTTTTATGTAAAAATGCCAGAAGAAACCCAGATTGCTTTTCCAAAACCCGAAATTGTCATTCAGGCCGTGTGATATAACCGGCGTCAAAATGTACAGAACACTGCCATCTACTGGTGACCAATTATATCACAGTGTTGTTGACCTCAGGATTTTAAAATTTTCTGTAGGTTTCCAAAACCTGAGACCACACACGTGGAGATTAAAAAAACAAAACAAAAAAAAAAAATCAGATCTGACAGGTTTAATTGTACAGTGTGTGGAGTCAGCCACATGGTAAAAACAACACACACACAAACAGATTTCACACACGAACATTTCCGGGTCAAACACCTCGCTTTCTGATTGGTTGCATGTCACAAATCTTCAGAATTAGTGCATTATTTTAAAATTAACAGATATGTGTTATATATCACTCTGTACATTTTAAGAGTTTACATTAATGTAGTTATTCTATCTGCAATAATTTGATTTTTTTAAAGCAAAACCATAATTCAAACCTGCTTTCCATTTCAAGACCTCTGCCTCATCGTGGGACCACTGTATCCTGTCAGGGTAAATGACGCTTTCCTACAGCAGGGGGCAGAGTGCACAAAGACAAGCACTGGCTCGTTGGCTGTTTGTGTTTGTGATCACCGTTGGTTCTATCAGATGCTTTGGCGGTGTTTAAACTCACAATCAGCTTCTTAGTAGCTGAGAGCGTATGGGAGGCAAATTTAAAGTTATTGGGTTATCTGTAGCTTCCGGTACGTTTTTAGGCAGTTTATCGGTTTAGCGTTAAAAAAAGATAACTTTTCAGATAGCCGAATACCAGTTATCGAAGCTAACTTTTTGGTTAGCTGTGCCCACCACTGCCTGTATGGAATTATGTTTTGTTGTTTTAAATGAGTATCATGATGCCATGAAAAGTGAAGTACTGCATGGAGGAAATAATGACCTCTCGAAGAAGAATGAATTATTTCAAAAATATACAAATCCGGGAAGGACTCTGGGTAGAGCTGCTGCTTCTTCACATTGAAAGATGCCAGCTGAGGTCCTCACCAGATCGTGTTTCCACTGATCATCCTTGAGATGTTTCTACAATTTAATTGGAGCTCACCTTGGGTAAATTCAGTTGATTGGACATGATTTGGAAAGACACACACACCTGTCTACATATAAGGTCCCACAGTTGACAGTGCATGTCAGAGCACAAACCAAGCATGAAGGCACAGGAATTGTCTGTAGACCTCCAAGACAAGATTGTCTCGAGGGACAAATCTGGGGAAGGGTAGAGAAACATTTACGTATACTGCTTTGAAGGTCCCAATGAGCACAGTGGCCTCCATCATCCGTAAATGGAAGAAGTTCAGATCCACCAGGACTCTTCCTAGAGCTGGTTGTCCATCTAAACTGAGGGATCAGGGAAGAAGGGCATTAGTCAGGGAGGTGACCAAGAACCCCATGGTCACTCTATCAAAGCTCGAGCATTCCTCTGTGGAGAGACGAGAACCTTCCAGAAGGACAACCATCTCTGCAGCAATCCACCAATCTGGCCTGTATGGTAGAGTGCTATGGCTTTCAAGTGGTTTAGTGTTGGCTTGATACCACTAGCAGACAAAATTCTTAGATATTCACTGAAATGTTACTTTTTCATCCGATAGCGTATTTAGAAATAAAACAGCTAAACAAGTTTGGGGAGGTGGTGGTCTGGTGGTTAAGCGTTTGGCTTGAGGGCAGATGATCCTTGGTTCAAACCCCAGCCTGACCAGAAAATCACTAATAGCCCATGGGCAAGGTCTTTAATCCCCAAGTTGTGCCCGGTGTGTAGTGAGCATCTTGCATGGCAGCATCCTGACATCGCTGTGAATGTGAGCCATTATTGTAAAGTTCTTTGAGCTTCTGATTCAGCTGGAAAAGCGCTAAATGCAGCCCATTGACAGAGTGGCCAGACAGAAGCTACTCCTTAGGAAAAGGCACATGGCAGCCCACCTGGAGTTTGCCAAAAGGTCCCTGAAGGGACTTTCAGACCATGAGAAAGATAATGATTGAAGTCTTTGCTGTGAATGCCAGGCGTCGTGGACTATAGGCACCACCCTACAGTGAAGCATGGTGGTGGCAGCATCATGCTGTGGGGATGTTTTTCAGCAGCAGGAACTGGGAGACTAGTCAGGATTGAGGGAAAGATGAATGCAGCAATGTACAGAGACATCCTGGATGAAAACCTGCTCCAGACCGCTCCTGATCTCAGACTAGGTGACGGTTCATCTTTCAGCAGGACAATGACCCTAAGCACACAGCCAAGATATGAAAGGAGTGCTTCAGGACAACTCTCGCGATAATTCATGTTCCGAAGAGCATCTTTATTGGGGTTTGTGGCATCTTTAATAACAGTGGTGAAGACATTTTGCTTTTGTAGTCTATAACTTGTAGAAAAACCTATTTACCCAATGAATTGAACAATCAGCCTATGGTTGTCCTTTGTGTATCTGGTGGTGTTTTTTTTTTGTTTTTTTTATCCAATGGAGCATCATTTTTTTTCTCCTTTCTGATATATTCCTCATGAAAATGTTCGATATGGCCTGCTGCTTCGTTTCTGCCATGGTGTTCAACTGGATCAGTGAGGTAGGAAGTTTGAAATATCCCTGTCTTGATAAGTTAAGAAAAATATACACCGCAGCACCCAATTATTTTCATTTTATGAGCATGTGAGCCACTGAATTATTTTTTTTTAAAGTAAATATGCATACTTGGGTGTTTGCTTCCCATTTTAAAATAATAATTTAAGCCAAAAAATTGGGACCAAAAATCTGGAAAAGTGCACCCTTAGTCAGATAGTTACTTTCATAACAGTTAATTCAAAAGGTAGCAGCACACTATTCTAATTTTTACAACAGTTGTTAAGTTTGCCATGCAATTTTGTCTGCTACAGCGGCACATTGATTTGAGTCTGACTGTAGGCAGACTCTTATAACCATGGAAAGACATTAATGACATTATTACAACAGAACAGTGGTTGAGTTTGCAGTGTATTGATGTCTAGTGTTGCGAGTAGTTACTACAAATGACCATAATTACAACAGCAGTTTCAACAATGCATCCACCCCGGTTGGATTTATTGTAAACTGCAGCACTGGGGGGAGGGGGGGTGACATTGTGCTAATGAAACAGGAGACAGAATGCTGTCAATATTTTCCTAATGCATCATATGATTTCCCCATTTTCCACAGCTCAGGAGGACGTGTGGTCAGCTGGACATATAATATTAGACAGTGGTGTTGAGAGATAAAGTGTCTGGCTGAAGGTCATCTGTGCCCTCTTGAGTGAACATAAGAGCCTTTTGTGGTCGGGTTAAATGCACCTGACAGGCTTTTGGAGCACAATCGGCCATTTTAATTGTCATGTAACGCTTTCATGTAGAGCCAAAGTGTCTGCAACACTACAGCGGCTGGAAACCAGAGCCTGGCCACACAACCACATCTGTGGTTAACTGGAAACGGGGAAAGAAGGGGGGAGAAAATAAAAAAAAGCTAGAGTGTTAAGGTGGGTTTACAGAAAGATTCAGATCAGTTGTATTTGACATTACATGTAATCAAATAAATGCATACATTAAGCACATTTTGAAGAGCTTGAACCAAAAATGTACAAATCAACTGGTGCAGTATGACTTTTTCTATTAAATCCACCTGACAAATATGCTGCCAAATGACCTTTTTCCCTTTAAAATGTATCAAAACTTTTACAGCACTAATGTCAATTCTCCAATTTAGCAGAAGCCAAAGAAGAAACAGCAGCCGAACAACAAACACACGGCCATTCTGTCTGCCTAATGAGCTGCAATTACATCCCAAAATGAATGCCATTTCATATTAAGATGCAGTCATAATCCAACGTCAAAGCCTGACTCATTATCAACTATCATGAGAATTAGTTACATCATTTAACCAAACGAACCAATCATTTCCAGGATACCGCAGAAGCAGATAGGGCCATTAGGATAAAATTGGAGCTCTTAAATAGAATAATTGACATCGCTATTTTCTCTGCTGCTTTTTTGCTGAAGGGCTTCAGAAATTGCATTAGTCGCCATTGAAAATCTAAACCAAGAGGAAGGGGGTGGGGGCACTTAGGTTTTTTTTTTTTTTTACTCATTTATTTTTGCAGTGAATGTTCACTTTTCCATTCATGTATTGCGAAAAAACAGCATTGCAAGGGCCTGTGTTAGATCCAATGCTGTCACCACTGTCACAACAGCAGCAGATCAGCTCAGTGATAAGCACGGAAAAAAAAATAAATAAATAACTGCAGTCATCCTCTTCTGGTGAGTAGAGATTTATGTCTTAACGGAACTTTCTCAATATGATTTGATTGCCTCTGTAGATATTTCTCAGAAAGTAAATAAACGTCCACAGTGCAGCAGAATCATGTAGTCAACTGTAAAAGTAGCTAAGAAACAAACAAAAATGAGCAATTTGAGATTTCGGACTTCCGCCAAGGGCTGACGAGGACTCAACATGTGATTCACATCATGACCCGAACTTTAGGTGGACCCGGATTCCACAACACAGTGCAATAATTGCATCCTGATCCAGAATGAGCCGACTGATCAACATGATGCAACGTGGTATTTAATTCACAAGCTGAAACAAAATAGTTTCTTTCTGATCTTGGTTTTACATCATGATGTCGTATCCGTGAAGTAGCTTTGACGTAATCCTTAAAAGTCTACAACGTGAGATCCTGATCCATAATCTGGATCACCTCCGAAATTTAATGGAGTCTTCCCAAGGCCTAAGACCAGTGTGTCTGTGGTGGAAATCCATTAAATAGTTTTGACTTAATCCTCAAAATCCGACAAACTGAAGCTTACAAATTGAAATCCTGATCCAGAATCCGGATCTCCTCCAAAATTCAGTGGAATCTTCCATGGCCTAATATTTATCTGTGGTGCAAATTTGGTGAGAATCTGCAAAGTAGTTTTGACATTATCCTGCTAACAGTGAGACAGACAAATAAATAAGCCGATGATTTTATCATGTCTTTGGCGGACGTAATAAAGCCTACGTTTTTGTTTTTTTTGGGGGGGGGGGGGGGGCCTAGATGCAATACAGGTGTACTCTCTAGTTGTTTTCTGCAGTAATAAAACGTAGGAACCGGGTTCAGGCCGTAGACCTGAGATGTCTATCAGCACGTCAACGTATGGGGGCAATTGCAGCCCTCGGCAAGAGACCGGTGGATCATCGCCTTCCCTCAACACACCATCAAGAGAACAACCTCTACTGCCCCACTGCATTCCAAACATTTTACAAAGGCTTTCTTTTCAAATCACTGAATGTGGAGAGTGATAACATATGAGCTGAAGTGATACTCCAGGTCAAAACTTCAATTATTTATTCTGCAAGTGTCAAACTGAGATCTCAAGGACTGAACCAAGCAAACAATTCTTGTTGGCTGATACTGAAATGAAAAAAAAAAAAAAAAGCAGAAGTCAATCATATATACAATCAAAAAAAATCTGTTGTTCAAACTGGTCACAAGTGTCAGCATAAAAAAGGACAAATGTATTTTGAAAGAGGACAAAGAAAAATGAACAAACATCACTTAGAAATAAAAAAAATTACATGCTATCAGAAAGGAACACAGAAGAAAACATGTAAAAGTACACTGGATACCAGCAGACAGGCCAAATGTGGAAAAGGCTTCTTACAAAATAACCATTCCAAGGTGGATTCAGGTTGACCTGGAAAACAAAAATGGGACACAACACATTTCCCAGTCAACTGAGGGGTACTTACTAAAATCCTGCACAGGCAAGTAATGTCCTCGTCGAGGACCACAGCCTCAGTCACTTGTGTTAACCTTCAAATGACCTAAGAAAAGCAACCCCCCCTTACAAAATAATCAGTAAGATCTAATAAATAATGAATTTGGAACAAATTATCTGAATATTACCATCTGTACCAAAACAAAGACTTTATTAACAAGAGTAGGGCAAGGGAAAAAACAAAACTTTTTGTAGCTGTGATGGTGGGACTGAACTGTTTCTATTCAGAAACAAAAACTCATCATTACCATAAAATATCTGAAGAAATTATACATTACAGGGGATTGGGGGGGGGTTGGTGCCAGGTGAGGAGACAGAAAAAAGGCAACTCAGAAAGATCTTCTATAATGTACACAAATAAGGAAGGCGTCAACTCAGGTTGGGGGGGGGGGGGGGGGGGGGTGGGGGGTTGGTGCCAGGTGAGGAGACAGAAAAAAGGTGCCAGGTGAGGAGACAGAAAAAAGGCAACTCAGAAAGATCTTCTATAATGAAAGATCTTCTATAATGTACACAAATAAGGAAGGCATCAACTCAGGTCTACAACCATGGGGCAAATGTTCATACGAGTTGACTCTCAGTTATGGTACTTGATTCTTCTAGCACCACCTCTCTGGTGCGAAAGGAACCCAAGTTCCTGTCAGATGCTGAGCAATATCAACGGGAAATAGTTGTGTCCACCTCCACATACAACACAGCCCTGGAACCAAATACCTGGAGAGTGGCTGGACTCTTCCTCCAGAGTTGTAAAAAGTGAGAAGCACCGGGCGGTTGATGGAGATACTCAAGTCCCCAGCTGAGTGCCACTATTATGGACTTTTCACTGCTGAACAAAAGGGCTGCCTCAATCTGGCTCTGTGCCATAGAAGAGGAAGTCTGTCCAGATGGCCTTCAACTGACCCTTCAACTGGCCCATCAAGATGATTTGGAAAAATCTATTGCCAACTTAAGACAAGGTACTCTCAGCTAGCCAGTCTCCTGACTGATACTCCAAAACAGAACGTGATGTTCTCTTTAAGAGGTTGAACAACTTTTTCCGTCACTCTCGGGGAGACGTTAAAAGCCAGGAAAGCCCAAAACCAAACTGTACAGCTACAAGACGAGATGAGTGACCTTTCTTTGAACCCAGAGGAGATAATATATTTAGGAGCTTTTATTCCAAAATGTAGACATCAGAATGCTCTAGTGATGAAATATAATTCAACAAATTGTTCAAAAAGCTGGCTATGCCCAAAATATCTACTGATGAGCGTGCAAATGCTCAACGCCCTCTTGTAGCTTTCTGAGATTAAAAAGCCAAGACAGGCAATGAGCAGTGGCATAGCACCAGGACCAGATGGGTACCCGGGTGAATTTTGTTAGAAATTCTCATACCGACTAGCCCCACTGTTTAGAAAAATGTTTAGTCATGCCATCAGGGATCCCTTGTGCCCACTCTTATGCAACCTTCTATCTCCTTGATTTTGAAAGCAGGCACTGCGCATCATATAGCGCAATTGCACTTCTACCTGTTGATGTTAAAAAAATAACTAAAGTCCTGGCACGCTGATAATGGCATGCCATGAGATATGATTATAGCAGAAGACCAGAAGGGCTTCATTAAAGATATAAATTAATTTGGTAATATCAGAAAACTTCTTAATGTCACTCACACCCTGAGTTCTTATACAGAACTGAAGGTTGTCATAGCTCTGAATGTGGAGAAGGCTTTAGGTCCATTCCACCCCATCTTTTCTTCTTTTTGCAGCAGTTTGGTTCTGAGGCAGGCTTCATGTTTTGGGTTCAGTTGCTGTCTTGCTCTCCTCAGGCATCAGTTTGTATTAATACCCAGCACTTGAAACCTTTACTCTTCTGTGGGACACGCCAGGGTTGTCTGCTCTCTTTGCACCAACTATTAAACCACTTTCGATTGCCATAAATGCCGAGAATGGAAGTAAGGGGATTAAGACACTGAGTATTGCTAATGGGGTCTCGATGTATGCCGATGATCTGCTTTTATACATTAGTGACCCTCTATCCAGCATTCCTCTCACTCTTAGAATCTTTTAGCGTGCTTTCGGGGTACAAAGTAAATCTTTCAAAAAATGAATGTTTGCTAGCAATCTGTGGGCTGAATGATTACCACAATCATTAATTCCTTTAGGATTTTGAACAAAGGATTCAAATATTTAGGTGTTACAATGACTAGACCAGTCTGTACATTGCAGAAACATAATCTTACCACTTTAACAACAATATATCTGACTTACAGAGGTGGAGCCATTTACCTTTCTCAATGGCTAGATGTATGAGGGCTTTTAAATGAAAAGACTTCCTAGATATCTATATATTTTTCAGCGTTTCCCCAGCTCATTTTTCATTTTTTGATTATATAACATCCTGATTTATTTGGGCTGACAAACAGAGTCAGCAAATGATTTTTGCAAAGAAATAGATCCTGGGGTGGGCTTGCCCTACCTACCATATTTACACCATTAAATGGCGCCGAGGGTCTGCAATTTTCGTTAAGGGGGCATTTATTGATGATCGTTTGAGTGCGTGTGCATGCTGTACACAGTACAGCCTTACGGTACCTACGGACGTGTACTGCATGCAAGAGAACCAGCACAGACTCAAATGTTTCGAGTCTGCACAGACTTTCCTAGTCGATAGGAACCGCGTCCAGGAGTGATGTAGGAACAGGACAACCCTGGCCAAAACAGCAAAGCGGTTGCTTAGTGGGGGGAGGAGAGTGCATTACAATGACATTGAAGAGGAGCTGATAAAATGGTTCCAGGAAAGGAGAAACAGCAAGCATCCGTGTGACAAAGAAGGGTCTGAAATATGAGGCACTGCGACTACATAAGCAACATGGAACCAGGACAGACTTGATGAGATTTCATGGCAATGTGGTAGGGGGCTTTAATGGAGTGAATACAGTAGTTTCATTGGCCAGTATTGAGCAGCTAACCCTCAAAAGATTAGGTTCTGTTCACCTCAGCTCACAGCAATTTATGTGGGACGAAGGTCATGTCATGCTCCTCCTCTTTCCCAGCCTTCCTCTCTCTCAGTTCACATTTCACATCCAATCCTATTGTAACCAGCATGTTGAAAATCTGGGCACAAATTAGGTGCCACCTTGGCCGGCTTACTCTCCCTCAGACAACTCTTAACTGCCTTAACAGTTTAGTCACAAAGACACAACCCTAACTCATCAAGGCAGCCATATCACTCACTACACAGTATCAAGACAGAAGCAGGTCAGTCGACACCACACTCACGCACCCCCAAAAAAAATAACTACCAGTTGTTCATGTGTCTGGCATTTAACATCCGGGTCACTGCATTATACACCTGTCTACATGATTACATCGCAATGGGGGTTGGACGATTATCACCCTGGCAGATTACAGGTGCAGATATTCAACATTTTTATGATTATCAGTATCCGTCTTTTAAAGTTGATTCACCTATAACACATCTGTCTACCATAAGTTTACATCTGTACAGAGTGATGTTTTATGAGATGCAGCCATTTGTACAAAATTGAGAAAATAGTGAAGACAGCCTGGCGTGATATTGAAAAGATGTTAATTTTTTAAATAATAATTAAAATAAAAATACACACTTAAGGAGCTGCAGACACATCCCATGAAAAATTAAACAAAATACGTATAATCCAGTTCAAAGAAGGGTTAATTTTTTAAAAAGTTACATTTACACAATACATCTCAGCTCACTACCTCACTAAAGCTTCTGCAAGTAAGATTTGAAGAAGGAAGCAAATGATGGGTCCATCCAATATTAATGTGTTTTTGGGGGGGGTTAGTTAGCCTTTTAAACATTAGTTCTGACCTATGCAGAACCTCAAATCACAAAAAAACATAAAAAAAAATGAAATTTGCATCTCATTTAACTTTGACTTAAATTGGCTCTAGTTGTGCTTACAGTGGACTGAAAAAAAAAAAGAAAAAAAAAAAAGGAAATCCATTACAAATCTTGATTTATTTTATTCTACTTCACATAGGCATAGATGTCTGAGAAGGGGCCATCAGATGGAGAAAATGGCACATTACTTCAGGAACTGAGTGGCCATTAGCCCATACCACCTTTTTGGAAATATCAATCACCATTTCTTGTCTTTTGCAACATCCCACCCACAGTACTACCTGATTTATAAGACATCACGAGTTTAGCCTATCAATGTGTAAAGGCTACTGCCTCACATACTGGCACAGAAGAAGTTAGCAATGTGCAGACTGTAACTGTGTTGACTGCATTTAGTTTGTTTGTTTGTTCAACTTCACAACAATTAGAGTTCCCTGCACTTTCTGCATGAAGGTCATGTTGAAAGGTTCTGTGATTTAAACATGCTGTGGGGCATTTCAAGAAAACACTTGTGTAAGAAGTAGTGTTAGTCAAAATTTTGAAATCTTTTACAGCAGGCAAATATTAGTTTCAAATACACGTCATCAGACTTCTGCATGAGTAATAATCTGTATGGGTCCTAAAAAGGTTTGACCCCTACATCCCACTATGAGTTACAAAATGAGAAAATACTGTCACAACCAGTATTTATCAGCTGACTGCTATTTATATTTTACATTGGTCTTTACCATTGTTCAAAACTTGCAATATACATAGTTTGTGCATTCAGACAACATTAAATGAAACATCATCCTAATAGCTTATCTCAATTAGATTAAGATCTGGACTATTTGCAGGCCATCACATTGACCCTATGTGTCTTTTTGCAAGGAATGTTTTCAGTTTTCGCTCTATGGCAAGATGCATTATCATCTTGAAAAATGATTTTCATCATCCCAAACATCCCTTTCAATTGATGGGGATAAGAAAAGTGTCCAAAACATTCAACGTAAACTTGTGCATTTAGTGATGATGTAATGACAGCCATCTCCCCAGTTGCCTTTACCTGACATGCAGCCCCATATCATCAATGACTGTGGAAATTTACATGTTCTCTTCAGGCAGTCATCTTTATAAATCTCATTGGAACGGCAACCAAACAAAAGTTCCAGCATCATCACCTTGCCCAATGCAGATTCGAGATTCGTCACTGAATATGACTTTCATCAGTCATCCACAGGTCCACGATTGCTTTTCCTTAGTCCATTGTAACCTTGTTTTTTTTGTTTAGGTGTTAATGATGGCTTTCGTTAGCTTTTCTGTATGTAAATACCATTTCCTTTAGACGGTTCTTATAGTTCGGTCACAGACGTTGACTCCAGTTCCTCCCATTCGTTCCTCATTTGTTTTGTTGTGCATTTTCGATTTTTGAGACATATTGCTTTAAGTTTCTGTCTTGACGCTTTGATGTCTTCCTTGGTCTACCAGTATGTTTGCCTTTAACAAGCCTTCCCATGTTTGTATTTGGTCCAGAGTTTAGACACAGCTGACTGTGAACAACCAACATCTTTTGCAACATTGCGTGATGATTTACTCTCTTAAGAGTTTGATAATCCTCTCCTTTGTTCAATTGACATCTCTCATGTTGGAGCCATGATTCATGTCAGTCCACTTGGTGCAACAGCTCTCCAAGGTGCGATCACTCCTTTTTAGATGAAGACTAACGAGCAGATCTGATTTGATGCAGGTGTTAGTTTTGGGGATGAAAATTTACAGGGTGATTCCATAATTTTTTCCTCAGAATTGAGTGAGTCCATATTTTTTTCCCTCTGCTTGGTCTAAAAAGTAACCGTTACTGACTGCCACAATTTTTTTTCCTGATTGTTTATAGTGTTTCTTAAAGCCAGAAAGTTGCCATTTGAAATGACTTTAGTTTTATGTCATGTCTGTGATCTGCTTTTTTTCTACAAAATTAAACAACTGAATGAACACCCTCCGAGGCCGGTGATTCCATAATTATTGCCAGGGGTTTGTATAAAGCTGTAAACAAAAACAAGCTAACCTGATTTGTGGGCATTACACAACAGTTTAACTTGAGGAAGTAGTGACAGCTACTTGACTATCATTATCTAAAGTAAAATGGCAAAATCTGACATGGAATAAAGTGTTTGACACATTATGATGAACTTGGCAAAATTATAAAACACCAGTGGGTCAGGAATATGCAAGGTGTACAGAAAACAGTTTTATTTGAGCTAGCGCTACCTACTAGCTACACAGTTAAACATTAAGAGAAATGCCAAGTGGCTGAAAGAATTTGGCTGCTCTTAGCTATAGTGGCCAACAGCCTCTGTCATACATAGTTCATACCAATTACACACCAGGTGCAATTATTGGGGTAACTATCTTGTCAGATATCACTGATTAATCCTTTGGTATGTGAATTTGATTACTAATCATGTTGTATCATTCACAGATACAATTTGTAGCTCAAGGAAACCAATTGTGACTAAAGACAAAAAACACAAAATTTAGCCACATTGCCTAAGTGTTAAAACATGTTCTAGCCCAGGTTTTATAATCTTGCATACAGTAGTGTTCAGAATAATAGTAGTGCTATGTGACTAAAAAGATTAATCCAGGTTTTGAGTATATTTCTTATTGTTAAATGGGAAACAAGGTACCAGTAGATTCAGTAGATTCTCACAAATCCAACAAGACCAAGCATTCATGATATGCACACTCACACCGGGCGCGACGCGACTGCAGTCACAGGTTGCCATGTAATCCCTATGTAAAGACGGGTTTTGGCGCCAAACTGCGCAGCCGCGACGCGAGTGAAGCGATTTTGCGCGTTTGTGGCGCAATATTGCGTCGCGTCACGTCGTGTTGCCCTCCTCTCCAAGTTGAAAAATCTGAACTTTTTCGTCTCGTCGCGCCGCGATGACCAATCAGGGACTGAATATGTAGTGACATGGAGATGTCTGGAGTTTGACTGAGGATGTGAACATGTCCTGTATCTGGTAGCAGCCTGTGAGCAGGACTTATGTCTCTTTTGTCCTTTATTTCATAATCATGACAGTTTTTGGAGCGAGCAGCAGCTCCACAGCAGCGGGAGCGGAATTTCTTTTTCTTTCTTTTTTTTTACGTGCGCGCGCGAGGGAATCATCCATGGAGATTATTTACTTATTAACTACACAGATGTATAATAAAGCAAATGGTGACTGGTTTCTAAAGACAATTATGACAGAGTTTTTTTGGGAAAGAGCAAGGAGCAGCCCCACAGCAAGCCACGGAGTTTCTTTTTTTTTTTTTTTTTTTACGTGCGCGTGCGAGCGAATCGTCTGTGTGGAGAATATTTTATTAATTAACTACACAGATGTATAATAAAACGAATGGTGACTGGTTTCTAAACACAATTATGACAGAGGTTTTTGGGGGAAGAGCGAGCTGCAGCAAGCAGTGGAGTTTCTTTTTTTTTTTTTTTATTGTTTACATGTGCGCGCATGAATGGGACAGTTGGTCCTCAAACTGGGTCCCGCAGAGGTGGAAGGACCGCTGAAAGCAGCCGTCATCCAGACGCAGCTCCTGCAGCAAATAATGATACTCTCTGTATTGGGAGCTTTTCACAACAACTCGCTCCGTGTGATCAAGGTCCGTCATGATGACTTGACGCCGAGCGAAATGGAAGCTCCTCCTATTTGATGACACACTGGGTGAATTTTCGCAGCGAAAGTCCACCCAAGCAGAGCGACACACCGGGCGAAGGAGGCGCGTCCGTCACCACGCGACCCCCGCGAA
The DNA here is from genome assembly GCF_902500255.1 of Thalassophryne amazonica. NCBI lineage: Eukaryota > Metazoa > Chordata > Actinopteri > Batrachoidiformes > Batrachoididae > Thalassophryne > Thalassophryne amazonica. Next base: position 27,958,524 of record NC_047120.1, on the reverse strand, counting down.
TTTGTAGCGTCTGATCGCACCCGGTGTGAACGCGGCATTAAGGCTATGCAACCTGTCCCTATTAGTAAAAAAAAGTAGAAAAAGGGGTGTCACAATAATAGTGTGGCATTCAGTCAGCGAGTTCGTCAATTTTGTGGAACAAACAGGTGTGAATCAGGTGTCCCCTATTTAAGGATGAAGCCAGCACCTGTTGAATATGCTTTTCTCTTTGAAAGCCTGAGGAAATGGGATGTTCAAGACATTGTTCAGAAGAACAGCTTAGTTTGATTAAAACGTTGATTGGAGAGGGGAAAACTTAGGCTATTCATCTACAATGATCTCCAATGCTTTAAATGGACAAAAAAAAAAAAAAACACACCACGTGGAAGAAAACAACCATCAAAATGGATAGAAGAATAACCAGAATGGCAAAGGCTCCCCATTGATCAGCTCCAGGATGATCAAAGACAGTCTGGAGTTACCTGTTAAGTGCTGTGACAGTTAGAAGACACCTGTGTGAAGCTAATTTATTTGCAAGAATCCCCCGCAAAGTCACTCTGTTAAATAAAAGACGTGCAGAAGAGGTTACAATTTGCCAAAGAACACATCAACTCGGCTTAAAGAGAAATGGAGGAATATTCTGTGAACTGATGAGAGTAAAATTGTTCTTTTTGGGTCCAAGGGCCGCAGACAGTTTGGGAGACGACCCCCAAACTCTGAATTCAGCACAGTTCACAGTGAAGACAGTGAAGCATGGTGGTGCAAGCATCATGATAGGTGCATGTTTCTCCTACTATGGTGTTGGGCCTATATATCGCATACCAGGTATCATGGATCAGTTTGGTATATGTCAAAATACTTGAAGAGGTCATGTTGCCTTATGCTGAAGAGGACATGCCCTTGAATGGGTGTTTCAAACAAGACAATGACCCCAAGCACACTAGTAAACAAGCAAAATCTTGGTTCCAAACCAGCAAAATCAATGCCTCGCAGATGTGAAGAAATCATGAAAAACTGTGGTTATACAACTAAATACTAGTGATTCACAGGATTGCTAAAAAAGCAGTTTGAACATAATAGTTTTGAGTTTGTAGCGTCGACAGCAGATGCTACTATTATTGTGAACACCCCCTTTTCTACTTTTTTTACTAATTGCCCAATTTCATAGCCTTAAGAGTGTGCATCTCAAGAATGCTTGGTCTTGTTGGATTTGTGAGAATCTACTGAATCTACTGGTACTTGTTTCCCCATGTAACAATAAGAAATATACTCAAAACCTGGATTAATCTTTTTAGTCACATAGCACTACTATTATTCTGAACACTACTGTATATGTCCATCTCTTCTGGAATGTACAGTTGCACAGTTGTTGCAAATGATTTTAGGTTGTCCCTCAACAGCGTAGCTGCCAACAAGCCACAGTGTGATTATGACAAACACAGAGGGGGTGTCCCTTCAAAAGTGGCCAGTCATGGCTCACAACCCTTCCTTTATCTTGCAAAAAGAAAGCCAATAATACCATTAACATACTTCTTGACTATATTCACAAACTCAAGTGAGCATGCATTTGCTCTAGACTGTTTTGAGATTTTTTTCTTTCAAAATCCTGTTTCCCAGTATTTTAAAGAAATGCCCCCCCCCCCCACACACACACACCCCAAGTTATCATTGCAAGCAAAATATATAAACTTAATATAATCTAAACTAATGGAATTTTATTTATTTTTATTTGAATTTGTTAACTGACTAAACAAAATCTTAGACACCTATAGAGGTTCTGCTCATTCTAACTTGTTAGTGAATATGATTATTGTTGTTTTACATTAATTAAAATGTGCCAATTAATGCATTTTCAATCTGCATGCGAACAGCTCCGTAAGTATTTGGACAATGACATTTTTTGCTATGTCTGCGATTGAAATGAAACGATCAAGATGTGCTTGCAATGTAGATTTTCAACTTTAACAAAAATTTAGCACCAACCAGTTATGAACTGATCATTTTCTAGAGTCACTGCATTTTCAAAGTGTATAACAAACTGAACAAACCAAATATAAGGCTTATTTTTGAACATAAATCATTAATTTCATAAACTGTTTTGTCAAGACAAGACATGACCATTAGAAAAGCTGATATCTAAGTAGATCAGAAAAGGATCATATGCTGAACTGCAGTCAAATCAGCGGAAAAGTTTTCATCCAGGTGAGGAAAACTGAGATATTCCAAGTGTCATTCTAGCCCAAAGATTTTAGATTTTGTCATATCATACTGCTGGCACTGGTTGTATTCTTTATAAGTCTGCTTTGACTATATTGTATTGCAGATACAATCACACTATCTTCCATATGTCCAAGGTCTTTTTTTTTTATTCTTTACCTAAGTTTGTATGCCAGGTTTCGGCCAGTTTTCTGTGTTTGTTTCAGATCAAAGATCTCTTTGCTTGAGCTTCAGTGACACTAAAAAAAAAAAAAAAAAAAAAACTCAGCATGTTTCATTTTTGCACACCACTGGTTTACACTGAGCTAAAATACTAAGATACTTAATAATGGCCTCAAAAATGAACCTGAATCAACACAACTGATTTAGTGTAAGCAAAAATGGCACAGGTATTTATTGCATGCCTACAGTATGAAACACATTACAAGATTACAATGCACAGAGGCTTTAGATAGACGATAGATAGCAGATAGCAGATAGCAGACAGATAGATAGCAGATAGCAGATAGCAGATAGCAGATAGATAGATAGATAGCAGATAGATACAAGGTGATGGAGAGATTTTCTCAAGTTCTCCATCATTCAACTGTAGGATATTGAAAAAGGGGGTAGATAGAGATACTGATCAGTATATGCTGCAGCTGGACATGCTCACTGTAAATGCAGCTACTCGCTGGTTCACTGAGCAGCAATAACCCCAGACCTAAAGAAGACTCACTTGGGCTTGGTCTCAGCATCTGTAACCTGTCGAATGAAAATGGCATCTTCTGGGTGACTGATGTCTCCCTTCTCATGCATATAGGAGGCAGCGATAGCAAGCATGCTGCCGTCGTTATTGAAGGCCAGCGAGGCAATGCTGGTTGGGTAGCGGTGGAATTGACACAGCCGTTTTTTGTTGAACGGGTCCCATATGTTCACAAAGCCATCTGAGCCACCTGGTGGAAGGACAGATTCAAGGTCAACCTCAACTGATTTAGACAACACAAGACCTATGTGATCTTTAAACACTGGAATCTCAATGCTGCAAGACCCAACATTGGCATAAAAACATCTCTAAATAAACAAATGCTTAATTTAAGCTGTCTCCCATTGCCTATTTTTGGCCCCAATTGACATCTAGATTTCAAATGCAATTTAATTAGGTCCGGTTATTCATAGCAGTAGTCTACAGTTGTGTGTCATATAGTTATCACCAGATCCCTGTCAATTTCAACTGTCACTGAATGCAGTACCATACATTTATTCTAGTACTGTCTGCATATGCACCAATATCTGTGGTTAAACGCATTACAAAGCAAAAATGCAGCAGTTAACATCTAAAAATGTGTCTTCTGAAGGGTGCGGCATGCCTTTCACAGGATTATGGATGTATATTCCCAGAGTAGATTTTCAAGAGATCAGTGAACAGTGAGTCTTTTAACTGCACAGACAGTAACCGCTGCACTCACTTCACAAAGAACACAATCTGCATTGTATTTTAATTTCCTAGATTGAAGCCTGGCATCATCAAAATAACTGAGCTGCCCAATCCATGTTCAAGTGGACAATATTTATTACAAGAGGCGCTGACAAATTAATAAGCCCAACTATACATATAAAATACACGCATGATATGTGCAGTCCCGTATGCAACAAGTACTCCATACAAGCTATGGACAAACCTCTGCAGTGCTTTTGCCTAAGCAATGAGGTGTGCACCTCGGCATGGTGCTGCCGTGCATCCAACAAATCCTTGTATCCCCCCATGCTATGCTGATCTCCCCCCACTCCCCAACATACTCATTGCACACAATCCCTGCCCAAAGAGGCCATCACTATAGCTTGCCCTGACTGGATATCCAATTGCTGTTTTGTTTTTTTGTTTTGTTTTTTTTTGGGGGGGGGGGGGGGGGTAGTCACTATAGTAGCCAATCATGTTTGAAATTGGCAATGGGAGATCTGCTTTAGCTAAGATTCTCTCAGAAACCTACATTTTAAGCAAACTGTACCTGTGGCAAAGGTGTTATGAACATTATGAAATGAGATGGCATTGACAGGATAAACATGCTCAATTCCTTCCTCCTTCAGTCTGTGGCATTTAAAGGCATACTTCTTCTTCTGAACCTCCTGACTTGGGTCTAAGTATTCCACAGCAACACGGCCCTCGATTGAACTCAAAACATAGCCCTGAAGCACACACACAAAATATGAAATTATTATCCAACACCTTCCCATGAATGTGTGTATGGTTCAATTGGTTAAACAGTAACATTATTGAAATAGCACCTGTTTATTTGGGAAGGCTCTAATGCACCGAGTTTGATACTTGAGACTGGACTCTCGTCTCTGCTGTACGTAGCCCATGTTCCTCAAATCCCACACCAGCACTCGTCTTCCAGCTGTGCCAACAATCAGCCTATCCCCAGCCACAGAGAGGGTGTAAACCTTTCACAAAGACAAAAATATGACACACAACACCAAAACTTTACTTGAATCCTACAGAGATGCATGGTGCAGACAAGTCTAGTTTCACAATAAAATTAAGACCATCAACTAGTTTGTGTAATCCCCCCACCCCACCTATATACCAATTCTAACAACAAAATTCCTCTTAAGTTCTTCTTGGAAAACTATGTGTGCCATGAGACTGTCACCCAGCTTATACAGGAGTGTTTCCTTTTCACTTCCTAACAGATATAGATTATCTGGCCTCTTTTTGCATTGAAATGCTTCATATGGGGGGCTGGAATTAAACTTCAATAAAGAAATTGGTGCACATGCACCCTGATATCTGCCAGTGACGACTTGTGTGAGTCTGACGATATGCACATTAAATTTTGCTTATATCAAAACATACTGTTTGCATCCATACTGTTGGGTGCAGAAAGGTTAGCGATGCTGAAACTGAGTGATCTGTCTTTTGATATTTCTTTAGTATGCCCGTGTGATTTTTCTATGTAATATACTGACTCATTGTTAAAAGTGACAGTTTCACAGATAATACAAATGTTATTTTTCTGTAAAAAGTATTTCAAAAAAAAAAAAGAAGACCAAGCTTTGCAGAACTATAATGGGATTTCATAAATAATGAGTAGATAAATTACATTTAGCTTCCAAGTTTTTGTGCACCTCAATTTTCAAGTTCATAAAGGCAAATATCAGCATGTTCAAAAAAAAAAATGCATAATTTAATCACCCATAAACTGCAAAGGACAAAAGCACAGACATGCAGCAGCACAGGAGCAAAGGAACTACATCCTACCTGACTGCATCAGGCATGTAAACTCAACCCCTAAAGCCCCTTTTACACTGGGCCAACGGAAAATTGCGTAATGCGGCGTACCAACTAACCAAGCTTATGCAGCCCTACGTGGCAATATTCTGAAGTGCAATATTCTGCGCATGACATTTTTTTCATAACACAGCCATCCCAGCATACTTGATACACAGCACAATGCAACACTAGGCAGGTCCGGTGTGAAAAGGGCTTAAACAAGCAATTTGTGTTATTCATTTCAATTAGCCCTCTTGATAAGCTGTCGTGACCTGAACAACCATTTTAAAGTCAAATTCAGGCTTTCAATGACTGATTTTCAAATCACAACGGCACTGAAGAGTCATTTTGGAGCCGTCAAAACTACAAAAATAAACAAGGTCATCTGCTTCCCCAAAAAAACAGATACACACAGACACATATATATATTAAATGTGATCTGTTATCAGCAGACACTGACAATTAAAAGACAAAGTATGACTGTCAGAAAAGAAAAGGTTTTACTGATTACATCAAGACATTCTGCAATAAAACACAGAGATACACCAGATGCTCCTGTGCTAAAGTCACAACATACAAATTTTGCACATTTACCTTTTCAGGCTGAGTGAAGGTGCCTGCGTTACAAGGTGTCCTTGGGTCCCACAACCGAACTGACCTGTCCCAGCTACCCGTTACCATGACGTTAACCTCAGGGCAGTATTCCACACAGCGAATGGGAGCATCATGTGTTCCAACTACTGTATCTGTTTAAGGACAATACAAAATATTATAGTCATATGCAGTAGTCATAGTCTGCTCAAAAGTCCTCCTGGTATCTGTCTGCCTGCAGGAGACAGTGGTGTAGCATCCAGTTTGTTTTTATACATTTTTTCTATTCAATTTCAAATTATTTCATTTATATAGAACCAAATCACAACAAAGCTGCCTCAAGGTGCTTCACACAAGTAAGGTCTAACCTTACCAACCCTTAGAGAAAGCACACATCCCACACAAAAGTAAGATGTGATTAAAAATGAACATGTCATGTTTGAATGATTTCATTTGAAAACATCTACACAGGTTTGTGATGGAATCACAAACACTCAAAACTGCTTTGTCAAAATGTATAACCTTGACAGAGAGCTTGTCATGACATACCTTGGTCAGTGTTCAAATCATGAGTTTTTAACTGTGCATCTAAACCACCGCTCCAGGAATGTGTTGGGTCCTGCAAAAATAAAGATCATGTGATGCATGCACCACACTTCTAGACTAAGATGTCAGAATGGACTAAATCTGTGACCTACATAAAAAGCACAATCCAGAACTGGAGCTGTATGCTGGTACTTCATTCGCATGGAGTTGCCTCCCACATCATACAGGCGGACAGTGCAGTCCCAGGAGGAAACAAGCAGGAACTGGGATGTGCTGGGGCTGAACTTGACAGCAGAAATGCCATCTTCTGGGCCCTGGTTCAACTTGTACTCATTTGACCCAGTCATCTGAAAAAAGGTAGAGCTAAAAATTAAGATCAAGTCACATGCAGAGATCTCTGTAATGTGAGTGACACATATTTATTAAAAAAGGAAGCTAACAACATGTAAACACAAAACAGCAAAACACTAAACAAAACTTTCTCAAAATACTGCGCAAGTGTTGCTGCAGACAAACTCCCACAAAGGACATCTTGACACCAATCTCAAGACTGGCAGTGTGACTGACTCAGGCATTTTGGGAGACAATCGTATTGAGTTAGTGAATACTGCCAGCTCTACAAAGGGTAAAACAAACAGGTCCTGAGCAAAGAGTACAGGCATTTTTTGATATTGATGAAATGCTCGTTATCATGGCTGAATGTGTTTTAACATAGACTGCTCAAACACTGTTAAGCGATGCTGTCATAGGAAGGTGAACGACACACAACCAAGCACTGCATTAGGCAGTAAATCTACCGGGTGCTGCCTTGGCCAGTACATTACACATGAAATGAAAGGTAATTAAATTAATAAATAAAAATATGCACCACAGAGCTTAATCTTCTCAATCATCTACAACCCCAGTTCCAATGAAGTTGGGACATTGTGTGAAATGTAAATAAAAACAGAATATAATGATTTGCAAATCCTCTTCAACCTATATTCAATTGAATACACCACAAAGACAAGATATTTAATGTTCAACTGATAGACTTTTTTGTTTTTGTGCAATTATTTGCTCATTTTGAAATGGATGGATTTCAAAGAAGCTGGGACAGGGGCAACAAAAAACTGGGAAAGTTGATGAATGCTCAAAGAACACCTGTTTGAAACATTCCACATGTGAACAGGTTAACTGGAAACAAGTGAGCATAAGGTGAGATGAGATCGAGAGTTGCTGGCGTTGTGTGTTCGCCGCCCGTCTGATTTTCTCCAGTTTTCTCGTGTATAATTCGGTTTTTAGTGGCTTGAGTGTAATTTTTATTTTGGATATGTACTTAACATGGTTTTTGGTCCTTCAGTGTGCATTTTTAGTTATCTTTGATTTTTATTGCCTGCTTTGCGCTGTACGACGCCGCATTTCACTCCCTCGGCTGGCGTGATGCTAAGCTACTCTGCAGCTGTGCTACGAAGCTTGAACAACAACAATGTCCCTCGGGACATTCTCGCTATCAGAGAGCTTGGCTTGTTCCACCGACATCGCTGTGTCCACAGAGGCTCCCGGAGAAAGTTTGTGTTCCATCGAACTGGGTCGTCTGTGCCGGTCATCTGGTCAGCTGAGCGCATCGGTGCTCAGCACCCACGTCAGAGCGCTGCAGCTTCTGGGAATTGTAGTCCTGATGTGACGACAGCAGTTCCTCAGAAGTCTTCAGTTTGGGTCTTATTAACATCAGATCTTTGTCCTCAAAATCCCTGTTGATTAACAATCTAATTATGGATCATCATTTGGACATGATTGGGTTATGTGAAACCTGGCTCAAACCCACAGCTGTTCTTCCTCTGAATGAGGCCTGCCCACCAGGGTACACATTCAGTCACATGTCTCGTTGTGCGAAGCAAGGCGGGGGTGTTGCTTTCATCTATAAATCCAAGTTTACCTTCTTGACTGTCGGGGGGCACAAATATAATTCGTTTGAGCATCTGACTCTCCGCTCTGCCCATGATGCTACATATTGTCAGGGTCAGAAGTACGGAAATCAGTCATGCCATGTTGTCACTGTTTATAGGCCTCCTGGCCCATATTCTGAATTTTTAGATGAATTTGGTGCATTCATCTCTGGCCTGTCAGCTAGTGTGGACAACATTTTGATTATTGGTGATTTTAATATTCACATAAATAAGCCCTCTGATCCCCTTTGTAAGTCATTTATGGAACTTGTGGATGTGCTGGGATTCCAGCAATGTATTCAGGATTCAACACATATTAGTGGAAATACCCTTGATCTGGTACTCACACGTGGCCTTGCTGTCACAAACATTGACATTTTGCCTCTTGCCTCGGTGATCTCTGACCACTCATTTGTTAAGTGTGCATTTATGTTGCCGCGCCTAGTGGATCGAAAGCCTTGTCTTTCTTTGCGGCGACGCATTACTCCTTTAATTATGATAGAACTCGAGGCCAGACTGCCTGAAATTTTGGCCTCAGGGTTAGAGAATATTCAATCAGTAGATAGTCTTGCAGATGGCTTGAACTCAGCGCTCAAGGCCACACTGGACAAGGTTGCGCCTCCTCTCTTGAGGACACGCCTTCCCAAGGCATGCTCACCTTGGTTTAATGGTTACCTGCGTGACCTTAGGCAGAAGGCTCGAGGTTTTGAACGGAAATGGCGTAGTTCTAAGTTAGAGGTGTTCCATCTTGCATGGCGAGATGCTGTCTTGGATTATAAGCAGGCACTACTGGCTACAAAGCGTGCCTATTATTCTGAATTGATTAATAAAAATAAGCATAATTCCAAGTTTTTGTTTGAAACTATAGCATTTCTTATTCATGGACAGCCACCTGTTATTCACTCTCCTTTCTCAGCACAGGACTTCTTGGATTACTTCGAGAAGAAAATTGAGGATATTAGGTTGAGTATATCTCAGCAGGCTTTGGCCCAACCACTGCATACTGCTGTGGAGGTGGATGCGCCCACTGAGGTGGTATCCAGATTTACAGATTTTGACGGTATCTCGTTAGGCGCACTGACGAAGCTCGTGACGTCTACTAAAAGCACAACCTGTTTAATTGATCCTATACCAACGAAATTGTTTAAGGACTTGTGGCCCATTCTTGGACCAACTGTGCTGGAAATTGTAAATCTCTCATTGACTTCTGGATCTGTTCCTAGGTGTTTTAAGTCTGCAGTGATCAAACCATTACTTAAAAAATCTAATCTCGACCCTAGTGTATTGAAGAATTGAAGACCGATATCAAATCTGTCATTTTGTTCTAAAATCCTGGAAAAAGTGGTCTCGCGACAGCTCGTGGACTATCTCACCGAGAATAATCTTTTTGAGCCACTGCAGTCTGCTTTTAGAAGATTTCACTCCACAGAGACAGCACTTACTAAAGTAGCGAATGACCTTTTGCGAGCAATGGACTCGGATATCACTACGGTCCTGGTGCTGCTGGATCTTAGTGCTGCATTTGACACTGTGGATTACCATATTCTACTCAATAGGCTGGAGAATCACTTTGGGATTACTGGAACTGCTCTTGCATGGCTGACGTGTACCTGTCTAGTCGTTCCTACTGTGTATTGTGTAATGGAACCTCCTCCGATCGTAGAGACATGAAGTTTGGGGTTCGTCAGGGATCCGTTTTGGGCCCCTTGTTTTTCTCTTTATGTAGCACCCCTCGGGAATATATTGCGGCTTTTGGGATTCCCTTTCATTGCTATGCCAATAACTGCTGGTAATCTTACTCACATAAAGTCCTTGGAGGATTGTCTTGCATCAGTGAGAAGTTGGATGTCTAGTAACTTCCTACTTTTAAATTCTGATAAGACTGAGGTTATGGTTTTTGGTCCAGCGAGATATCGGCATCAATTTGATCAGCTGGCATTTAGCTTAGGTCCATGTGTTATACATCATACGGATAAAGTGAGGAACCTTGGAGTAATTTTTGATCCTGCATTGTCCTTTGATCTCCACATTAGAGACATTACAAGGACTGCCTTTTTTCATTTGCGAAATATAGCGAGGATTCGTCCTATTCTGTCTATGGCTGATGCTGAGACTTTGATTCATGCGTTTGTCTCTTCTAGATTGGACTATTGTAATGCTCTATTCTCTGGCTTACCCAGGATCAGGGGTCTTCAATTGGTTCAGAATGCTGCTGCCAGACTTTTGACACGGAGCAGAAAGTTTGACCACATTACGCCAATCTTGGCGTCCCTGCACTGGCTTCCTGTTTCTGCAAGATCGGATTTTAAAGTACTGATTTTACTTTATAAAATTGTTCATGGACTTGCATCCCTATCTGGCTGACTTGATAAGCCCCTATGTACCAGCTCGGGCCCTGAGTTCTCAGGGTGCAGGACTTCTGTGTGTTCCCAGGGTGAATAAGAGGTCTGCTGGTCACAGAGCTTTCTCCGATCGTGACCCAGCTCTGTGGAACGATCTGCCGGCACACATTCGGCAGTCGGACACTGTGGAGACCTTTAAATCACATTTAAAGACTCATTTATTTTCCCTGTCTTATCATTAGTGTTATGATGTGTTTTTAATCTGTACTTTTTTACTGCTATTTTTTTTTCTTATGTTTTTTTTTATTGTGTTTTAAATTTTTAACTGTTTTTATGTTGTGAAGCACCTTGAGACAATTTTGTCGTGAATTGGCGCTATATAAATTAATAAATTTGAATGACAACTGTATGGTTGAATTGTGGTTAATTTGAGTGACAGCTAACATCCAGGTAGGCACCCACCGGCAGGCTGCTTGTAGGCCACTAGCTCCTTTTTGATCATTTTAATCCAAATATCTAAGATAATATGGCTCGCTGTGCTGTTTTGCAATAAGATTGACCAACCATAGAAGTATGTGCTCCAGTATTTATGTTGAGTGAAATTTTAGTATGCACTCCAGCACATCACCTCAGAAAAACATGGCTGCCTGCAGCAAACTCATGACTAGAAACAGAGCTTCTTCCATGATAATAGGGCAGTGTAGTCTCATTTGATCCCTGCGTGATATCGCAGGATTTGACCACTTACGGGGACAGCTGCCCCCGTTGCACAATACATACACAGCATAACTTCACACAGAAAGAAGGTGTACTGTTTTGTTCTCGGCTGCAATCACTGAAGCAGTCGCGAAAAGTGCAGGGTTTTGTTTTTTTTCAGCTCCCAGCGGAGAAGAGAAGATAAGGCAAATGGGAGAGGTTGTGTCCATAAGTGTTAGACTACACAGCTAACCAGAGTAGCTCCGTTCTCTCGCCTGCAAAACAGCCTTGACATGTTTGAGCTCTGGGTCATAAACAAACCACATGTCCACTTCCCACCATATCAACACTTTTTTCTTAGTATTTTCACTTTGTTTGCCGTGTAATTTGCCCAAAAACTCAGAGAGGGCTGTCCCTGGATGTAGGATTATTGTCATATTTTATTTTTAACCCTTTAGCACCCGCCCTCAAACAAGACTGCACTGCCCAATTTCATCTGCCATCTTGAGAGGGATTGTCATGGATTTGTGACCCACAACGTAAGTCAGAACGCATCAGATAAGTTTATTGCATAAAACTCACCATTAAATACAGCATAAACATAAAAACTGAAACAGTAACTACTTTTCCCGCCAACTGAGAGTGCTGCCATATTGCTGTGACATCAGCTCAACGAGCTCAGTCTACACAGACCTTGCCTGAGTTTCCAACTTGGAATTCCGACTTGAATAACCCTTCCAGTGCACTTTTCCACGTCTGAGCATGTTTTGTTTTTTTCCCTTGAGTACAATGTACATAGTATTTCCTTTTTATTCCATTCTCTTGCTTTGGCTTTTATTTGCAGGCTTTACTCTGTCTCAACTCCTTCTAAAAAGAGGGTCTTGGTCCACTGTTAGATTGCTGCTAGATTTACCACTCCTTGCAGGTGCTTGGCCAATTTCCAAGAATTTTGTATCTGCATGACCTTGGAATTGTCCGTAAAGAATGCACCGGGATTGTAATGGGATCTTTAACACTGCGCTCAAATATGGCAAAAGAAATGCACAACATGGCCGAAATATCATAGCTGATATTCCTCACCACATTTCAGCAGTAGCCAAGGACCAAGTAGCAAAAGGCATTCAGTTGTCATGTTAGGTCAGTGGCGGTACAGTGAGAAAGAGCGCAACCTAAAACTTGGACCTTCTTTCTTCCCCAAACGTACGAGGGGTGACAATGTTTGAGCCCGACCCAGAAAAAGAAGGGTATGGTTCTCCACCTTTTTGCATTCTGAGAAACCAAGATTTCTCACCATTGCACCCAGGGAGTCAAAATTTCAGTCTCGAGAAACAGGCCCCACTTTTCTGAGTGTCTCAAAACTTCTCAATCGCCCCTTGTATATACATAGAACAGCATTATACAGTGCCGTCCAAAAGTATTGGGCCCTTGGTATTTCACACATTTTAATTTGTTTATGCCACTTCAAATGCAAAATGTAAATTGGGCTTCTCAATATCAAAAATTCTAAAATGATTTTCCTTAAACTCAAACTCAAAGTAAATTGCAACAAGTTGATATAAATGAATTAAAAATATAAAAGCCAAGATGATGGGTACATAAGTAATGGCCCCCTTGGTATAATACCTGTAAATAATCAGTTTAATTGCCAGTTTTCTTCAGACAAATCAGGGGATGGATACATGAACATTCCCAAGTCACCGAATATGTCTTGGACTTTATTTACTTAAATTGTGAAGGAATACAAACAGTATGGCACTCTATAGTAAATCTGTGTGGGGTAGACAGTTGTCAAAAACTGAGTGACTGTGCAAGAAAAAGAGTGAGGAAAGCCACCAAGACAAACCAGAAGTTTAGGCTTCTGTGGCTGTGATTGGAGAAATGGTGCATAGTGCATGTTTTGCATTCTGTATCCCCAGTTATACAGCTTCATGATGAAGTGGAGCAGAGAAGGATTTTCTTTCACCAAAACATTAAATCTAGCCTTGTATCTCAGATGTACCTTCTGGAAAATTGTAGCCAAACTTTCAGTTCTTTTTAAGAAAACCCTCCTCTTTACCACTTCATGAAGCTCTATAACTGGTGATACAAAATGCAAAACATGCATTTTGCAGAATTTGGGTATGGTATAATGTTTTACACCATATTTGCCCCAAATGTCTCATCCAGAACCTATGCTATTATGAGTTGGGTAAGAAACTAGTGGGATGTCCATTAGAGTGCATAATTTCATTTTAAAATTTCCTGGACTCCAAAGTTTAATGGCTACTGTTCAATCATGGGCAGAAACAAAAGCTCATTGGATGTTTCCTCAGGATGTACCGGCTTCACTTTGTTACACAACAGCTAAGAGCAGTGTCACTTTAGAAGCATGAGATCCCTCTAGACCACAACTAAGTTCACAAAAGCTACAAAACAAAACTGCCACCACCTCATTTGACTTGACCTAAATGTCCCAGAGCGGTTCTACAATCAAAAGAACAAGACAAACAGCAGAAATAAGGCAAATGTGAACAGCACATAATGATGTGTCAAGTTTGTTCCTGTGGATCAACTTTAACCATCTCAACAAAGTAACACCATCAGTTGATTGTCAGATAATTGCTGCCTGGAAATGTTTTCTTTGAAGGGGATTTTGCCAACAACATCTATTAAAGCGGGGTGAAATGGATACGTTTCTGTTGGATCTCGCCCGCAGTCAATCAAAAGGCGCACAGGGGAACTTGAGCCTCAAAGATGCGGCGCATTAGTTCTGCTAAGCTAACTGTGAATGCTAATTGCAGGAAGGACAAACTGTAAACCCTGCAGCCACAAAGCCATTAGACAGCACAGAGAGCTTCACATGCACAAAAAGCCACCCTAAAAAGGCCCACGATCCCATTTAGGTTTAAACAAGGATAACGAGGAACTCCCTCGGGATGTGCCCCTGCTCTAGTTCACCCCACCCCTTTCTTTCTATGACAAAGAAAGCTGCAAATCAGGCTGAAGCTGACTGCAAATCATCAATACAATGCAACAGGTTGTTTTCAAGTGGGGCAAGTGTGAACCTGTTGCTCCCGGTGTCCCAAGTGTACAATGTGTATCAGTTCCGGTGGTTTCAGAGCTGCAAGAAAGTCACCACCCAGTTACAAACACAAAAATAAAATAAATATGGACATCGTACACATGGGAGAGGTGCTCGTAGGTATGAGTCCTCAGTGTCAGTGTGACTTACAGACCCTACGTCAAACATAAAACCTCATAAACAGATTGGATTTAAACAATACAGACAGCTGTTGTGTATTATTGACCATCTAACATCATAAGCTAAAGTTTTCAGAGTTCACTGTTCTTGGTATGTTCACCTTTCATCTCTGGAGCCCCTCCGGGCATACATTTTTAAACATGACCCCCACGCAGTGACTGCCCTGTCTCTAATTTATCAGTCTGACAGGTGAAAACCACTTTATTGTGTCACTGAAGCATAACTGTACCACAGAATGTTGTGTATTAACACACAAATCAGGACCTGGCTAACTGAAGAACATTTTTAAGGGATTTAACAAAAACTACACATATCTGAAATCCACAACTGTCAGTTCTCTATTCATTATGTTATCTATTCCAAAGCAGATGGCCACCCCACTGAATCGGGCCTGTTCTAGTTTTTTTTTTTCTCCCCCAGTTGAAAGGGACTTTTCCTTTTCACTGTTGCCAATATGTTTACGCCTAAGCTGAAAGTGACACATCCACATTCAAAATATCAGGTATATCGAGAAAATAGGTCACTTTACACCACTGGAACACTACTCCCCACTCCCCTGTTGCTGAGTTTTTACAGGAAGCGGCCCCATAGTTGACAACCTCAGCTGTTGTGTCTCCATTACAGTGAAGACCCACCGGCTGAATGTGCAGTCTCGATTTTGATGTCAAGCAACATTCTTGGGGGAAAAAAAAAAAATCCATTTAATCATATAATGGCAACCTATCAGTTTTTTAATTACACCGGCTCCATCCCTTTATCTAAATCCACATGTCAAGTCTGGGAGCATGCAATGGTACTTCGCTTTGCAGCATCCACACCACCACAGAACCACCTTAGGTCCTAGATGGCAACCATCCAGACAAGTAGTCATCAGGTCTTTTCCTTACATCCCTTTGGCATTCTCCAGTCACTGTGGTCCTCAAAACTCAGGCACCTATGTGCAGCATCATGCAGAGAGAAACGCACTGCATGGCCAAAATAATGACGCCAAAGCTTCTTTACAATACAAGTGAGACTCTTCATCTTAGTTTCCCGAAGTACAAGGTTCCTACTGCTTAAGGCAAGACAGATTTAAGACATTTTAATGCCAGTCAGCATGAAATTCAAGACCAACACACAATAAAGCAGGTGTACCACCAAGCATTGTTCAAAGATCTCCAAGCACTGGTGCCGGTATATAAGGTGAAAAGGTAGCAGCGATAACCTGCGTGCAGCTGCTCCACCCCCCCACCCCCCATTGAAAATATTAAAATAGCACTGTTGTTCGTTTGTGCTACATTTGTGCTGAGCAGCGCTGTTTTAATATTTTGGAGGAGCGTTGGTGGGGGGCCCAGCATCACACAGGTGGGAGTGTGGGAGGAACCACAGCAGCACTGAGACATACCCGGTGTCGAACACTGGTTTGGCAGTCTTGTGTTTTTCCACTTTGCATGTGGGATTCCACCACCTGGAGTCCCACACACCCCCTGGTACTGATTTAAGCCACACCACAAAATCTTCCTTGATAAGATACACATACAACACACCATATATATATGTGTTTTTGAAAGACTGATTTCAGACATTTTAATACCAATTGAGGCCTTTATTATGTATTTAATGCATTTTCAGACTTTTTAAGGTTCTGCAGGAACCTTAAAGTAACAGCTTAATCATTCCAGCAATACCCAAGGATCCTTATAATTTACTTTTTTAATTATTGCCACATGGTTCAAATTTTGTGTATTTTATGCACATACAGGCATGGTCTCTGTATCCAGGAACTGTAGGTGGTCCTCTAGTCCATAAGTAATCCTTGTGAGGGATTGGCAGCGGGATTAGTACTTCAGCTGCCATCATAATATCTTGTTTAAAAAATTTTTTGAAAAGCATGATTCATCACCATCCATCAGAAAGTAGCATTACTATGAAAGGATAATGTAAAGCCGTTTGGAGTCTTATCTCTAATACGTTTCTGTTGGAGGATGGCAGCTGGTACTGTCCCGAGAAGGTCCTCATTTCCTTACATTCTACCAATGACCAACTTTGTTTCTTTCCTCCCTTCTTCTTGTACTTTTTTTTTCTTTTTTACGCCTACCATTTGCAGTCATGCCTCAAAGTTTACCCCTATTCCATGGTTCAGAAGTTGCTCCTGAATGATTTACTTATTCTGCTACTACTCAACAAATACAGCAAACCACGTTGGTCAAACGCCTGTCCCAATAGCAATGGTGATTTTCGCACAGTAGACTCACACTTCCATCAAAGGTTCCAAAATCAGAGAAGTTCGACTTGAGACCAAACTGTATTTGTGGATAATCAGCCATGCCCTCCCATTTACAAATCAAGAAAAACATACACCTGAAAAGCAGCCCAAACATAAACAACAGAGACCTGCCACATGTTTTATTACTAAATGATTTATCTACAGCTCACTGCCTCGAAGCCAAAAAAAGCAACCAGGGGCACAGGATCTGATGCTTTCTGTCACAAGCAAGGGTTTTGATTTACTGCAGGCCGCCCACAGATGGATGTGTGAGTGTGAAAAGAAGCGGTGGGACACACAGCCGCAAGCTTTGCTAATTAGGCTGTAATGTAACTACAGTGCTCTTCAGGAGATGTTGTCTCGGCCACCAAAGCTCCTTAAAAGCATCCCTGGGGCAGGAGCAGCATGGAGGTGCAGCGACAGGCCACAGCCACGTTCAAGGGAAAAGGGTCCGGTTTCATGTTCAGATCAATGACATGCACATCATGTCTTCATTTTGGTCCATAAATTTAATGGAAACAGTGACATACCACAAACAATTATTTGACTAAAACTAAAATATAAGGGCTTTCAGGTAAGCTTCTGTATGAAATCAGTACCACTGATATCTCAGTTTACTTTTTTTTTTTTTTTTTTTTTGCTGTTGAGTCGCTCATGTTGCCACAGCAGATCCAAATTTTCTGAGTTAGCACTATGAATTTTTCTTCTTTTGCCATTATAGTTTGGGGTATTTGTTCAGCCATATTTTTGTGTAGAATGTTACTAATTAGGGTAAAGGCTGCATCTTGTGCCGTGATAATGATATCATGGGGCCTGTATGCAGTGGTGGGCACAGTTCTGCCTAATCCACTAATTATTGAAGATAATGTGTTCATTATCGAATTAGCTTTTCAGATAATGAGAACCATCATCGGACCAATTATCTTCTGATAAGTTTTGGTCTGATCATTTTTAGACTGCTAACATTTTTGCAGACGTAGTTTTTTTGTAGTAGATGCGTAGTTCTATCCTCTACAACCAGAGAAGAGCTGGTTCCAGAATAAAGTGCTCTATCCTCTGCAGGCAAAGGAGAAGTGGTCATAGAAAGAAAAAACTAATTTCTTTTGACCCCATACAAGGGTGATTCTTAGACTACAGGCACTTATGTCCTTTGATCATATTGTATGAAAAACAGAAAAAAAGGGGAAATTTCACACTTTTATAGTTATCTTACAATGAAAGTGTTAAAAAATTTGTTCTAGTAGTCTATGATGACTTTTTCACCTTTTTTCAGCATCATTATATGCAAATATTGCCATTTTGTGCTTGTCCCACACCCAGACTTTTGATCTTCAATGATAAAAATGAATGGTAAAGAAACATTTTTTCTAATGTTTTAAAATATCTCAATAAAAATATCAGTAAAATAATCAAAACATAAGTGGGGTATTCAATGTCATACAACTGTTGTGATTTTTTTTAACAAAATGTAGTTGTCCCACACTATTGCCGTAATTTCCACCACAACACTGTAATGTCCCTTTTAAACAGTTTGTATGAAAGATTGTTTGGGTTGTTTCTATGGAGATAAACAGTGACATCAGAGCACATGTATATAGCGCCAAATCACAACAAACAGTTGCCCCAAGGCGCTTTATATTGTAAGGCAATGGTGTGGTGGAAATTACATTTACAAGGCCAATAGTGCCCGTAGTTAAAAAATCACCCACAAATACGCTGGCAATAGCACCCAAGTCATCCAGAGGCATTGAGTTTTAACTTATGGCTAGAATTTTAACCAAACTAATTTCGGACGTTATTTAAATTAACATCATGTCTAAGTTTTATAAAGTGAAAATATTCAGATATATGTTTTAGTTTTAAAGTAATGCACTAATTTTTCAAGGTTTTAGTGTGGACATGCTGTGTGTGCAGAGCATTATGGGTAGGTCCACGACAGGAGAAATGCATTTGAGACGCTCTGATCAGGCTCCTACGGACAACAGCATTAAACTCTTTGTATAGTGCCTAAAACTCTCATGAATATATTCTCTGGGTTTATAGACGTTATTGTGTTTGTTTTATGTAAAAATGCCAGAAGAAACCCAGATTGCTTTTCCAAAACCCGAAATTGTCATTCAGGCCGTGTGATATAACCGGCGTCAAAATGTACAGAACACTGCCATCTACTGGTGACCAATTATATCACAGTGTTGTTGACCTCAGGATTTTAAAATTTTCTGTAGGTTTCCAAAACCTGAGACCACACACGTGGAGATTAAAAAAACAAAACAAAAAAAAAAAAATCAGATCTGACGGTTTAATTGTACAGTGTGTGGAGTCAGCCACATGGTAAAACAACACACACACAAACAGATTTCACACACGAACATTTCCGGGTCAAACACCTCGCTTTCTGATTGGTTGCATGTCACAAATCTTCAGAATTAGTGCATTATTTTAAAATTAACAGATATGTGTTATATATCACTCTGTACATTTTAAGAGTTTACATTAATGTAGTTATTCTATCTGCAATAATTTGATTTTTTTAAAGCAAAACCATAATTCAAACCTGCTTTCCATTTCAAGACCTCTGCCTCATCGTGGGACCACTGTATCCTGTCAGGGTAAATGACGCTTTCCTACAGCAGGGGGCAGAGTGCACAAAGACAAGCACTGGCTCGTTGGCTGTTTGTGTTTGTGATCACCGTTGGTTCTATCAGATGCTTTGGCGGTGTTTAAACTCACAATCAGCTTCTTAGTAGCTGAGAGCGTATGGGAGGCAAAATTTAAAGTTATTGGTTATCTGTAGCTTCCGGTACGTTTTTAGGCAGTTTATCGGTTTAGCGTTAAAAAAAGATAACTTTTCAGATAGCCGAATACCAGTTATCGAAGCTAACTTTTTGGTTAGCTGTGCCCACCACTGCCTGTATGGAATTATGTTTTTGTTGTTTTAAATGAGTATCATGATGCCATGAAAAGTGAAGTACTGCATGGAGGAAATAATGACCTCTCGAAGAAGAATGAATTATTTCAAAAATATACAAATCCGGGAAGGACTCTGGGTAGAGCTGCTGCTTCTTCACATTGAAAGATGCCAGCTGAGGTCCTCACCAGATCGTGTTTCCACTGATCATCCTTGAGATGTTTCTACAATTTAATTGGAGCTCACCTTGGGTAAATTCAGTTGATTGGACATGATTTGGAAAGACACACACCTGTCTACATATAAGGTCCCACAGTTGACAGTGCATGTCAGAGCACAAACCAATGAAGGCACAGGAATTGTCTGTAGACCTCCAAGACAAGATTGTCTCGAGGGACAAATCTGGGGAAGGGTAGAGAAACATTTACGTATACTGCTTTGAAGGTCCCAATGAGCACAGTGGCCTCCATCATCCGTAAATGGAAGAAGTTCAGATCCACCAGGACTCTTCCTAGAGCTGGTTGTCCATCTAAACTGAGGGATCAGGGAAGAAGGGCATTAGTCAGGGAGGTGACCAAGAACCCCATGGTCACTCTATCAAAGCTCGAGCATTCCTCTGTGGAGAGACGAGAACCTTCCAGAAGGACAACCATCTCTGCAGCAATCCACCAATCTGGCCTGTATGGTAGAGTGCTATGGCTTTCAAGTGGTTTAGTGTTGGCTTGATACCACTAGCAGACAAAATTCTTAGATATTCACTGAAATGTTACTTTTTCATCCGATAGCGTATTTAGAAATAAAACAGCTAAACAAGTTTGGGGAGGTGGTGGTCTGGTGGTTAAGCGTTTGGCTTGAGGGCAGATGATCCTTGGTTCAAACCCCAGCCTGACCAGAAAATCACTAATAGCCCATGGGCAAGGTCTTTAATCCCCAAGTTGTGCCCGGTGTGTAGTGAGCATCTTGCATGGCAGCATCCTGACATCGCTGTGAATGTGAGCCATTATTGTAAAGTTCTTTGAGCTTCTGATTCAGCTGGAAAAGCGCTAAATGCAGCCCATTGACAGAGTGGCCAGACAGAAGCTACTCCTTAGGAAAAGGCACATGGCAGCCCACCTGGAGTTTGCCAAAAGGTCCCTGAAGGGACTTTCAGACCATGAGAAAGATAATGATTGAAGTCTTTGCTGTGAATGCCAGGCGTCGTGGACTATAGGCACCACCCTACAGTGAAGCATGGTGGTGGCAGCATCATGCTGTGGGGATGTTTTTCAGCAGCAGGAACTGGGAGACTAGTCAGGATTGAGGGAAAGATGAATGCAGCAATGTACAGAGACATCCTGGATGAAAACCTGCTCCAGACCGCTCCTGATCTCAGACTAGGTGACGGTTCATCTTTCAGCAGGACAATGACCCTAAGCACACAGCCAAGATATGAAAGGAGTGGCTTCAGGACAACTCTCGCGATAATTCATGTTTCCGAAGAGCATCTTTATTGGGGTTTGTGGCATCTTTAATAACAGTGGTGAAGACATTTTGCTTTTGTAGTCTATAACTTGTAGAAAAACCTATTTACCCAATGAATTGAACAATCAGCCTATGGTTGTCCTTTGTGTATCTGGTGGTGTTTTTTTTTTGTTTTTTTTATCCAATGGAGCATCATTTTTTTTCTCCTTTCTGATATATTCCTCATGAAAATGTTCGATATGGCCTGCTGCTTCGTTTCTGCCATGGTGTTCAACTGGATCAGTGAGGTAGGAAGTTTGAAATATCCCTGTCTTGATAAGTTAAGAAAAATATACACCGCAGCACCCAATTATTTTCATTTTATGAGCATGTGAGCCACTGAATTATTTTTTTTTTAAAGTAAAATATGCATACTTGGGTGTTTGCTTCCCATTTTA
Organism: Thalassophryne amazonica; assembly: GCF_902500255.1. Classification (NCBI taxonomy): domain Eukaryota; kingdom Metazoa; phylum Chordata; class Actinopteri; order Batrachoidiformes; family Batrachoididae; genus Thalassophryne; species Thalassophryne amazonica. Next base: position 27,936,680 of record NC_047120.1, on the reverse strand, counting down.
AAATAATAATTTAAGCCAAAAAATTGGGACCAAAAATCTGGAAAAGTGCACCCTTAGTCAGATAGTTACTTTCATAACAGTTAATTCAAAAGGTAGCAGCACACTATTCTAATTTTTACAACAGTTGTTAAGTTTGCCATGCAATTTTGTCTGCTACAGCGGCACATTGATTTGAGTCTGACTGTAGGCAGACTCTTATAACCATGGAAAGACATTAATGACATTATTACAACAGAACAGTGGTTGAGTTTGCAGTGTATTGATGTCTAGTGTTGCGAGTAGTTACTACAAATGACCATAATTACAACAGCAGTTTCAACAATGCATCCACCCCGGTTGGATTTATTGTAAACTGCAGCACTGGGGGGAGGGGGGTGACATTGTGCTAATGAAACAGGAGACAGAATGCTGTCAATATTTCCTAATGCATATGATTTCCCCATTTTCCACAGCTCAGGAGGACGTGTGGTCAGCTGGACATATAATATTAGACAGTGGTGTTGAGAGATAAAGTGTCTGGCTGAAGGTCATCTGTGCCCTCTTGAGTGAACATAAGAGCCTTTTGTGGTCGGGTTAAATGCACCTGACAGGCTTTTGGAGCACAATCGGCCATTTTAATTGTCATGTAACGCTTTCATGTAGAGCCAAAGTGTCTGCAACACTACAGCGGCTGGAAACCAGAGCCTGGCCACACAACCACATCTGTGGTTAACTGGAAAGGGGGAAAGAAGGGGGGAGAGAAATAAAAAAAGCTAGAGTGTTAAGGTGGGTTTACAGAAAGATTCAGATCAGTTGTATTTGACATTACATGTAATCAAATAAATGCATACATTAAGCACATTTTGAAGAGCTTGAACCAAAAATGTACAAATCAACTGGTGCAGTATGACTTTTTCTATTAAATCCACCTGACAAATATGCTGCCAAATGACCTTTTTCCCTTTAAAATGTATCAAAACTTTTACAGCACTAATGTCAATTCTCCAATTTAGCAGAAGCCAAAGAAGAAACAGCAGCCGAACAACAACACACGGCCATTCTGTCTGCTAATGAGCTGCAATACATCCAAAATGAATGCCATTTCATATTAAGATGCAGTCATAATCAACGTCAAAGCCCTGACTCATTATCAACTATCATGAGAATTAGTTACATCATTTAACCAAACGAACCAATCATTTTCCAGGATACCGCAGAAGCAGATAGGGCCATTAGGATAAAATGGAGCTCTTAATAGGAATAATTGACATCGCTATTTTCTCTGCTGCTTTTTCTGTAAGGCTTCAGAAATTGCATTAGTCGCCATTGAAAATCTAAACCAAGAGGAAGGGGGTGGGGGCACTTAGGTTTTTTTTTTTTTTTTTTACTCATTTATTTTTGCAGTGAATGTTCACTTTTCCATTCATGTATTGCGAAAAACAGCATTGCAAGGGCCTGTGTTAGATCCAATGCTGTCACACTGTCACAACAGCGCAGATCCGCTCAGTGATAAGCACCGGAAAAAAAAAATAAATAAATAACTGCAGTCATCCTCTTCTGGTGAGTAGAGACTTATGTCTTAACGGAACTTTCTCAATATGATTTGATTGCCTCTGTAGATATTTCTCAGAAAGTAAATAAACGTCCACAGTGCAGCAGAATCATGTAGTCAACTGTAAAAGTAGCTAAGAAACAAACAAAAATGAGCAATTTGAGATTTCGGACTTCCGCCAAGGGCTGACGAGGACTCAACATGTGATTCACATCATGACCCGAACTTTAGGTGGACCCGGATTCCACAACACAGTGCAATAATTGCATCCTGATCCAGAATGAGCCGACTGATCAACATGAGCACCGTGGTATTTAATTCACAAGCTGAAACAAACATAGTTCTTTCTGATCTGGTTTTTACATCATGATTCGTATCCGTGAAGTAGCTTGACGTAATTCTTAAAAGTCTACAACGTGAGATCCTGATCCATAATCTGGATCACCTCCGAAATTTAATGGAGTCTTCCCAAGGCCTAAGACCAGTGTGTCTGTGGTGGCAATCCATTAATAGTGTTGACTTAATCCTCACAATCCGACAAACTGAAGCTTACAAATTGAAATCCTGATCCAGAATCCGGATCTCCTCCAAAATTCAGTGGAATCTTCCATGGCCTAATATTTATCTGTGGTGCAAATTTGGTGAGAATCTGCAAAGTAGTTTTGAACATTATCCTGCTAACAGTGAGACAGACAAATAAATAAGCCGATGATTTTATCATGTCTTTGGCGACGTAATAAAGCCTAAGTTTTTGTTTTTTTTGGGGGGGGGGGGGCCTAGATGCAATACAGGTGTACTCTCTAGTGTTTTCTGCAGTAATAAAACGTAGGAACCGGGTTCAGGCCGTAGACCTGAGATGTCTATCAGCACGTCACGTATGGGGGCAATTGCAGCCCTCGGCAAGAGGACGGTGGATCATCGCCTTCCCTCAACCACCATCAAGAGAACAACCTCTACTGCCCCACTGCATTCCAAACATTTTACAAAGGCTTTCTTTTCAAATCACTGAATGTGGAGAGTGATAACATATGAGCTGAAGTGATACTCCAGGTCAAAACTTCAATTATTTATTCTGCAAGTGTCAAACCTGAGATCTCAAGGACTGAACCAAGCAAACAATTCTTGTTGGCTGATACTGAAATGAAAAAAAAAAAAAGAGAAGTCAATCATATATACAATCAAAAAAATCTGTGTTCAAACTGGTCACAAGTGTCAGCATAAAAAGGACAAATGTATTTTGAAAGAGGACAAAGAAAAAATGAACAAACACACTTAGAAATAAAAAAAATTACATGCTATCAGAAAGGAACACAGAAGAAAACATGTAAAAGTACACTGGATACCAGCAGACAGGCCAAATGTGGAAAAGGCTTCTTACAAAATAACCATTCCAAGGTGGATTCAGGTTGACCTGGAAAACAAAAATGGGACACAACACATTTCCCAGTCAACTGAGGGTACTTACTAAATCCTGCACAGGCAAGTAATGTCCTCGTCGTGAGACCACAGCCTCAGTCACTTGTGTTAACCTTCAAATGACCTAAGAAAAGCAACCCCCCTTACAAAATAATCAGTAAGATCTAATAATAATGAATTTGGAACAAATTATCTGAATATTACCATCTGTACCAAAACAAAGCTTTATTAACAAGAGTAGGGCAAGGGAAAAAACAAAACTTTTTGTAGCTGTGATGGTGGGACTGAACTGTTTCTATTCAGAAACAAAAACTCATCATTACCATAAAATATCTGAAGAAATTATACATTACAGGGGATTGGGGGGGGTTGGTGCCAGGTGAGGAGACAGAAAAAAGGCAACTCAGAAAGATCTTCTATAATGTACACAAATAAGGAAGGCGTCAACTCAGGTTGGGGGGTGGGGGGGTGGGGGTGGGGGGTTGGTGCCAGGTGAGGAGACAGAAAAAAGGTGCCAGGTGAGGAGACAGAAAAAAGGCAACTCAGAAAGATCTTCTATAATGAAAGATCTTCTATAATGTACACAAATAAGGAAGGCATCAACTCAGGTCTACAACCATGGGGCAAATGTTCATACGAGTTGACTCTCAGTTATGGTACTTGATTCTTCTAGCACCACCTCTCTGGTGCGAAAGGAACCCAAGTTCCTGTCAGATGCTGAGCAATATCAACGGGAAATAGTTGTGTCCACCTCCACATACAACACAGCCCTGGAACCAAATACCTGGAGAGTGGCTGGACTCTTCCTCCAGAGTTGTAAAAAGTGAGAAGCACCGGGCGGTTGATGGAGATACTCAAGTCCCCAGCTGAGTGCCACTATTATGGACTTTTCACTGATGAACAAAGGGCTGCCTCAATCTGGCTCTGTGCCATAGAAGAGGAAGTCTGTCCAGATGGCCTTCAACTGACCCTTCAACTGGCCCATCAAGATGATTTGGAAAAATCTATTGCCAACTTAAGACAAGGTACTCTCAGCTAGCCAGTCTCCTGACTGATACTCCAAAACAGAACGTGATGTTCTCTTTAAAGAGGTTGAACAACTTTTTCCGTCACCTCTCGGGGAGACGTTAAAAAGCCAGGAAAGCCCAAAACCAAACTGTACAGCTACAAGACGAGATGAGTGACCTTTCTTTGAACCCAGAGGAGATAATATATTTAGGAGCTTTTATTCCAAAATGTAGACATCAGAATGCTCTAGTGATGAAATATAATTCAACAAATTGTTCAAAAAGCTGGCTATGCCCAAAATATCTACTGATGAGCGTGCAAATGCTCAACGCCCTCTTGTAGCTTTCTGAGATTAAAAAGCCAAGACAGGCAATGAGCAGTGGCATAGCACCAGGACCAGATGGGTACCCGGGTGAATTTTGTTAGAAATTCTCATATCGACTAGCCCCACTGTTTAGAAAAATGTTTAGTCATGCCATCAGGGGTCCCTTGTGCCCACTCTTATGCAACCTTCTATCTCCTTGATTTTGAAAGCAGGCACTGCGCATCATATAGCGCAATTGCACTTCTACCTGTTGATGTTAAAAAATAACTAAAGTCCTGGCACGCTGATAATGGCATGCCATGAGATATGATTATAGCAGAAGACCAGAAGGGCTTCATTAAAGATATAAATTAATTTGGTAATATCAGAAAACTTCTTAATGTCACTCACACCCTGAGTTCTTATACAGAACTGAAGGTTGTCATAGCTCTGAATGTGGAGAAGGCTTTAGGTCCATTCCACCCCATCTTTTCTTCTTTTTGCAGCAGTTTGGTTCTGAGGCAGGCTTCATGTTTTGGGTTCAGTTGCTGTCTTGCTCTCCTCAGGCATCAGTTTGTATTAATACCCAGCACTTTGAAACCTTTACTCTTCTGTGGGACACGCCAGGGTTGTCTGCTCTCTTTGCACCAACTATTAAACCACTTTCGATTGCCATAAATGCCGAGAATGGAAGTAAGGGGATTAAGACACTGAGTATTGCTAATGGGGTCTCGATGTATGCCGATGATCTGCTTTTATACATTAGTGACCCTCTATCCAGCATTCCTCTCACTCTTAGAATCTTTTAGCGTGCTTTCGGGGTACAAATTAAATCTTTCAAAAAAATGAATGTTTTGCTAGCAATCTGTGGGCTGAATGATTACCACAATCATTAATTCCTTTTAGGATTTTGAACAAAGGATTCAAATATTTAGGTGTTACAATGACTAGACCAGTCTGTACATTGCAGAAACATAATCTTACCACTTTAACAACAATTATATCTGACTTACAGAGGTGGAGCCATTTACCTTTCTCAATGGCTAGATGTATGAGGGCTTTTAAAATGAAAAGACTTCCTAGATATCTATATATTTTTCAGCGTTTCCCCAGCTCATTTTTCATTTTTTGATTATATAACATCCTGATTTATTTGGGCTGACAAACAGAGTCAGCAAATGATTTTTGCAAAGAAATAGATCCTGGGGTGGGCTTGCCCTACCTACCATATTTACACCATTAAATGCGCCGAGGGTCTGCAATTTTCGTTAAGGGGGCATTTATTGATGATCGTTTGAGTGCGTGTGCATGCTGTACACAGTACAGCCTTACGGTACCTACGGACGTGTACTGCATGCAAGAGAACCAGCACAGACTCAAATGTTTCGAGTCTGCACAGACTTTCCTAGTCGATAGGAACCGCGTCCAGGAGTGATGTAGGAACAAGGACAACCCTGGCCAAAACAGCAAAGCGGTTGCTTAGTGGGGGGAGGAGAGTGCATTACAATGACATTGAAGAGGAGCTGATAAAATGGTTCCAGGAAAGGAGAACAGCAAGCATCCGTGTGACAAAGAAGGGTCTGAAATATGAGGCACTGCGACTACATAAGCAACATGGAAACCAGGACAGACTTGATGAGATTTCATGGCAATGTGGTAGGGGGCTTTAATGGAGTGAATACAGTAGTTTCATTGGCCAGTATTGAGCAGCTAACCCTCAAAAGATTAGGTTCTGGTTCACCTCAGCTCACAGCAATTTATGTGGGACGAAGGTCATGTCATGCTCCTCCTCTTTCCCAGCCTTCCTCTCTCTCAGTCACATTTCACATCCAATCCTATTGTAACCAGCATGTTGAAAATCTGGGCACAAATTAGGTGCCACCTTGGCCGGCTTACTCTCCCTCAGACAACTCTTAACTGCCTTAACAGTTTAGTCACAAAGACACAACCCTAACTCATCAAGGCAGCCATATCACTCACTACACAGTATCAAGACAGAAGCAGGTCAGTCGACACCACACTCACGCACCCCCAAAAAAAATAACTACCAGTTGTTCATGTGTCTGGCATTTAACATCCGGGTCACTGCATTATACACCTGTCTACATGATTACATCGCAATGGGGGTTGGACGATTATCACCCTGGCAGATTACAGGTGCAGATATTCAACATTTTTATGATTATCAGTATCCGTCTTTTAAAGTTGATTCACCTATAACAGACTCTGTCTACCATAAGTTTACATCTGTACAGAGTGATGTTTTATGAGATGCAGCCATTTGTACAAAATTGAGAAAATAGTGAAGACAGCCTGGCGTGATATTGAAAAGATGTTAATTTTTTTAAATAATAATTAAAATAAAAAATACACACTTAAGGAGCTGCAGACACATCCCATGAAAATTAAACAAAATACGTATAATCCAGTTCAAAGAAGGTTTAATTTTTTAAAAAGTTACATTTACACAATACATCTCAGCTCACTACCTCACTAAAGCTTCTGCAAGTAAGATTTGAAGAAGGAAGCAAATGATGGGTCCATCCAATATTAATGTGTTTTTTGGGGGGGTTAGTTTAGCCTTTTAAACATTAGTTCTGACCTATGCAGAACCTCAAATCACAAAAAAACATAAAAAAAATGAAATTTGCATCTCATTTAACTTTGACTTAAATTGGCTCTAGTTGTGGCTTACAGTGGACTGAAAAAAAAAAAAAAAAAAAAAAGGAAATCCATTACAAATCTTGATTTATTTTATTCTACTTCACATAGGCATAGATGTCTGAGAAGGGGCCATCAGATGGAGAAAATGGCACATTACTTCAGGAACTGAGTGGCCATTAGCCCATACCACCTTTTGGAAATATCAATCACCATTTTCTTGTCTTTTGCAACATCCCACCCACAGTACTACCTGATTTATAAGACATCACGAGTTTAGCCTATCAATGGTAAAGGCTACTGCCTCACATACTGGCACAGAAGAAGTTAGCAATGTGCAGACTGTAACTGTGTTGACTGCATTTATTTGTTTGTTTGTTCAACTTCACAACAATTAGAGTTCCCTGCACTTTCTGCATGAAGGTCATGTTGAAAGGTTCTGTGATTTAAACATGCTGTGGGGCATTTCAAGAAACACTTGTGTTAAGAAGTAGTGTTATTCAAAATTTTGAAATCTTTTTACAGCAGGCAAATATTAGTTTCAAATACACGTCATCAGACTTCTGCATGAGTAATAATCTGTATGGGTCCTAAAAAGGTTTGACCCCTACATCCCACTATGAGTTACAAAAATGAGAAAATACTGTCACAACCAGTATTTATCAGCTGACTGCTATTATATTTTACATTGGTCTTTACCATTGTTCAAAACTTGCAATATACATAGTTTGTGCATTCAGACAACATTAAATGAAACATCATCCTAATAAGCTTATCTCAATTAGATTAAGATCTGGACTATTTGCAGGCCATCACATTGACCCTATGTGTCTTTTTGCAAGGAATGTTTTCAGTTTTCGCTCTATGGCAAGATGCATTATCATCTTGAAAAATGATTTCATCATCCCCAAACATCCTTTCAATTGATGGGATAAGAAAAGTGTCCAAAACATCAACGTAAACTTGTGCATTTATTGATGATGTAATGACAGCCATCTCCCCAGTGCCTTTACCTGACATGCAGCCCCATATCATCAATGACTGTGGAAATTTACATGTTCTCTTCAGGCAGTCATCTTTATAAATCTCATTGGAACGGCACCAAACAAAAGTTCCAGCATCATCACCTTGCCCAATGCAGATTCGAGATTCGTCACTGAATATGACTTTCATCCAGTCATCCACAGTCCACGATTGCTTTTCCTTAGTCCATTGTAACCTTGTTTTTTTTGTTTAGGTGTTAATGATGGCTTTCGTTTAGCTTTTCTGTATGTAAATACCATTTCCTTTAGACGGTTTCTTATAGTTCGGTCACAGACGTTGACTCCAGTTTCCTCCCATTCGTTCCTCATTTGTTTTGTTGTGCATTTTCGATTTTTGAGACATATTGCTTTAAGTTTTCTGTCTTGACGCTTTGATGTCTTCCTTGGTCTACCAGTATGTTTGCCTTTAACAACCTTCCCATGTTTGTATTTGGTCCAGAGTTTAGACACAGCTGACTGTGAACAACCAACATCTTTTGCAACATTGCGTGATGATTTACTCTCTTTTAAGAGTTTGATAATCCTCTCCTTTGTTTCAATTGACATCTCTCATGTTGGAGCCATGATTCATGTCAGTCCACTTGGTGCAACAGCTCTCCAAGGTGCGATCACTCCTTTTTAGATGAAGACTAACGAGCAGATCTGATTTGATGCAGGTGTTAGTTTTGGGGATGAAAATTTACAGGGTGATTCCATAATTTTTTCCTCAGAATTGAGTGAGTCCATATTTTTTTCCCTCTGCTTGGTCTAAAAAAGTAACCGTTACTGACTGCCACAATTATTTTTCCTGATTGATTATAGTGTTTCTTAAAGCCAGAAAGTTGCCATTTGAAATGACTTTAGTTTTATGTCATGTCTGTGATCTGCTTTTTTTCTACAAAATTAAACAACTGAATGAACACCCTCCGAGGCCGGTGATTCCATAATTATTGCCAGGGGTTGTATAAAGCTGTAAACAAAAACAAGCTAACCTGATTTGTGGGCATTACACAACAGTTTAACTTGAGGAAGTAGTGACAGCTACTTGACTATCATTATCTAAAGTAAAATGGCAAAATCTGACATGGAAATAAAGTGTTTGACACATTATGATGAACTTGGCAAAATTATAAAACACCAGTGGGTCAGGAATATGCAAGGTGTACAGAAAACAGTTTTATTTGAGCTAGCGCTACCTACTAGCTACACAGTTAAACATTAAGAGAAATGCCAAGTGGCTGAAAGAATTTGGCTGCTCTTAGCTATAGTGGCCAACAGCCTCTGTCATACATAGTTCATACCAATTACACACCAGGTGCAATTATTGGGGTAACTATCTTGTCAGATATCACTGATTAATCCTTTGGTATGTGAATTTGATTACTAATCATGTTGTATCATTCACAGATACAATTTGTAGCTCAAGGAAACCAATTGTGACTAAAGACAAAAAACACAAAATTTAGCCACATTGCCTAAGTGTTAAAACATGGTTCTAGCCCAGGTTTTATAATCTTGCATACAGTAGTGTTCAGAATAATAGTAGTGCTATGTGACTAAAAAGATTAATCCAGGTTTTGAGTATATTTCTTATTGTTAAATGGGAAACAAGGTACCAGTAGATTCAGTAGATTCTCACAAATCCAACAAGACCAAGCATTCATGATATGCACACTCACACCGGGCGCGACGCGACTGCAGTCACAGGTTGCCATGTAATCCCTATGTAAAGACGGGTTTTGGCGCCAAACTGCGCAGCGCGACGCGAGTGAAGCGATTTTGCGCGTTTGTGGCGCAATATTGCGTCGCGTCACGTCGTGTTGCCCTCCTCTCCAAGTTGAAAAATCTGAACTTTTTCGTCTCGTCGCGCCGCGATGACCAATCAGGGACTGAATATGTAGTGACATGGAGATGTCTGGAGTTTGACTGAGGATGTGAACATGTCCTGTATCTGGTAGCAGCCTGTGAGCAGGACTTATGTCTCTTTTGTCCTTTATTTCATAATCATGACAGTTTTTGGAGCGAGCAGCAGCTCCACAGCAGCGGGAGCGGAATTTCTTTTTCTTTTCTTTTTTTTTACGTGCGCGCGCGAGGGAATCATCCATGGAGATTATTTTACTTATTAACTACACAGATGTATAATAAAGCAAATGGTGACTGGTTTCTAAAGACAATTATGACAGAGTTTTTTTGGGAAAGAGCAAGGAGCAGCCCCACAGCAAGCCACGGAGTTTCTTTTTTTTTTTTTTTTTTTTACGTGCGCGTGCGAGCGAATCGTCTGTGTGGAGAATATTTTATTAATTAACTACACAGATGTATAATAAAACGAATGGTGACTGGTTTCTAAACACAATTATGACAGAGGTTTTTGGGGGAAGAGCGAGCTGCAGCAAGCAGTGGAGTTTCTTTTTTTTTTTTTTTTATTGTTTACATGTGCGCGCATGAATGGGACAGTTGGTCCTCAAACTGGGTCCCGCAGAGGTGGAAGGACCGCTGAAAGCAGCCGTCATCCAGACGCAGCTCCTGCAGCAAATAATGATACTCTCTGTATTGGGAGCTTTTCACAACAACTCGCTCCGTGTGATCAAGGTCCGTCATGATGACTTGACGCCGAGCGAAATGGAAGCTCCTCCTATTTGATGACACACTGGGGTGAATTTTCGCAGCGAAAGTCCAACCAAGCAGAGCGACACACCGGGCGAAGGAGGCGCGTCCGTCACCACGCGACCCCCGCGAATTTGTAGCGTCTGATCGCACCCGGTGTGAACGCGGCATTAAGGCTATGCAACTGTCCTATTAGTAAAAAAAAGTAGAAAAAGGGGTGTTCACAATAATAGTGTGGCATTCAGTCAGCGAGTTCGTCAATTTTGTGGAACAAACAGGTGTGAATCAGGTGTCCCCTATTTAAGGATGAAGCCAGCACCTGTTGAACATGCTTTTCTCTTTGAAAGCCTGAGGAAAATGGGATGTTCAAGACATTGTTCAGAAGAACAGCTTAGTTTGATTAAAACGTTGATTGGAGAGGGGAAAACTTAGGCTATTCATCTACAATGATCTCCAATGCTTTAAAATGGACAAAAAAAAAAAAAAAAACAACCACGTGGAAGAAAACAACCATCAAAATGGATAGAAGAATAACCAGAATGGCAAAGGCTCACCCATTGATCAGCTCCAGGATGATCAAAGACAGTCTGGAGTTACCTGTTAAGTGCTGTGACAGTTAGAAGACACCTGTGTGAAGCTAATTTATTTGCAAGAATCCCCCGCAAAGTCACTCTGTTAAATAAAAGACGTGCAGAAGAGGTTACAATTTGCCAAAGAACACATCAACTGGCTTAAAGAGAAATGGAGGAATATTCTGTGAACTGATGAGAGTAAAATTGTTCTTTTTGGGTCCAAGGGCCGCAGACAGTTTGGGAGACGACCCCCAAACTCTGAATTCAAGCCACAGTTCACAGTGAAGACAGTGAAGCATGGTGGTGCAAGCATCATGATATGGGCATGTTTCTCCTACTATGGTGTTGGGCCTATATATCGCATACCAGGTATCATGGATCAGTTTGGATATGTCAAAATACTTGAAGAGGTCATGTTGCCTTATGCTGAAGAGGACATGCCCTTGAAATGGGTGTTTCAACAAGACAATGACCCCAAGCACACTAGTAAACAAGCAAAATCTTGGTTCCAAACCAGCAAAATCAATGCCTCGCAGATGTGAAGAAATCATGAAAAACTGTGGTTATACAACTAAATACTAGTGATTCACAGGATTGCTAAAAAAGCAGTTTGAACATAATAGTTTTGAGTTTGTAGCGTCGACAGCAGATGCTACTATTATTGTGAACACCCCCTTTTCTACTTTTTTTTACTAATTGCCCAATTTCATAGCCTTAAGAGTGTGCATCTCAAGAATGCTTGGTCTTGTTGGATTTGTGAGAATCTACTGAATCTACTGGTACCTTGTTTCCCCATGTAACAATAAGAAATATACTCAAAACCTGGATTAATCTTTTTAGTCACATAGCACTACTATTATTCTGAACACTACTGTATATGTCCATCTCTTCTGGAATGTACAGTTGCACAGTTGTTGCAAATGATTTTAGGTTGTCCCTCAACAGCGTAGCTGCCAACAAGCCACAGTGTGATTATGACAAACACAGAGGGGGTGTCCCTTCAAAAGTGGCCAGTCATGGCTCACAACCCTTCCTTTATCTTGCAAAAAGAAAGCCAATAATACCATTAACATACTTCTTGACTATATTCACAAACTCAAGTGAGCATGCATTTGCTCTAGACTGTTTTGAGATTTTTTTCTTTCAAAATCCTGTTTCCCAGTATTTTAAAGAAATGCCCCCCCCCCACACACACACACACACCCCAAGTTATCATTGCAAGCAATAATATTGATAAACTTAATATAATCTAAACTAATGGAATTTTATTTATTTTTTATTTGAATTTGTTAACTGACTAAACAAAATCTTAGACACCTATAGAGGTTCTGCTCATTCTAACTTGTTAGTGAATATGATTATTGTTGTTTTACATTAATTAAAATGTGCCAATTAATGCATTTTCAATCTGCATGCGAACAGCTCCGTAAGTATTTGGACAATGACATTTTTTGCTATGTCTCTGCGATTGAAATGAAACGATCAAGATGTGCTTGCAATGTAGATTTTCAACTTTAACAAAAATTTAGCACCAACCAGTTATGAACTGATCATTTTCTAGAGTCACTGCATTTTCAAAGTGTATAACAAACTGAACAAACCAAATATAAGGCTTATTTTTGAACATAAATCATTAATTTCATAAACTGTTTTGTCAAGACAAGACATGACCATTAGAAAAGCTGATATCTAAGTAGATCAGAAAAGGATCATATGCTGAACTGCAGTCAAATCAGCGGAAAAGTTTTCATCCAGGTGAGGAAAACTGAGATATTCCAAGTGTCATTCTAGCCCAAAGATTTTAGATTTTGTCATATCATACTGCTGGCACTGGTTGTATTCTTTATAAGTCTGCTTTGACTATATTGTATTGCAGATACAATCACACTATCTTCCATATGTCCAAGGTCTTTTTTTTTTTATTCTTTACCTAAGTTTGTATGCCAGGTTTCGGCCAGTTTTCTGTGTTTGTTTCAGATCAAAGATCTCTTTGCTTGAGCTTCAGTGACACTAAAAAAAAAAAAAAAAAAAAAACTCAGCATGTTTCATTATTTTTGCACACCACTGGTTTACACTGAGCTAAAATACTAAGATACTTAATAATGGCCTCAAAAATGAACGCCTGAATCAACACAACTGATTTAGTGTAAGCAAAAATGGCACAGGTATTTATTGCATGCCTACAGTATGAAACACATTACAAGATTACAATGCACAGAGGCTTTAGACAGACAGACAGACAGACAGACAGACAGACAGACAGACAGACAGACAGACAGACAGACAGACAGACAGACAGACAGATAGATAGACAAGGTGATGGAGAGATTTTCTCAAGTTCTCCATCATTCAACTGTAGGATATTGAAAAAGGGGGTAGATAGAGATACTGATCAGTATATGCTGCAGCTGGACATGCTCACTGTAAATGCAGCTACTCGCTGGTTCACTGAGCAGCAATAACCCCAGACCTAAAGAAGACTCACTTGGGCTTGGTCTCAGCATCTGTAACCTGTCGAATGAAAATGGCATCTTCTGGGTGACTGATGTCTCCCTTCTCATGCATATAGGAGGCAGCGATAGCAAGCATGCTGCCGTCGTTATTGAAGGCCAGCGAGGCAATGCTGGTTGGGTAGCGGTGGAATTGACACAGCCGTTTTTTGTTGAACGGGTCCCATATGTTCACAAAGCCATCTGAGCCACCTGGTGGAAGGACAGATTCAAGGTCAACCTCAACTGATTTAGACAACACAAGACCTATGTGATCTTTAAACACTGGAATCTCAATGCTGCAAGACCCAACATTGGCATAAAAACATCTCTAAATAAACAAATGCTTAATTTAAGCTGTCTCCCATTGCCTATTTTTGGCCCCAATTGACATCTAGATTTCAAATGCAATTTAATTAGGTCCGGTTATTCATAGCAGTAGTCTACAGTTGTGTGTCATATAGTTATCACCAGATCCCTGTCAATTTCAACTGTCACTGAATGCAGTACCATACATTTATTCTAGTACTGTCTGCATATGCACCAATATCTGTGGTTATAACGCATTACAAAGCAAAAATGCAGCAGTTAACATCTAAAAATGTGTTCTTCTGAAGGGTGCGGCATGCCTTTCACAGGATTATGGATGTATATTCCCAGAGTAGATTTTCAAGAGATCAGTGAACAGTGAGTCTTTTAACTGCACAGACAGTAACCGCTGCACTCACTTCACAAAGAACACAATCTGCATTGTATTTTAATTTCCTAGATTGAAGCCTGGCATCATCAAAATAACTGAGCTGCCCAATCCATGTTCAAGTGGACAATATTTATTACAAGAGGCGCTGACAAATTAATAAGCCCAACTATACATATAAAATACACGCATGATATGTGCAGTCCCGTATGCAACAAGTACTCCATACAAGCTATGGACAAACCTCTGCAGTGCTTTTGCCTAAGCAATGAGGTGCGCACCTCGGCATGGTGCTGCCGTGCATCCAACAAATCCTTGTATCCCCCCATGCTATGCTGATCTCCCCCCACTCCCCAACATACTCATTGCACACAATCCCTGCCCAAAGAGGCCATCACTATAGCTTGCCCTGACTGGATATCCAATTGCTGTTTTGTTTTTTTTTTGTTTTGTTTTTTTTTTGGGGGGGGGGGGGGGGGGGTAGTCACTATAGTAGCCAATCATGTTTGAAATTGGCAATGGGAGATCTGCTTTAGCTAAGATTCTCTCAGAAACCTACATTTTAAGCAAACTGTACCTGTGGCAAAGGTGTTATGAACATTATGAAATGAGATGGCATTGACAGGATAAACATGCTCAATTCCTTCCTCCTTCAGTCTGTGGCATTTAAAGGCATACTTCTTCTTCTGAACCTCCTGACTTGGGTCTAAGTATTCCACAGCAACACGGCCCTCGATTGAACTCAAAACATAGCCCTGAAGCACACACACAAAATATGAAATTATTATCCAACACCTTCCCATGAATGTGTGTATGGTTCAATTGGTTAAACAGTAACATTATTGAAATAGCACCTGTTTATTTGGGAAGGCTCTAATGCACCGAGTTTGATACTTGAGACTGGACTCTCGTCTCTGCTGTACGTAGCCCATGTTCCTCAAATCCCACACCAGCACTCGTCTTCCAGCTGTGCCAACAATCAGCCTATCCCCAGCCACAGAGAGGGTGTAAACCTTTCACAAAGACAAAAATATGACACACAACACCAAAACTTTACTTGAATCCTACAGAGATGCATGGTGCAGACAAGTCTAGTTTCACAATAAAATTAAGACCATCAACTAGTTTGTGTAATCCCCCCACCCCACCTATATACCAATTCTAACAACAAAATTCCTCTTAAGTTCTTCTTGGAAAACTATGTGTGCCATGAGACTGTCACCCAGCTTATACAGGAGTGTTTCCTTTTCACTTCCTAACAGATATAGATTATCTGGCCTCTTTTTGCATTGAAATGCTTCATATGGGGGGCTGGAATTAAACTTCAATAAAGAAATTGGTGCACATGCACCCTGATATCTGCCAGTGATGACTTGTGTGAGTCTGACGATATGCACATTAAATTTTGCTTATATCAAAACATACTGTTTGCATCCATACTGTTGGGTGCAGAAAGGTTAGCGATGCTGAAACTGAGTGATCTGTCTTTTGATATTTCTTTAGTATGCCCGTGTGATTTTTCTATGTAATATACTGACTCATTGTTAAAAGTGACAGTTTCACAGATAAATACAAATGTTATTTTTCTGTAAAAAGTATTTCAAAAAAAAAAAAGAAGACCAAGCTTTGCAGAACTATAATGGGATTTCATAAATAATGAGTAGATAAATTACATTTAGCTTCCAAGTTTTTGTGCACCTCAATTTTCAAGTTCATAAAGGCAAATATCAGCATGTTCAAAAAAAAAAATGCATAATTTAATCACCCATAAACTGCAAAGGACAAAAGCACAGACATGCAGCAGCACAGGAGCAAAGGAACTACATCCTACCTGACTGCATCAGGCATGTAAACTCAACCCCTAAAGCCCCTTTTACACTGGGCCAACGGAAAATTGCGTAATGCGGCGTACCAACTAACCAAGCTTATGCAGCCCTACGTGGCAATATTCTGAAGTGCAATATTCTGCGCATGACATTTTTTTCATAACACAGCCATCCCAGCATACTTGATACACAGCACAATGCAACGCTACGCAGGTCCGGTGTGAAAAGGGCTTAAGCAAGCAATTTGTGTTATTCATTTCAATTAGCCCTCTTGATAAGCTGTCGTGACCTGAACAACCATTTTAAAGTCAAATTCAGGCTTTCAATGACTGATTTTCAAATCACAACGGCACTGAAGAGTCATTTTGGAGCCGTCAAAACTACAAAAATAAACAAGGTCATCTGCTTCCCCAAAAAAACAGATACACACAGACACATATATATATTAAATGTGATCTGTTATCAGCAGACACTGACAATTAAAAGACAAAGTATGACTGTCAGAAAAGAAAAGGTTTTACTGATTACATCAAGACATTCTGCAATAAAACACAGAGATACACCAGATGCTCCTGTGCTAAAGTCACAACATACAAATTTTGCACATTTACCTTTTCAGGCTGAGTGAAGGTGCCTGCGTTACAAGGTGTCCTTGGGTCCCACAACCGAACTGACCTGTCCCAGCTACCCGTTACCATGACGTTAACCTCAGGGCAGTATTCCACACAGCGAATGGGAGCATCATGTGTTCCAACTACTGTATCTGTTTAAGGACAATACAAAATATTATAGTCATATGCAGTAGTCATAGTCTGCTCAAAAGTCCTCCTGGTATCTGTCTGCCTGCAGGAGACAGTGGTGTAGCATCCAGTTTGTTTTTATACATTTTTTCTATTCAATTTCAAATTATTTCATTTATATAGAACCAAATCACAACAAAGCTGCCTCAAGGTGCTTCACACAAGTAAGGTCTAACCTTACCAACCCTTAGAGAAAGCACACATCCCACACAAAAGTAAGATGTGATTAAAAATGAACATGTCATGTTTGAATGATTTCATTTGAAAACATCTACACAGGTTTGTGATGGAATCACAAACACTCAAAACTGCTTTGTCAAAATGTATAACCTTGACAGAGAGCTTGTCATGACATACCTTGGTCAGTGTTCAAATCATGAGTTTTTAACTGTGCATCTAAACCACCGCTCCAGGAATGTGTTGGGTCCTGCAAAAATAAAGATCATGTGATGCATGCACCACACTTCTAGACTAAGATGTCAGAATGGACTAAATCTGTGACCTACATAAAAAGCACAATCCAGAACTGGAGCTGTATGCTGGTACTTCATTCGCATGGAGTTGCCTCCCACATCATACAGGCGGACAGTGCAGTCCCAGGAGGAAACAAGCAGGAACTGGGATGTGCTGGGGCTGAACTTGACAGCAGAAATGCCATCTTCTGGGCCCTGGTTCAACTTGTACTCATTTGACCCAGTCATCTGAAAAAAGGTAGAGCTAAAAATTAAGATCAAGTCACATGCAGAGATCTCTGTAATGTGAGTGACACATATTTATTAAAAAAGGAAGCTAACAACATGTAAACACAAAACAGCAAAACACTAAACAAAACTTTCTCAAAATACTGCGCAAGTGTTGCTGCAGACAAACTCCCACAAAGGACATCTTGACACCAATCTCAAGACTGGCAGTGTGACTGACTCAGGCATTTTGGGAGACAATCGTATTGAGTTAGTGAATACTGCCAGCTCTACAAAGGGTAAAACAAACAGGTCCTGAGCAAAGAGTACAGGCATTTTTTGATATTGATGAAATGCTCGTTATCATGGCTGAATGTGTTTTAACATAGACTGCTCAAACACTGTTAAGCGATGCTGTCATAGGAAGGTGAACGACACACAACCAAGCACTGCATTAGGCAGTAAATCTACCGGGTGCTGCCTTGGCCAGTACATTACACATGAAAATGAAAGGTAATTAAATTAATAAATAAAAATATGCACCACAGAGCTTAATCTTCTCAATCATCTACAACCCCAGTTCCAATGAAGTTGGGACATTGTGTGAAATGTAAATAAAAACAGAATATAATGATTTGCAAATCCTCTTCAACCTATATTCAATTGAATACACCACAAAGACAAGATATTTAATGTTCAACTGATAGACTTTTTTGTTTTGTGCAATTATTTGCTCATTTTGAAATGGATGGATTTCAAAGAAGCTGGGACAGGGGCAACAAAAAACTGGGAAAGTTGATGAATGCTCAAAGAACACCTGTTTGAAACATTCCACATGTGAACAGGTTAACTGGAAACAAGTGAGCATAAGGTGAGATGAGATCGAGAGTTGCTGGCGTTGTGTGTTCGCCGCCCGTCTGATTTTCTCCAGTTTTCTCGTGTATAATTCGGTTTTTAGTGGCTTGAGTGTAATTTTTATTTTGGATATGTACTTAACATGGTTTTTGGTCCTTCAGTGTGCATTTTTAGTTATCTTTGATTGTTTATTGCCTGCTTTGCGCTGTACGACGCCGCATTTCACTCCCTCGGCTGGCGTGATGCTAAGCTACTCTGCAGCTGTGCTACGAAGCTTGAACAACAACAATGTCCCTCGGGACATTCTCGCTATCAGAGAGCTTGGCTTGTTCCACCGACATCGCTGTGTCCACAGAGGCTCCCGGAGAAAGTTTGTGTTCCATCGAACTGGGTCGTCTGTGCCGGTCATCTGGTCAGCTGAGCGCATCGGTGCTCAGCACCCACGTCAGAGCGCTGCAGCTTCTGGGAATTGTAGTCCTGATGTGACGACAGCAGTTCCTCAGAAGTCTTCAGTTTGGGTCTTATTAACATCAGATCTTTGTCCTCAAAATCCCTGTTGATTAACAATCTAATTATGGATCATCATTTGGACATGATTGGGTTATGTGAAACCTGGCTCAAACCCACAGCTGTTCTTCCTCTGAATGAGGCCTGCCCACCAGGGTACACATTCAGTCACATGTCTCGTTGTGCGAAGCAAGGCGGGGGTGTTGCTTTCATCTATAAATCCAAGTTTACCTTCTTGACTGTCGGGGGGCACAAATATAATTCGTTTGAGCATCTGACTCTCCGCTCTGCCCATGATGCTACATATTGTCAGGGTCAGAAGTACGGAAATCAGTCATGCCATGTTGTCACTGTTTATAGGCCTCCTGGCCCATATTCTGAATTTTTAGATGAATTTGGTGCATTCATCTCTGGCCTGTCAGCTAGTGTGGACAACATTTTGATTATTGGTGATTTTAATATTCACATAAATAAGCCCTCTGATCCCCTTTGTAAGTCATTTATGGAACTTGTGGATGTGCTGGGATTCCAGCAATGTATTCAGGATTCAACACATATTAGTGGAAATACCCTTGATCTGGTACTCACACGTGGCCTTGCTGTCACAAACATTGACATTTTGCCTCTTGCCTCGGTGATCTCTGACCACTCATTTGTTAAGTGTGCATTTATGTTGCCGCGCCTAGTGGATCGAAAGCCTTGTCTTTCTTTGCGGCGACGCATTACTCCTTTAATTATGATAGAACTCGAGGCCAGACTGCCTGAAATTTTGGCCTCAGGGTTAGAGAATATTCAATCAGTAGATAGTCTTGCAGATGGCTTGAACTCAGCGCTCAAGGCCACACTGGACAAGGTTGCGCCTCCTCTCTTGAGGACACGCCTTCCCAAGGCATGCTCACCTTGGTTTAATGGTTACCTGCGTGACCTTAGGCAGAAGGCTCGAGGTTTTGAACGGAAATGGCGTAGTTCTAAGTTAGAGGTGTTCCATCTTGCATGGCGAGATGCTGTCTTGGATTATAAGCAGGCACTACTGGCTACAAAGCGTGCCTATTATTCTGAATTGATTAATAAAAATAAGCATAATTCCAAGTTTTTGTTTGAAACTATAGCATTTCTTATTCATGGACAGCCACCTGTTATTCACTCTCCTTTCTCAGCACAGGACTTCTTGGATTACTTCGAGAAGAAAATTGAGGATATTAGGTTGAGTATATCTCAGCAGGCTTTGGCCCAACCACTGCATACTGCTGTGGAGGTGGATGCGCCCACTGAGGTGGTATCCAGATTTACAGATTTTGACGGTATCTCGTTAGGCGCACTGACGAAGCTCGTGACGTCTACTAAAAGCACAACCTGTTTAATTGATCCTATACCAACGAAATTGTTTAAGGACTTGTGGCCCATTCTTGGACCAACTGTGCTGGAAATTGTAAATCTCTCATTGACTTCTGGATCTGTTCCTAGGTGTTTTAAGTCTGCAGTGATCAAACCATTACTTAAAAAATCTAATCTCGACCCTAGTGTATTGAAGAATTGAAGACCGATATCAAATCTGTCATTTTGTTCTAAAATCCTGGAAAAAGTGGTCTCGCGACAGCTCGTGGACTATCTCACCGAGAATAATCTTTTTGAGCCACTGCAGTCTGCTTTTAGAAGATTTCACTCCACAGAGACAGCACTTACTAAAGTAGCGAATGACCTTTTGCGAGCAATGGACTCGGATATCACTACGGTCCTGGTGCTGCTGGATCTTAGTGCTGCATTTGACACTGTGGATTACCATATTCTACTCAATAGGCTGGAGAATCACTTTGGGATTACTGGAACTGCTCTTGCATGGCTGACGTCGTACCTGTCTAGTCGTTCCTACTGTGTATTGTGTAATGGAACCTCCTCCGATCGTAGAGACATGAAGTTTGGGGTTCGTCAGGGATCCGTTTTGGGCCCCTTGCTTTTTTCTCTTTATGTAGCACCCCTCGGGAATATATTGCGGCGTTTTGGGATTCCCTTTCATTGCTATGCCAATAACTGCTGGTAATCTTACTCACATAAAGTCCTTGGAGGATTGTCTTGCATCAGTGAGAAGTTGGATGTCTAGTAACTTCCTACTTTTAAATTCTGATAAGACTGAGGTTATGGTTTTTGGTCCAGCGAGATATCGGCATCAATTTGATCAGCTGGCATTTAGCTTAGGTCCATGTGTTATACATCATACGGATAAAGTGAGGAACCTTGGAGTAATTTTTGATCCTGCATTGTCCTTTGATCTCCACATTAGAGACATTACAAGGACTGCCTTTTTTCATTTGCGAAATATAGCGAGGATTCGTCCTATTCTGTCTATGGCTGATGCTGAGACTTTGATTCATGCGTTTGTCTCTTCTAGATTGGACTATTGTAATGCTCTATTCTCTGGCTTACCCAGGATCAGGGGTCTTCAATTGGTTCAGAATGCTGCTGCCAGACTTTTGACACGGAGCAGAAAGTTTGACCACATTACGCCAATCTTGGCGTCCCTGCACTGGCTTCCTGTTTCTGCAAGATCGGATTTTAAAGTACTGATTTTACTTTATAAAATTGTTCATGGACTTGCACCTCCCTATCTGGCTGACTTGATAAGCCCCTATGTACCAGCTCGGGCCCTGAGTTCTCAGGGTGCAGGACTTCTGTGTGTTCCCAGGGTGAATAAGAGGTCTGCTGGTCACAGAGCTTTCTCCGATCGTGACCCAGCTCTGTGGAACGATCTGCCGGCACACATTCGGCAGTCGGACACTGTGGAGACCTTTAAATCACATTTAAAGACTCATTTATTTTCCCTGTCTTATCATTAGTGTTATGATGTGTTTTTAATCTTGTACTTTTTTACTGCTATTTTTTTTTTCTTATGTTTTTTTTTTATTGTGTTTTAAATTTTTAACTGTTTTTATGTTGTGAAGCACCTTGAGACAATTTTGTCGTGAATTGGCGCTATATAAATTAATAAATTTGAATTTGAATTTATGATTGGGTATAAAAGGAGCATCCCCAAAAGGCTCAGTCATTCACAAGCAAAGATGGGGCGAGGATCACCACTTTGTAAACAACTGCGTGAAAAAAAAAATAGTCCAACAGTTTAAGAACAATGTTTCTCAACGTTCAATTGCAAGTTGAGAATCTGGAGAACTTTCTACAAGCAAGCAGCAAGGCCGAAAACCAACACTGAATGCCCGTAACCTTCGATCCCTGAGGCGGCATTGCATTAAAAACAGACATCACTGTGTAAAGGATCTTACCGCATGAGCTCAGAACACTTCAGAAAACCATTGTCAGTTAACACAGTTCATCGTTACATCTACAACTGCAAGTTAAAACTCTACCATACAAAGCGAAAGCCATACATCAACAACATCCAGAAACGCTGCCGCCTTCTCTGGACCAGAGCTCATTTGAAATGGACAGACGCAAAGTGGAAAAGTGTGCTGTGGTCTGATGAGTCCACATTTCAAATTGTTTTTGGAAATCATGGACGCCGTGTCCTCCATCACACAAAAAAGGAAAAAAGACCATCCAGATTGTTACCAGCACCAAGTTCAAAAGCCAGCATCTGTGATGGCATGGCGGTGTGTTAGTGCCAATGGCATGGACAACTTACACATCTATGATGGCACCATCAATGCTGAAGGTACATCCAGGTTTTGGAGCAACACATGCTGCCATCCAAGCAACGTCTTTTTCAGGGACGTCCCTGCTTATTTCAGCAAGACAATGCCCAGCCACATTCTGTACGTGTTACAACAGCGTGGCTTCATAGTAAAAGAGTGCGGGTACTAGACTGGCCTGCCTGCAGTCCAGACCTGTAGCCCATTGAAAATGTGTGGCGCATTATGAAGTGCAAAATACGACAACGGAGACCCCGTACTGTTGAACAACTGAAGTCATGCATCAAGCAAGAATGGGAAAGAATTCCACCTACAAAGCTTCAACAATTAGTATCTTCAGTTCCCAAACGCTTATTGAGTGTTGTTAGAAGGAAAGGTGATGTAACAGTGGTAAACATACCACTGTTCCAGCTTTTTGAAACGTGTTGCAGCCATCCATTTCAAAATGAGCAAATATTTGCACAAAAACAATAAAGTTTATCAGTTTGAACATTAAATATCTTGTCTTTGTGGTGTATTCAACTGAATATAGGTTGAAGAGGATTTGAAAATCATTGTACTCTGTTTTTATTTACATTTTACACAATGTCCCAACTTCATTGGAATTGGGGTTGTATATTATAATACCCAAGTGGCCTCTGTATGTGTGCGTGCATGTGTACGGCTTTGAACACACAGAAACTATTCTACTTACCAAACAGCTGACATCTGCTGTTTGGTATGCTTATATATTTTGGGTCAAGGACGAACGCTGCAAAAACAGAAAGTTGATAGGACAAATATTTTTGAAGAAATTAGCAATTTTATCTAACCAGTAAACAATGGACATTGTGCTGCAATGCACCATGGGAGAACAGTGATAATAACAATAATAATAATTAGTGTGTATATGACAACAAGAACTGAAACAATTTATAAATACGCTAAGACAATAAATTAACATTAAAAAAATGTAGTTTACAGGAAATAAAAGGGCTGAGTTCTTCATCTAAAAACTGTTGCAGTCTTAAGGTTCTAAAAACATTCTGGACTCACACACCATTACAACTCATTATAGAAACTATGCATAATTTACTACCACACGTCAGATACCTATTTTATAAAAACTACCCAATCTAGAGCCTGTGGCTCCCCACGGGCAACATGCCAGCTAAGATTATTTTGGGATTCACAAGTAGTGTGATCCAAACCTCTGCCACTGATATTGAAAAAAATAGTAAACGTAGTACAAGAGCAATATTTTCATTAGCACTACATTAACAGATGCAGTTACGGCAGTTAATTAAATTAAGTAATTAAAAAACTGTGTAGCTTTATTTGGTAATAATAAAAATAGGTCGAACACTTTATGAATATAAAATGTTCACTCAGCTAAACAGTTCTTGTGGATATTATCCTGATAAGCATTTCACACTCTGGGAATGTGCATGCGCGACAAGGTTGGTTCAAAGGTCGAGAGGTTTAAAAACGTAAACAGACGCTCAGTCGGTCAGTGACAGCGTCAGTCAAACAACTGTCTCAGGGCAGTGAAATGAAAATTGTGAAATCCGAGGAAAATTTGCAGGGGTCGGGGGGGGGGCAGCATCCAGGAGCTGGGGTCTAGGGCTCTGTGGGGCCCCAGAATTAATTTTTTAATCGAATGATACTTTTTTAGCATCTCCTGGAAGAACAAATCTCAAAATCAGTGCATGTTTAAATGATCCTACATTCAACCCTTTTATTTGACCTGTCAATGATGATGTTGAAATAACAGAATATGACATGGAAGTAAGACCTGGAATGATTTCCCTTTTAATTGTAAATCAAATTATGCATCAACTCAGAACAATTAAACTACATGAAATTTATGAAGACTGAAAAGACTCTTACAGCATTTCAAAAACCACAGCTAAAGCTTGTAGAATATTTGCAAAATCATGGTAAAATATCAACAACATACCTTATAGTAAAACGTCACATATTGTGTAAATTCATGCAGCCTAAATCCATTCAAACCCACAATGTCTTTTTTACAATGAAAGAAAGTCTAGATTAGTGAAAAAAGTCACAAAATCTTGTCTAAAATCCTGTTTGAACAGCAGAAAGTTTATTTTCCAAGGAGAGAAAAATTCTTACCATGTTTTCCTGATAGCACACTTCACTTTTCCCGTTTCTTTTATCTTTCAGGTGTGTTGATGAAGCCAGCGACGATGCCACGGACTCTTGTCCTTATAAGAATTTTTCAAACCGTCTTTCTTGCCATCTTCTCTCTGTGCAACGTCGCTCCGTGACAGACATGCTGCACAATTCTTTTAAAAACTTGAAAGCTCTAAAATTTTGGGATGGCCACATGCTACATTTAGCTTAAGTGCCGCACAGGAGTCACACAGCGTCGTCACAGCAACCAACCAGTCCTGCTTTACGACAACTGTCGTAACAGCTACACTTTGAGTGCAATTTTTCCTCCGCGAAACTGATTTGTATCTGTAACACACAGATCAGTGTCCGCGGACTTATAAAACTTACACGATGTCGTAAAAAAGGGAACGCTTTGCGATAAGCATTTTAAAAACTCAGTGATGTCCACGATTAAAGAGTACATCACTAACACCCCCCCCCCCCCCCATGATGAAATCCGTGAAATCCCGCGGATCCGCGGAGTTTTCACAGCCCTGCTGTCTAAATCCATACTAAACATAAGTTTTTTACAGATGCTTATAAGGAGTGAAAATGCAACTGTTGTACCAAGCCATTACAATATAAATTTTGTAAATAATTACCTTTAAGATTATCCCAAACGCTTTCTCCACCCCATGAAGCACACAAGAAAAGCTGCTGGAGAAAATTCCTCTGTGCTTCCAGAGCGATTTATCAGCCAATCTCTGAGAATAAATTATTACAAAATAATTATTTTATATAATGCAGCGTCCAGCAGTACACAGTGCAGCATCCAGTGGGTCACGTTGGCCCAGCGAACTGTGTGGCAGTGTGCGTGTTAAATGCGCGGCAGTGCCATCGAGTCATGCCGCTGTTATCATCCAGCCAGCCCCGAGTTAGGATAACAGGTTGGGGGATGATTTGCCATCGTCATCTTTTAAAAGGGCAGCGTAATCTGTCACCTAGCTCTGGTGTAATACAAATCAGTGCATTTTATCCCACCTGTGTCCATTATTCAATAAATGACACAGAACATGCAGGGATATGGGCCAGGCCGTTCCTTCACGATTATTTACTGGAGACACCATTCAGCTGCCGGAAGGGTGGTGGCCAAGTGGTTAATGCGCTTGGTTTCAGTTCAGAAGGCTCCAGGTTCAAATCCCACCCCTGCCACATTTCTCCATGTAATGTGGAGTTGCGTCAGGAAGGGCATCCGGCATAAAATCTGTGCCAATTCTACATGCAGATCCACCTTGGATTTGCTGTGGCGACCCCGAGTGCAAACAAGGGAGCAGCCGAAGGGACTTACTTTACCATTCAGCTGCCATTCACGAACCAGATCGATGATAATAATCTTATTCTTCACAAATACTTTATTTCACACACTCGGAAATATGAATGTAGTGCACAAGATTTATAGAGGTCCACAAAGCAAAACAGCGATCAGCTGATTCCATGTTTACGAATAGACACTGCCTATCAGCAGTGGGTCAAGTCGAACAAAACCTGAATTTTCAGCTCATGTGCAGCATAAGCTTCAGTTTTTCTTCCTTGGACACCAATACCACATTTTCACAAAAAACCTTTCAAGGAATCAACACTCCAACGGGAAAAACAATCAAAGTCTCTGTCATTCTCGCTGCCCACAGTCAGTCATGATGCCTAGAGACTGCAGTTTACACCTCTTGCTCTTTGACCTTGCGCGCAAGACCCGGAAGAGAGTGTACAAAGGCTTATTGTGTTATCACATTGATCTGTATATGTTACTGGATAGCTCATTGGCCCACACACTCCATACAATCTGCTGAAGCAAACTGGCAGCCAGCTTACCACTCCAAACTTATGCGGACCGCACATAGACAGCTTATTAGAACGTCAACAATTTCAAGTAATAACTGAGTTGATTCTCTCATTTACTTATTTTTGTTCTTCGGATAATGTAAGGCTGATCCCTCCTAATCTATGCCTGCCATGATTAGCTATCTGATTTATTTTCTTTCTTTCTTTTATTACTTTGACACTTTCTTCCCTTCTATTCTCACTTTACTCATAGCTCACTGGGACAAATACTCAATTCTAAAAATTATCATTCTTTAATCAAAGTTTATACAAGTTTTGTGGAATCATTAGCAAGCTTATATATATATATATATATATATATATATATATATATATATATATATATATATATATATGTGTGTGTGTGTGTGTGTGTGTGTGTGTGTGTGTGTGTGTGTGTGTGTGTGTGTGTGTGTATTGGTACCATATCATGAACAAAAGTGTATGGATAACAAAAGTCATGATGGATAATACAGAAATAGTGGATTTTTTTTTTTTTTTTAATAGTTGCACTAAAAGAATAAAACACCACTTAACCAGCTAGAGGGGAGTTAGTTTTCCCTGCAATGACATTTATTACACACAGCTCTACGAGCTTCACCCTAATATAAGTAATAAAGCTCGTAGCAACAACGCGTAAAGTGCCAAAACTATGCACAAGTAGACCTTATAAATGTCTTAAAATAGTTCGTCCAACACAAAACTCAACATGTGGCTACACATGTTGAGTTAATAAGCTTGTATTATTATTATTATTATTATTATCATCATCTTTTCCTATATGCTGGAATAAGGGATAGAACTCTTCAAATTATTGTTCATTACTTCCCATTTCAATCATAATCACGGGTGAAATGTTCGTCCACAGCCTTTGATCTGGCGATTTGCGCAGTTTACAGCTGCACATGAAGTTATTTTTTTTTAACAAAATTATAAAGAAAAAAGTTGCGTGCGCCTCATTAAAGATCGTTCAGGAGCGGGAGGTCGGAGTAGTAATATGGCGGCCTGTTTGCTTCATAAATATTATTGGCCAATAAGCTATCCAGTGTTATACATAGATCAATGTGTTAGCACAATGGCTTCCGTGCACTTTACTATTTCAACACATACAACGATGATCTTTTTGAGCCACTTCAGTCTGCTTTCAGAAAACATCACTCCACAGAGACAGCGCTTACCAGAGTGGTGAAGGACTTTCTGTGTGCAATGGATTCGGACACCACAATGGTTTTAGTGCTCTTGGATCTTAGTGCTGAGTTTGATACTGTGGATCA
The DNA here is from genome assembly GCF_902500255.1 of Thalassophryne amazonica. Lineage (NCBI taxonomy): Eukaryota > Metazoa > Chordata > Actinopteri > Batrachoidiformes > Batrachoididae > Thalassophryne > Thalassophryne amazonica. Next base: position 27,908,821 of record NC_047120.1, on the reverse strand, counting down.
TCGTGTAATACTTGATAGGCTGGAAAATTACTTTGGGATGAATGGAATTGTTCTTGCTTGGCTGATGTCATACTTGTCCAGTCGTTCTTATTGTGTTGTGTATAACAACTACTTCTGGCCTTGGTAAAATGAAATTTGGGGTTCCACAGGGGTCTGTGTTAGGTCCTTTGCTTTTCTCACTTTATATAGCGCCCCTTGGGCATATTCTGTGGCATTATGGGATTGCCTTTCATCGTTATGCTGATGATACTCAATTGTACAACCCCTGGCAAAAATTATAGAATCACCGGCCTTGGAGGATGTTCATTCAGTTCTTTAATTTTGTATAAAAAAAAGCAGATCACAGACATGACACAAAACTAAAGTCATTTCAAATGGCAACTTTCTGGCTTTAAGAAACACTATAAGAAATCAGGAAAAAAAAATTGTGGCAGTCAGTAACGGTTACTTTTTTAGACCAAGCAGAGGGGAAAAAATATGGAATCACTCAATTCTCAGGAAAAAATTATGGAATCATGAAAAACAAAAGAACGCTCCAACACATCACTAGTATTTTGTTGCACCACCTCTGACTTTTATAACAGCTTGCAGTCTCTGAGGCATGGACTTAATGAGTGACAAACAGTACTCTTCAATCTGGCTCCAACTTTCTCTGATTGCTGTTGCCAGATCAGCTTTGCAGGTTGGAGCCTTGTCATGGACCATTTTCTTCAACTTCCACCAAAGATTTTCAATTGGATTAAGATCCGGAATATTTGCAGGCCATGACATTGACCCTATGTGTCTTTTTGCAAGGAATGTTTTCACAGTTTTTGCTCTATGGCAAGATGCATTATCATCTTGAAAAATGATTTCATCATCCCCAAACATCCTTTCAATTGATGGGATAAGAAAAGTGTCCAAAATATTAACGTAAACTTGTGCATTTATTGATGATGTAATGACAGCCATCTCCCCAGTGCCTTTACCTGACATGCAGCCCCATATCATCAATGACTGTGGAAATTTACATGTTCTCTTCAGGCAATCATCCAGTCATCCACAGTCCACAATTGCTTTTTCCTTAGCCCATTGTAACCTTGTTTTTTTCTGTTTAGGTGTTAATGATGGCTTTCGTTTAGCTTTTCTGTATGTAAATCCCATTTCCTTTAGGCGGTTTCTTACAGTTCGGTTACAGACGTTGACTCCAGTTTCCTCCCATTCGTTCCTCATTTGTTTTGTTGTGCATTTTCAATTTTTGAGACATATTGCTTTAAGTTTTCTGTCTTGACGCTTTGATGTCTTCCTTGGTCTACCAGTATGTTTGCCTTTAACAACCTTCCCATGTTTGTATTTGGTCCAGAGTTTAGACACAGCTGACTGTGAACAACCAACATCTTTTGCAACATTGCGTGATGATTTACCCTCTTTTAAGAGTTTGACAATCCTCTCCTTTGTTTCAATTGACATCTCTCGTGTTGGAGCCATGCTTCATGTCAGTCCACTTGGTGCAACAGCTCTCCAAGGTGTGATCACTCCTTTTTAGATGCAGACTAACGAGCAGGTCTGATTTGATGCAGGTGTTAGTTTTGGGGATGAAAATTTACAGGGTGATTCCATAATTTATTCCTCAGAATTGAGTGATTCCATATTTTTTTCCCTCTGCTTGGTCTACAAAAGTAACCATTACTGACTGCCACAATTATTTTTCCTGATTTCTTATACTGTTTCTTAAAGCCAGAAAGTTGCCATTTGAAATGACTTTAGTTTTGTGTCATGTCTGTGATCTGCTTTTTTTCTACAAAATTAAACAACTGAATGAACATCCTCCGAGGCCGGTGATTCCATAATTATTGCCAGGGGTTGTAAATGCTGGTAACTGCTGGTAATCTTGCCCATATAAAAGCCATGGAAGATTGCCTTATATCTGTGAGAAGTTGGGTGTCTAGTAATTTCCTACTCTTGAATTCTGATAAGACTGAAATGATTGTTCTTGGTTCAGCTAGACATCGGCATCATTTTGACCACTTGGCGCTTAATTTTGGTTCGTGTGTTGTGCATCATACAGACAAAGTGAGGAATCTTGGAGTACTTTTCGATCCTGCATTGTCTTTTGGCCCCCATATTAGAGACATTACGAGGACTGCCTTCTTTCATCTGCGAAATGTGGCGAGGATTCGTCCCATCCTGTCTATGGCTGACGCTGACACTTTGATACATGCGTTTCCAGACTGAATTATTGGAATGCTTTATTTTCTGGCCTGCCGCAGTCTAGCATTCGAGGACTTCAGTTGGTACAGAATGCTGCTGCAAGACTTTGACACAAAGTAGAAGGTTTGACCACATACTCCCATTCTGGCATCCCTTCAATGGCTACCGGTTTCTGCCAGATCAGATTTTAAAGTTTTATTGTTGGTTTATAAAATTGTTCATGGACTGGCACCTTCCTACCTGGCGGACTTGGTTAAGCCCTACATACCCGCGACGCCCTTGCATTCGCAGGACGCAGGGCTTCTGTGTGTTCCGAGGATGAACAAGAAGTCTGTGGAGTATAGAGCCTTCTCTTACCGTGGTCCGGCTCTTTGGAACGATCTACCTGCTGTTATTCGGCAGTCTGACACGGTGGAGACTTTTAAATTAAGACTGAAGACCCACTTTTTTAGACTGTCTTATTAATTTAATGTTTGTGTTTGCTTTGTAATTTCTTTTTATTCTACTGTGTTTTATCTTTTCATTGTGCTTTTCTTGCTTTTAATTTTGATTTTAGCTTCATTTGTGTTGTGAATTGTGTGAAGCGCCTTGGGGCGACTTTGTCGTGAGATGGCGCTATATAAATTAATAAATTGAAATTGAACGTAATTACACCACGCTTACGATTAAATTTGATAACAGCTTTAAAAAAAATAGTTCTCTCCGGTTTAAGTTTCACTACAAAATAACACAACGTTATTACCGTGTTCAGCAGCACCAATAGTTCGGTTGCATCCAGCAATTACACGGAGCCCACGATGATTCCCACCAGTGCTTGCTAATGCTAACGTTAGCTTATAGCCCATGCGGTATATGTTGCACGCTACTTACCACTTCGGCTTGATGTCTCTTAGGCCCAAAAGTGTTTTTCAGTCCACCTAGGTGTATTATTACTATTTGGTTTGAGTTGAAATATCTAAAAACCGACAGATACTAATAAGTAAGATCGCTATGTGCTGTATGTATGCCGTGTCGTCGACGCCCCTGAAAAACTTGATTGGCTGAGGTAAATGTTCAAACTCCCGCTTTCGTTGTGATTGGTTGAAATTGACACAGGCCCTTTCGACTTCCGTTGTGTGAAAACACATCACGTGATACGGGTTCGTCGTCCTTTTCCTTTTCTTTCTTTTCTCTCTCTCTCTCTCTCTGTCTCTCTTTCTCAAAAGCAGGGTACTGGCAAAGATTGAATTTTATTTGGATCCATTCATAGAATTCGAACTTTCACATTTTTTAGCCTCTTATATTTTCTTGCTTTAACAATGCCAGCATTTGTTTGAAATATGTTTTAATTTTTTTTAATTTTCATTTTATGTGGCAAGTCACTGTCAGGTTTCAGGCATCCTTTTTAAATTATAAAAGTTTAGTGTCTGTATTTATAGATCACGAGTGTAAATTTTCAAATTTTGCTGTTTTCCCATTATATGTTTATTAGCAGGGTTGGGTAGCCAAGTGTACATATAATAGACCAGATTACATTGTAAAAATGTGCAATCAGATTATAGTTACATTATTAAGGATTACTTGAGTACATTTTGATGATTAAAGTGTGGTCATTTTAAAAGTGCCTTAAAAAGTGCCTTTAAAGTACCTTTAAAATGATTCAGTTGTATTAACTCAACTCATCAATTGTATTAACTCATCAACCAACAGTCCGGCTTGTTTTTTGTTTTTGTTTTTTAAGACTCTGCGCCACTTAATACAAAAAAACAGCTTTTGATTCTTGACAATGTCGCCATATATATATATATATATATATATATATATATGTGTGTGTGTGTGTGTGTGTGTGTGTGTGTGTGTGTGTGTGTGTGTGTGTGTGTGTGTGTGTGTGTGTTTTGTTTGTTTGTTTGTTGTTGTTGTTTTCATTTAAAAAAAAATGTGCGCAAGAAGGTAAATGTTGAGTGCAGTATGGGTAATTTGTTATGAGATGAAAAGACAATTTTCAGATCATTGAAAGAGATATGTTTTGGGATGCTTTGTTTTAATTTATAATTTAACTTATAAATTATGCAACCCAGAAAAGTTATATTTGTGGTTATGTCAAATTTTTTTGTATTATGTACATCATTCTCAGTAACTGGATTTGAAGTAATCTAAAAGCATTCAGATCACAATACTTTTTTTATAATCCGGTTTTATAACTTGGACATGTAATTTGTATTTAATAACTGATTAAATTTCAAAGAAATCTGACCCAACTCTCTTAGTTAGCTAGCTAGTTAGTTCAATACATAATTTTAATTTATATTTTAGGTTATTTTATTTTAATTTTCCATCTGTCTTATTTAGTGTCTTTTTTATCTTATCTGCACATGTTAAAAATGCAGGATTTTTGTTTTAAAAAACAAAATAAAAAAAACAAAATTCAAAAATACATTATGCTAATTGTTATGTGTTAATAACCTTGTATTAACAGAGTAACACTCAAATTATTTTAAATTCACCCTGAAATCTGACTGACTTCATCCCCTAAATTCTGAACCAACATATATATATATATATATATATATATATATATATATATATATATATATATATATATAAACTTTTTCTCATCTCAACATCAGCATCTTCATAGTAAAATCACTAAAACTGTCAGTGTTAGTTTTATGCTGGTGATTTTACTGTGTTGGAGAAATGAAGTTATTCTTCAGTTAATCACTCAACCTAAAATGATATTTTGACAATTACTAATTTTATATTATTTGATAAAGGATTTAGTTCTTTTTCCTTTCATCTTCACTCAATGGGGTTGATGTGTTTTTCTGGTTCAATGAAGGCAACATGCTCTTCCTGACACCAGGTCTTCCAGATTTTCTTCATACTTCAGCCCATGCAGAAACCGTTCCATGCCTTGCTCAGAAGCAGCCACTGTCCAAACCAATAACCTTTATGAACAACCAACCAACACTTCATGAGCTGCTGTCACCCTGCACTGAAAAATAAATTGACCATCTTTATATTTTGAACTGTTGGGATTCCAGAACAAGTTAAATGAAGATGGCATTGGTCAGTGGGAAAATATTTTTTTCTTTATTAACTGTTTTACAAGCAGCGGCAGCCACCACACTGAGATGGACTAAGCCCATTTCAAGATATATGTAAATTCAGTTATACCTGCTCCTAAATTCCCAGTTATGCATGTGATGGTTATTTATTCCTGACAAGTCCAGCAAATGGCAGGAATGCATGTGATATATATATATACCTTTTTATTTTAGCGTTTATTGTTTTGGAGTTATTTGGAGAGGTCGGACTCATTCATTCATCGTATTTGACAAAGGGCATCCTGAGGGTTTTTTTTTTTTTAAGAAAGCTGAGGAGCAGACAAATTGAATAACTTATTTTTTTAATCAACTCTTATTTCAACAATGAAAAAATAATTGTTCATTGCAGTCTGATGTGAATGGAATGGTGGTGATGATTATCAAACATTCAAATCCGTTTTGTCTTCATCGAGTTAGTTGTTTTTCCTTGTTTTTCTGGTCAGTTACTGTTATTCTGTCTTCCAAGGAGGAAGACAGAATGGTTTCATCTCAGTCGTTTCTTGTTACCAAGACTGCCCAAAATCGAATCCATTTTAATGTAACTCGGAGGGGTGTGAGCCATTAAATTCTGGATCCATGAAATTATTTTTCACTTATTGGACAATTATCAGATGTTTTGATGTTCTTCAAAAATTAATGCACAGATCTTCATGAGAAAACTCATTCAGACCCATTACTGTTTATTGATAAGTGTCATTTGGTCCTAAACTGTACATTGAAAAAAATGCTACTTTGGATCAACTTAAAAAATTGATGTAATTTGTTACAGCTAATTTTTTTAGTTTCTCACAATGTATATTTATGATTTTGTAAAGTGATTCCAGCAGATTTAAACTGGAAACCACAATTTTCCATTAGACCAATGTAAATAAGTGCTTTGAATGAAGTGCACTGTGTTTCACTTTTTTCAGTGTAACAATCCTGTTCTGATGGACAAATATTTTCAGACCGGGATGAGCCACCAGAGTAGACTTTGTGTTGCAATTTGGTTTGGAGCTGCATCTGGTCTGGTTCCTCAGTATCATCAGAGGGAGTTTTTTCTTACCACTCTCACCTGTGTGCTTGCTCAGGGGGGTTGGTAAGGTTAGACCTTACTCGTGTGAAGTGCCTTGAGGCAGCTTTGTTATGATTTGGCACTATATAAATGAAATGAATTGAGCTAGAGGACGGTGGCTGAGGAACACACTCAACTGAGCGCTCTTCTAATTCTGTATTTGTCTTTGTCTTTCCACTTTTTGCCAGGCAAAGATGATCAGGGTTATGTCAAAGGGCACCTCAAACCGTGTCACAACAGATGCATAGATAGATAGATAGAGATACCAAACAAAACCCACATGATTGTAACAATGAAAAGCAATATTAAGTTGGGATGCACAAATTTGATATTTTCAATTGTATAGGTCATATTTGGGCCAACATTAGTGGATTTTCATTCATTTTCTGAACCTGATTAGTCCTGTTGAGGATCGGGGCTATCCCTGTGGCCGTGTTCATTGGGTGCGACGTGGTGTATGCCCCGGTCAAGTGGCCAGTCTGTCGCAGGGCCGACACATATAGACAGCTCATTCACACTCCAACCCAGGTCAATTTAACATTTCTACGTTTCAACATTTAACATGCATTTCATTCACCTATCCTGCAGGTCTTTGGAGGTAGGAGGAAGCCGGAGCACCTGGAGAGAACCCACGCAAACACAGGGAGAACATGCAAACTCCACAAAGAAAGACCACAGCAAACCACGAATAAACCACAAATTCACCATGCTGCCCGATATCAGAAATGTAAAAAATAAATAAAAACAATTCTGATCTTCAGATGGTAAATGGAATACATTTATATAGCGCTTTTCCAACTGAATTAGAAGCTCAAAGCTCTTTACAATGATGCCTCACATTCACCCATACATTGATGTCAGGGTATTGCCATGCAGGATGCTTACTACACTGGGGAGAACTCAGGGATTAAGGACCTTGCTCAAGGGCCCTTAGTGATTGTCTGGATGGGGTTTGAACACTTAAGACCAACACTTTACCTCTGGACCTAAATGTATTTATTAGGGGGAAAATTGTTTTGAAAAAAAGGGGGGGCGGAGTATCAGATTGGTATCGGTAAATTAGCAGATCCTAAAGATTCTAAAGATTTTATCCTAATACTAAATAGTATAAAATATAATAGTACTTTATATGGACATTTTGCACTTAATTTTGAAATTTCCAACAGACAGGAAAAAAAAGTGATATTGTAACAAATGGATTGAAGTCATTATTCATGTTGCACCTGTTTTCCTTTTTGTCAAAACATCAGCTGTGAATATGTCTTTGGAATATATATTATTTTCCACATTAAAAGCCTCTGAATCATCCATTTCTTATTTATGAAAACTGCTGATGTAACAAATAATTCCACCGCAGTGTAATGCTTTGTAAGACTTTTTTAAATCGTCTGTAAAATTAATAATAAAATCCAAGATCGCTGTGGAGCTTTGTTTTTTTATAATTAATGTTCGAAATGAACTCATGTCAGCACATTTTTTTCAACGTCCGGTAATCACTCAAAGGTTTACAATAACAAAAAATGTAATATTTTAATTGACAGAACCTTATACTCTATTAAAAATAGAGATCACGTAACTCTCATAAATATTTAAAAACAAAGATATTTAACCGTGAAATCTTTCCTAAGTGCATAAGACTATATAATACAGATTTTTTTTTCTTAAAATAATAAAGGAAAAACGTACACAAACAGGGTCTATTTGGCTCTTTCATGGCTTCAATAATTACTGACAAAATGTTACGTCATAAAAACAATTCGTTTTTTTTTTACCTGCAGGTTTCCTGGGATTTTGTTTTTGTATATATATATATATATATATATATATATATATATATATATATATATATATATATATATATATATATATATATGCACGATTGTCCTCACCTTTACAAAAAGTCCCCCCCCCCCCAGTGGGCGCCGAGAGACAAGAAAAGCGAAGCAAACAATATTGCACAATATTGCAAAAATATCAAAATATTAAATTCCACAGTTTTAACAACAAACACTGACATCGATTCTGTAAAATACATATGGACACTCAGCCCCGTGGAAAACAGTTTTCCCCCTCCAAAATGAACACAATAAAAATAAAATAACTATAATTCTACCACTAATAATAACCCCCTAGAGCTCTGCAGTGAAGCATAATAATATTTTTTTACAAAATCTACAAAAAAATGTTGAATTTAAAAATGACGCGCACACGGTGTTAAACGGGCCTGAGCAGCGGGACCGAGTGTGAATAGTACATGTGGTGCTGAAAGGCCAGCAGGTTCTGGCTGCCCGGTGAGTTCCCCGCGGACCCCGCGCTCGTTTCCGTGGCCCCGTTCTCGTGGTAAAGTATCGGAACCCGCACAATCCTCTGCGCCGCCGCGTGGTTCAGGTTGGCCGCCTCCAACTCCGCGGCCAGCTGCCGTTTCCACTTATTCCTGCGGTTCTGGAACCAGATTTTGACCTGCGTCTCGGTCAGGTGCAGGGACGCGGCCAAGCCCGCCCTCTCCGAGCTGCTCAGGTAGCGCTTGATATCGAAGGTGGACTCCAGCTGGAAGACCTGGCTCCTGGAGAACACCGTGCGCGTTTTCTTCTTGCGGCACGGCTTCTTCTCGGAGTCCAGCTCGTCCGCTTTTCTGCTCCAGTCGTCGTCCTGATCCGTTTCTTTCTTCGCCTCTTCTAGGTCACTTTCATCCAGCGCGATGTCTTCATCGGCGCTTTCCTCTTTGGCATCCTGATCACTTTTTTGGAGATCCGGGGAGCGCCTGTCCGGTACCGGCGATACCTCCCTCAGCTCGCTTTTTGCAGATCCTACAGAAAAAAAGGTACAGCATGAAAACCTATTAAAAATAATTTTCTGTAGAGTTTGAGGACATACCTTATTATATAAATCATGTTTTAAATTTGTTGTAAATATTTCCAGATCCAAACAGATCTTATCCATTACGCACGGGAATTGTATTTACCTGCAGTTCTCAGATGGGCTCCAAACGTGTACGGGTACCACCAAGTGGATGCTCTCTCCAAATACTGCGCCGACAGTCCGATTCGCTGTGTGGGAAACTCAAACCGAGGGAACGAGAAGTCACCGAGCCGAGAGAAGAAGCTTCCTTCAAACACTCCTTTGGACGAGGCGAGGAAGCTTCTCGGCCTCGCAGGTTTGTCGTCGATATTCAACAGGTTCTTGATGGAGAACGGCGACTCTTTGACGGTTTGGCGAGTCTCATGTGGAACAGAGTCTGCCATCACCGACGTGGATCACCATGAAGGAATAAAAAAGAAAGAAAGAAAAAACACCCGCAAATTCCAGAGTCACCGGACGTGAGAGCGCGTGCAGAGATCAATCCGGATCTGAGAAAATCCTCCAAAATTAAACTCTCGCTCTGCTGTTAGACAGTTACGACAGCAAGCGTGGTTTGAGATGAAACCGTGAGGGGACGTGACGACGACAGACTCCTAAAGAAGAGGCCGCGCACTGACGCAGGCTCGATCGCGCGGGCACCCACTTATTATCCAATTAGATTGAAGAAGACAAATTCTTAAGGCCTCCAAGGGGACGCACGCGCGCGCGCTCCGCTCTCACCTGCGCCTAAAATGACGAAATGGTCCGGTATCGGTTATCACATCTGAAAAAGAACAGGTGTGCTTTGGCACGACGATTACGCACATATTTTACGCACGTGTTGGCAAGCTTTGAAAACATAACGGCGGCTTTGTGGCTTTGACAAAGTTACAGGAGGAAAATGGAGAGGAACAACATTAAAAGTGTGTAGAAGCAGCAATGTTTATTTCCCGCAGGACGAGCAACCTGTCATTCATGTTTGTATCAGTTCCAAATATGTCGAAGACTTTACGCACGTTTCACTTGGACTTCAGTGAGCTCACTGTGGTTGATCACAATGTAATTATCCAGGAAGTGTTACAGACATCAAACTGAACGTTTGACTCAAATTATGCAATCCTGGGACAACAGGAAAAGGCGCAACTACTGGGGTGGGTTTCGGGTTTCAACCCTCCTGAAATACTTAACACATAGCAAAGGCCAGGAAAAGAGGCATTTGGAAACTTTGAGATAAATTATCCAATTTGGTCACAAAGGGAAAACGGTGCAATGTTTCAAAACATTCAAACCACTAAATGAAACAGTCAAAAAAGAAAAGATTCAGTGTATCAAAACACTGAAAACAAAAAGAATACTGCTCGGAACACAATTCACTGTTTGAAAACATTAAACACTAAACGAAATAGAACCAAAAGACAATGTATCAAAATACACCAAAACCCAGGAAAGAACTGCTTTATTTGGAACATCATTCATTCACTGTTTGAAAACACTAAATGAAACAGTCACCTCATCAACAACTGAATGTATCAAAACAATGGAAACGCTAAAATAAGTAATTGCTTCATAATGTGATACACTATTTCAAATGGTTAAATTTAACATTGCTTCAGAAAAAAGTGCATCAAAACATAAGAAACACAAAACAATTGATTCAGGAATCAATAGTTTACATACACACACACACACACACACATTATATATATATATATATATATATATATATATATATAGTCCAGGTCTCCCTTGTAAAAGATCTCGATTTCAGTGGGATTAACCTGGTTAAATAAAGGTTCTATATCAAATCAATTCAATTTTATTTATATAGCGCCAAATCACAACAAACAGTTGCCCCAAGGCGCTTTATATTGTAAGGCAAGGCCATACAATAATTACGTAAAAACCCCAACGGTCAAAACGACCCCCTGTGAGCAAGCACTTGGCGACAGTGGGAATGAAAAACTCCCTTTTAACAGGAAGAAACCTCCAGCAGAACCAGGCTCAGGGAGGTTCTGAGCCTGGTCTGAGCCACACACACACACATACATATATATATATATATATATGTATGTATATATGTGTGTGTGTGTGTGTGTGTGTGTTATAATCTAGTCATTTTAGTTTTATTAAATTTTATTTAAATTGTATTAAAAAATTATTTTTTCAAATTATTTACACTTTTCTTTGTCACTCTTTCAACATTCTACAAATAATAAATACATTATTCTCCGAATTTCTTTTTGATCCCTCTTGAGATGTGTGGCAGTGCAATCACAAACTTCAATGTGCGTGTTGCAGCTGTAATCCAAAGAAGAGGAGTGTGGATTGAACATATCAATTACTGAACTGGTATATGTATATATATATATATATATATATATATATATATATATATATATATATATATATATATATATATATAATTAATTGTCATCGTATAAAGAGCTTCATATTGAGCTGTGGGGAGAAATGATTCTGACCTGTTGGTAGGCTCAGAAGGCCTCCTGTAAAGTGCAAGAACATGAACTGAATGTATTATTTGTCATTAAAACTAATCTTGAAGTATCTACTGAGAACTAATCGAATGAATTGAATTTGCTCAACCTACAAATATGTATGCATGTCCTTTCAGCTGGTGGAGCAGCTCTCCAGTAGAGCTTGTGAAAGCTACTTGAATCGTGCATAATGAAAAGCCTCGCAGAGATGCACACAGGCAGCCCAGCTTTCCATTTCACATCACTCTCATTAAACAGGAGCTTTTTACAAGTTAGAACAAGTCAGAGAGGATTAGAGGGGAAATGTAAGTAGTACAAACGCAGGCCCGTAATGTCTGCACAAACGGTTTATAGTTCTCCCCAAAAGGAATTTACAGCACCACAACTGTGAGTGTAACTGCAGATTAACAGCGCACATTTTAATAACATTTAAAGTTTGACAGAAATGGAGTATTGCGTTCATAATAATCTATTCATTAGTTCATAACTGGCAGCATAGTGGGTTAATGGTTAGCACAGTTGCCTCACAGTAAGAAGGTCATGAGATCGATTTCCACCTGTGGCCCTTCTGTGTGAAGTTTGCATGTTCTCCCCACGTTTGCGTGGGTTCCATCATCCGGGTGCTCCGGCTTCCTCCCACATCCAAAGACATGCAGGTTAGGTGGATTGGAAACTATAAATTGCCCATAGTGTGCATGCAGGTGTGAATGTGTTTGTTTGTCTATATGTGGCCCTGTGACAGACTGGTGTCCTATCCAGGGTGTACCCCACCTAACACCCCATCACTGCTAGGATAGGCTCCACTACAATGGCATCCCCATTGATACCTGGGAAGAAATCGCCGGCGATAGAAAGAAGTGGCATCTTGCAACACGCGAAAGAGTGACAAATTTCGAGAACCAGCATGAAAAAGAGACGAACAATGTCGTCAGGAGCAGAAAGAACGACAACGACTCCCGCGCCCACCTCCCCATACCCTCTGCATGTCCTGCTCAAGGCTACCTCTGTCTCTGGAGTCATCAGCGGGCGGCGCATCCAGGAAGATGAAGTAACTGGCGAAGTTCCCCTAACTTGGACTATAGCGGGTGCTGATGACGAAACATCTTAGATTCTTTTGGGGCATTAAGTCGAGATATATTTCATATACATATGTGATTTCAAATGGAGAAAAGCTTTACATATTGAACAAGTGTTACTGAAGCTGGTGTCAAACGTGACGGGTACAATAACTGTGGGACAAAAAGAATGTTTAATCAAAAAATTAGAGCAGTTGTGTTATAGTGTAAACACTGATATTATTGTATGTCAGAAATGGAATTTAATACATTCAACTGCAGCAAGAGGGATCACAGCTTATGCTGGAATAATGCTTTGTCAAAAAACTGCCTTAGCATTTTCATCTCATCTTCAACCGCTTATCCAGGATCGCGTCACAGGTTCAGTATTTTTATTGTGTAGAATTACTTACAAGATGATTATTTATCAAGGTATACAAGTTTTTTAAGAGGAATCTGTGAAAAATGATGAAATTCTGCTGAATATGTAACACAGGCCTTGGGATAGCGGACCCATGTACCGTATCAAATGCAGGGTTTGGTGAAAAGATAGTGGCGCTAGAAACATGAGTCCATCCTCTGCAGGTTGGAACCACAATAAGTCACAAACAATCCATGATATCATTTTGTAACTCAACAAATTAAAAGGGCATATAATGAGGCTCAACTAATTAGACTTTGACAAACTGTGATCAACCAGATCAAGCCAAAAAGCAAATTTATTTTGGTTATGTAAAATACCATAGACCTATTTGCTCAGTAAGTAGTGTTCACCCTTTTTTCCTTGGAGCACCCCTATATATACAGTGAGGAAAATAAGTATTTGAACACCCTGCGGTTTAGCAAGTTCTCCCACTTAGAAATCATGGAGGGGTCTGAAATTTTCATCTTAGGTGCATGTCCACTGTGAGAGACATAATCTAAAAAAAAAAAAAAAAAAAAAAAATCCAGAAATCACAATGTATGATTTTTTAATAATTTATTTGTATGTTACTGCTGCAAATAAGTATTTGAACACCTGTGAAAATCAATGTTAATATTTGGTACAGTAGCCTTTGTTTGCAATTACAGAGGTTAAACCTTTACTGTAGTTTTTCACCAGGTTTGCACACACTACAGCAGGGATTTTGGTCCACTCCTCCATACAGATCTTCTCTCGATCTTTCAGGTTCGGAGTTTCAGCTCCCTCCAAAGACTTTCGATTGAGTTCAGGTCTGGAGACTGGCCAGGCCACTCCAGGACCTTGAAATGCTTCTTACGGAGGCTCTCCTTAGTTGCCCTGGCTGTGTGTTTGGGGTCATTGTCATGCTGGAAGACCCAGCCATGACCCATCTTCAATGCTCTTACTGAGGGAAGGAGGTTTTTTGCCAAAATCTCGCAATACATGACCCCATCCATCCTCCCTTCAATACGGTGCAGTCGTCCTGTCCCCTTTGCAGAAGAGCACCCCCAGAGTATGATGTTTCCACCCCCATGCTTCACGGTTGGGATGCTTTTCTTGGGTTTGTTCTCATCCTCTAAACATGGTAAATGGAGTTGATTCCAAAAAGCTCTATTTTGGTCTCATCTGACCACATGACCATCTCCCATGCCTCCTCTGGATTATCCAGATGGTCACTGGTGAACTTCAAACAGGCCTGGACATGTGCTGGCTTGAGCAGGGGGACCTTGCTGCCCTGCAGGATTTTAAACCATGACAGCATCATGTGTTACTAATGTAATCATTATGACTGTGGTCCCAGCTCTCTTCAGGTCATTGACCAGGTCCTCCTGCGTAGTTCTGAGCTTTCTCAGAATCATCCTTACCCCACAAAGTGAGATCTTGCATGGAATCCCAGACTGAGGGAGATTGACAGTCATCTTGTGTTTCTTCCACTTTCTAATAAATAATCATAACAGTTGTTGTCTTCTACCAAGCTGCTTGCCTGTTGTCCTGTAGTCCATCCCAGCCTGGTGCAGGTCTACAGTTTTGTCCCTGGTGTCCTTAGACAGCTCTTTGGTCTTGGCTATGGTGGACAGGCTGGAGTGTGATTGAGTGTGTGAACAGGTGTCTTTTATACAGGCAACAAGTTCACACAGGTGCAATTAATACAGGTAAAGAGTGCAGAATAAGAGGGCCTCTTAAATAAAATTTAACAGGTCTGTGAGAACCAGAATTCTTGCTGGGTGGTAGGCCTTCAAATACTTATTTCCAGCAGTAACATACAAATAAATGATTAAAAAGTCACACACTGTAATTTCCAGATTTTTTTTTTTTTAGATTATGTCTCTCACAGTGGACATGCACCTAAGATGAAAATTTCAGACCCCTCCATGATTTCTAAGTGGGAGAACTTGCAAAATAGCAGGGTGTTCAAATACTTATTTGCAGATACTATAGGGCACTTTTTTTTTGTCAGGACTGGACAGTAATGACTTTAGCTGCCTGTATGAAACTGATCTGTGTGAAATAATAGAGGCCAGGGAAATTTAATTATTACTGAAAAATGATCACTGTGGGACAATTATGCAAGGCAGACTGCTTCCATCTGAAGCACCGGTATAATTAAATTGACATGAAATATCATTAAATGTGACAGGCTGTTAAAAGAGCTGCTAATTAACTGCTATTGAGGGGGAGCAGTTATCGGCAAAGATAACCCTGACATCTACTGGCAACAAAACATCTTTGCAGGCAAATGACAACCAAACCACACATTGCAAAGTGTATTTATTGCATTGCTACATAGTTTCCCATTTATTCAAGATTTTTTTTTTAAGGTTTTTGCAGTGAGAAATCATTTATCCATATTTCCCCCCGACAAAGAAGTGTACAGTATGTACAGAGCATATTAGTGTGTCACCTGTCACAAATTATTACAATGTATACTGCAACATAAAACTCATTTTTATGTTTTTTAAATTTAAAGGTAGCGATAAAAAAAGAAAATCTGAAGGCACTAAAACATAATTAAATCCCAACTGTCCAGTTTCAACATTTACACTGAAAGTTAATAAAGCCTATGGTCCATTAGAAAATCAAAATTAAATAAAAGCCCAAAAAGCCTGTTTGTCATATACAGTCCTAGAGAAGGAAGGAAAACAAAGAGGATAAATAACACGTCACCATACATCACAGGATTTGATGTTTGGAACATGGAACCATGTATCCATCAGTATTGGGCAAAAAGGGCAACTACCACAGGACTGCAGGAGCTCAGCAACACCGAAGAACACAAATCTGAAACAGGAAAAGAGCATTTAAACACATGACTGCCGGAAACAGTGATGCTGTCAGAACAAGAATTTTGGGGGTTTGTTTTTATGGGTGGGGGTGGGCATAACACAGGGAAGTACAATCATTTTGTCACCATGCAACAATAACAAACCTCTCGTATGATTACTGTACATTCCTTTTTGCAAAACACGTGACCTTCTCCGTTTCAGTCCACTGTGAAACTCTACAACTGCTGGTGCAGCAAATAAGAGTTGCACCATGCGTTGCCTCTCCAATCACAGCCACATAAGTACATAATTCCTTCAGAGTTGTCATAGTGGCTTCCCTCACTAGTCACATTGTTGCACATTCACTAAGTTTTTTAACAACTGCATACTCCACACAGGTTTACCAGACAGCACCACACTTTTTTATTTCCACTTTGTTGGAAATGTTCATGTATCTTTCCTGTGACTCACTGTGAAATCAGCCATTTACTATAAATTCATCAGTGCCTCAATAATTATGTTGCATATATTTTATGTCTGTTTTTTTTTGTGGCTATGCAAAAAAAAAAAAAAAAGTTCTGTTCAACAACTTTTTATTCATATTCTTACAATATAAAATAAATCAATTTGCATTTATATATATGTTCCAATTTTGGTAAAAAGTGGTACAAATTATTGATTAAGTTAATAGTCAATTTTTTTCAAAAGAGGAATGTCTAAGGAGTATTTGTGCCAAATTTGGTGCTTGTTTCACCAATTTTTTCACCGATTGAAGGACTGTTTCAGTAATCTGCTGCAGTATTCAGGTTGTTGCTTTTTTTGCGGTGGTGCTTCCTACTCTCTTGCATTCTCTTGTGTGATCCTCCATTTCATAAAAGTAAGGTTTTCAAACTTGTTAGCCTGCACTAGCACCAAGTAGCACTGTAAAATGTGATAGGCAGAGACAGTATGTCCGTTTTGGGCTCCTGTATAATCATGCTCGTGGAATATTGTGGCTTCCATGAGTGGGGCCCCACTCCCATGTGGATACAAAGGGTTCATTCATATCTTATGAAAACACACACAGATAGTTATGAATTATGTATTCCATTTATGCTAATAAAGTCCCCTAAATCCTCCATACTGTAGCTTTAAAGAAAATATGTAATAGGAAATAATGGGCTTTGCAATGCCTTGAAAAAGTCATGTTTTGTAGCTCAATGCAAAATCATTAACAATAAAAATAAAATACCCACCGTGACCTTTAAAGTCTGTGCTTTGTATAGACTCCACGTCAGATCAGATATCATAGTCCTTATCAATAAACTTAGCCAAAGTGGATAGCTGAATATTTGACGTGCCCTCATAAATGGTACCTGTACACATGGAGATAAAGTGTAACAATGAATGCCGGGTCTGTAAAAAGTCACAACAAATTCGATTTAGTCTGTTAACTCCAGTGATCAGCACAACAACAAGCAGCTTTCAGGAAGAGGAACAACTAGCTCATTATGCAGCTCAGGCCACCTGAAGAACCGCACCGCCAAAATCAAAGTTGTTTTCCACCGGCAGCTTCCTTGGTGGTAGAGTGCCAGCTCGCCCGTGGAGTCTGATTACAGCTGATGATATCGGCCTTCGTCTCCACTCTGTGCTGGTCCAATCACTAACAACTACAGCTAATGTTCTTGCTCTCAGTGTAAGCTATGTCCTTTCTGCAGCCCAAGAACAATACCGCTCCCTCACCGACTGAACAATCCAACAGTACACATACATGCTGACAGCCGTGTTTGCTCACCGATTTTACAGTCTCTGTAGTATTTCTCTATGGGGTAGTCTTTGGTGAAGCCGAATGCTCCCATCCATTCGATGCATTTTGACGTGGTTAGGGTTGCAACCTGAGGAACACAAAACATTGTAACGTACTCCGACTGTTCCAAAACCCTCCATGTACTGATTTTTAGTGTGTGATACAAGCAGTTCACCTCCGCAGCAAAGTATTTGGCCATGCAGGCCTCCTTAATGAAAGATCGTCCAGCTTCTTTCAAACGAGCAGCGTTGTAGGTGAGCAGCCGAGCAGCTTCAATCTGCGTAGCTACGTGGGCTATTTGATGCTGCATGCCCTGAAATACACAGAAGTATCATTAAGACATGGGAAACTAGAAAAGTAGAACGCATTCCTCTGCCAAAGACACAGATGCCTCATTCCGCAATCTAAAATTATAGTCTAGTAAAACTTGTTAATCTAATAAGAGGACAGAGACACGTTTTGTAATTTTGCTGCTATACACCTTTACAATGGAGCGACACAGATAATGATAGTTATCTAGAATAGAATGCTAGTTACCCAGAAGGCACATAGGAGATTCGACCTTAGATTTGATTTGTTCCCTTGTATCAAAGTCTGGGTCCTGCTCCACCATGAAGCTACGACTGGTGCTGAAACAGACAAAAGTTGCAATATTCCCATTCTCTCCAATCATAGCCAAAAAGCCTATAATTCCTTCAAAGTTGTCATGGATCTCTTGTTGGCTACACTCACAATCTATTGCTGGCTAATTACAGTCCTGTCTAAAATTTACCTTTCTTTTCAAAAACTCTTGAAAAAGTAATTTTGAAACAACTTTTGTGTTATTAATGAGGTAATCTCTGTGAAACATTACAGTCACCATTTACAAGTGACCACTCTGTGGAAACTGAACCCATTAAAGCAGCAAATGATTCTATTGTTCTGGACTTAGATGCAACTTCAGTGCTGTTGTGGGGTTTTCTTCCCAGCATGGAATTATATCACTTCACTTTGCAACTACACAGTGCCCATTAAACACCATCAGTTCCAGGTGACAGACAATATGGGCAGGTATGCAGGATGTAACGTGTGTTATAAACCCGGTCATGTAAGGCACATCTGAGTTTTGTGCTCTTTAAACTCTGTGCCCATCAACAGGAGGTACAAATGTGCAACACAAACTGGTGGCAGTAGAAGCTGCAGCAGGCTGGGGTGTGCCCTGCTGCTGCTGGTGGTCTGGAGACTGTCAGCCACTAGTTCTCAAAAAGTGCTTTCATATCATATAATTTTCATGAGAAAATATTAAAGTGTCAGCAGAATAGAAGCCTGCTGTTGCAACCTGCCGCTATCAATTTTCAAATTTTTTTTCCAATTTATTTTCATTTATATAGCGCCAAATCACAACAGAGTTGCCTCAAAGTGCTTCACACAGGTAAAGTCTAACCTTACCAACCCCCCGAGCAACAGTGGTAAGGAAAAACTCCCTCTGAGGAAGAAACCTCAAGCAGACCCTCTGCTTGGGCCATGCTACAAACATAAATTACAGAACAATTCACGGACGAATATACAAGAAATGCTATAGGCGCACAGGACAGGAGGATCGCCAACACGAATACAACTCCCATCTCTGGATGGAGCTGCACCTTAAACAGAGAGAAAAAACAGAATCAGGCATCAGAAAGACAAAAAAATGCTATATAATTTGCCAGCAAAAACAGTGAAATACTAAGGTGATCGCCGGCCACTAGCCATAAACGTCACTAAAGGACCCAGAATTTAGGTAAAGTTGAGGCCACAGCCTGCTCCAATTACTAATAAATGAATTAAAAGGGTAAAAAGCATAAAACAAAACTGTACCAGTATGCTAGCCATATGAAAGGGAAAATAAGTGCGTCTTAAGTCTGGACTTGTAAATCTCCACAGAATCTGACTGTTTTATTGACACAGGGAGATCATTCCACAGAACAGGGGCATGATAAGTGTAAGCTCTGTAACCCACAGACTTCTTATTCACCTTAGGGACACAAAGTAGTCCTGCACTCTGAGAACGTAAAGCCCGGGCTGGTACGTAAGGTTTAATTAGGTCAGCTAGGTAGGGAGGTGCCAGTCCATGAATAATTTTATAGGTTAGTAGCAGAACCTTAAAATCTGATCTCACTGGGACAGGAAGCCAGTGAAGAGATGCCAAAATGGGTGTAATGTGGTCAAACTTTCTGCTTCGTGTCAAACGTCTGGCTGCAGCATTTTGAACCAATTGGAGACCCCTAATGCTAGACTGCGGTAAACCAGAAAATAGAACATTGCGGTAGTCCAATCTAGAAGAGATAAATGCATGGATCAGGGTCTCAGCATCAGCCATAGACAGGATGGGACAAATCTTCGCTATATTTTGCAGGTGGAAGAAAGCAGTTCTAGTAATATTTCTAATGTGGAGGCCAAAGGACAACAAAGGATCAAAAATTACCCCAAGGTTCCTCATTTTGTCAGTGTGATGTATGACACACGAGCCGAGGCTGAGCGTTAACTGGTCAAATTGATGCCGATTTCTCAATGGACCAAGAACCATCATTTCAGTCTTATCAGAGTTTAAAAGTAGGAAGTTTCTAGACATCCAACTTCTCACTGTTGCAAGGCAATCTTCTAGGGATTTTATGTGAATGAGATTACCAGCCGTTATCGGCATGTATAACTGAGTATCATCTGCATAGCAGTGAAAGGTAATCCCAAAACGCTGCAATATGTGCCCAAGGGGTGCTATATAAAGGGAGAAAAGTAGGGGGCCTAAGACAGACCCCTGTGGAACCCCAAATTTTATGCCACTAAGGTTCGAGGTAGTGTTACTGTACAAAACACAGTGAGAACGACTGGTCAAATATGACGTCAGCCATGCAAGGGCACTCCCAGTAATCCCAAAATGATTTTCCAGCCTATCAAGTAGAATATGATGATCCACTGTATCAAATGCAGTACTGAGATCTAGCAGCAACAGAACCGTAGTGGTGTCCGAATCCATTGTAAGCAGAAGATCATTCACCACTTTAGTGAGAGCCGTCTCTGTGGAATGATATTTTCTAAAAGCAGACTGCAGTGGCTCAAAGAGATTATTCTCAGTAAGATAGTCTACAGGCTGCCGTGACACCACTTTTTCCAGAATTTTAGAGACAAATGACGGATTTGATATCGGCTGATAGTTTGTCAATACACTAGGGTCAAGATTAGGTTTCTTAAGTAATGGTTTAATCACTGCAGATCTGAAACATTTAGGAACAGATCCAGAAGTTAAAGAAAGATTAATAATTTCCAGCACAGTCGGCTCAAGAGTGGGCCACAGGTCCTTAAACAGTTTTGTTGGTATAGGATCAAATAAACAGGTTGTGCTTTTTGTTGACATTACGAATTTTGTCAGCATGCCTAGTGAGATACTATGAAATTCTGTAAATCTAGGTAATACCTCAGTAGTGGTGCCCACCTCAATAGCAGGGTGTAGTGGCTGGGTTAAGGCATGCCGGGATATCTTTAACCTGATGTCTTCTATTTTCTTCCCAAAGTAATCCAGGAAATCCTGTGCTGCTCTAGCCTCTCACTGCCTCACAGTGACAGAGGAGATTCAAGAAAATGACTACAAAAGTACTGTATTTAAGTTTTCAATGTCAGAATTTTGATCAAAATATAGTTCTTAAAAAGAGCTTTCAGAATTATTTTCATATGGAAAAACCTACTTTTAGACATTAAGAAAGTCATCTGCAGTTCAGGAGGGCAAAATGACCTCCAGCCATCTGACAACTACACACTGAGATTCCTAAAGATGCCTGGTTTACCCAGAAAATATGCATTTTTATCACTGTAATTGTTTACAAAGATAGTTTAGACAAACTGCTTTGAGATTATCACCTATATGTGTCTTTATCTATAATCTGGTTGTCAAAGTGATGGTCAGCAGACCCAAGGGGTCTGGACCTCATCCAGATTACAAATGGTTATAAATTACTAGATGCACATCAACTGATTGTAACTTTGATACACATATTGCCTTACCTACTTATCTGTCAGATAATGTTAAAATAATTAGGAAACAGCAGATTTTTTGGGAAAAAATCCTTAAAAATATTTTAAAAAATTATATTATATATTTATATATATATATATATATATATATATATACACACACACACACACACACACACACACACACACACACACATAACCCCAATTCCAACGAAGTTGGGATGTCGTGTAAAATGAAAATAAAAACAGAATACAATGATTTTCAAATCCTCTTCAACTTATATTCAATTTAATGTTCAAACTGATAAACTTTATTGTTTTTGTGCAAATATTTGCTCATTTTGAAATGGATGCCTGCAACAAGTTTCAAAAAGCTGGGACAGTGGTATGTTTACCACTGTGTTACATCACCTTTCCTTCTAACAACACTCAATAAGCGTTTGGGAACTGAGGACACTAATTGTGAGTGTCAACATTGGGTATAAAAGCAGCATCCCCAAAAGGCTCAGCCGTTCACAAGCAGATGGGACGAGGATCACCACTTTGTGAACAACTGCATGAAAAAAATAGTCCAATAATTTAAGAACAATGTTTCTCAATGTTCAATTGCAAGGAATTTAAGGATTCCATCATATGCAGTCCATAATATAATGAGAAGATTCCATTTGAAAAATTGGGGTTTTGTGTGTGTCTATATATATATATATATATATATATATATATATATATATATATATATATATATATATATATATATATATATATATATATATATATATATATATATATATATATATATATATATATATATATAGAGAGAGAGAGAGAGAGAGAGAGAGAGAGAGAGAGAGAGAGAGAGAGAGAGAGAGAGAGAGAGAGAGAGAGAGAGAGAGAGAGACACACATATACACACACACAGATATGTTTAGTTCATCTTCTGTACATTATATACATGTTTGAATGATATCTGTGTGATAGTAACTTTTTGCGCAATTGAATATCAAAAGTTGAGATATCCTGCATCTGATGATCGACTCCCCTAATGTTGGGAACAGAACTTATAAAGACACATAGCGCTGGACCTTAGACCAGGTTTTTGGTGGCATTAAGGAATAAATGCTTTCTTGTGTGTGACGATATAAATGCACCAGCTCTGTGCTCGACCATATCTCATTTGTAGACTGACATACCCATATAAGTGTAAGTCGTCTATTGATTTAGAGGATGTGGACACTGGGTGTAAAAATGACACCTGTGTCAGGTATCAGATGAAAATTATCTATGTCACTACAGCTGCTGCCCTGTCCGCCAAGCAGAAGGAAGGGTCTTTGCTGACAATGTAAAGTCATAAGCCTCAATCCCACAAAATTCACTAGAATCTCCTGCACACCAAAATACGCGAATGCAGTAGACTGCATCAGTCCCACCAGAAGTTACCAGCATTGTGCAACTTTGTTTGCTGAGCTCCATAGAACATAAAAAGCCACAAAGAAGTTTTATCCGATGCCGTATTGACACAGATTTTTTGGCATCTAACTGCTCTTGTGCGATATTTACCTGGAAGTCAAAGATACGTTTTCCAAACTGCATCCTCTGTCTTGTATATGGAATAGTGTGGTCAAAGCATCCCTGAGCCAGCCCCAGCATCTGAGACAGAGGGGGGAAAAAGTGACACAATTTTTCTTTTGATTATCTTGTAACAAACACCTTTAGTTTGCTTGAATACCACAATTTAAGTAAAAAAAAAAAAAAAAAAAAAAAGGGGGGGGGGGGGGGGGGAGCCTGATGGCATACCTGAGCAGCAATTCCGATCCTGCCCTCATTCAACATGCCAATGGCATACTTGTACCCTTGACCAACTTGCCCCAAAATGTTATTCTCTGGTACCTACAACAAATCCTCCCGTTTATCAAAAATACCTCAATTTATGTATCACTGACTTACATCATATTGACATCAAGATGCTGCAGCATAAAACAGGTATTTGTTTGTACCTTGACATTATCAAAGTTGAGCGGGCAGGTGGAGGATGCACGCAAGCCAAGCTTGTTTTCCTTCTTTCCAATCTCAAACCCCTCCGTGTCCCGGTCCACTATGAAGCAGGTGATACCTCTATAGCCCTGTCAATCAACCGTGTCACAAACATTTAGAGTTGCAAGCCCCTTTATTTTGAAATACAAACAGCATCCACATCTACAGTGGGAAGATGCAAGTACTCTTACAACGTAATGCAACTCGGTAAAATGTCTTTGGACATTTCTAAAGTTAAGATTTTGGTAAAACAGACATAAATTCAACATTAAAATTAATTTTGACACTAATACTGAATTACATTATTGTTGTATTTATACCCTCAAACCCCACAAACCACCAGCAGGTTTGAAAGCCATGTTTTCAAAGTATAAAAAAAAAAAAAAAAATGACAAAATGATACCATTTATCATGAACTGCAAAACCAATAATGTCCATTGGATTTTAAAATTTCAGACACTTCTCAAAGTAGCCATGTGCTACAAAAGCTTCTCTCAGGAAAAAAAAACGAAATACAAAATCTAAGCATAAAATAGTAATATGTCATCAAAATTTGTTTATTTACATGTCTCATTAAACTTTTGCCAATAAATAAAAGCTTTGTTCAGATTCTAAAAAATAAATAAATAAACTCTGCTTACAAGAGCAACAAGCTCCTGATTGTCAACAAAGTTGTAATGACTCAGTGGAAGGCAGTGCTACAAACGGCTAGGACAGTAAGGTAAGCAGCTAACTGCAAAGATTACAACAAAAAATGTAATAAAAACAAAAATGAGTTAAGGTACTTACAGCAGAGAGGTCTACATTGGCCATCACCAGGAACACGCCTGCATGATCTGCATTACTGATCCACAATTTGGATCCATTTATAAGATAGTAGTCTTTGTGTTTTTCAGCATGTGTCTTCAAAGAAAATGCGTCACTTCCCGACTGTGCCTCAGACAAGCAGAAGCTTCCAACCTGCATGTCAGAAAACATAAATGCAGTTAGGTACACATATATTTGGGTATTGACAACATATGACTGGACTTTAATATGTCTAAAACATTTCAGCTGATTCACCTGATTTCAGACAATATATTGCATCTTGTATATGAGAGGATATATATAAAATATTAGGCTCACACATTGTTTCTACAGGTTTTCAAATCTGTTGCTGAAGACCGTACAGTAACCTTTCTGAGGGAATACAAAGACTTTTGTAAGAGCCCACAGTCAAAGAGTCAAGTACAGAATATTTTCCATAAAAACAAAACAAACAAAACAAAAAACAGATAGACATGATGGAACCACCTCCAAATTTTTATTCTCGGTAGCAAGTGTTTTTCTTGGAATGCTGTGTTCTTTTTCTGCCATGCATACCGCCCCTTGTTATGTCCAAATAACTCAATTTTAGTTTCATCAGTCCACAGCACCTTATTCCAAAATGAAGCTGGCTTGTCCAAATGTGCTTCAGCATACCTCAAGCGACTCTGTTTGTGGCGTGTACGCAGAAAAGGCTTCTTCTACATTACAGCATCATACAGCATCTCCTTGTACAAAATGCATTGTATAGTTGAATGATGCACAGAGACACTATCTGCAGCAAGATCATGTTGTAGGTCTTTGAAGCAGGTCTGTGGGTTGACTATGACTGCTCTCACCATCGTTCGCTTCAGCTTATCTTTAATTAATTTAATTAATTATTGCACACTTTCTGTAAATACTACAACCCCTGGCAAAAATTATGGAATCACCGGCCTCGGAGGATGTTCATTCAGTTGTTTAATTTTGTAGAAAAAAAGCAGATCACAGATATGACACAAAACTAAAGTCATTTCAAATGGCAACTTTCTGGCTTTAAGAAACACTATAAGAAATCCAGAAAAAAAGATTGTGGCAGTCAGTAACGGTTACTTTTTTAGACCAAGCAGAGGAAAAAAATATGGAATCACTCAATTCTGAGGAAAAAATTATGGAATCACCCTGTAAATTTTCATCCCCAAAACTAACACCTGCATCATATCAGATCTGCTCTTTAGTCTGCATCTAAAAAGGAGTGAACACACCTTGGAGAGCTGTTGCACCAAGTGGACTGACATGAATCATGGCTCCAACACGAGAGATGTCTATTGAAACAAAGGAGAGGATTATCAAACTCTTAAAAGAGAGTAAATCATCACGCAATGTTGCAAAAGATGTTGGTTGTTCACAGTCAGCTGTGTCTAAACTCTGGACCAAATACAAACAACATGGGAAGGTTGTTGAAGGCAAACATACTGGTAGACCAAGGAAGACATCAAAGCGTCAAGACAGAAAACTTAAAGCAATATGTCTCAAAAATCGAAAAATGTACAACAAAACAAATGAGGAACGAATGGGAGGAAACTGGAGTCAACGTCTGTGACCGAACTGTAAGAAACCGCCTAAAGGAAATGGGATTTACATACAGAAAAGCTAAACGAAAGGCATCATTAACACCTAAACAGAAAAAAACAAGGTTACAATGGGCTAAGGAAAAGCAATTGTGGACTGTGGATGACTGGATGAAAGTCATATTCAGTGATGAATCTCGAATCTGCATTGGGCAAGGTGATGATGCTGGAACTTTTGTTTGGTGCCTTTCCAATGAGATTTATAAAGATGACTGCCTGAAGAGAACATGTAAATTTCCACAGTCATTGATGATATGGGGCTGCATGTCAGGTAAAGGCACTGGGGAGATGGCTGTCATTACATCATCAATAAATGCACAAGTTTATGTTGATATTTTGGACAATTGAAAGGATGTTGGGGATGATGAAATCATTTTTCAAGATGATAATGCATCTTGCCATAGAGCAAAAACTGCAAAAACATTCCTTGCAAAAATACACATAGGGTCAATGTCAAGGCATAGGGTCAATGTAAATGAGCAGATCTGATTTGATGCAGGTGTTAATTTGGGGGATGAAAATTTACAGGGTGATTCCATAATTTTTTCCTCAGAATTGAGTGATTCCATATTTTTTTCCTCTGCTTGGTCTAAAAAAGTAACCGTTACTGACTGCCACAATCTTTTTTTCTTGATTTCTTATAGTGTTTCTTAAAGCCAGAAAGTTGCCATTTGAAATGACTTTAGTTTTGTGTCATGTATGTGATCTGCTTTTTTTCTACAAAATTAAACAACTGAATGAACATCCTCTGAGGCCGGTGATTCCATAATTTTTGCCAGGGGTTGTAGAAACTTCATTTCATGTCTCAAATATCAGTGTGTTTGTCTGCTATATGATATATTTAACTGACATTTCTGATCCAGACAACCAATGATTTATAAAGGAAAATCATGAAAATTATCAGGGGTGCCCAAACTTTTGCATACAACTGTATATTCCCATTAATTTCAAAAGAAAGTTTCCAACATCAAAAATTTGCAGAGGTATGCAACCTTAGATGGGATTACAACTTTCTGCACAGCTCCTGCCCTCCTCCTCTGCTGCACGGTGCAAACTACATGCCAAATTTCATAATGTTCATGCAGTTATTCTGTGATACATTTCTGCATTGCAGTCATACATATTGCATCATGTGATTGAGTAACATATAATACACTGGGTTTTATTAATTTGAGAGAATGGCCTTGAGATTTGCCAGAAGGCACTTGGGAGACTTTATGTTTTGAATGCAAAATGCCTCACCATGTCAGTTGACAGTCGACTGAGGTACTGTTCTTTCTGAGCTGGGGTTCCCAGTTTCATAAACAGCGTGTTGATCAGTGTGTTCTGGATGTCACACAGCACTGCCACAGAGGCATCCACCTTTGCTAACTCTTCAATGACCAGAATGGAGGAGAAGAATGAGGAGCCGGTGCCACCATATTCTGGGTCGATCTCAATACCCATAAGCTGTCAAAGTACAAGGTTAAACATCAAGAATTGTTTTGATTGACACATCAGTAATCTACAGTGAGGAAAATAAGTATTTGAACACCCTGCGATTTTGCAAGTTCTCCCACTTAGAAATCATGGAGGGGTCTGAAATTTTCATCTTAGGTGCATGTCCACTGTGAGAGACATAATCCAAAAAAAAAAAAAGAAAAAAAAATCTGGAAATCACAATGTATGACTTTTTAAATAATTTATTTGTATGTTAACTGCTGCAAATAAGTATTTCAACACCTGCCAATCAGCAAAAATTCTGGCCCCCAAAGACCTGTTAGTCCGCCTCTAAAAAGTCCACCTCCACTCCACTTATTATTCGAAATTAGAAGCACCTATTTGAGGTTGTTAGCTGCATAAACACACCTGTCCACCCCACACAATCAGTAAGACTCCAACTACTAACATGGCTAAGACCAAACAGCTGTCCAAAGACACCAGAGACAAAATTGTAGACCTCCACAAGGCTGGAAAGGGCTACGGGGCAACTGCCAAGCAGCTTGGTGAAAAAAGATCAACTGTTGGAGCAATTATTAGAAAATGGAAGAGGCTAAACATGACTGTCAATCTCCCTCGGACTGGGGCTCCATGCAAGATCCCACCTCGTAGTGTATCAATGATCCTAAGAAAGGTGAGGAATCAGCCAATGACCTGAAGAGAGCTGGCACCACTGTTTCCAAGGTTACTGTGGGTAATACACTAAGACGTCATGGGTTAAACTCATGCATGGCACAGAAGGTTCCCCTGCTTAAATCGTCACACATCCAGGCCCGTCTTAAGTTTGCTCATGACCATTTGGATGATCCAGAGGAATCATGGGAGAAAGTTATGTGGTCAGAGACCAAAACAGAACTTTTTGGTCTTAATTCCACTCGCTGTGTTTGGAGGAAGAAGAATGCTGAGTACCATCCCAAAAACACTGTCCCTACTGTAAAGCATGGGGGTGGAAGCATCATGCTTTGAGGGTGTTTTTCTGCACATGGGACAGGACAACTGCACTGTATTAAGGAGAGGATGACCGGGGCCATGTATTGCGCGATTTTGGGGAACAACCTCCTTTCCTCAGTTAGAGCATTGAAGATGGGTCATGGATGGGTCTTCCAACATGACAATGACCCGAAGTACACAGCCAGGATAACCAAGGAGTGGCTCCTTAAGAAGCATATCAAGGTTCTGGAGCGGCCTAGCCGGTCTCCAGACCTAAACCCAATAGAAAATCTTTGGAGAGAGCTCAAACTCCGTGTTTCGCAGTGACAGCCCAGTAACCTGGCTGATCTAGAGAAGATCTGTGTGGAGGAATGGGCCAAAATCCCTGCTGCAGTGTGTGCAATCCTGGTGAGAAACTACAGGAAAACGTTTGACCTCTGTAATTGCAAACAAAGGCTATTGTACCAAATATTTACACTGATTTTCACAGGTGTTGAAATACTTATTTGCAGCAGTAACATACAAATAAATTATTTAAAAAAAATCATACACTGTGATTTCTAGATATATTTTTTTAGATTATGTCTCTCACAGTGGATGTGCACCTAAGATGAAAATTTCAGATCCCTCCATGATTTCTAAGTGGGAGAACTTGCAAAATTGCAAGGTGTTCAAATACTTATGTTCCTCACTGTATTATTAAAGGTGTTGCCACTTACACCCTGTTCAAAAAGAGATTTTATCACTTCTTTATCCATTGCTGAATCTTCATCCATCTTTGACACAAATGGAGCAATGCACTCTTGTGCATATTTAGTCACTGTTCAAAAACAGAACAATGTTTTGTTTGTTTACAGAATTTCCATCGCAGCTGTGAGGTGCAGAACGACTTAGAAGCTTAGTTTAACAGCTCACCTGCTGCCTTCATCATAGCCTCCTCCTCTGAATAAGTCTGCAGAGGAGGAAAGGAGACTCCTGCTGCAGCAGAGTGCTCCGAGGAGGACACATGAAGAGATCTGGAAGAGCTGATCCTCCATCTGCTTCGGCTCGAACGAGGCAACTGCCTGCAAGACTGCACAAAAGACAGCCAAACTGCATTAAAATAATTTTCAAACAGTCACAACCAAAAGGTGTAATTGTTTATAGGCCTCCAGTTTTACTCTAATCACCTTAATGTTGCAAATTTGTCATTTAACTTTCATGAAGTACTGTTTTATATCAGTTACCTACATTTTTTGTTTTTAAAAGGCAGAGCTGGATAACATAACACACTATCAATTTGTCCCTTTTCCTGATCCCTTTGGAACTCTGATTTGCACAAATCACTCCTATTCATCAGAAAAAGAAGACAGTAGCCGATAACTATCACCTTGTGTTTATACTCAGAATTGGAAGTCTGCTGATTAAGAGGGTTGTTTATGAACAAATCAATCAGTATATCCTTTTCCTTAGTGCAGCAGACAACAGAATATTTGCAGAGGAATCCTTCAACTGGTGATACAAGCACCAGAGTTGGCACAAATACTCCTTAAATGTTACCCTTTTTGAAAAAAACTGAGTATCCACTTGAATTTTCAATAGGCAGCCAGGAAGGGGTCAATTTAAGAATTACACAGGGGTCAAAATTTTAAAATGTTCCAATTATATTGAAAGCTGTACCACTTTTTTTTTCATGTATGTCATTTATTCAGATGATGATCTTGTTCAAAAGGGATTAAAAAAACATTTTCACTGTCATTTATAAAACATATTGCATTAATTACCGGTATATATTTATGCATTGATTATTGCATTAAACAAGTTTATTTTATCAATAAACGATGTTATGGGCTTATGTGGAACACACATGGGCTTAAATGGTACCATGGTACCAATTTTTAATTGTACATCAACTAATTACTAAATATTCAAATGAGAGGTAAATCTTACCCTTTAACAAATGTCACCAACAAATTATGTCAATATATAGGACAAATAGCAAAACCTAGATTTTTGTGGGCTTAATGGGTACACTTAACCTATAGTTATCTGCTCCACTACCTGGTCCATAGTCTTTTAAATGAGTTTCAATCAGGTTTCTGGTCCTCATACTCCACTGACACGTGTTTAATTCACCTGAGTGACCATACAAAGTCTGAACAGGAGAAAGGCAATTAACCAGGGATTGTTGTTCTTGACCTAGATAAAGCATTTGACGCTGTGGACCATAGGATCTGATGCTGGAAGCCACTGGACTTCAGAAATCTGCTGTTAACTGGTTCCAGTAGTACCTTTGTAATAGGCAGCAGTGTGTGGACATTGTTGGCATATCAACTACTTCAACATAAGTGGTCTGTGGAGTAAGTACCTCAAGCTTCAATACTGGGCCCTTTTGCTTTTTCTTACTATAGCTATTTTAATGATATGCCCTCTGCAGTAAACTGAAAATTGCTGTTATATGCTGACAATTCTGCTCTCTTGGTAGCTGGCAAAAGTACAATTGTCATTCGAACTGCAGTCTGATTGGTCTGCAGATAACTCAGAACATAAAATATAAAATAAGGTTTCATTTAAACGCAACTCCTCCCACTCACTTTGGTCATGAATAATTTACAAGTTAGGATGTTACTGGTGAGTCTCTTTTGAGTTAAACTGCAGCTTGGCATGTGTATGGTAAACAGTCACTTTAGCATTAGCCTTACTGCTAGCGTGACGTCGGTGAGATGCAGTTACTGAAGTTGACTAAATGAAAAGCAAGCAAATAAAGGCAGAAATACACGGGGAAAAAAGATAAATTCTACAAAAGAAAGCGATTGTAGTAGCTCAGTTAACTCTTACCTTCAACAAAATCCTTAGTAACGGGGCAGCCATGGCTAAATAGCGTCACGATAATATACTAGAGGGACAGCGAACTTCTTTTCGCGGTATTTTTAACCGCCATTTTGGTAGAGTGCATATCACGACTTTGTGACCCGCCACTGTACTGAGAGCAAGTACAAGATTCATAACTCAAGTCAGTATATACAGTCAATATATACAGTCTGCAATCAGTGCCCGTCAGATACATTTATTGCATAAAACCCGCCATCTGGTGGCTGTGGCAAATGCTACAAAAATCCAAACCGTTGGCTTCATCAGATTAATATCGTATCTGTGAATCAAAACATCACACAAGTTGTTTACGATGAAGCAACGAACAATGTGACACCCAATTAACTTATATATTATTATATATATTAACTACACTGATGCTGAAAACCGGGGAGATCCACATTTGCTTGACGTGACTGGGAACCCACATCAGTTTTAAGATGAACATGTGTAACTGTCAACAACACTTGATTGTGAAAATGCCTGACTGCATTCATACACAAAGGTCAAAGTCATGAATGTTTCTTTACTGATTAACTGATGCATTTAAAAACATATTTAAGAAAAAAAAAACCGGAGCAGCCTAAAGAATCATGGACTCGAAAAGAAACACCACCATGTGTATTATCAAATATACGTTTTACTTCATTAAGGGAAATATATACGTGTATTTTATCATTAATCGCACTTGCGTGTATGTCTGGAATTTATGCTTGCTATAATTCTTGATAGCCACTAGATGTCGCTGTTTTATTTACTTCGATACAAAGCCTTGGCTTCATCTCGGGCCGTGAACATGTACGTGCGCATACGGCCAAAAACAGGGTAAATAAATAAATAAACACACACACACACACACACACACACACACACACACACACACACACACACACACACACACACACACACACACACACACACACACACACACACACACACACACACACAGAGTAATTCCTTTTTATGCTTTGGATGTTTGGCTCTGCGGTACATTTCCAGTTCTTTTGTGTAAGAAAAATGACGAGAATTTTTTTTTTTTTTTTTACTTGAAAGTCACTTGCCTTCTCACATTTTCAGTGACCAACCATTTTACTACAACTCCTTCACACTTACATTTCACACAAGTTGTTCTGGTCCACTGGAGCTGAGGTCATGAAAATATGGAAACAGTAGATGGTATGTGCAGTCAGATGGTAATCAGAGTGTGATGATGTATTTTTATTTTTTTACACTAACTGATGCTATAGACCCAAACAAGGCTAGGTGTTGTATTTTCTATTATATTGTGTTTTAAGACCATCTAGCTGGAAGTAAACCTCCTGGTATTTTGGGGGAAAAAAAGCTGATGTAATACCAATCTTTTAAAAAAGGAGACGGAACCATTTATGGTAATTATATATAGTAAGTAAGTCCCTTCGGCTGCTCCCTTGTTTTGTACTCGGGGTCGCCACAGCAAATCCAAGGTGGATCTGCATGTTCAATTGGCACAAATTTTACACCGGATGCCCTTCCTGACACAACTCCACATTACATGGAGAAATGTGGTAGGGGTGGGATTCGAACCGGGAACCTTCCGCACTGAAACCAAGTGCATTAACCACTTGGTCACCACACCTACTATGGTAATTATATATACTTAGAATTAATATTTGGAGGAATTGGTTGAACGCAAGTCTATGGTTATTGTTTCACACTAACATGAAGTCCTAGCTCACCTATCTTGGTCACATTACCTTGGACCTCAAAACATCAAATGATTTTAGAGTAACATTTTTTAAGAATTAGTTGTACAGTTACTATTATTTTTTTTTTAAATAAAGCAACCTCATTACTGTGTTTTGTTTGGGAAGCACACCACCTGTCTGGTTCTTTGAACAAAAGTATTTTGTAGTTAATCAGGTGAATACAGGTCATTCTATTGGCTCTATTTTTACCTTATGAAATATATGAACGCTCACAAGAAAATAAAACATTTGTTATTTGATGACAAACATGAGAAACAATATTAAATATATACAGGCATACAGGTGTAGAGTGTTTTCAGCCATCTTGGATTAATTTGTTCGTTCGAACAACCAGCTGACTTTACGCTAGCTATTCTCACTGGCAGTCGCCATGTAGCATCACTCTATTTATATAAAATACATTTCAGGTCTGTTGTGGCCCCGCATAGCTGTTGGCAGAGTAACCGTTGTCTCTTGCCACTGTAAAATGGCCACTGTCATTGAAAATGAACGACCAGTCGTCGCTTTGACTCTGTGGCTTGTAGGTAATGTGACCATGGCTTAACGGCGCCTGAAGGCACGAGATATCCTCCACGCGTTTGGTTCTTCATATCGATTGTAGAGAGGTTCAAGACGCTGTTGTTTCTTCTGTTTGCTGAGACGTGTCGGGTCAGACACTTTAAAGAAAGCAGGAGCAAATTCCACCAGCCACCGAGGGTCGATGGTGGTCACCTCACGCATATACTCTTTAGTTGTTAATACCAACTCATGGTACACGACCCTGTGGCAGAAAAAAGCAACACGAGACATAAAAAAAAAAAAAAAAAATTCTCATTTTCTTACTTTTCCTTATCAGAGAAAAGTTATAATAAACTGTTATTCATTTCAAAGATTCTGTAGTCATCTTTGTGTTAAAGCGTCACACTGAAATGCCTCCATACCACTCAGGCTGACGGTTGAAGAGAGCGCTGGACGGGTGGATGTAAACCACTTGCTGGTCTATAAGGGTCCGGTAGCCCTCTTGTGGGTCTTTCTTGGCTGCGTTTCGGAAAAAGCCACTGCAAATAGCTTTTTGAACGCGCACTGTCGCTTTTCCGCAAGACACCACATCCAGTTTATGTCTGAAGAAGAGAGAAGGTTGGCTGTTACTTCAAAAACAGGTTTCATTTTCCATGACATTCTGCCCCGTTAATGTGATATCATACCTGTCCATAATACCCAGCATCTGCTTACGGATATCTTGAGCTCTGCGAAGTGAGCGCGCCTGGATGAAGTTTTCGTAACACCAGGGGTTGGAGAACTTGTTGTTTTTCCAGGAGTTATAAACAGCAAGCAAAGTGAGATGGTCCCCCTCAGGTTGGTGGAACTTTGCCTTCTTCTGGTCAGCTAAGGCCTGTTTGTCCTGCATTAGTAAAGTACAAAAAGATGCTAGATGTAAGATCAGATATTTCAGACTGTGAAGAAAAAAAAAAACAAAACATCTGTTCGTCCTACAGCAGTTGAAAGCCAAGACAAAGAATGATCACCAGCATTTATACTTCAGTCTAATAGTATCAAAAATCCTCCAAAGAGACCGAGTACCAAAGACATCCAGCCATCTCCTTTGATACCTGGATAGGGTCTAAAGGGCCTTTCAGGCCACATGCGCAGTGCCCTCAAGTTGTCGCATCCGCAGGTGCAGGGCAAGCAAGCAGATGTGGAAAATGGGCAGAGTTGTGTTCATGTTCTGGAGGCTGAACAAGAATCGCAGTCACCATGTCTGTGAAGACTCGTGCGTTCCCAAAAAAATAATTAAAAAGCGAAAGTCTGCAAGTTATAACCCCAAGATGAGCAGCAAAAAGCAAAAGAACGAGTGACAGACATCATCCTGCTGGGAGGAGCTTTTCTCAGCGAGTGAGACTGGGCGGAGCTGAAGCACGGCCCGACCAAAGACCCACAGACCCGGTCAGAGAGACCCACAGCAGCTGGCGTAATTGAGCGGACATACTCAGTCTGAAATTCTTTTGGACACATACACGCACCCAGGGTGAGCAACAGATCTGCAAATATGCGTGAGTAATCTGAAAATAAAATATGACATCAGTGCACCACTGAACACTGAAGTTTTGTCAGCTAACGTTAGCTTAGCCTTTAGCTACAGTATATTGACTCACTCAGTCGAGCTGACTTGAACTTTTTTGTAAATTGTTTAATCTATTTTTACCAAATCAGTCTGCAGTTTTTTGATAGTTACTGCTTTGAAAGGAAGAACAGTCTCAACTTGAAATAACTTTAGATTTTTTTTATTTTTTTTAACAATTGAGTAATCAGACCTTACAGAAAATAGTATAACACTGTTTTGTGTTTCTTTATATTTTAAGAAATATATTTCTTCACTTGTCCCCCATCAGGAGCATTTCAACATTTGCTGTGCAGAGAACCTTGTTAAATACGGATACACTTCAGAACTTCCAGTGATGGAACTGAACAACAAAACCTGAATGCCAGATGGAAGGAGAGAACATCTCTGCTCTTTAAAATGTGAGGAAAGGGTCTCCAAAAACTCCACCAAGAGGCCGACGCTGCAGAGACCATCATCTGGTTAAATGTCCTGAGGTACAAGCTCACCTGTTGTCTCAGAAAACCAGTATCTGCTGCTGCACTTCTAAATAAAGCCAAAGCTCTTTAAAGAACAATTATTTTATTCTTTGAAAAAGCGGTTTCCTTTTATATTTTAACATTAAATGAATGAATCACTAAACAAGTCCATGAAGTGAATGTTTAGTCAAAAAGACACTTGCACAGGTAGAAGAAGCCCCGCCCCTATTGTGCACAATTTCAAAGCATTCACAATCACTAGAATAGTGATTGTGATTCACATTTTAGTAAGTACTATGTCCTGTTTATAAGATTAAAATCACAGTCAGCAAAGACGTAATTAAATGTTGAAATGACTAAATTAAAAAAATTATTTCTTCATGAGGTTTGTCACATGACTACATGTGATGACAAATAAGAGTAAATGAAATGTGACCGCAGAAAAAATACATTATTCTTTAACAGACACTATAGTCATTGTTAAATTGTGTCCTTTTGTTTACAAAAAAAATTGTATTTATTTACAATGTCAGTTTTTTTTCCTTGTTGAAGTGCAGATATGAACAAATGAATCTATCAAACTTCTTCAAAATGTACACATTACTTTTCATGCTAATTTATTTGTCCAAGGTTCATTGTTATGTTCATTGTGACTCGCAAAGCTATGTCACAGTGTGCAGCGGTGAAAGTTGCACTGAGTTGAATTTTGACCGCGGTGAGTTTCATGTCAAGCGGTGGTGCATGCTTCTGAAGGAGCATCGCACAAGTTCTGTTTTTGCGCATTGCATCTAATGGAAAATAATGAGTTTAGAGCAATGCGCGCTCAGTGTGAAAGGCCTTTAAGTCTCTCAACCATACAGTACGACAAAAGCACCAGTACCTTGGATAACATTTCATAACATCATTGTCCTGAAAAGGTTATCAGAACTGCCAAAAAACCTCTGGCAGGGTCATTGTGGTGTCATAAGATCTCAATCTCAAAGTCTACAGACCCACATGTCACTGGCTAAAAAAGATGTATCTACAAATTTGACACTTTCACTACACATAGATACACTTGTGATAGCTAAATCCAGTTAGTACTAAAAGCTTAGATCCAGGACAATTGCTAACCCAGACAATCTGAGTCCTTACTCAACTTTTCAAGTGTCAGATAGCATTCACAGTCTGCAAAGTCAAGGTCAGTAAACCTTCCCTTACTGAAAAAGGCACTGAAGTAGCAAATTCCACAACCTTACCCAATACACAATCCAAGAACAAAGTAGGAGCTTGAAGACATTCCTGACAAAAACCGGAAAACACTGGAAAGTATTCACTTTGCCCCCACTCCACACTGTGCTCACATTCATATGTATGGCTTAATGAACAGGTTAGTTATGATACCCTGTAACTGACTGAAGATCCCCAAAATTCTCAGGATGTTCCACCAACTAACAGACAACCAAATAGAATACTTTGCTGAAAACAAAATTTGCTGCAAAGAAGCACCTGCGATATTGGTGCTGGCACTCAAATACTTTCAGAAGTAGGACATATTTACTGATCACATCATGGTGGCAAGATCAGCTGAACACACGTACTCAATGCCATGGTGTGGTAAAGCAGTCATCTGTCAGAACCATGTCACCCCCCCAGCATGATGGCAGTGGGACAAGGTGTTATTTTGGAGGAATGCAGTGCTCTGCTTTCTCTGTAAGTGGGCAGATGCTCACTGAACTACAGATGGCGAGTCACCTGCTCACAGATTCATGTAACAACTGCCTCCTTCAGTCTCTAAGTTCCCCATGTACTTACTCTGTAGATGTGATTTGATTTTAAATAAATAGAGGAAAAGGGGAAGAAACACACAGCAATACCATAAAACAGAAATAAAACACTTCAAATAATAATTGTGTGACGTGCAAACCTTTGGCCTGTAGAAGACGTTCTGCACAGAGAGCATTGAAACAATCGTGAGCATTTCTTCACTGCAGCCCAGATGGACCGACATGATCAACATCTTACACAACATCGGCTCCAGAGGGAACTCTGCCATCTACACGACACACAAAGGAGAACAAAAAATAATTACAAATTTTTTTAAAAGTTGAAGTGAATGCTAAACAAGACTCATTACAAATTACATATTTGTTCAGTTGTCTAACAACTTTGTTTCCTAATTACATAATTATGTCTATGTTTTCGATCAATCAATAATGAATAGATTGACAAAACTCCTTGAAAATATTTGGTTTTAACTGGAAAATAAACCACTAAATTCTGTCCTACACCTGAGAGGGGAAAAAAGCCAAGTCAGAAACAAGGACAGTGTTACGAACGTGTGTGGTTGTGTATTTCTCACCCTTCTGCCGAGCCGTGTAAGTAAGCCTTCATCGTCCAGAGCTCCTAAAGTGTAGAGCTGCTCCATGGCTGTGATCAGAGTCTCCATTGGTGGAGCATCCATGAAGTCAAAAGACAGGAGGTCATTGATGCCCATTGCCTAAAGACAAAGTTGAATCCATTGAATTATGTACATGCTTTGTTTTGGGTGTTTTTTTATTCTAAAGAAATAAGAACAAACATTGCAAAGGTCTTGATGAAAAATGAGATTATGATTGGACAAAGTGGTCTACTTAGGAGCTTTAGCTGGACACTAGATCAGAGGAAAGCCCCACATGACAAACATCTTGCAGTATAATCAGATCATTGTTCATAAATGGCAGGATAATAAGATGTGGACTACAAAATAACCTTTTACCTTCAGAGACAACACTGTGCTGGCCAAATTGGTTCTCTGGATCTCTGGCACATTCGTCGTCAGCATTTCATCTCTGTAAGCTCGCTCAGTGTAAAGCCGGTAACACTTCCCCGGTCCAGTTCTTCCAGCACGACCGGCCCTTTGCTTCGCTTGGGCCTGAAGTAGGAAGGGTTTTTAATTATTCCAATAAAACCAGACCTTTCCAAATTATTGAATAATGTAATTCTCCTGCTTATAATGCAGGAGAACTTGCTGCAGTGTATGATGCATGAGGTACCTGTGAGATGGGAGTCACAACCAGCTGGTCAATGCCCGTTTTGGAGTTGTACACTTTTTGCTTGACAAATCCAGGATCTACGACATAATAGATTCCATCGATGGTCAAAGACGTCTCTGCAATATTTGTAGCTATGACCACCTAAGAGCAAAAGCACACATTTAAAAAAACAAATGGTGAAAATTTAAAACATACAAGCTTTGGTTTTTACCCTCCCAACCAACACTGTTGCTAACCATTATCAACAAAACTGGAGTTAAAGTTGATAAAAGACAATTTCTTCAGTGTTTTCCATATTGTAGTAGTGATGACCTGCCAGCTTTGCTATAACAACAAAAAAAATCTGCGACTAGCTTGGTGTTTTCACACCATCAATCTGTCGTTGCAGTGCAGCTTAAATTAGTATGTTTGTTCTTCAGTTTAATCAAAATTAATTTTGTTCTTGTATCATTGTTTTTAATAATTAGATCAAATTAAGCAGGAAGGCATATTTTGGAAACATTAAAAGTGTACCACCTCTTTTTTTAGGTTTACAGTGCATCTGGAAAATATTCACAGCACTCAACTTTTTCCACATTTTATGTTACAGCATTTTTTCCCCACCTCACAACACGCCATAATGACAACATGAAAAAAGTTTACATTTTTTGCAAATTTATTCAAAATAAAACAACAAACACAATCTAAGAAATCACATGTACATAAGTATTAACACCCTTTGCTCTGTAACTTTGTTAAAGCACCTTTGGCAGCAATTACAGCCTCAAGTCTTCTTGAATATGATGCCACAAGCTTGGTGCACCTATCTTTGAGCAGTTTTGTCCATTCCTCTTTGCAGCATTTCTCAAGCTCCATCAGATGGATGGGGAGTGTCGGTACACAGCCATTTTCAGATCTCTCCAGACTCTACTCAAGGATATTTTCAGAGTTGTCCTGAAGCCACTCCTTTGATATCTTGGCTGTGTGTTTAGGGTCATTGTCCTGCTGAATGATGAACAGTCGCCCCAGTCTGAGATCAAGAGCACTCTGGAGCAGGTTTTCATCCAGGATGTCTCTGCACATTGCTGCATTTATCTTCCCCTCAATCCTGACTAGTCTCCCAGTTCCTGCTACTGAAAAACATCCCCACATCATGATGCTGCCACCACCATACTTCACTGTAGGGATGGTGCCTGGTTTCCACCAAACATGATGCCTGGCATTCACACCATAGAGTTCAATCTCTGTCTCATCAATCCAGAGGCATTTTGTTTCTCATGGTCTGAGAATCCTTCAGGTACCTTGTGGCAAACTCCAGGTGGGCTGCCATGTGCCTTTTACCAAGGAGTAGCTTCTGTCTGGTCACTCTACCATACAGGCCTGATCGGTGGATTGCTGCAGAGATGGTTGTCCTTCTGGAAGGTTCTCCTCTCTCCACAGAAGAATGCTGGAGTTCTGAACAGAGGGACCATCAGGTTCTTGGTCACCTCCCTGATTAAGACCACTCTCAGCCTGACCACTCTCGCGCTCAGTTTAGATGGCGGCCAGCTCTAGTAACAGTCCTGGTGGATCTGAAGTTCTTCCATTTACGAATGATGGAGGCCACTGTGCTCATTGGGACCTTCAAAGCAGCAGAAATGTTTCTCTGCCCTTCCCC
This sequence comes from Thalassophryne amazonica, assembly GCF_902500255.1. Classification (NCBI taxonomy): domain Eukaryota; kingdom Metazoa; phylum Chordata; class Actinopteri; order Batrachoidiformes; family Batrachoididae; genus Thalassophryne; species Thalassophryne amazonica. The sequence continues at coordinate 27,868,474 of NC_047120.1, read as the reverse complement.
AGATCTGTGCCAAGACAATCCTGTCTTGGAGGTCTACACACAACTCCTTTGGCTTCATGCTTGGCTTGTGCTCTGACATACACTGTCAACTGTGGGACCTAATATGTGGACAGGTGTGTGCTTTCCAAATCATGTCCAATCAACCAAACTGAAGAACTAGATCGCAGGTACAAGCGGCTGAAATGGGCTTCCTTAGGCGCGTGGCAGGTGTCTCCCTTAGAGATAGGGTGTGAAACTCGGTCATTTGTGGGGAGCTCGGAGTAAAGCCGCTGCTCCTTCGTGCTGAAAGGGGCCAGCTGAGGTGGTTTGGGCATCTGGTAAGGATGCCCCCTGGGCGCCTCCCTAGGGAGGTGTTCCAGGCACATCCATCTGGGAGGAGACCCTAGGAAGACCCAGGACTAAGTGGAAAGATTATATCTCCACACTGGCCTGGAAACACTTCGGGATCCCCCAGTCAGAGGTGGTCAATGTGGCCCAGGAAAAGGAAGTCTGGGGTCCCCTGCTATAGCTGTTGCCCCCATGACCCGATCCCGGATAAGCAGTTGAAGATGAGTGACTGAAATTTTCACCAGATGGAAATACTGGAGCAGACTTCTTAGACTGTCTGTTAGTACAACAAAACCAAAGAAAGCCACACTATCGCAGAAATTTGTAATAAAACGATGGAGTCGGCCCACAACAGCTGACAGTCCCCGATAACAGTCTCTGCGTGACAACATAGCTATCCAGCACAACTGTTGTCGGGAAAGAATATGGCACTGTGATTGGCTGAACTCTTATTAATTTTGGAAGACACAGACTTGCATGCAGCACAAATGGTTAATACTTTACTTGAGCTTTTTTGCACACTTTTGTGTGACAAATAGTACCAGCGTACTTTAATCTCAAAATGCGTACAGGCTGGCAGATCTGGGATTTGGTGATTGACAAGGTTTGTAAATTTAAAGATGTTAAAAAACTGACTGCTTAAATTAATGTTCTATTTTAGTCACTGCAATCTGATTATGATATATTTGAAATCTCCATCAAGTATCAGTACCTTTCTGCTTCCTGGAGGTGCAGGATCAAATATCCTTGTCTGCATCTCGCTGGGCAACGCAGAATAGACTGGCAGAATGATCAGTTCAGGCACATCAGGGCCCAAGGACTTCATCCGTTCATACAGGATCTCGCAAGCAGTGTCGATCTCTTCCTGTCCAGTTAAAAACACCAGGATGTCACCTGGACAGAGAAAAAGGGCACAAACCTTTGTGAAATACCTTCATACAACAACAGCAGCGTGTCCACGCCGCTCCATTTTCAAGCTTATAAATCGTACCAGGAGGCTCTGTCAGATGAATCTGCATGACTGTGATGAGGCTGGCATCCAGGTAGTCAGTCTCAGGTTCTTTGGTGTACAGAACCTCCACAGGGTAGGTTCTGCCCGGGATGGTGAAAATGGGTGCTTCATAGAAATACTGAGAAAACTTCACGGCATCCAGAGTAGCTGATGTCACAATCAACTTCATGTCTGTGCGTTTCTGTACAGTCTGAGACAAACATCAGCATCTTGTTAGAACAAAATTCATCTTTCATGAATTTCAGTTTCCTGTCTCTACAGTGTGATAGCAAAAAAAAGTTTGCATCCTGTTTACCTTCTTCAGTAAACCAAAGAGAACATCAGTGTGGATTGTCCTCTCGTGAGCTTCGTCCAACATAATAATGGCATACTGGCCCAATTCTGAGTCGATCAGGCATTCTCTCAGCAACATGCCGTCTGTCATGTACTTGATCACCGTCTCAGGGCTGGTGCAGTCCTCAAAACGAATGGTGTAACCCACCTGGAAAACAAATGCCATCAGACCTTCAGAAACTACACAAATCAAGTACAAGTTAACAGATTAGAAATTAATATTGAAACAATTTAGAAAGACATTTCATCAACGTGATTGTGTGTGTGTGTGGGGGGGTTCTTTCTAGGGGTACATATAGTTGACCAATGACACTACAAACCTCAATAAATTCCTTGCTTTCAAGTACAATGACAATTACACGTGGCACTTTGTTCACAAGCAGAGGGAGGCACGGTGACCACCAGACTTTGGCTTTGGAGATTAAAGAAACTAACAAGCTCATTTCAATTTACATGTAACCTCACCCTAATTTCCATCATGCACATGATACGATCATTTCATGCAACAATCTCAGACATGTCCAGCGGGAGGCAAAGGGGTAATCGCATGAGCATTAAAAAAAAAAAAAAAATCCTAAGCAGAGGATCACTCAGTTTCAGCCCAACTAACTTCTCTGCTGCTTACTGCATGAGCTTAAACAATAGGTTTGGGTATAAGGAAAACTTAATGTTCATATTTATTGTCAGAATTCCTTCAGTCATCACTGGTAGATCTCAGGGTGCATGTGCACCCAGATTTTCTCAAAGGTTTGATTTCACGTTAGGCCTCAAATTAGCATGCTATCATGCCAGCAACATTTAATTAATAATTAGCACATTTTACTGGACTTTCTGTGACTCTGGAAGAAGTCACAGACATGAAAAATATGAATACATTAAAAAAGCATTTAAGTGACAACAAAAAGTCATATGACTGCTGTCTAATTACAGAAAGTCACTTTCTGCTATTCACTTTTCTGAACACTCAACTAAACACATGGGAGCTCTGTAACCCACAAGATCTGGGTTATTAAAATAATCAAACAAAGGAAACACTGATTGTGAGTCTAAATGTATTTAAATACATATTATAAGTTCATACATTGCAAATATTTGATGCAAAGTGTGATTACAGGGAGGTGCTGTTGGGTTATGGCTCTATCAGCTGAAAGATCCAGTCAAAAAAACAAAACAGACACACAAAAAAGCCCAACTTAACCTGTAAAACTCAAATATGAACTGATAGTGAATTATGTAGCATCTCAAGCTTGCCATCCTAATCATCTTTTTAGTGAAAGACAAAAGGATGCAAGCATCATATTCTTCCTTGTGCATTAAATTAATGTAGGGAAAAAAAAACAAAACAACAACAACAAGACAACACATTACTCACTTCCTGTCCCAGACAGCAGCCGTATTCTTCAGATACTCTCTTGGCCACTGACATGGCGGCCACACGACGGGGCTGAGTGCAGCCAATCTTGCCCCTGGAGGTGTAGCCTGCCTCTGCCAGGTACTGGGTGATCTGTGTGGTCTTGCCAGATCCTGTCTCTCCAATCACAATCAGAATCTGGTTGTCATGTACGGCCTGGAGCAGAATAACAAAGAAGCAAGAGTTAACAACAAATGGTGGCTCTGCATCAGAATACAGTTAATTAAATGGACAAGACAGAAAGGAAACAGAAAACCTGCCAGGAGAATGTGTTGGAATCAGAAATTACTGGACTACTGTTTGTTCCAAAGTTTAAAAGTATAAAACGTGATTACTCACACAATTAGAAATAGATTAAATTCAAATCACTGGATTACGCCATTTTATGGAAGTAGAAATGTAGTCTTTCTCAAGTATTGTTTTCTAAATGAACCTGAATAAGTTGCTCCTTCAGCTTATAGATGGGCAAACTCTCTCTCTGCTCCAGAATAGACAGCTGTGTCTTCTTTCCATAAGAGGCTTTATTGCCCCCAAAAGCATGCCTCTTCCACTCTGGGATATCACTGGGCATCATGCCGATGCCCCTCATGTTCGCTGCAATTTGTCGGCCATCAGCTGTAAAAAGAGGAATGCAAGCGTCTATGATAATGAAAACTGTAGTTTTGAAAAGTCAGAGTAACACTTTCAGAGATATGCATATAACTGACAAACAGGTATTGGAAAAACAGTTACCCACAAATATGAGCTAACATGCAGTTTGATGACATCATGCTTAAAATCTGTACTATGTGATGCCTGAAAAAACAATTACAGCCGTAGTATAACAGGCCCAAAACCGTGGTTGCGGAAAACCAAACCTGCAAGGCTGTGGTCATACTAAGGACAGAAAAATAAATTTTACCTCTAGTGGAACAGACAGAACTTGATATAACTACTTTTTGCCATTGATGACTATTGTATTTTCAGTGTGGAATAATGAACACACAAAAACAACATAACATCACAACTGGAAACTTAAATTGAGAAACACCTTTAACTGTGTAGCAACTCAACAATGCTTGTTGAACATTTTCTGCATAGCTACCGTATTTTCCGCACCATAAGGCGCACCTAAAAGCCTTAAATTTTCACACACAAAAAAATCGGCCGTGCGCCCTATAATCCGGTGCGCCTTATGTGCGCACTGAATTCCAAAATCTGTAAAAATGACAGACGTCTTTGACCGTCGGAATATCGGACCATTTCCCGCTGACACAAGGACGTAATACGTAAAGTACGTATGCTAGCAGCGTAGAGTACATACCCTGGCAGCGATAAACCAATCGGAGAACATTATGTAATACGTAAAGTACATACGCTGGTAGAGTAGAGTACGTACGCTGCCAGCGATAAACCAATCAGAGAAGAGTCCGTAAGTCTGTGGTATGTACACTTACCTCCGCCACTCCTCCGGTAGTTACTGTATACTACAGGTATCCTGCAAAACAACATTTGTTTGTCTAAGGACCCCCGAAAATGGCGCCAGTGAAGAGAAATGCTTACGAGGCACAATTCAAACTGCAGGCTATCAGTTACGCGGTTGTTCATGGGAACAGAGCAGCTACGAGAGGAAACAAGAAAATGAACTGCGCCAAGTTAAAAAAAACAAACGGAGTTTCCGCAGAAACAAAGCGAGGTGGCCACAGCTAGAAGACCAGCTGTTCAATTCAGACAGAAGATGAAGACTTCGATGGATTTGTGACAGAACCATAATAAAAAATAATGTGAGTACCATATTGTTAAATACCGGTAGTTCAAAGTTGTTAAAAAGTTCAAATAAACTCACCGTTTTGCTTCCGTGACCTTTTTTTTTGTAGACTATATGTTTTAGCGTGCGCCTTTTGTAAGGGTTAAGTACCCGCTAATTGAGGCCGCACCTTATAATCCGGTGCGCCTTTTGTAAGGGTTAAGTACCCGCTAATTGAGGGTGCGCCTTATGGTGCAGAAAATACGGTACATGTCAAGTAGCCATGCAAGCTGGCTGGACAAACCATTGTATAATCTGGGCTATGTCAGCTAATCACCACCTGAATTACATAAAATGAGATATTTGTGCAAGTAGAATGTATCTATACTTAGAAGTTCCTGTTTTACTAAAATGACCTGGTTTTGGAGCCATTTATTCATCAATCGAGCAGCATTTCGCAAAACCGCATTTACTGAAACATCAAGTTTTTGTAGACTGTTTAATATATTTGCCTGTAAAATCAGCAGCATCAACTTAGAATATGGTTGCACGTTGACGATATTGTGTGTTGAAGTTCAGGGAGGTCAAGCAAATTGCAATATCCACATCGAAGATTTTAGCAAACACTGGACCTTAAGAGTGAATCTGCACACGTACATAGTCCCACCTACATGCAAATGCTGGTCTGAATAACTGCATGCAAGTATCAGTAACTGCTGTTAAAAGAAATATATACTTCGAATGTACATCCAAATGATTTCTAACCGTCTGGCAGTGGGTCAACCCAGTGCTTGTTCAGCCCCATGGGGATGGAGTCCATCTCTGCCTCACGTGCAGCCTGCTTCAGCTCTCGTCTCTCCTTAGCCAGAGCACTCTGCATCATGGCTGCTTGGGACAACGAGCCATCTGGATTCTATTGAACAGCAAATGGAAGACTTCATTTTTAAGATCACATTTTTAACCTCACAAACTGAATTGTGAGGCTAAAAAAAACTTTCAACATTTAAAATAAAACTCAAATGATTTTAGCATACTTCCTCAACATTTCAATACATGAGGTCTGAAAACATTCTACAGGCAATTGTTGAGAACATACAGTAGTACTTACAGAACATACAGTACTCTTAAGGCTATGAAATTGGGCTATTAGTAAAAAAAAAGTAGAAAAGGGGGTGTTCACAATAATAGCATCTGCTGTTGACACTACAAACTCAAAACTATTATGTTCAAACTGCTGTTTTGGCAATCCTGTGAATCATTAAACTAGTATTTAGTTGTATAACCACAGTTTTTCATGATTTCTTCACATCTGCAAGGCTTTAATTTTGCTGGTTTGGAACCAAGATTTTGCCCGTTTACTAGTGTGCTTGGGGTCACTGTCTTGTTGAAACACCCATTTCAAGGGCATGTCCTCTTCAGCATAAGGCAACATGACCTCTTCAAGTATTTTGACATGTCCAAACTGATCCATGATACCTGGTATGCGATATATATAGGCCCAACACCATAGTAGGAGAAACATGCCCATATCATGATGCTTGCACCACCATGCTTCACTGTCTTCACTGTGAACTGTGGCTTGAATTCAGAGTTTGGGGGATCGTCTCACAAACTGTCTGCGGCCCTTGGACCCAAAAAGAACAGTTTTACTCTCATCAGTCCACAAAATAGTCCTCCATTTCTCTTTAGGCCAGTTTATGTGTTCTTTGACAAACTGTAACCTTTTCTACATGTCTTTTATTTAACAGAGGGACTTTGTGGGGGATTCTTGCAAATAAATTAGCTTCACACAGGCGTTTCTGTCACAGCACTTACAGGTAACTCCAGACTGTCTTTGATCATCCTGGAGCTGATCAGTGGGTGAGCCTTTGCCATTCTGGTTATTCTTCTATCCATTTTGATGGTTGTTTTCCGTTCTCTTCCACGCGTCTGTTTTTTTTTTTTTTTTTTTGTCCATTTTAAAGCATTGGAGATCATTGTAGATGAACAGCCTATAATTTATTGCACCTGCGTATAGGTTTTCCCCTCTCCAATCAACTTTTTAATCAAACTACGCTGTTCTTCTGAACAATGTCTTGAACGTCCCATTTTCCTCAGGCTTTCAAAGAGAAAAGCATGTTCAACAGGTGCTGGCTTCATCCTTAAATAGGGGACACCTGATTCACACCTGTTTGTTCCACAAATTTGACAAACTCACTGACCGAATGCCACACTACTATTATTGTGAACACCCCCTTTTCTACTTTTTTTTTTTTTTTCCTAACAGCCCAATTTCATAGCCTTAAGAGTGTGCATATCATGAATGCTTGGTCTTGTTGGATTTGAGAGAATCTACTGAATCTACTGATACTTTGTTTCCCATGTAACAGTAAGAAATATACTCAAAACCTGGATTAATCTTTTTAGTCACATAGCACTATTATTATTCTGAACACTACTGTATATGAGGAATACTGGACCTTTACAATCTTGACTGGGCTCATGTCCATGCTTTGTTTAGTGTGTCCCCTCAGGAACGGGGGCTCCTCTTCAACCAGCTCAATTTCCAAGTCTTCATCTGAAAGGCAACAAAAAACTATAATCAAACCTGCAGGTCACTCACCCCCCCCCCCCAAAAAAAATGTCATGCAACAGCTTTTCAACAACATTCATGTGCTCCAGCTTTTTCACTTGTTTCAACTTGAAACCTAATCAATTATATGGAGACAGAAATGCATTGGTTCTTAAACAAGGAACTGGTTTTGGGGAGATTGTACACCAAAGCAATTAAGTTCTTACCCTCTTCATCGTCCACTTTAGGAAGGATCCCTGTCTCATCATCAAAATCTGGGAATTCTTCTTTAGACAAGACATTCGCTGCAATCATCTGAAGGGAAAATAAAATGAGCCCAGTAATGGTTACGATTCCATGTTCTGCCAAACAACAACTCGGGAGTTCACTGTGTGCAGATCTTCCCTTTATAAACACACCTGTTTGATCTCCCACTTCTCTGGATCTGATATCTTGGTGAGTCTCTTGCGCTGCAGAGTGTCGTCCTGCTCCAGCTCTGGGGCATGCCCCAGATTGAGATTGCTTGGTCTGTCAGGGTTCCTCATGGAGGTGTCTTCACCTGCATCTGGGCCGGTGTTCCTCCTCCTGTTGGGGTTTAGGTCTTCCCCAGTTTCTTGATCCACATCCTGAAGAATCATAGAAGTATTGCAACATTCCAGGTGTGAGCCAAATACCCTAAGATGATAGGCTCTACTTCCAACTACAAAGCACATGGAGATAATAATGATAACTGCTATTACTAGGGATGGGAATTGAGACCTGGTTCCAGTACCACCTTAAAACGTGATGGAATCTTAAACTTGCCACTGGAATTGCAACATTAAAAGGCAGACTCAGGGATTTAAAAAAAAAGAAGCTGAAAATGTTTTTTTTTTTTTTTTTTTAAACAGCCAAATCACAAACTGTTCACATCTACCTTTTTTAAAAACCCTTTTGCGACCATGCGCTAGAATTTAAGGTAAAACAATTTGGAGACCGATAAGAAAACAGCAAATTGTTCTCCTGCTGAACAAGATTATATTTCACTCACTAATAACATTGCTGCTTTCTTCTAATGCAGCATCATTTCAGACATGTAAGTAGGGTGAGGTCAAAAAATGTGAAATTGTCGATGGATTGCAAGTGCTAACGGGGAAGGTGTGGTAGGGGTAGTGCACCTAGGCACACTAGGAAGGAGTGTCCCTCCCACTGGGGGGGGGGTCCGTGGGGCCTCCCCTGGAAAAATGAGGTACCAAATGGTGCATTTTTATTACAATTTTAGGGATGAATAGAACAAAGAAAGTCCATATTTGCTCACAAAATGTTTTGTATTTTACATATTTACACAGAGTGAGGGTTGGGGTAACAGGAAGAAAATGCACTAATTTGAATTCCAGCAACTTTCCATTCATGACACAGAAGTCAAGCCACAGCTAGGACACAATTATCAAATCAAATCAATTTCATTTATATAGCGCCAAATCACAACAAACAGTCGCCCCAAGGCGCTTTATATTGTAAGGCAAAAGCCATACAATAATTACAGAAAAACCCCCAACGGTCAAAACGACCCCCCATGAGCAAGCACTTGGCGACAGCGGGAAGGAAAGGATTATATAAAATTATATAATTATTATAATTTATTCTAATTATAATTTATAATTATTAAAATCATATAGAATTATATAAAATTTAAAACTGCACAGCAATGCATGGTAAACTAATTGAACAATATTCAATTAAACTTATTTGAACAGATATTCAAGAGTGGAATAAATGTGTCTTTCATAGGTGGCTGTGTAGATTCAAAACAAAAGGTTATTTTCTAGATGATATGGAGTAAAATAATCCATTTTAAAATTGCCAGTGCTGTTATTGAGCCAATAACACCAAAATCAACACTCAGCCTTTAACTTTCATGTTTCCCATCAGTTTACAGCCATCGAATGGGGCAAAACACCTTTTTACAAAGAACTGAACATGAACAGAATCAGTGAATTGAAAAAATACCTTTGTCAAAACTGTGAAAAATACAAAAGAGTGAAAAAGAGCAAAACTGATCTGAATTTATAACTGTAACTCTTAAAAAAGGGGAGAGAGGGAAAGAGAGGAAGAGAGAGAGAATGAGCATGTCCACATGGTCTGGTGAGGTAACAAGAATAATTTCAAAACCCTTTCTGTATAAATGCCTTCATCCTCACAGATCAGAGTTCATTCAGGTCCTGGTCATAGACTATCAGCACACGCTCAGAAGCACTTTTTATTTATTTATTTTTTGACAGTCTGTTTTGTGGAGCTGCTGCATTTCTTTTGAACAGACTGATTTTTTTCCGACTTTAAAATCAAGTCACCATCCCACTTATGTAATCTTTGCAATTAATCCGTGGTTCACACTGTGGAAAAATGTTGAGGACTGATTTAAACATTAACGTGTCGATGCAGCTTTTGGAGATGTTAGAACGCAGAACAATGAATTATTGACGCAGGCAGCATTGGATGTTGGAGACTGTGAAGGCAGACGCTCGTGGTGGAGTTGCACAACAATACACAGAGCCACACTACAGAAGCAAAAGTTGCATTTTTTGGGGGGGGGGGGTGGGGGGGATTGGTCATTCAGAGTTCAGGAAGCCATATATATTTGAAAATGATTATGGCTGTTGGGGTTAATATGTGTTTGAGGTTTGATCAACAGATAAACTCTGTTGTCAAAGTCAGTTTTTTCCCCAACTACGCCTTCTGGCTAAAGTCCTGCCTCAGTAGATGTAATCTGCAGACAGCCATTCATGCTTTCATCAGCTCTAGAGTTGATTACTGTAATGCACTAATGCTGGTGTTAACCTGAGTCCTTTTATACAGAGAGTAGCGACAAACAACAAAAAAAGTCGTAGTGCCATCTTGGGACCAAATTAGCGTTTCATGTTAAGCTATCTGCATGTAAATCCATCTTATTTATTAATTTATTCACTGAAAATGCTAGATTGTTGCACATTTAGATGCACAAACAGGCACAACAAGGGGTTCAAGATGTACAGATTCCCTTCAGATGTGAACAGAAGAAAAATTTGGGAAACTAACGTTAGCCGTGTGGAATGAAAGCAACTTCAAGCTTTGCAAGGTAGGCAAATTTAGTGTTCAGCCCCATGTACAGTAAAACTTGCCTAAACAGTCATCTTATAAACTTTTCCAAACTGTGCTCAGACACAGGACCTGCAGCCTGACATGCACCTGCTAAATCAGACACCACAAAAGGCTGTGATTTAACACTTTTGTGATTTCACTGTTTCCTCTCATATTTTAATAGTTTTTGCAGTGTGCACACTGAATACAAATGTATCAAATATGTTTGGAAGAAAAGTCCGCAATTTACAAAACGGATTAAGAAAAAGAGGAAATTGTACACCTTATCTTTGAATTGGAAGTTAATTAGAAAGAAAAGCTTGTTGAGGGACAAATTAATCCAGAATAATCAGAATAAAGCATAATCCAGTGACAGAGAACTTTAAAACTGCCATGCATGTCAACGTCACTGCATGACACAGAGCTACAGAAAAATAAATCAGGCATTAAATTAATTAAATATATAAATGGTAAATTTGATATCTTTACTATTTTTATATTTATTCTGATAGTACATGTACCTGGATGTGTTGCTGTATGTGATTAATTGATAAAAAAAAAAAAAAGGAAAACATATCATCACAAAACATCAGTAGTTCAGCACAACTGGCCCTAAAGTGACAGTGTTCTCAGTTGTCACTACTCTCTGTATAAAGGGACTCTAGTGTTAACCAGTCTTCTCTTGCACTCCTCAAACTTGTGCAAAATGCTACCACTTGTCTTTACTGAACACTCCCAGAAGTGAACATATTACACTTGTACTTTACTCACTCCACATCCAACCCATTTTAGAATTGATTTTAAGATTTTAATGTTTGTTTTTAAAACTATTAATGGTCTTGCATAATCTCCGCACTTACAGTACGATATTACGGGCGTCTGGTCAACTTTACTTAGATGTTCTGGGATCAAAATATAAATTCCAGGGCGAACGTGCTTTTGCAATACTTGAACCCAGACTGTGGAAAAAGTTTCCTCCTGATTTACGCACTATTTCTGACCCAGCACTTTAAAAAAAAAAAAAAAATCATAGCTCAAAATTTATTTATTTAAAATGGCTTTTAATACCTGGTGGCGTTGTGACACATTTTGTTTGTATGTGCCGTTTTAATTCTATTGTACGCTGTGTTTTATTTTTGTGAATTCTTATTCCATGACTTACTGTAAAACCCTTTGGACACCATCTGGCTGCTGTAAAGGGCTAAGGAAATAAATGTTGATCGATTGATAGCAATCTTAAACAAATGTAGGTTGTAGCATCAATTTGGGGTAAATGCAAAGAAAAGGTGAAAATGTGCAAAAAGAAAATACAATCACCACACAGACTAAGCAGTACAACTAAATTTGGGGGGAGAAAAGAGAAAATAGTCATCAAAAAACCCTCCAGAATGCATCCCTGGACATCAAAAATCCCAAAATTTTCAAAGGGCCTTCAATGGCCTCCCCAAACCCCCTACCAACAACGATCTACTCTCCCTTTTCAGATCCTGGATATTTGGTTGTTGTTCCAGTCCTTCCAGAAGCCTCAGAATGCCCCATTTTGATCTCAATACTTATAAAGGGCCACCATTCTGCACCATCCCCACTGCTCAGTTACGCTGCTCACTTGCATCTTGTGTTGCCCCCTTGCTAAATTTTCCTAGAAAAACCCCTGCATAATCCATGATCAAATAACCCCCAGTTTTTAAAATCTCATTGGATCTCCACTGATCTCATATATGGCCTTCTGGCAGCCCCAATTAATGGAAATCTGTTGTAGGAGTACTTTAATCCCCGCAGACAGACTTAAATTTAAAGTCTGACTGTAGGATAGGTGTTGATCTTTGTCATTTCATTTAAGCGTTTCTTGAAATAACAGCCTTGAGACAGAAAGTAAGCTTGCATCACAATGATAAAGCAACAAAAAAGACAAAAGCTTTTGACTCACTTCTGACTCAAAATTGAAACAACTCTTCCCAAACACAAAGAACATACCAAAAACATAGATAACGTGATCCTATATGCTCTGCCCCACAGCGCTCTCACCTTCATACTGAGGCTGGTCTTGGAGCCAGTGAAGGATAACACCTTGACTTTGACTCTTTGACCTTTGCTGACGACATCAGCTACGTTGGCCACACGGCCCTCTCGCCGGAGCTCTGAAATGTGAACCAAACCCTCCCATCGCTTCCTGCAAACAGACAGTCAAAACCTGGATGGTACTTTTCCATCTTGGCTCTGATTCAGAGATTCTACCCACAATTAAGCTAAAATATGTTTAACTTTATACTGACCTCAGTCCTTCTAGTTGAACAAAACAGCCGAACTGCATGATGCTGGTGACTTTTCCATTGTAAATGTCGCCAACAGAAGGTTCCTCTGGTGGAGGACGGTCCACATGTTTGTCCTTCCAGCGCTCAGAGTCTCTGTCTTGCTCTTTTCGGGGACTTGGCGTGCGATCAGCCCAACGAGATGATCGATCTCTTCTTTTACCACGGTCCCTGTCTCTATGCTTTTCGCGATCTAGAGAGCGAGACCTGGACCTGGATCGAGAACGATGCCGCCTCCTCCGGTCTTTATCCCGCTCTCTGTCTCTGTGGCGCACTCGCTCCCTACTTCTGCTGCGACTTCGGCTGCGTCGCCTACTCTTGTCTGACCTGTGAAATGAAGTGTAGAAAACTGAAATGAATGTTACAGATAAAATGTAACTTTAAACACACACAATTAATGTTCTACCAAGGCAAACAAGTGCTTATTTGCTAGTTATTATATTCGTAACAGACATTTTCAATAAAAGTAAATTTCATCAAGATTTAAAATGTTTGCAACTTTTCCTGAGGTATTGATAAGACTTTATCAATAGATACCATTATCAATTCCGCTTATCAATCTGATTCCTTTATCGATACCTCTTGTGAATTTTCTGTGTACCAAAAGTAGGCTTTACAGGTTTTCTCTGTCAACAAGATTTTATTGAGTCTTAAAGTAAATAAATATGAAATTGGTCACTGGATCCTTAAACTATGGACATAATAAACTCTACATGATGGATACTTGATCTCTGGACATAAATAGAAATAAACAAAATCTGTAGTTTTTGTCAAAAGAATTTCCTTTCAGACATTATTGGCATCTGAGCTGAGCTCTTGCAGCTGGACGTCAGGATGCAATTCATAAAGAACGCAGGACATCTCATTTTGGGAGGAAAAAAAACGTTTTAATCAATTGCAGTTTATTGTCTGTATTACAGCGTTTGGAAAGAGGTGTCATTTTATTTAAAGCGGCAATTCGTTTTGAAGTTATTACGTCTGATCGGACTCTGTCTCCGCAGAGAGCCGCGCAGCATTTGGAGCTGTGCCAACTGAAGACGATTCTCGTGTCTTGACTGCAACAAGACAAGAGTCCCAGTTAGTGACTTTAATCCACACAAAAGTGACTCACGACTGACATATTTTAATGGCTTCTGAAGAGCAGCGAATCAAAGAACCAACGAGCCAGCGGATCAAAGCACTGTTTCATTGGTTCACGCTTCAAAGTGGAGTCGCACTGCAGAAACGGTTGATTACAGAGCCGCTGCAGGGTCTGTAATCAACGTAGAGAAATTATCATTTTCCTGACAAACACGCTCAAAAACAACGACCGCTCTTAAGGACCGATGAGGGAACTGTTAACCAAAAAGGCTATTGACATCGGTGGATCAAATCATTTCTTAACGATACCCAAAAAGAACCGGTTCTTGATACCCAACCCTATTCCTGACTCTACTTGTAAAACTGAGCAACAATGATGCAATTTTGCGTAAAATTTTTAAATATACAAATTTAAGTAAAATAATTTTTAAAACCAATATATAATAATAGTGCAAAATCCTAAAAACATGAAATATACTGCATTGACAATTTTACATTTTTAAGTTGAACATATTCAGCTGTCATAAATGATATTGCCAACCATTTGTTCCCCACCAAAAATTAGTAAATTGTAAATATGTAAATTTAAACATGGATATTTTGAAATAACTCAAATATCACAAAAGGTTTTTTTGGCTCACATTAGGTTATTTTTCATTACATTGGAAAAAGTCATTCAAGAAAACTACAACACTTTTACATGACCTTTTAGTGCAGAAAGTCACATGACACTCTACAGAGGAAGAGGCCAAGAGCTCGTTAAGCCTTATGGGTTGCCACGGACTTTACCCGAGCGCCCTCTAGTGGCTATTTTTGGCAATGAAAACGACGCCGAACACAATACAAATACATGTATTGTACTCAAGCAGTCCATGGCTGGATGTCAACTTGAAAGCACAAATGAAGGAAAGAGATAAAGCCAAGCAGACTGCAATAATATCTGGAAGGGAGTTTGACTGGAAAGTATATCGTAAACTTAGAAACTTTGTGGTGAAAGAAAACAAGAAAAAGAAAAGATTATACTATTATGAGAAATTTAAAACTTTTACAGACAGTAAACAGTTATGGAGAAGTCTCAATTCCCTCCTGTATGGTAATACATCAATTCCACTGGTCTTGGAAACAAATGAGGGATTTTTAACTAAATCTGACGAAACTGCAAATTATTTAAATAATTATTTTATAGAAAAGATAGATGCAGTCAGAAATAAGTTAAAATCAAAAAATGAAAATCAGTCATTTGAGATCATAAAAGAAAATATGAAATCAAAAAAGTGTAATTTTTGCCTTAAGGTTCTAAGTATAAATGAAGTTGAACAATATTTGAAGACACTAAAAGACAAACCTCCAGGAGTAGATGAACTAGATGGGCGCCTCCTAAAACCTGTAGCCTCAATAATAGCACCAGCCATAACCAATGTTTTAATGAAAATAATTTTTTGTCGGCTTGGAAAATATCAAAAATTATAGCATTGCCAAAAAATAAAAAAGTGCCATTTTCTGCGACGAATAGCAGACCTATCAGTTTACTTCCGGTATTGAGTAAATTAATGGAAAAAATTATGTATGATCAGATTAACGCTTATTTTAGAGAGAATAATTTAATAACAAATTATCAGCATGCTTATAGAGAAAAGCATTCAACAGCGACTGCACTGACCCAAATGACTGATGACTGGTTATGGGAAATGGACAAAGGTAACATTATTGGGACAGTATTATTAGACTTCTCCGCTGCTTTTGATCTCATTGATCACAAAATTCTTCTAAAAAAAACTTGAATGTTATGGCTTCTCCAAATCTGCTGTGCAATTTATTTGATTATTTATGTGACAAAAAACAATTAGTGTATTATAATGGATGTTTTTCAAATGTTTTAACTGTGAAACATGGTGTGCCACAGGGCAGTTGTCTTGGTCCGCTTTTATATTCTATCTTCACAAATGATCTACCATTAGTGCTTGATACAGCAAGCATTTCAATGTTTGCAGATGACACAAGTCTATATGGCTGGGAAATCAATTGAGGAAGTTAAAACAAAACTTGAGCAGGAAATTAAAAAGATGGAAAATTGGATTGAAGACAACAAACTCATTCTGAATGCAGGAAAAACAGTAAGCATTGTTATTGGAACTAAACATTCCTTAAGAGCCGAACCACAACTAAATCTTGTAATGAAAAATACAGTTGTTAAACAAGTGGAAGAAGTCAAACTTCTTGGAGTCTGTATTGACAGCCAACTGTCCTGGGACAAACACATAATGTAGTCTCTAAAATGGGATGGACTTTGGCAGTGATAAGAAGATGTTCAAGATATTTAACTAAACCAGTGATACCATATGTCATTCAAAGTTTGGTGTTGTCCCAGTTGGATTATTGTGCAGTTGTCTGGTCAAATACTTCAGTAAATAATGTAAAAAAATTACAGCTTGTGCAAAATAAAGCTGCACGTGTGGTGTTAAAATGTGGCTTTAGGACGAGTGTGGATACAATGCATAAGCGCCTCTCTTGGTTTTTGGTGAGGGACAGGTGGCTATATGCAAAAGCAAACTTTTTAAGAAATATTATTACAACTCAGATACCATCTGTGCTTTACCAAGAAGTGCCTTTTAGTAAGGATACTCATTTTTATCCAACCAGGCATGCCAAAGGACTGTTTCATTTTGCCTAAATGTAAAACAAACCAGAGTCAATGGAATCATTTACCACTAAAGTTAAGGGAATTGAGCAGTGGACTGGGTTTTAAAAAGGAACTTAAAAAGTATTATCTGAGGCAAATGGTTGAAGTATTGTGATGTATTATGAATTGATTATGAATGAATTTATTCTGAATGTATTATGAATTTTCATTATGATTTACAGGCCTTAATGGAAATCTATTATGTTATTGTACTGAAACTATGATTAAAACATGTATGGACCCCAGGAAGAGTAGCTGATGCTGTTATATTGCAGATGCTAATAGGATCCAAATAAATAAACAAAATAAATAAATGTGATTTGGTCACTTTTCAAGGTCAGTGTCAGACTTGTCAATAGAGTCAATTTAATCTACAATGGGCACACAATCAACGCAGGCCAAGCGTGTTTTCATTGGGCAGCCAGTCACGGAAGTACGAACTCTCGCCTTCAGATTCACCACTTCGCCAGAAGTGACGTGTCTCCGCACCAACCCGTAAGGAGACAACATTATGGAAATTTTGGGTTTGAGGAAAAATAAAAATTAAAAAAATAAAAATAAATAAAATATTTAGCAGAACTTTCACATCCGTTGCCTGGACTACTGCAATGACAGTTATCCCACAAACATAACTCATTAGATGTCCAAAGTCACTCAGTGGAAATGCTGTCAATTGCATCTGGTCTCTTCTCCTTGTCTTACCTCTTCTTGCATATGTCTGACTCTGTCCCACTGACACTGGGCAGAAACATCTCCAACTCTTTCATGGCTTCGGCTGCTACTTTTACATCATCCTCATCAAGCAACTTCTGCAGGAAAGAGCCAAAGAAACAGTATACATCAGTGATACAATAAGAATCTAATCTCAACAGGTTATGTTTTTGTTTAGCATCAAATCACCTCAGATTTGCAAACTCTGAACCAACTCTAGCAATGTTTGTGCTGAAGAAAGAACATTAACTAAGCACTGGGAAGTAGCACATTTTAGTATTTTTGTGGCCAAGTTCACACAATATTACTACAACTTCAACATTACTAAATGACAAGGGCAAGTAAAAGTTCTCATGGAACAAGTAAAATTACAACAGCCACTATCCAATGTGGCAAGTAATTTGTACTTTGTGTACTGTAGTTAATTTATCTACAAGTTTGACTTGACTGATAAACTGGTTGTTAGAAAACTGAGCGCTACCAGCAGTTATGTTTTTACAGTCTCCAGATCTGATGCAAAAACCACAGAAAAACAAAAACCATAAATGAACGAGTAAACTGAAAAATGAGTGAGAAGCAATGAGTCTGTTGTTTCTTGAAATAACACACACCCTTGGCACCGGATCGTTCGCTCTACACAGAGCAGGAAACATCTCCTTCAGTCGCTCTTTTTCTGTCTTTGGTTTACCCACATCTTCAGATCCTGTTGTAAGGAGGGGAAAAATAAGTGGGGAGGTTTATTTAAGTTTGCCATCATTTGAATATTAAGAGACATTTGTTGTGTATACAAAAACATCAGCCACTTGCACAAATCCCTTGAGTACAAATAAGGAAGCCAAAAGCTTTTATGGTCTGAGTAAAGCTGGTCATAAGTTAAAAAAAAGACCCTAAATTCAGAAGGAATTCATTACAATAACAATGTAATATTCTATCATCAATAACAGGAGTGCCACATTGGTGATTGTTGTTATTATTATACTGTATATATTTTGGTCAATTAAATCAAAGCTGATATATACATTGAATTAAATTAAATCTCAGTAACTCACCTTTACTTGTAGCTTTGGCTGGTGGTCGCATAGTCTGAATGAGTCTCAGCAAATTACCAATGAGAGAATCCTACAAAGATTACAGACAACAAACCAATTATAACCACAGAAACAGGGCCAAACGTAACAGTTGTTCTCCCTTCTTTTAAACATACTGTGAACTCGGCTCCATTTTGGATCAGAACCGTCTTGAATCCATCAAAGGTCGGTTGTTCTTCAGCCAAATGGATGACAAACTCAGCTGTAAACAGAAATAAGAAGTTAAGAATTATGCAAACACCACACATATATGCTTATCAAATCCAATCCATATCTGCTATTTAAGATTCCACAAAATAAAGCTCTCACTGATGGTTTATTAGTATGCCAACAGTACAATTAAGTTAAAATTACACTTTGCACGGCTGCTAGCTAAGGGCTAGTTAGCACTAGCAAGCTAGACGAACGCTTAAAACAGCGGAGATTTATGGCAATAAATACGGACCTAAATCTTTATCACTCAGCCCAAGATGGTTATCAAGCTCAGTACAAACTTTGGACACCAAAGACAAATATTCCAGCTGCTTTAATTCGTCAGCTCCAACACAAGCCATGATCGTAAAAACTGTTCAATCCACAGACGGGCCTTCTTCTTTTTCTTCTTCTATGGTGTTTAACGGCAGCCGGCATCCTTATTATTGCATTGCTGCCACCTTCTGCATCAGTCCGTTATAGCAGTACTAAATCCTCTCGATGAGTCCAGTATCTTTCAAGAATTTAAAAAGGCAACACTTTCCCCTCCCAACTGACCCTATGTCTATATTACTTCCTACACAAACTTCTTTCAGGACTATCCTTCTAAATTCTGAGAGAAGCTCTTGCCTTTCTGTGGAATGTTTTTTTTTTTTTCAATACACAAGGACATGATGCACTGTCTTTGGCTGTGGACATTCCAGAAATAGTCCATCCTGATATTTTCATAAGAGGAAGAAAGTATTGTTCAAAAAAGTATAACCAATTCTCAGTTTAGCAATAGTGACTTTATCCTTTATTTCCCACACTCTTCTTCCACAACTATTTCTTGAACCTGTCACTCTACTAGCTGTTGAAAATAAATGTCTACTTCTGCTTCCAGTTGCTGCTGTTCATTCGGCTGCTCCCGGTTTTGTTCGGGGTTGCCACAGTGGATACAGCCAAATCCGCATTGGTAATTGGCACAAGTTTTACGCCGGATGCCCTTCCTGACGCAACTCCATTCATTAAAAATGAATTAAAAAAATTAAAATACATAATTAAAAACAGAAGTAAAATAATAAAACAGATTAAAAAATAAAAACTATTCATGAGAAAGAGAATAAAAATGGGTTTTCAGTCTTGACTTAAAAATGTCCACGGACTCCAACTGCCTCACGGTCGCAGGAAGACTGTTCCACAAGGTGGGTGCACAATGAGAAAAGGCTCTTTGACCTGCTGACTTCTTCTTCACCCTGGGAACACAGAGACGTCCCCCATTTTGAGAAGCATTTTGGCTGTAGACCAGTTAACAGTAGCAAGTTGAAGGGAACAGTGTGGACAGTGCATTTCCCAAACAAATATCAATGATCAGGCTGGTGTGTCCAGTGGGTGGTCAACTAAATATAACCTCAGCCCTTTTTATTCCTCCTAATCCCTTCTGTGTCTTGATTCAGTTTGCTCATATTGTGGAGAAAAAAAAAAAATACATCCATTGTGTGGCAGTTCAAAAAAAGTTCAAACCACAATGTACTTCAGTGTCCTTGCACCACTTTTTGACTAGACACTGCAATCCCATGGGCTCAGAAAAACCACTTCTTCCTGCCACCACTAATCTCAAAAACTTTAAATATTGAATCATCATTGTGCACAGACCCCTGGACAAATATGTCACACCTGTGACCTAAAGCTTAAAAAATAAAAAAATAATTAAAGCTGGCAGAGATAAATTGTTTTGTTGAAGAGGCACTGAAGTTTGAATACGAAATTTGTCTACATTATAAATGGGAAAAAGACTATTTCAAAAGCAAATTCCATAAGAAGATTATAAACTGCCAAAGAAGGCACCAGCACGCAATATGAATAAGCTTAAGTGTGATGATATGACAGGGTTACTGTGGTCACATGACAGTGACCTGCTTTCTCTGCATGAGACATTGTGTAGGGAAAACAAACGTTCATATTTTTCATGACCACAGCAACCAAATGAGAAATATATTTACCCAGAGCAATATGTAAATCTTTAAGTCCTCGTTCAGTAAGTGAGTTGGTATGCTCCAACTGCTGACGGCGAGGGAGGGAGCTCATAGATTTATCTTACTTTTATAATTTTATTTAGCACTAAGTCATTATGTTAGGTTGACCACGATATTGTTTTGTCTTTTTTTTTCTATAAACAAATGCGTGATATTTTATGTAACTTATTTTCGTGAGAACGTTGAGTATTTTGGTCAGTGAACACCCCTTGCCGTGTTGTGGTACGTGCGCATTAGAAGTTCTCGAGAGACAACGTTTAACGGAATTGTAACGATAATTGCTTTGTCATGATATTTTGAAGAGTTATGTAAGATGCAGAAATCACAAGTCTGTACTGTAGAGTGTTTTGACATTACTTCACAAGGTTAGCACTGCATCGTTTCCTACTGTGTTCTTTTGAAGTGCTTCGGCTCGTGTGATGTCACGCCAAACGTCGCAAGGCATTATGGAACATGTAGTTTTTCCTCTGTGGTTTGTATAAAACGAATGTAAGGTGTATTTTCACTTATCTAATGTTGGGTGTGTGTGTGTGTGTGTGTGTGCGTGTGTGTGTGTGTGTGTGTGTGTGTGTGTGTGTGTGTGTGTGTGTGTGTGTGTGTGTGTGTGTGTGTGTGTGTGTGTGTGTGCGCACAGAAGGTTAATGTGCTTACTCTGTGATGAATTAAATGTGTGAGACAGGGCATATTTTTTTTATTTTTGTCAGTTGTTCTACTTTATTTTTTGCATCCTTTACAGTATTTTGAGAGGAGAGAAGGATGTGAATTGATGCAGCCCTGTCACATGTTGTGTCATTACAGGTATGATTGGGAAAAAATATATTACCACTATACGATCAACGCGCTCTTCCCTCTGACCTTGTCTGGGAACGCGCTCTCTGTCTGACCGTGTCTGGGAACGCGCTCTCTGTCTGACCGTGTCTGGGAACGCACTCTCCGTCTGACCGTGTCTGGGAACACGCTCTCCCTCTGACCATGTCTGGAAACGCATTTTTCCTCTGACCATGTCTGGGAGAGTCAACCAGCTGCTGTGTGATGACCGACTTCCAGGGTTGACTTGATTTGAAAGACTATATTTCTGCTGAATAAAGCATCATTTTTTTTCTTCTTTCAAATATTACAGTGTGAATTCACCCCAGAATCAAACCTCCATACTTTTGCACAACAACTCTGCACATAGATCACACAGCTGTAGTGTAAATAGTTAGTATATTGGCCTAGTTCTGTTGTACTGTATATAGTTAGTTATATGTGTATATTGAGTATGAGAAGAATCACTCATTTGAGATCTAAAATTTTTTATTTAACATTTGTGAATGACACTAACATTTAGTAAATATTTAATAACTTGATAGCACATGTCAGTTTTTTTATTATTATTATTTACAATTGGTAAGCTAAATGTACAGCTGAGAAGTGGAGACCAATGTTTTCTGCTTTGCAGTTATTGTGTAGCTTTCTGCACCAACACTGGTATGACAAGGGTGAACCTCTTGGCACAGGTCCGAAGTCTGAACCTACAGTCCACCATGGACAGCTCAGACAGGCCACGCAGCACTGAGGTGATCAGTGGTTACAGTCTGATAGAGGTGGGCGGATCGATCCTAATATCGATAATATCGATACCAACGCTGGTATTGATATTGAATGATCCTCATGTAAAAAGATC
Organism: Thalassophryne amazonica; assembly: GCF_902500255.1. Taxonomy (NCBI): domain Eukaryota; kingdom Metazoa; phylum Chordata; class Actinopteri; order Batrachoidiformes; family Batrachoididae; genus Thalassophryne; species Thalassophryne amazonica. The sequence goes on along the minus strand of NC_047120.1, from coordinate 27,846,277 downwards.
GATACTCAAGCTTTTTTCTCTCCCGCACGTACTGACTGCTGCGCATGCAGATTCATCAAAGTCTACTCTCTGTCTGTAAGAGCAGCGCTGCGCTGTGTCACACAACACAGAGCAAGGCACCCTCCAACCTCTGTTTTTTTGTTGTTGCGCGGTCACGTGGCTCAGCGGCACCAGCCAACAACCATGCAGGTAGGCTCTGCCTGGCCCGCCCATGCAGCACTCTCCTCAAGTCAGCCCTCTACCTCAGGAGATTTTGTATTAAGTTGTGTTAAGTGATATTTTTTAAACAAAAATGTTGATTGTGATAATAAAGTATTTTGTTGTCATGTACAATGTTTGGTGAAATTTTATCCTAGGTCTTTTGGATCCTTTGGATCTATGAAGCTTAAATATGAAAAAGTATCGGTATCGATATCGGCGATACTGGGCCTGTATTTACTTGGTATGGGATCAATACCAAAATTCCCGTTATCACCCACCTCTACAGTCTGAGGCTGTTCACTCCTTCACCAAGAGACAGTGTGTCAGAGCGGTGTCCTGAAATAAATTAAGCAACATAAATAAATTAATTAATTCACTGATCTTCCACGCATCTCTTGCAGCTTGTTTTGATTTTCGATTCTGATGTCAACAGTTATTCTTGAAAACCACTGACTTCAATGTTTTATTTACTACATCAATATGAACAATAAGTGGCAAAATACAGCAATGAACATTATTATACACGAACCAACAGTTTAAGAGTGTCATCACCTGTGTGTGTTTGGTTAGAGTGTTGATTTGCAGACACTCCTGGCTGATGGCTTTGGTCTCCTCACAGCCACGTCCTGAACTGGCTCTGCATGAATCCTCTGGGAATGATATTAACAAGTAGACATGAGTGGAATAATGTCCTGTAAGAACTCAACATCAAGTTCAGAAAAAAATCTAACAGCCCAAAGTCTATTTTTATTTGCCTTTGGGTCTGTACAAATTGTTTTATAAAGTGGTTATTGATTAATTTTCTGATTTGTTTTAACCTCCATGTCAGTGATGTTGGATACTGATAAAATAAATAATACATCAAACACAGAGATGTGCATGTACTGTAGATACATTTATACTGGACTATGGATTTCTGCAATTCATAGACTGATGATAGAATAAAATTAATTGACAGATAAAATTAATTCATGATGCACTGCAACACAAGGACCATGAAATAATTAATTAAATAGTGAAATAATTATATATGTTTTTGACCATGAAATAATTAAATAGTGAAATAATTATTTATGTATTTAATTCCAATTTTAATGAATTAATGGCACATTTAAGTAATTATTCTCCATTTAAATTAATTCATGACATTTAATTAATTAATGACATTCAATTAATTATTTAATGACATATTTATTTATTTAACTTTGGCACTCTTATTCCTCCATAAGCTCATGTCATTCTCGAGGATTCACAGCCCTGGTTCTTCTTTCCTGAAGCTTGTGGCCATCAGAAAGACAAGATTTATTTATTTATTTATTTTTTTTATTAAACACAATAAAACAATATAGAAAACATACATCCTCTTGTGAGGACTATACATTTTCATACAATAAAAGTGTTGTCAAAAATACAGAGAAATACAAAGTAAGAATTACAAAACTAAAAGAAGAAAGAAAATACATGGTACTGCCTAGAAAGCAAAATCTTGGGTATAATTCAAATAAGCAAGAGACGAGATATAGCCCCACAGATCTTTCTAGTTATTTTGTTGGAACAGCAAGACAAGCTGCAAATAGCTCATCTTGTCGGGACACCTGCCGTTTTCGGCCACAGCCAAAGAGGTGGCCACAGCATACTCACCATCGAGCGCTGACGCCCCATTTTCTGAATGGTTTGTGCCGACGCTGCACACTCCACCAAAACAGTTGGTGGCGGTAATGCACCGTGTGGGGTTGCAAATCGCCAATAAATCCGATAAAAGAAGAAGAATCGCCTTCACTGTTCTCTTGTTCTCCGAACGTTCGAGTACTGTTTCTAAAGGTGAACAACAACGTCACGTTCTGGGTTTGTAACTTTAATTTTATTACGCTCACATTCAAAAGAGTCTGGCATTTACCTCCATACTTAATTTTTATGCGGTTTATAAGAACTGAGTTTTGACGTAGTTACGGTGTGTTACATCATGCTAGCTAACTTTAGCTGCTGTTTTTTGTGACCCATTCTTTTTATCTCCAACGCAGTAGGATTTGGAATACTAACTGGTTGTCTTTTTAACTATAAACTGGCGGAGTTGCGGAGTGTGGTGCGTTAGCAGCTGGTGTGTGTTTTTGTTTGTCTCTTCCAGACTGATAATCAGATAACACTCTGACCATGTTGGTGTCGAGGTTGACGTGTTTGAGGACTCTTCCTCTCGCTGGGCTCCGTCCTCTGATCACACAGAGAGTTGTCACATTGAAGGCTTGTCCACCTCTGGTCAGGCCTCATCAGGTACTGGCAGCTTTTCCAACAGACTTACACTACGTTAAAATAGAATAGAGCCTTTATAAGACGTCTCACACTCTCAGGTGACACACTGCATTGTGGGAGAGGTGAGAAGTTATCTGACCCAAACACAGCCAAGGAGTGTGAGCGGCGCTATTTATATTCAGTTCATTTCTCTTTGTTTATCAGTATTTTGTGGTAATTCGACGATCAGATACCATCGTAGTTTCGACCATAAGCGATGACAGCTAGCGATCCGGTGGCGTTATTCCCAGGATCTGCCGGGCAGCATCTGGTGTACCGGGAAGACAGTGGAGACGAAAGAGTACCGCCAGGAGCCTGCGGATTAATTTGACTCAACACGGGAAACCTCACCCGACCCGGACACAGTAAACATGAACAGACTGATCGCTCTTTTGCTCCCACCGGCTCCTGTCAGTGTTTATTCTCACCGTTCTTTGTTGATGGAGCAATTTGTTTGGTTAATTCCGATAATGAATGAAACTCTGGAATGCTAACTAGTTACCCGGTCCTGTGCTGCGTCAACTTCCTAGAGGAACAAGTGGCGTTCAGCCACACAAGATTGAGCAAAAACATGGGTAATTGTGACAGTAGTGAAGAAGAAAGCAGACATGCAAACTCCAGCCATATTGTTTAAGTCTGCAGCAAACCATTGTTTGGACCGTTGACCCGGAAGTGCTCTAGGCTCTCCCAGGCATGCGCACTCTGTGAGATGGCTTATTGTAATTGCAAATATATACACACAGTGAAATTTGTCCTCTGCATTTAACCCATCCTACTTACAGTTAGATACAATCCAACCACTAGGAGCACTGGGCCACAGTCCAGCGCCTGAGGAACAATCCCAGATGTAGATGCTGCCTTGGTCAATGGCAGAGAAGGAACAGACCCTCAGTAACCATGTTTTGTTTTTTTGTTATTGTGAGAGGAAACATGAATGCCTGGAGGAAACCCACGCAGACGTGGGAGAACATGCAAACTCCACACAGAAAGGGCAGGAAGAGATTCCACGACGTTCTTACTGTGAGGCACCAGTACTATCAGCGAATCCACATGCTGTGTTTGGTGTAAAATTCTTCCAGTATTACTCAAGAATTCTCTCAGACCAAGTACCAAACTTCTTCAGTCTGTGTCTTAGGTTATTTGTTAGTGTCCACATGCTACGGCTGCATAGTAAAATTGTAAGCACCAGGACTTTGGACAGTTCTGCAAAGATCTCGGCATCTCCAAACGGCTATTTACAAGGACCTCATGATTCCATAAACCCTGATAAATGAAAATCATTGATGAGGTACATGAATGTCTTCACAAGTTTGACAGTGCACATTGATATACTTCTGATGTCTGAGACTAGAAATTCTTTGACAGACTGCATCATAGGCCGTGTCCACACATAAACAGTGTTTAAATACTATCAAACGATAGTATTTGAAAATGGGTCCAGAGAAGATAAATCTGAAAACACTGGACATGTGTCGCTGTGTGCATAAGCAATACGGAATGTTTCTGAAAGCATTACATCACAGCACCACTTTCTAACCACAGCGGCTCATAATTACTAATTGTGCATTTATGTCCGTTAAGTACATAATAAAATCTTTGGCATCTACTTATTTGTCTGTTAGCAGGATTACGTCAAAACTACTACACAGATTTTGTATGAAATTTTCACCACAGATATCAGGCATGGAAGACTCCATTAAATTTTGGAGGTGATATGGATCCGGATTCTGGGTCAAAATTTCACTTGATGTAGGCTTTGAAGGGTTACATCAAAGCAACTTCACGGATTCTCACCAAATTTCCATCACATATAGATATTAGGGCATGGCAGACTCTACTGAATTTTGGAGGGGATCTGGACTGGCGGACGTCAGAAATCTGGAATTGCTCTTGTTTTTTAAACTGCTGTGAGCCTGAAGCATCTGCACAAAACACCTCACATGGAATGTGTTCATATATTAATAGGTAGATTAAAGTTTATGTGGATTGAAACTGCTGGCTAAGCGTAAATTTGGTAAGATTGTAATTCACGTCGGCAGTAATGACACCCGGTTACGCCAATCGGAGGTCACTAAAATTAACATTAAATCGGTGTGTAACTTTGCAAAAACAATGTCGGACTCTGTAGTTTTCTCTGGGCCCCTCCCCAATCAGACCGGGAGTGACATGTTTAGCCGCATGTTCTCCTTGAATTGCTGGCTGTCTGAGTGGTGTCCAAAAAATGAGGTGGGCTTCATAGATAATTGGCAAAGCTTCTGGGGAAAACCTGGTCTTGTTAGGAGAGACGGCATCCATCCCACTTTGGATGGAGCAGCTCTCATTTCTAGAAATCTGACCAATTTTCTTAAATCCTCCAAACCGTGACTATCCAGGGTTGGGACCAGGAAGCAGAGTTGTAGTCTTACACACCTCTCTGCAGCTTCTCTCCCCCTGCCATCCCCTCATTACCCCATCCCTGTAGAGACGGTGCCTGCTCCCAGACTACCAATAACCAGCAAAAATCTATTTAAGCATAAAAATTCAAAAAGAAAAAATAATATAGCACCTTCAACTGCACCACAGACTAAAACAGTTAAATGTGGTCTATTAAACATTAGGTCTCTCTCTTCTAAGTCCCTGTTGGTAAATGATATAATAATTGATCAACATATTGATTTATTCTGCCTTACAGAAACCTGGTTACAGCAGGATGAATATGTTAGTTTAAATGAGTCAACACCCCCGAGTCACACTAACTGTCAGAATGCTCGTAGCACGGGCCGGGGCGGAGGATTAGCAGCAATCTTCCATTCCAGCTTATTAATTAATCAAAAACCCAGACAGAGCTTTAATTCATTTGAAAGCTTGACTCTTAGTCTTGTCCATCCAAATTGGAAGTCCCAAAAACCAGTTTTATTTGTTATTATCTATCGTCCACCTGGTCGTTACTGTGAGTTTCTCTGTGAATTTTCAGACCTTTTGTCTGACTTAGTGCTTAGCTCAGATAAGATAATTATAGTGGGCGATTTTAACATCCACACAGATGCTGAGAATGACAGCCTCAACACTGCATTTAATCTATTATTAGACTCTATTGGCTTTGCTCAAAAAGTAAATGAGTCCACCCACCACTTTAATCATATCTTAGATCTTGTTCTGACTTATGGTATGGAAATAGAAGACTTAACAGTATTCCCTGAAAACTCCCTTCTGTCTGATCATTTCTTAATAACATTTACATTTACTCTGATGGACTACCCAGCAGTGGGGAATAAGTTTCATTACACTAGAAGTCTTTCAGAAAGCGCTGTAACTAGGTTTAAGGATATGATTCCTTCTTTATGTTCTCTAATGCCATATACCAACACAGTGCAGAGTAGCTACCTAAACTCTGTAAGTGAGATAGAGTATCTCGTCAATAGTTTTACATCCTCATTGAAGACAACTTTGGATGCTGTAGCTCCTCTAAAAAAGAGAGCTTTAAATCAGAAGTGCCTGACTCCGTGGTATAACTCACAAACTCGTAGCTTAAAGCAGATAACCCGTAAGTTGGAGAGGAAATGGCGTCTCACTAATTTAGAAGATCTTCACTTAGCCTGGAAAAAGAGTCTGTTGCTGTATAAAAAAGCCCTCCGTAAAGCTAGGACATCTTTCTACTCATCACTAATTGAAGAAAATAAGAACAACCCCAGGTTTCTTTTCAGCACTGTAGCCAAGCTGACAGAGTCAGAGCTCTATTGAGCTGAGTATTCCATTAACTTTAACTAGTAATGACTTCATGACTTTCTTTGCTAACAAAATTTTAACTATTAGAGAAAAAATTACTCATAACCATCCCAAAGACGTATCGTTATCTTTGGCTGCTTTCAGTGATGCCGGTATTTGGTTAGACTCTTTCTCTCCGATTGTTCTGTCTGAGTTATTTTCATTAGTTACTTCATCCAAACCATCAACATGTTTATTAGACCCCATTCCTACCAGGCTGCTCAAGGAAGCCCTACCATTATTTAATGCTTCGATCTTAAATATGATCAATCTATCTTTGTTAGTTGGCTATGTACCACAGGCTTTTAAGGTGGCAGTAATTAAACCATTACTTAAAAAGCCATCACTTGACCCAGCTATCTTAGCTAATTATAGGCCAATCTCCAACCTTCCTTTTCTCTCAAAAATTCTTGAAAGGGTAGTTGTAAAACAGCTAACTGATCATCTGCAGAGGAATGGTCTATTTGAAGAGTTTCAGTCAGGTTTTAGAATTCATCATAGTACAGAAACAGCATTAGTGAAGGTTACAAATGATCTTCTTATGGCCTCAGACAGTGGACTCATCTCTGTGCTTGTTCTGTTAGACCTCAGTGCTGCTTTTGATACTGTTGACCATAAAATGTTATTACAGAGATTAGAGCATGCCATAGGTATTAAAGGCACTGCGCTGCGGTGGTTTGAATCATATTTGTCTAATAGATTACAATTTGTTCATGTAAATGGGGAATCTTCTTCACAGACTAAAGTTAATTATGGAGTTCCACAAGGTTCTGTGCTAGGACCAATTTTATTCACTTTATACATGCTTCCCTTAGGCAGTATTATTAGACGATATTGCTTAAATTTTCATTGTTACGCAGATGATACCCAGCTTTATCTATCCATGAAGCCAGAGGACACACACCAATTAGCTAAACTGCAGGATTGTCTTACAGACATAAAGACATGGATGACCTCTAATTTCTTGCTTTTAAACTCAGATAAAACTGAAGTTATTGTACTTGGCCCCACAAATCTTAGAAACATGGTGTCTAACCAGATCCTTACTCTGGATGGCATTACCCTGACCTCTAGTAATACTGTGAGAAATCTTGGAGTCATTTTTGATCAGGATATGTCATTCAAAGCGCATATTAAACAAATATGTAGGACTGCTTTTTTGCATTTACGCAATATCTCTAAAATCAGAAAGGTCTTGTCTCAGAGTGATGCTGAAAAACTAATTCATGCATTTATTTCCTCTAGGCTGGACTATTGTAATTCATTATTATCAGGTTGTCCTAAAAGTTCCCTAAAAAGCCTTCAGTTAATTCAAAATGCTGCAGCTAGAGTACTGACGGGGACTAGAAGGAGAGAGCATATCTCACCCATGTTGGCCTCTCTTCATTGGCTTCCTGTTAATTCTAGAATAGAATTTAAAATTCTTCTTCTTACTTATAAGGTTTTGAATAATCAGGTCCCATCTTATCTTAGGGACCTCATAGTACCATATCACCCCAATAGAGCGCTTTGCTCTCAGACTGCAGGCTTACTTGTAGTTCCTAGGGTTTGTAAGAGTAGAATGGGAGGCAGAGCCTTCAGCTTTCAGGCTCCTCTCCTGTGGAACCAGCTCCCAATTCAGATCAGGGAGACAGACACCCTCTCTACTTTTAAGATTAGGCTTAAAACTTTCCTTTTTGCTAAAGCTTATAGTTAGGGCTGGATCAGGTGACCCTGAACCATCCCTTAGTTATGCTGCTATAGACGTAGACTGCTGGGGGGTTCCCATGATGCACTGTTTCTTTCTCTTTTTGCTCTGTATGCACCACTCTGCATTTAATCATTAGTGATCGATCTCTGCTCCCCTCCACAGCATGTCTTTTTCCTGGTTCTCTCCCTCAGCCCCAACCAGTCCCAGCAGAAGACTGCCCCTCCCTGAGCCTGGTTCTGCTGGAGGTTTCTTCCTGTTAAAAGGGAGTTTTTCCTTCCCACTGTAGCCAAGTGCTTGCTCACAGGGGGTCGTTTTGACCGTTGGGGTTTTACATAATTATTGTATGGCCTTGTCTTACAATATAAAGCGCCTTGGGGCAACTGTTTGTTGTGATTTGGCGCTATATAAAAAAATTGATTGAATTGAATTGAAGATAGTTTTCTTTTTCTGTGTGGTGCTCCGGTTTTTGTGTAATCCAAAAGTTTTCCGTGTGGCGCTCCAGGACAAAAGTGAGTTTTCTGAACCACACAACAGTTGCGTGACTTTCTTTCAGTCCCTGAAATGGTTTTAAAGAAAAAAAAAAACTTTGTATTTTTCATGGCTGTGTTGTTTTCCAGCCATAGAAAGTCCAGTGAAAGGTAATTATCCAATGGTCATTTTCTGCTGATTTTACACTGGCTGCTTGAATGGAGGAGAAATACACATACATTAAGGATAGATCCAAACTGAAGTGTGGAAAAGTAATCTTTTTCTTATTTATCCAGTTTACTTTGGAAATCTGAAAGTTGTTCTTTATTGATTGCTCGGCTGTGTTTTGAAATTTCTTTTCTCTTCTTCATACAGGGTTATGCCACCAAAGCCAGATTTGGTTTCCGCCGTGCAAAGACAACCAGAGACCAGCTCAAGGAAGCAGCTTTTGAACCAGCGACAGATACAGCTATTCGAAGTAAATAATATATTACATTACTGCATTTTGCAGTGATATTACTAAGGGTCGACCGATACGGATTTTTAAGGACTGATACCAATACCGATTATCGGCATGGTTTGGTAGCCAATGCTGATATTTCAGGCCGATATTTATCTGCAGTAAAAATATTAAAAATGTGTCAAAATTGAGTACACTGGACTCTCAACACAAAACTTTCTTTAAATGTTTAACATAACCTTTCAATAGAGAACCGCAGTCTTGTTTGAAACCCTGTGTGATATCACGAGATTTCGCGGGACCACTTCCGGGGACAGCCTGCACAAACACAGCATCACTTCTAACTGAAAAATGGTGTACTGTTTTTTTTTTTTTTTTTTTGGCTGCAATCACCAAAGCAGTCGTGAAAAGTGCCTTTTTTTTTTTGGTTGCTAGTAGAGAAGGGAAGATGGGGCAGATGGGAGAGGTCGTGATGGTAAGTTTCAGCCTACACACCTTGATAGAGTAGCTGCGGTCTCTCGCATGCACAACCATCTCGACATGTTGGGACATAAACAAACTGCAACACATGTCCACTTTCCACCACATCATCACTTTTTCTTTGCATTTTCACTCTTTTTAAGAAACTCGATTTGTGGTTCATGAGGTACTGTAGCTGGTGATGCAGCAGACAAATATGCTTTCTTCAATCACTGCAACAGCCTATATCAGTTGTCATTGGTGTAAAAAAAAAAAAAAAAAATTTACAGTCGGCCCACTAACTTCAGCTCATGGCAGACCAGTCAGTACCAGAAGGGCTTTGAACCAGAATTTTGTTTTTCCCCAACAGGTTTGTTATGAACAGAAACAGTATTTTTTAATGTTTCCAGGTTTGGTTTCCCCCCCAAAATTGTCATTCCTGAACCAATTGGGATTAAAAAAAAAGTACTGTTCCTGAACTGGTTAATAGTCTTCCGTGTCAGCTGTGGGACACTGAAAACACTGTATATGCCAGACCTGTATGTGGCGCTGTAACACTCCCATGAAAAACGGAGAAGACAATAGAGCATGCTGTAGCAGTTGCTTTGTGTTGCTCTCTGCCTCACAGAGAAGCCTGCACAGTCCCTCTGCAGGCCATTAATTGGTTCAGCAGCAAAAGCTACAGTCCTCACACGACCATTCACACAGTTTGGATTGTTTCAAATAGTAAAACCATTCACACACTGAATAAATAAAAAGTCATAATCGGACATGTTATGTCATTTCAGTCAGATTCATTATCACAGCCTGACGATAAGACGTCAGCAGTGCTTTGTCCTACCATCAACAACCAAAATCAATGACAGGCAGAAATGAACCTCATCCGGTGGTGGTCTTCTTCTTCTGTTGAGTTCATTGGAGGTTTGCAAACCTCTAGCTGTTGAAATCAGTTTTTGTTTGGTGCAGTTATGAGAAATTTAGGCCATATTAATAAACATTTGAATGCAACAACTTTAAAGAATCATACTAGAAATTTTTATATGTCCATTTTTTTTTTCTGGACTGTCACATCGAAGCATTAATCGCATCTATCCAAAATGCGTCATGAAGAGTACTCCCCCCCCCCCCCCCAAAAAAAAGAAAAGTCACACCAGTCTATAAGCCAACTTTATTTTTGAACTGTGCTGGTATTGCTTCATGTAACAAGAAACAAAATTAATTTGAGTGTGCCATTAATAACCCAAACACATTACCGAGCAGAAGCTAATGGACTAAATGTTATTGTATAAGGCAAAAAAAAAAACAACCTGGGGTAAACTGCTTGTAGGCACTAAACAGATGATCATAGATGAGGTAAATATGTAGTATATGTGCTGTCATTTCCAGAGTATAATCGCACATGTTCAGAAATACCTCTTGAAGAGGAAGAACCCATATATAAGTCCACAGAAGTGTATATGTACCCCTTTTTTTTTCTCCGTTATCAGCGCTTTATTTAAGATTTTTGTGCATTGCTATGCTGTACTCTTTATTATTGGCATTTATTCTTTTATTACTTCCTTTCATCCCTTTCAGCTGCACTAAATTGGTAAATTGTTTGAGTTTTGTTCTATATGTTTTAATTTTTGTTTTCTCTTGACTTCTTTTGTAAATGAGAGGTTTTGTTCATGCGTGCTGAATAAGTCATTCATTCATTCATTACAGTTTATTGTGCTTAGCACTTTGATTTTTGGAAAAGACCTAGATAAATGGTGGCATTGGGGTGTAAGTTACAGGACCTCCCAAACTAGTAAAAGAATAAATAAATAAAAATGTCTTTCGAAACTCCTTTGTCAAAGCTGAGCTGTCCTGTTAGTAGTTTTTCTTGTCTCACACAGTCCAAACAAGTGGAATTCCTAGTAGTATGAAAATTTTATTCCTCCTCGTTATTTAGGCGCATGATTTATGTTTCCGACTTACAGTTGACAACATAGGAAGAATAATTCTGGCAGGAGGTGCTGCAGTTGGCCTGGGAGCTCTGTGTTATTACGGACTTGGCATGTCCAATGAAATTGGTGCCATTGAGAAAGCAATGTGAGTAACAGACATTTGTATCAGCAGATTATTTTCTAATTCTGGTCAGGGGAAAGAGTTTATGTAATCTAAGGGTTTCATCGGTCTTTGTATTTTCTTTGTGCAGAATCTGGCCTCAGTATGTGAAGGACAGGATCCATTCCACTTACATGTACTTTGCAGGCGGTGTGGGACTGACTGGTTTGTCTGCTGTAGCTGTGAGCAGGACTCCAGCTCTTTTGGGTCTCATGATGAGAGGATCCTGGATGGTGAGATTCAGAACTCAAATGCAGTCAAAATGGATGAATATATTTTCAAATACTAATTATACTGAACTCTGTGGCATCTAGAGAGGGGAAACAATATGTACATTTGGTTTTAATGAAACTTCACACAATTGTAGCACACTGTATGATGACATAATTCTGGACCAACATCTTCAAGGGGAGATAATTGGCTGAACTGTAATTAATGCTGGAGAATGGGGTGTTTAATGTGAGGTTTTATTTTTTTTATATATATTGACAGTAGTTTTATTGACTATTGCAAAGAGAAGTGGTAATATTAACCATAGGAAATTTTATCATGATTGATTGTGGAAAATGGGAACACTCTTATTCCTAGCTTACTCGCAGATGTGTTGTGTATTTTGTTCTTTTATGCATTTTCTTGTGTATGAATTAACAGCATGAACTTATCATTCAGTACATTAGTCCCCTTCTGACACTTACCCTATAAACTGTGAATTTAATACTGTTGTATTTTATTTTGGACAGAGGTGTGAATGTACTTTTGATCCTACCTGATAAGTGCCATATCATTGTCTTTGACGTCACTTATCAACTACAGAGATGTTCACGGTTTTTTTTTTTTTTAGCTAACTCTGCATCTCCTCCTGCAGAAGGCAAGTCGTCAAATAATTTATATGCACAAGTTTTAAAAATAGCATGGCCATAAAATATTCAGTGAATACGAACTATGCAGTAATTTGGGTTCACTGAGTGTTAATACCAGGCATGAGTCTATGTGCTCATGAAGACACTAAGGGCTATGATTGAAAGGTAGCGTAAGCAGGGTGTCAATAGCTTCCATTGGTCATCACGACTTTTTGCTTTCTGGTAGCGTCACATGCATATGAACCACGAGTTAATTATAAAGTTTACATAGTAGTATGAAATGCAGCTTAGTTGTCACAGTGACTTGCTTGTAAAGTAGTAACTGCATAAATCTCGGTGCAGAGTTATAGTTAAATCTGAGTGTTAGCGGTGAAACGCAGCTGTGGGTTTAAGTGAACGGAGCATGTTAAAAGTAGCTGGCCTCCCTGCTGTCTTGTGCTCCACTCAAGAAGGATGGCGAAAGTTATCGCTCCGAGTCTTTGCTTGCTGTCCTGAGCTCCCTGTCATGAGCACAGGTAGTGCTCTGCAAACAAAAATGACTTTTGCCAAGTGCTGCCTGCTTGGCAGAATATGAAAGGGTGAAATAAAGTTGCTGCTGCTGTTATTATTATTATGGCCCTCTCACCAGACAGTGTAGACATCTTCATCTTTTTGAAAAAGAGTTATGAACTCGGGGTCCGTATTTATCAACCTTCTCAGAATTATCCATAAGAACAGTGCTAAGAATTTACTTAAGTTGGTTCAAAGTTGGACTTAAAAGTTAGCTATCAAGTACCGTAGTTCCACTTTAAAGGAAGTGTAGGACAGTCACAAGTGTCAGTCTTGCAGCCAATTCACAACACTTGCTGTGCCGCAAACGTGATTTTGGATCGTGACATAGACAAGGACCGGGATCACTGGATAGATTTCCATATTTAAGAATATTCTGTGATAAATGGCACAGTGAATGGTGAAATTCCTAACTGGACTTGACATGCAGCACACGTAACACAAAATTTTCAAGAGAATAAATTAGGATACACACATGGGAAATGGCAGATAAAAAGTTTCCGTCATCTATTACAACAGTTCTTCTTTACCAATTTAAACTGATGTGACCTGTCTATATAAAGCCTGGATTTGATAGTGTTCCTCACCAAGTCAGTGATGAAGATTATGCCTGCTTTGTCCAAACAATACCATTTGATCTGCGCTTGATTAGACAGGTCCGAAACCTTTTCTGCTCCCAAGCGATGTATGCACATCTGTCTCATCAGTGGCATCAGAATTTGATTTGATTTATTTGGCTTTCAAGACATAAAACTATCGTTGATTTTATAAATAAAATACTGGCCCATGAAAGAAATGCAAAGTCACTAGACTTATTTACATTGCGGTCCTCACAACAAACAACAAAACATTTAAAAATGTAAAATATTAAAACTGTGATGAACACTGTTAAGAGAAAACACAAGAAACATGCATGTTAAAAATACAAGAACACATTTGTTTCAGACACCATATTGGAATGACATAAACAACTTTTTAATGTAGAAGTTTGTATATTATAATTGAGGTCTACAGGCAATTTAGCATCAGTAATAGCACATGTATTTTCTTCCATGACTACCACGATGTGGAAGGCCCCTACTGGCAGCTTGGAACCACTTGAGCATTCTCCTGAGTGGTCTTAAATAACTGGGAGAGTGATGCATAGCTTTAAGAAATATCATAACTTGCTTTTATAGTTAAGTTTGAAAGTTGGAGTAAATTTTAGCATTTCAGACAAAAATTGCACTTTGAAAAGCTTGATAAATACAGGCCAGGTTGGGTTTGCTGTATGCCTTGATTACTTTTTATTATATTCAGTGATATTTTCATTTACTGTTACTGTTCATATTCTAATTTAATATAACGATTAGTCATTTTATTTGATCATTCTTTAAGCATTGGACACATAATTCAGGACAATACGCAAAAGCTCCTTGTTTTCTTTATGTTCTGTTTAAAAATGGAAAACCAAAGTTTGTCAGAAATTAATATTTTCACCAAAGGACCTGTGAGGAGTTGGCCAGTGAACTGACCAACTGACCTTAACCTCAGTGTCTGACCTTTGGTAAATTTGACCTCACATGGGTCATTCTGGAACTTGCTGACATGTATGTTTTGTGGGAATCAGTAAAAATCCAGATTTTGATACTTGACCCTAATGACCTTGGCCTTTGTCAAAACAAACCCTGTAAAAGCGTTTTGGAGCTCAGCCATGAGCCACTTATCAAGTTTGGTGGCCAAAGGGCCTGGAAGGAGTAGGGGAATAAACACAGAAACTCTGCTCAAATTATAGCATGATGACCACACATGTTAGTAAAATTGTGTCCTAATTAATTTATTCAACATGTCTACTGGCTTTTTGTGTTGGTATTTTTAAGTTAAAATAAAACCTTTGTTTAGTAATATTTGTTCACTCTGATAGTGGTGTTTTATAGTATATTTAATGTTTTATTTTTTTCTCTTCCCTTCCTTCTCTCTGATGTAACCCAGGCAATTGGAGCCACTTTTGCAGCGATGATAGGTGCTGGCATTCTGGTGAGGTCCATTTCCTATGAGCACAACCCCATGCCCAAACACCTTGCTTGGATGTTACATGCAGGTTTGTACGAAAGTGCATGCCCTTACCAGAAAGTAGTACATGCAAGTATATTTCAAGTATACTTCCAGTTTACTTATCAGTACTTTTTTTTCGGTAAGGGTGGTTGGAATGCTATCATGTCACTGAAATAATATCTGTTCTGTATTTACTTCAGGATAAGTTTTGGACAACTGGAAAAGTACTGCAGATGTGAGGGAGACAGCTAGGACAGTACTGGGTATGACATCTGGACAGTGGAAGGAAGACAAGGAGACTTGGTGGTGGAATGAAGAGGTCCAGGAAAGCATAAAGAGAAAGAGCTTGGCAAAAAAGTTTTGGGATAGTAAGAGAGATGAAAGTAAACAGGAGTACAAGGAGAAGTGGCGTAAGGCGAAAAGAGAAGTGGCAAAAGCGAAAGAAAAGGCATATTGCGAGCTATACAAGAAGTTGAATAGTAAGGAAGGAGAAAAGGACTTGTACTGATTGGCCAGACAAAGGGACAGAGCTGGAAAGGATGTGCAGCAGGTTAGGGTGGTAAAAGATGCACATGGTAATGTGCTGATAAGTGAGGAGTGTGTGCTGAGAAGGTGGAGGGAATATATTGAAGAGCTGATGAATGAGGAAAATCAGCGAGAGAAAATGCTGGATGATGTGGTGAGAGTAAATCAGGAAGTACAAGAGATTAGTAAGGAAGAAGTGAGGGCTGCTATGAAGAGGATGAAGAGTGGAAAGACAGTTGGTCCAGATGACATTCCAGTAGAGGCATGGAAATGTCGAGGAGAGACGGCAGTAGAGTTTCTAACCAGACTGTTTAATAAAATCTTGGAAAGTGAGAGGATGCCTGAGGAGTGGAGACGAATTGTGCTGTTCCTATTTTCAAGAACAAGGGTGATGTGCAGAGCTGCAGTAACTTCAGAAGCATAAAGTTGATCAGCCACAGCATGAAGTTATGGGAAAGAGTAGTAAAAACTAGGCTTAGAAAACAGGTGAAGATCTATGAGCAGCAATATTTTTTCATGCCGAGAAAGAGCACTACAGATGCAATGTTTCCTCTGAGCATACTGTTGGAGAAGTACAGAGAAAGCCAGAAAGTTACATTGTGTGTTTGTGGACTTAGAAAAAGCTTATGATAGGGTGCCAAGAGAAGAGCTGTGGTATTGTATGAGGAAGTCTGGAGTGGCAGAGAAGTATGTTAGGGTAGTGCAGAACATGTACAAGAATAGTGTGACAGAGCTGATCCTTGGTGTAATCCCACCTCCACCTTGAATAAGTCTGTCCTTTTGACATCTCACCGCTGAGTCCTTTCTTGTTTGCAGTGGTGATGGACAGGTTGACAGATGAGATCAGACAGGACTGTAATGTTTGCAGATGACATTGTGATCTGTAGTGAGAGTAGAGAGCAAGTTGAGTCTAGTCTGGAGAGGTGGAGATATGCTTTGGAGAGCAGGGGAATGAAAGTCAGTAGAAGCAAGACTGAATACGTGTGTGTGAATGGGAGGGAGCCCAGTGGAATAGTGCAGTTACAAGGAGTAGAAGTGGTGAAAGTAGATGAGTTTAAATATTTGGGGTCAACTGTTCAAAGTAATGGAGAGTGTGGTACAGAGGTGAAGAAGAGAGTGCAGGCAAGGTGGAGTGGATGGAAAAAGGTGGCAGGAGTGATTTGTGACCGAAGAATATCAGCAGGAGTGAAAGGGAAAGTTTACAAGACAGTAGTGAGACCAGCTATGTTGTATGGTTTAGAGACGGTGGCACTAACAAAAAGACAGGAGGCAGAGCTGAAGATGTTGAGATTCTCTTTGGGAGTGACAATAATGGACAAGATTAGGAATGAACATATCAGAGGGACAGCTCAGGTGGGACGGTTTGGAGACAAAGTCAGAGAGGCGAGATTGAGATGGTTTGGACATGTGCAGAGGAGGGACCCAGGGTATATAGGGAAAAAGATACTGATGATGGAGCCACCAGGCAGGAGGAGAAGAGAGAGGCCAAAGAGGAGGTTTATGGATGTGCTGAGGGAGGACATGCAGGTGGTTGGTGTGACAGAGGAAGATACAGAGGACAGGGTGAGATGGAAACGATTGATCTGCTGTGGCGACCCCTAATGGTAACACCCGAAAGACAAAGAAGAATTTACTTCAGGATAACAGTAGAGGGCAGTCATGTTCTGGATTAGGAGCAGCTACTAGTCTATTGAAAGTCTCGACAGCACATTAGTGCTAATGATAGTAGTCCTATTCAGCTTTGAGTGCTGTTCACATTTTGTTTTGTTTTTTAATATTAAAGGTGTGATGGGAGCTGTTGTTGCTCCTCTTGTTCTCCTGGGAGGGCCTCTGATGTTGCGAGCTGCCTGGTACACTGCTGGCATTGTGGGAGGTCTGTCTACTGTGGCCATGTGTGCTCCGAGTGAGAAGTTCCTCAACATGGGTGGACCGTTGGCAGTCGGGTTTGGATTGGTGTTTGTGTCCTCACTCGGTGAGTGCGGTGCAGATTCACATCACTGTCAAACACAAAACACTGGTGTTTCTTCCCCACAATCTGTGTAAACCGTCTGCTGCCCACTTCTGCTTGAATATAGTTTAACATACTGATACGTCAAGAACTGAAGTGTGAACATCTTGGGAAATTGTCAAAAGACTGTTTTCAGTGAATAATTTATTCTATTTAAGGCTTCAGAATGCTTCACTTCCCTT
The DNA here is from genome assembly GCF_902500255.1 of Thalassophryne amazonica. Taxonomy (NCBI): domain Eukaryota; kingdom Metazoa; phylum Chordata; class Actinopteri; order Batrachoidiformes; family Batrachoididae; genus Thalassophryne; species Thalassophryne amazonica. Next base: position 27,828,723 of record NC_047120.1, on the reverse strand, counting down.
CTTAATAAGATGTATTAACCATAATTTTGATAAGCAAATCACGTCACTATTAAAAATCACAACCATTTTTTAATGCTAATTAATTCCTTTGCTTCTGTTTACTGTGCAAAGTTATTAATGAAGTACAGTCATTCACAACAGATGTGCAGTAAAAATATTCTGTAAAGCAAAATGTAACTACCTAAAAAAAAAAACACACATTTTAGACTTCACAAAGAACCACTTGTCTCAGCAGCTCAACTTGCCATAATAAAATGTTCTCCTTAACAATGTCGAGTCATCCAAATGTAGCAGTATGCATACTTTTTTAAAAAGAGAAGGTACTATGTTTTTTATGTTGTCAATAATGAACCCTGTGAAAGCAGCAAACTGTGACCACACAATGTTTTTTTTGTTTGTTTGTTTGTTTGTTTGTTTTTTTAACGAAACCTGACTGTTATTCTTCAGGAGGTACTTCAAATAACCATGAAGGTGTACATAGTCATGGTTTTTGTACAATCAGTAGGGGGCCACAAATGCTGCATTAAAATTTACAATCTGAAATTTGATTTTTGGCAGGTTTGTAAGATGCAACCTGTAGATCTGAACATGTCTAATAATGGCAAATCCTCTGAAACTTTTTGGTGGGTTTCAATAAAGTGTCTTTGAGCACCTCATGGACGTGTGTGAGTGAGTGAGTGAAAATGATTCCAATACTGGATTTTTTTAAAATTTATTACATTATGTGGTGTTGACCTCCATAAGGACATTTCCTCCCAAACTGTTGAGCTCTTCAATACAGAAGTTGACCAGTTTAATTAAAGTGTTTCATCACAAAAGATTAACTACCACTGATGTGTTATTGTTTGTTTTGCGGCTGGTCCCGGTTGTTCAGGGTCGCCACGGCGGAACCAGCACAGATCTGCATTGGTATTTGGCATACTTTTTATAACAGATGCCCTTCCTGACACAGCCCCTGTTTTTACCTGGAGAAACACACACACACACACAGCCCCTGGTCTTCTGAAGAGGTCTCCCATCCGAGTACTAACCAGGACCCACTCTGCTTAGCTCCTGACATCTGTTGGAAGCAGGCTTACACACAGCAGACTGGCTGCCTACCACTGATGTGTAATACATATGAATAAATAGTATGGCAGACTGGGGGGTATCTTATTTTTCATGGGCTTGGACCCCTCTAGTACTGAGCAACAGAACATGTGCAGTCATCGGACCTTCACTATTTTAGCAGACTTTTTTGTGGCAAAGGAGACAGTGGATTCACTCACTTAGTGCATAAATAAATCTAATAGTATATGAATGCAAAGCAAAATTTTGACCCTCTGTAAATATGTTGAACACTAAGATAATGAAGCTAAAGAAAGATATGCAGCAAAATGTTCACCAGTTGGGATTCTCTGTTCCATACGGTCTACCTGGATAATAGTAATAATACCTCTTTTAACAGCTTTTCTTGCATGTGTCATAAGTAATAATCGAAGGTTAATGAAATTGGGTATAAAGTAGTCTGACGCTGATGTAAAATGCAGTGGACAAGAACCGATGTGGATGCTTGTTAAGGTGTTGGGTCATGTTTGCTCTCAAAAAAGGTACAGACAGAGATCTAATATAATTTTCAACAAGAAAGGGCTTGTGTGTTCCACACCTGGTTGAACCACTTTTTATTTGACTGACACACAACCCTTCGACCATGTTTAATCCATGTTGGCTCCAGTGTTTGAAGTAAACCTATGTGACCTTGGGTTTGAGTCCAGTGTGGTTCCACACATAGTATGAACTTCTCGGTCCTCACACTGTGTGGTGCTGTCTCCACCAGGGACGATGTTCTTGCCTCCAACAACAGCGCTGGGGGCAGGCCTGTACTCAGTGGCTGTGTATGGAGGCCTGGTTCTGTTCAGCATGTTCCTGCTATACGACACACAGAAGGTCATCAAGAGGGCAGAGACACACCCACTCTACGGCGTTCAGAAATATGACCCCATCAACGCGTAAGTCACTCCCAGTCCTGTAATCTCAAACGAATGTGAAATAATGAGAATTTGCATGAGTAGAGCTTGCTGGTTGAAAATAACTTGTTTAAATCATTTTTTAATGTGGTAATTTCCTGATTCTTTTTTTAGTTGTATGGGGATTTACATGGACACACTTAACATCTTCATCAGGCTGGTGATGATTCTGGCCAATGGTGGCGGCGGCAGAAGGAAGTGAGCAGGGGTGTGGTGACTTGTGCTTAGTTGTACTTTCCACAAATTGGAACAGCCATCTTTTCTTCCTGGTAACTGACATTAGGTGTCGCATTTAGAGGAACATCCAACATGAACACATTTGTGTGACGAAGAGGACTACACTCTGCACATTCAGTCTGAGTAACGAACATAAACCATTGATAAAACACTGTTGAGTGGAAATATGTGATTTATGCTGTTATTACAGAAGGTTCAATCTCACTAAAGTAATTTGGTCAGCCTCAATTTGTTCCTTACTTTGCTTATTTATTTTAACTTTGTGGGTTTTTTTTTTCACCTCCCCAGAGAATGAAAGTTGAAGACAAAAAAATTTATATGGGTAACATCAGTGTTATGTCAGACTTCATGTGTCATAATACCCAGTAAGGCCATAATCACAAAGTGTGTGCTTTTCCCTGTAATATCAGTTATCAAGTTGTTCACCAATGAATATTCGGCTGAAGGGTATATAGTTTTCTTCAAGGTGTATAAAAGCCATATTCATTGGTAAAACAACTTGATAACGATTTTATCATATACCTATAAATGATAAATGCACACAGAACACAATGCTCGTGCTCTCCCTTCGCTTACTGCCTCCGGGGGTACGGATGCGGGACCCGCAAAGAATCCAGGTCATGGCCACGGAGCTCTGCGGCTGCGGTTACCGAGACTATGCAGCGGGCGCTGCGCATCAAAACAGTGAGCGTAGTCTCTGGACCTGTTGCTGCATGCAGCTCGGCACAGCAGACAGGGGGACGGTGTGAGTGGCCCGCTGCGGTGCTTACCGAGCCCGCAGACTCAGTAAGCAAATCGGAGGCAGTGAGGGCAATCGCGGTGATGGCTACCGGTGCCGCAACCGGACCACCTGATAAGGACGCAGAACCCAATGTGCTGTTTAAAAAAAAAAAAAAAAAGCATGCAAAATTGCACTAAAAAAATCCGCGAAACTGCGAGGCCGCGAAAGGGAGTTACGTTCTAAAAATAACCCGCGATAGGCGAAATCCGCGAAGTAGTCAGCGTTATTTTTTTACAATTATTATAGATGTTTTAAGGCTGTAAAACCCCTCACTACACACTTTATACACTTTTCTCAAACAGGCATTAACATTTTCTCACTTTTCTCTCCTGTGTAAACACTCAAAGTTCAGACCATAGTAGAAAAAAAAATAGATGTTTTCCTATAAAGAATTATGATGGCTTTTAGAACTAACGAATTTAAATTTTAACGATCAACCCACGAGGTTGGACACGTAAGAAATTATTAATAGTGACTCACCAGTATTTCACAGTTCCTCTGACCGTGCCTCTTCTTGTGGTGCCGCTCCGCTGTCCGGATTGGCTGATTACTCAGGTGGTATGAAAAATATTACCCGTCTGCAAAAAGGGTGTATTGCTATTTATTCTTTAGTGTTTTATCCAAACATATTGGCGTATCATTTATAGGTATATGATAAGTAATGATATTGCCCTTTGGTGATGGGTTAATAAGGCTGGTATCATTTCATGTTTCTGTGCAAAATGCAGCAGTTAATTAATAAAGCTGGTTAAACATATTTTTGATGTTATACTTTGCGTACGAATGCAGTCAGGCATTTCTCACCGTCAGTTAGTGTTGTCGGCAAAGTTGCACACTTTTTGATGTGGATTCCAATATTGGGTGTCAAGTCCATTATTGTTTCATCAGGAACAACGTGTGTGATGTTTCTAATTCACAGATAAGAGCAAATAATTAGCACAATAGGATCCATAAGTATTTGGGCAGATGTAATTTGTGAGCTTTTGCACTTTTGCACAGCGGAGATAAAATGAAAGAATAAGAGGAAAAAAAGAACTTTATCTTGGAGGAAACATTCAGGATCGACTTACAGTTGTATGCAAAAGTTTGGGCACCCCTGATTATTTTCATGATTTTTCTTTAGAAATCATTGGTTGTCTGGATCACAAATTTCAGTTAAGTACGAGGTCTGTTAGAAAAGTATCCGACCTTTTTATTTTTTGCAAAAACCTGATCGATTTGAATCACGTGTGCTTGCATGACCCAACCTTCAAGCTTCGTGTGCATGCGTGAATGTTTTCACGCCTGTCAATTGTGTCATTTGCTGGAGTTTTCATTGCAAGGAAAATGGCGGAACGACTGGAGCAGCGCTACTGCATCAAATTTTGCCAGAAACTGGGCGACAGCCAGGTGGAAACCATTCGGATTATTCAGACGGCTTTCGGTGACGATCCTATGGGCATCACATAGATTAAGGAGCGGTACAACCGGTTTAAAGACGTCCACACAACGGTGGAGAGCAAGCCACACTCCGGTCTGCCATCAACATGCTGAAATGACCAGATTGTCAGAGTTGGACCTGAAAAGAACTGTTTACACACAGAAATGATCACGCAAGAGACACTGAATTTCTTTGTCCTGTACAGGAAAGGACAAATGAGAAGCTCCTTCAGAAAGAACTGTCGTCCGTCCTAAAGGTCCCGCCCATTTGCCTCTCCTTTTATTGAATATTGTTACATACAGCATATGAGTGATAATATCACAAAACAATGGAAATACACAAACTCTGGTCTCACATTGATATGAAAACTGTTATGACTTTTGAGCCCTCAGTCTCCTAAGCTTTCCATAACAATGTCCAGCCCTTGAACCGTGTTCCAGTTACAATGCTCTTCTTCAAGGCTGAACCATTAATCAAAAGTACACATCTGTGATTAGCCAAACATGACCCTAGCCAACCAGTCTGACATTCTGGCAAAACAATCTGCACATTGAATGGTCAAAGATCATCTGCTCACTTTTCTTGTTTGACAGTCTTAATGATCACTTGAACCATTCAGAGTATATGATTGCTTTTGACACCAAGTAATTATTTAAAGGAATAATGGTACATGAACTTTCACACATGCATATACGTATATATGAAAAATAGAGAACAGAATCAAAGACATGATTACAGAGAGTACATCAAAGTGAAGACATTAATATTTGATAATACATATATTGACAATATAGAGAAAAACCCTGTCACAGATCATTTCCAAAGTGAACTCTGTGGTGATGCGGGACCATCGTGTCACTGAGAAATTGCGGAAGAGGTGGACATCAGCACTTTTTCGGCACATTCCACTGTGACAGAAGATTTGGCCATGAAAAGAGTGGTGGCGAAATTGGCACGAAGCTGTTGACGGCGGCGCAAAAGCAACTCCATGTTGAAGTCTCACAGGACATGCTGGACTCCGAAAAATGATGCCCACCTCTTCCACAATTCCGAATGGTTATTTCTGCAAAAGGAGGATCTACTAAATATTGATGTATTTTTTTCTGTTGAGGTGCCCAAATTTATGCAACTGCTTAATTTTAGTTAAAGAGTTATTGTACACTTTCTTTAAATCCAAGAAACTTCATTTCACTTCTCTAATATCACTGTTTGTCTGCTATATGATATATTTAACTGAAATTGCTCATCCAAACAACCAATGATTTATAAAGGAAAATTATGGAAATCATCAGGGGTGCCCAAACTTTTACATACCACTGTATATTGCTGAGTTTCAGCTTTAATTTAATAGAAGCATCTCATTAGAAAATAATGAATTATAGACCTTTTTATTTAGTCTATTTTCAGAGCCCATAATAGATTAAGTACCATAGTTGTAAATATAAGGATTAAGTAATCTCTTTTACAACCAGTTTCCCCCCGATGGAAGCATCAACATTTACAAGGTTTATTACAAGTGTTTCCAAGCTGGTTTATCAAGCCTTGAGGCCACCAGTTCCACCAGAATGACACTGGGGGCAAGATTCTAATGGGTCATTCCACAGAAAGAGGTCACTATTACACAAGCCAACATTATTGGTCAGTAAAAACAGAATGGCCCTATGTGCAGGGAAAAATATAAAATTATTCTCTCTCTCTCACACAAATAACGGTGATGACATAGAGGACCTAATTATCTTGCACATTTTTCTCTTGAGTTTTTATCTGAAAAGGGACAACAAACCCCACCAAAATTTGTAACACACAGCACCTAAGTATTTGGTAAAAATAGACAGAAATCACTAATTTATCTGAATTTACTTCTGATTTGATGAGCACAAAGTTAAATTAATTTCCCCCCATAGACCAGTGTCAATCACTTGGTGCGGCTGCAGAGAGCATGCCAAAAATGTGGTGTCGAAAGTAACCCATAGTGTCCTGGTCTTACATTTAAAACCCATGTTCCTAAACTGCTAATTTATTCAATAAATAAAACTCCAGTTGTGTTGTTTGAAAGCACCACTCTTTAGGGCATTAAACTCATGGGGAGATTGAATTTAGTTCAACAATAAAATAAGTCATCAATTATTTGCTTTGTTTGTTTCGCACTCGTGTCCTAATATAGCCACCAAAAATAGCACTCTGGGGCTTTCCTGCGAGCCCGCTCAAAAAAAAAAAGTATAACATGACTTATTTCAATAGTGGATTTTATATATTCCCCATTGCCCATATATTCATATCTCACAGTCTATAGCACCTTGCTAGGAAATTTAAAAATTGACACTCATGTCACATATTGGTGACCCCTTTTAATGAAATGACCCTAGTTCAAGTTTTTAATGTGTAAGATTATGTACAAATGAGCAATCTGAGATTTCTGACATCCACCAATCCGGATCTGATCACCTCCAAAATTTAATGGAGTCTTCCATGGCCTAAAATCTGTGGTGCAAAATTGGTGTGAACTGTTAAGTAGTTCTGAAATAATCCTTCAAGTCCTATATAAAGGGAACTCTGGATCCAGATCTGGATTACCTTCAAAATTCAGTGAAGTCCTCCGTGCCCTAATGTCTCTCTGTGGGGCAAATTTGGTGAGAATGTGTTAAGTAGTTTTGAAGTAATCATTCAAAGCCTATATAAAGTGAAATCGTGATCAGAATACGGATCTGAACACCTCTAAAATTCAGTGGAGTCTTCCATGCCCTAATAAGTATCTCTTGTGCAAATTAGGTGAGAATCCCTGAAGTAGTTTTGACGTAATCCTTCAAAGTTCATATGAAGTGAAAACTTGAACCAGAATCCGGATTCGGAAATGGATCACCTCCAAAATTTATTGGAGTCTTCCGTGGGCTAATATCTATCTGTGGGGAGAATCTGTGAAGTACTTTTGACGTAATCCTTCAAAGACTATATAAAGTGAATCTTGATCCAGAATCCAGATTTGGACCTGGATCAGCTCAAAATTGCAGTGGAGTCTTCCATGGCCTAATATGTATCTTTGGTGCAAATTTGGTGAGAATCCGTGAAGCAGTTTTGATGTAATCCTTTAATGGGAATCTTGATCCAGAATCCGGATTGGGATCCCGATCACCTCCAAAGTTTAGTGGAGTCTTACATGGCCTAATATCTGTCTGTGTTGAAAATTTTGTCAAAATCCATGCAGTAGTTTTGATGTAATTCTGCTAAAACTAACCTTTCAAAGCCTATATAAAGTGAAACTTGATCCAGATATGGATCACCACCAAAATTTAATGGGTTCTTCCATTGCCTAATATCCATCTGTGGCGAAAATTTTGTAATCCTGCTAACAGACAGACAAATAAATAAATGCCAATGATTTTATTACATCCTTGGCGAACGTAATTAGGAGAGTCATCGGTGCAGGCCCCTGTGAACATCAAAATACAGTAGTGTTCAGAATAATAGTAGTGCTATGTGACTAAAAAGATTAATCCAAGTTTTGAGTATATTTCTTATTGTTACATGGGAAACAAGGTACCAGTAGATTCAGTAGATTCTCACAAATCCAACAAGACCAAACATTCATGATATGCACACTCTTAAGGCTATGAAATTGGGCTATTAGTAAAAAAAAAACAAACAAAAAAAAAACAAAAGTAGAAAAGGGGGTGTTCACAATAATAGTAGTGTGGCATTCAGTCAGTGAGTTAGTCAGTTTTGTGGAACAAACAGGTGTGAATCGGGTGTCCCCTATGTAAGGATGAAGCCAGCACCTGTTGAACATGCTTTTCTCTTTGAATGCCTGAGGAAAATGGGACGTTCAAGACATTGTTCAGAAGAACAGCGTAGTTTGATTAAAAAGTTGATTGGAGAGGGGAAAACTTATACGCAGGTGCAAAAAATTATAGGCTGTTCATCTCCAATGCATTAAAATGGACAAAAAAAGCCAGAGAAGCGTGGAAGAAAACGGAAAACAACCATCAAAATGGATCAAAGAATAACCAGAATGGCGAAGGCTCACCCACTGATCAGCTCCAGGATGATCAAAGACATTCTGGAGTTACCTGTAAGTGCTGTGACAGAAGACGCCTGTGTGAAGCTAATTTATTTGCAAGAATCCCCCGCAAAGTCTCTCTGTTAAATAAAAGACGTGCAGAAGAGGTTACAGTTAGCCAAAGAACACATCAACTGGCCTAAAGAGAAATGGAGGAATATTTTGTGGACTGATGAGAGTAAAATTGCTCTTTTTGGGTCCAAGGGCCGCAGATAGGGTGTGTGAGATGACCCCCAAACTCTGAATTCAAGCCACAGTTCACAGTGAAAACAGTGAAGCATGGTGGTGCAAGCATCATGATATGGGCTTGTTTCTCCTACTATGGTGTTGGGCCTATATATTGCATACCAGGTATCATGGATCAGTTGGGATATGTCAAAATACTTGAAGAGGTCACGTTGCCTTATGCTGAAGAGGACATGCCCTTGAAATGGGTGTTTCAACAAGACAATGACCCCAAGCACACTAGTAAACCAGCAAAATCTTGGTTCCAAACCAACAAAATTAATGCCTCGCAGATGTGAAGAAATCATGAAAAACTGTGGTTATACAACTAAATACTAGTTTAATGATTTACAGGATTGCTAAAAAAGCAGTTTGAACATAATAGTTTTGAGTTTGTAGCGTCAACAGCAGATGCTACTATTATTGTGAACACCTCTTTTCTACTTTTTTTTTTTTTTTTTTTTTTTTACTAATAGCCCAATTTCATAGCCTTAAGAGTGTGCATATCATGAATGGTTGGTCTTGTTGGATTTGTGAGAATCTACTGAATCTACTGGTACCTTGTTTCCCATGTAACAATAAGAAATATACTCAAAACCTGGATTAATCTTTTTAGTCACATAGCACTATTATTCTGAACACTACTGTATAGTCAAGCCTGCATTATTTATGGATTCCTACATTTCTTAGACTTCAATTTCTAAAATAGTGTTATGGATATCTTCTGTTGTCAAAATGATTTGAGGGAACGAGAATGAAGCAGAAGAAATTTTAAGTCACAGGAAAAACATGTCGAGTTCAAAAGCCAGGGTCTGTCATGGTATGCATATGGAGTTAAGTCAATGCCTTTGGCAAAGCTAATTTGCACTTACGTGATGGCAGCATTAACGCACAAAATTACTGAGATGTGAGAGCAACAAAGACTGCCTTCAAGATTCCAGGGATGTCCATGCATCTTTCAACAGCACAACATAAAAACCACATTCTGCACACATAACAAAGGCAAAGCTGCAGATGCAGAGTGTACAGATACTGGACCAGCCTGCCCGCAGTCCTGACCGGTCCCCATTAAAGAGTGTGGAGAATTTTGTAAGTCAAAAATGCAGTGATGATATTCCCATACTGTTGCACACATTAAGATGTGGTTTCTGGATGAATTACACAAAATAACATAGGAACCACTTCATCACTTTGTATCTTCGATCCATGACAAAAAGTCTGATATGTTATAAAGGGTCGAGGGAGAGCTGGAGCCGATCCCAGCGGCCGTGTGCGAGGTGGAGTACACTCTGGACAGCACGCCATTATATCACAGGGCCAGAAATGAACTTCATCTGACAAAATGTGAACTATCTTTAGTTCATATATACTGTCTGCAAAGAAAAGCTGAAGTAAATGAGAGAATCACTGTTTATAACTATTAGTTTGCATTTTCCATACTGTCCCAACTTTTCTTATTTTGGCTTGTGTATATAATATATATGAAGGGTTCAGATGTAAAACCCGGTACCTCCAAACACATCTTTTATTGGAGGCGACCATGTATTTGGTTACTTGTATCGAATAAAGTAAAACAGCGATATCTAGTGGATGCCAGAAATTATAGCCATAAATTCCAGTCCGAGACGCACACAGTCATGATATATACAACCCCTGGCAAAAATTATGGAATCACCGGCCTCGGAGGATGTTCATTCAGTTGTTTAATTTTGTAGAAGAAAAGCAGATCACAGAAAACTAAAGTCATTTCAAATGGCAGCTTTCTGGCTTTAAGAAACACTATAAGAAATAAAAAAAAAAAAATTGTGGCAGTCAGTAACGGTTGCTTTTTTAGACCAAGCAGAGGGAAAAAAAAAAATATGAAATCATGAAAAACAAAAGAACGCTCCAACACATCACTAGTATTTTGTTGCACCACCTCTGGCTTTTATAACAGCTTGCAGTCTCTGAGGCATGGGCTTAATGAGTGACAAACAGTACTCTTCATCAATCTGGCTCCAACTTTCTCTGATTGCTGTTGCCAGATCAGCTTTGCAGGTTGGAGCCTTGTCATGGACCATTTTCTTCAAATTCCACCAAAGATTTTCAATTGGATTAAGATCCGGACTATTTGCAGGCCATGACATTGACCCTATGTGTCTTTTTGCAAGGAATGTTTTCACAGTTTTTGCTCTATGGCAAGATGCATTATCATCTTGAAAAATGATTTCATCATCCCCAAACATCCTTTCAATTGATGGGATAAGAAAAGTGTCCAAAATATCAACGTAAACTTGTGCATTTATTGATGATGTAATGACAGCCATCTCCCCAGTGCCTTTACCTGACATGCAGCCCCATATCGTCAATGACTGTGGAAATGTACATGTTTTCTTCAGGCAGTCATCTTTATAAATCTCATTGGAACGGCACCAAACAAAAGTTCCAGCATCATCACCTTGCACAATGCAGATTTGAGATTCATCACTGAATATGACTTTCATCCAGTCATCCACAGTCCACGGCTACTTTTCTTTAGTCCATTGTAACCTTGTTTTTTTCTGTTTAGGTGTTAATGATGGCTTTCGTTTAGCTTTTCTGTATGTAAATCCCATTTCCTTTAGGCGGTTTCTTACAGTTTGGTCACAGAGGTTGACTCCAGTTTCCTCCCATTTGTTCCTCATTTGTTTTGTTGTGCATTTTCGATTTTTGAGACATATTGCTTTAAGTTTTCTGTCTTGACGCTTAGATGTCTTCCTTGGTCTACCAGTATGTTTGCCTTTAACAACCTTCCCATGTTTGTATTTGGTCCAGAGTTTAGACACAGCTGACTGTGAACAACCAACACCTTTTGCAACATTGCGTGATGATTTACCCTCTTTTAAGAGTTTGATAATCCTCTCCTTTGTTTCAATTGACATCTCGTGTTGGAGCCATGATTCATGTCAGTCCACTTGGTGCAACAGCTCTCCAAGGTGTGATCACTCCTTTTTAGATGCAGACTAACGAGCAGATCTGATTTAATGCAGGTGTTAGTTTTGGGGATGAAAATTTACAGGGTGATTCCATAATTTATTCCTCAAAATTGAGTGAGTCCATATTTTTTTTCCCTCTGCTTGGTCTAAAAAAGTAACCGTTACTGACTGCCACAATTATTTTTCCTTGATTTCTTATAGTGTTTCTTAAAGCCAGAAAGTTGCCATTTGAAATGACTTTAGTTTTGTGTCATGTCTGTGATCTGCTTTTTTTTTTTCTACAAAATTAAACAACTGAATGAACATCCTCCGAGGCCGGTGAGTCCATACTTTTTGCTAGGGTGTGTGTGTGTGTGTGTGTGTGTGTGTATATATATATATATATATATATATATACACACACACTGAAGTAATGTTTTGTTCTGATCAGTTACTGATTCATGGTGTTGTGGCTTGTGTTCGAGTTTATGATTCTTTGGCTGCTCCTGTTTTTTTAAAATTTTATTTCTATATTAAAAGCGTGCATGCGTGCATGATTTTATTAAGTTCAATTTAAGTCAAAAATAATATAATTGTAAATAGTTTAAAAATATATGGACAACACAAGAAAGTGAAAACATTTATTTCCGTTGTGGTCCATTTAAAAATCAAATGACAAAATAGAAGTCGAAATAAAATAATTTCTGTGTGCCAAACATTTTTCTGGATCTCAGTTCCAGAATATGTTCTTGATCACCTCTAACAATTTAATCGTATTTCTTATTTCCAGAATCATTATCTAGCTGCCCACCAAAGTTCAATGAAATCTTTTCATTACTGTTTGAGTAACATGCAAACACTGGTGAAAACATGACTTTAGATAATTCACAAGTACAGACCTCACGACTTAAATTGTCAGCATAATGAATTATCATAATGAATTAAAATGGAGGCTTTCAACCTGAAAATACTGATTTCTTTCTTCAGTACAATCTCATCTCTTCTACGATCCTCTGATGGTTCTCTGGACTTGGAACCCCTTTGACGCCACCGTTGTATTTTCAGGTCTGGCTGATTTGCTTTATTTATTTAATTAACTCATAGATGAGGACAAACCCAGTCTCTCCAAACCCACAAATTTATAGTTGAGGCCAACATGGACTTGACTGCTTTGGTCGCTTGAAAAATAGTAAAGAATTTTTGCATATCCTTTTCATTTTATATTTTCCTTTAAATCCTCATTTTAAAGTGGATTGTTGTCGATTAAAAAAGGGACTTTTGGATTTTGCATCTTAACCTTTCATATATATTTTTCTGTTTTTGGCGGTGTGCTCATTCATGTACATGAGGTTACTCATGTTCCCAGACTTCGGGTCGAAATGTGCTGATGAAGACAAGAGTTTATTTGATGTCTGGAGTTTGGTAAAACAGCGACATCTAGTGTATATCAAAAATTTATAGCAGGCATATATTCCAGACCCACACGCACACAGCAACACACGCTTAAATATTACGTTTTCTTCTGCTCGATTAATGATTCAAATACATTAAAATACATGTATATATTTTCCTTTATGAAATAAAACGTGGCGTTTGCTGTGGCTGGTGTTCGAGTCCATAATTCTTTTGGCTGCTCCTGTTTTACCCTTTTTCATTTTAATTTTTTAAGCCTAAAATTCGGCGTCATCAGTACTCGTTACAAGCTTCAGGGAGTCGACGCCAAACCCGAAAATTAATAGTTTCAGGGCTGATTTATTTCTCGTCAGTCTTTTCCACCACAAACATTTATTTATTTATTTATGGTAGAGTAAAAAGGTTAATTAGCATACTGTTACTGTATCACGTAATCCACGTCACACTGAATTTCCCTAAGTTGACGTCACAACAAAGATCACTGTTTATTATAATTACTAGTTTGCATTTTCCATACTGTCCCAACTTTTTCTTATTTTTGGGTTGTGTATATATTATATTATACAATATTATACATATTATGGCATATATAAAGGGTTCAGATGCAAAACCCGGTACCTCCAAACACATTTTTTATTGAGCATCCTCCGAGGAATTTTTACCATGTATTTGGTTACTTGTCGTATCGAGTAAAGTAAAACAGCGACATCTAGTGGATGCCATAAATTATAGCCATAAATTCTAGTCCGACACGCACACAGTCATGATATATATATATATACACACACACACTGAAGTAACGTTTTGTTCTGATCAGTTACTGATTCAAATACATGAAAATAAATGTATATATTTTCCTTCATGAAAAAAACCCGCATAACTCATGGTGTTGTGGCTTGTGTTCGAGTTTATGATTCTTTGGCTGCTCCTGTTTATTAATCTATCTATTTATTTATTAAGTACTTGTTATAATCTTCGAGGACTCGACCACAAACGGACCATCAATAGTTTCAGGTCTGTTTGATTTGCTTTATTTTGATAACTCATAGATACTGATTATCGGCAGTCTTTTAACAAGAAACTTTTTTTTTTTTTGGTAGAGTTAAGACGGATAATTAGCATATTACTGTACCACGTGATCCACACGTGATGTCACAACAAAGATTGTAAACCCACGTCCAACAGAACTGCGCTTCGTGACGTCATATCAAATATTGGCGTCTGTCTTTTTTGTTGACGTTCCAGTCTGTCAGTGCACAAAGTTCCACAGCTCAAACGTCATTTTCTCTTTGTCTTCATCACTGAAATATTGACTTAAGAAGAGTTTAGAACAGAACAACTTGATCACAGAGGAGAAATTTTATTGAAGTGACAGCAGGCAAGATGAAGCCATCAAATGTTCATCCCAAACCATCCTCTCCTAAAGACGTCCCAGATCATCTTGTGGACCCACACACCATGAAGAAATACACCAGGGGCAGATCACTTGGACGAGGCAGCTTTGGAAAAGTCTATGAGATCACAGATGTGGACTCAAAGCAGGTTTTTGCGTGCAAGATGATTTCCAAGTCTCACATCCAGAAGAGGTACCAGAAGGAGAACCTGAAGACAGAAATTTCTATCTTGCAGAGCCTCAGCCATCATCACATCATCAGCTGCCACAGTGTCTTTGAAGATGAGGACTTTGTCTTTGTGGTCTTGGAGCTCTGCAGCAGTGGGTCCTTGTCAGAGGTCCTCAGGTTTCGTCAGACTGTGATGGAGCCTGAAGCTCATTATTTGATGATGCAGCTGTTAAAAGGTGTCGAGTTCCTGCACAAGAACAAAGTCGGCCACAGAGACCTCAAACCAGACAACATATTTTTCAATGATCGCATGGAGGTCAAGATAGGAGACTTTGGATTGTCCACCACCATCAAGTTTGAAGGTGAGCTGAAAAAGGCCAGGTGTGGAACTCTGAACTATGTGGCCCCTGAAGTGCTCAGCGGGAACGGCTACAGCTACCAAGTTGACGTCTGGTCACTTGGCTGTGTGTTGTACACGATGCTGGTGGGTCAGATGCCTTTCCACACGTCATCTTGGACGGAGACCGTGAACCACATCATGGACAACGAGTACACCATCCCTGACCACATCAGCCCAGCGGCGTCCTCCCTCATCAGACAGATGCTGTGTGCTGACCCTGCCAAGAGGCCCACAGTCACTGAACTACAGACACACAAGTTCTTCACAGGTGGATAAATGTCTGCCCTGCCCCCTCCCACCCCAACTGTCCACATGAATGAAGTTCATCCAGAGGCCCAGTGACTGTTCGTAACACACACACGACCTGACAACTGCTCAATAAGATTGTCTAAAAATAAAATATAAAATCAAACACAACACATTTTATGTTGTGTGTCTGTGCTGATATTATTTTCCTTATATATTTCCCCTCCCCCTTTATTTATATGTCAACACAAAATCAGATCCAACAACAACAAATATGTGAGCGACATTTTTATTTAATAATAATAATAATAACTTCTTTGGAAGTGTACTGGAGCAGGGGTGGTGGCCAAGTGGTTAGTGTGCTTGGTTTCAGTGCAGAAGGTTCCGGGTTCAAAACTCACTCCTGCCACATTTCTCCATGTAATGTGGAGTTGCGTCACGAAGGGAATCCGGTGTAAAACCTGTATCTGCTGTGTTGACCCCAACTGAAAACGAAAGTAGCTGAAGAGACTTGCTTACTTAATTTATCAGTGTCCTGGCCAGTAGAATACCACACAAACACAGTTGCAAATGATAATGCAATGTTAAAATGATTGGAAAAACACGGTTAGTTTAAGTCACATTTTTCTTTCTGTGATCTACACCCCAAAATCATATGTAAATACACTCAACAAAAATATAAACGCAACACTTTTGGTTTTGCTCCCATTTTGTATGAGATGAACTCAAAGATCTAAAACTTTTTCCACATACACAATATCACCATTTCCCTCAAATATTGTTCACAAACCAGTCTAAATCTGTGATAGTGAGCACTTCTCCTTTGCTGATATAATCCATCCCACCTCACAGGTGTGCCATATCAAGATGCTGATTAGACACCATGATTAGTGCACAGGTGTGCCTTAGACTGCCCACAATAAAAGGCCACTCTGAAAGGTGCAGTTTTATCACACAGCACAATGCCACAGATGTCGCAAGATTTGAGGGAGCGTGCAATTGGCATGCTGACAGCAGGAATGTCAACCAGAACTGTTGCTCGTGTATTGAATGTTCATTTCTCTACCATAAGCCGTCTCCAAAGGCGTTTCTGAGAATTTGGCAGTGCATCCAACCAGCCTCACAACCGCAGACCACGTGTAACCACACCAGCCCAGGACCTCCACATCCAGCATGTTCACCTCCAAGATCGTCTGAGACCAGCCACTCGGACAGCTGCTGAAACAATCGGTTTGCATAACCAAAGAATTTCTGCACAAACTGTCAGAAACCGTCTCAGGGAAGCTCATCTGCATGCTCGTCATCCTCATCGGGGTCTCGACCTGACTCCAGTTTGTTGTCGTAACCAACGTGAGTGGGCAAATGCTCACATTCACTGGCATTTGGCACGTTGGAGAGGTGTTCTCTTCACGGATGAATCCCGGTTCACACTGTGGAGTCGTGTGGGTGAGCGGTTTTCTGATGTCAATGTGGATCGAGTGGCCCATGGTGGCGGTGGGGTTATGGTATGGGCAGGCGTCTGTTATGGACGAAGAACACAGGTGCATTTTATTGATGGCATTTTGAATGCACAGAGATACCGTGACGAGATCCTGAGGCCCATTGTTGTGCCAACATCCAAGAACATCACCTCATGTTGCAGCAGGATAATGCACGGCCCCATGTTGCAAGGATCTGTACACAATTCTTGGAAGCTGAAAATGTCCCAGTTCTTGCATGGCCGGCATACTCACCGGACATGTCACCCATTGAGCATGTTTTGGATGCTCTGGACCGGCGTATACGACAGCGTGTACCAGTTCCTGCCAATATCCAGCAACTTCGCACAGCCATTGAAGAGGAGTGGACCAACATTCCACAGGCCACAATTGACAACCTGATCAACTCTATGCGAAGGAGATGTGTTGCACTGCATGAGGCAAATGGTGGTCACACCAGATACTGACTGGTATCCCCCCCCAATAAAACAAAACTGCACCTTTCAGAGTGGCCTTTTATTGTGGGCAGTCTAAGGCACACCTGTGCACTAATCATGGTGTCTAATCAGCATCTTGATATGGCACACCTGTGAGGTGGGATGGATTATCTCAGCAAAGGAGAAGTGCTCACTATCACAGATTTAGACTGGTTTGTGAACAATATTTGAGAGAAATGGTGATATTGTGTATGTGGAAAAAGTTTTAGATCTTTGAGTTCATCTCATACAAAATGGGAGCAAAACCAAAAGTGTTGCGTTTATATTTTTGTTGACTGTAGAACCCAATTGTCATATCATTTTTTTTTCATATCAGCTATAATTAAAGTTGAAATTCATCACAGATTAAATTTTGTTCTGAATATTTATCAGGTTTTCATAATTTTTAATGCTTTTATGATGCATTAAATGTGCCTAAAAATTTGCACAGTACTATATACATGTATGTATGTATATTATAATTGCCAAGTGGCCTCTGTGTGCGGGTATATGGCTTTGATCACAGAGAAACTGGGGAGAGGTGACATTTGTCGTTTGGTATCCTTATGTATTTTGAGTCACGGATGAATGCCACAAAAATGAATAGTTAATGGGACTAATATTTTTGGAGAAATTAGCGATATGAGCTAACTAGTGTAAATATATTGTCTTTGTCATATATTATGTAAAAGTGCGAGGAGAAATAAACACTTCTAAAACTGAAAATGCTGTTTTTAGAACCTACAAGTACTAATACCCCTGAAGTGATTTAAAAGACATTTAGCAGATGTTAGCATTGTTTAGTTTTTGAGTGGTGGGGGTGACAGCCAATCGGAGTCAAGCTGCACTGTGATGTCACAGCCTGGTTGCTAGCTGCAAACTCTGTTTTTGGAACCTAATAATTACTTAAACAACTGCAAATTATACACAACACAATGCTCTTATGGCCGAGGGTATTGTAGCATTGTGTTATTTTTAATTATACCTTTAGCTATGTTTATGTAGATTTTCCTCAAATTTCAGAGGGGGCAGCACCCCAGCACCCCCTATTGACAAATGGCCACTGGAATGTTGGATTATTATTAAGGCTATATATTTTTGAAATTTTCAGCAGCCAACCAAGTCAACCCCCCTCTCCACCTAGACCACATTTCACCTGAATCTAGATGCTCCCTCGCTCCCCTAAAAAAAAAAAAAAAAATCATGCGTAGCCCATAACATGACTGAGATGTTGAAGACAAAATTTGGAACAGCTCTTGCTTATTTGTGTGTTGTTAATTTCTGATATCTGCTCTCATAATTTTAGCCAATATCAGACGGATACAGATCCAATCAAAATGGGATCGGCACTCCCCTAGTTGTAACCCCCAAATTAATGCACTAACTTTGTTAAAGTCTCATCTGCTCCAGTCTCTCGGGGACTCTGGCCAAACAGTGAGTGACCAGCGTAGGTCTGCCTTGTATTTCCAAACACACTGTCAGCGCTTAGCAACAGATGACAAAGGCTTAGCATGGTAATCCTCTTGTCTGCCATCTGGCTGTTCCACTAAAATTAAACCTCCAAACCAGGGCACTTGCAACAGATGCCAACATCTGTAAATGTTCAGGTGATTTGTTAAAGCACATACACGTGGATTGCACAGCTGCCATGCAGTGTTTTAATCCGTGGCTTTGTGTTACACGTTGTGGGCACGTAACTCATGCAGTCTATACTGCCCAGTGAAATGTTCAGCAGATGGAGGGATGAAGAGGGAATAATGGATCATACCATCGGAGATAAATATTGCTTTATTTTCAAACTGGTCAGATGTTGGATCAGTCACTGTCATCTGCTGAAGTGGAATATGTAACCAACAGATGTCAATTGTCGACTGGACAATCTGAGGTGGGAGTCTGTAGGCTCTGAGGATCTTCATGAGCTTTCCCCTGTGCACTGAGTCAAAAGCCTTCTTCAAATCTGTAAATTTCTAACTGTTGGTCATCCTTTCTTATGTAGTAGAAGACCAGCCTCTAGACCCTGTGACCAAACTCGGGGAACAAAAGTTTGAAAGTGGCTTTGAGTTCCCTGATGGATTCTGAACATGTGTGACTTGGGCTGCCCTCTTCAAACGTATGGGCATTTTCGAGAGGGGGCGACAAAGATCAAACAAGGGTCAAAATTTAAAATTGTCTCAACTGTGTCAATACGCATATAATGATTCCAAAAATATGTAACTTGTTATGCATCCGACCTCAAATGAGGGGCTATGGCCCGAAATATCAAAAGGTCAACAAACTTTTGATCATATGAAAAAGTGGTAAAAACCTTTAACCATTCATCTAAGCACTTAAAAAAAAAAAAAATTGAAGTTTTGGGCTTGAAATTTCAAAATGAGTCCACTAATTAAGCAGAGTAGGTCCAAGCAAAAATAAAAGTTTTAGTCTCTAAATTTATTCATGGACTGGCACCTCCCTACCTAGTTCACCTAATTAAACCTTACGTACCGGCCCTGGCTTTGCGTTCTCAGGGTGCAGGACTACTTTGTGTCCCTAAGGTGAATAAGAAGTCTGCGGATCACAGAGCTTTCTCTTATTGTGCCCCTGTTCTGTGGAATGATCTCCCTGCATCAATAAAACAGTCAGATTCTGTGGAGACTTTCAAGTCCAGACTTAATACACTTATTTTCCCTTTCATATGGCATACTGGCATAGTATAGTTCTATACTTTTTACTCTTTTAATTCATTTTATTAGGAACCAGACCGTACCGCGGCCTCAACTTTACCTAAATTCTGGGTCTTTTAGTGAAGTTTAGGGCTAGTGGCTGTCAATCACCTTAGTATTTCCTGTTTTTCTTGTTGTTTAATGCTGACAAATTATACTGTATTTCTTGTCTTTCTGATGTCTGATTCTGTTTTTTCTCTAAGGTGCAGCTCCATCCAGAGATCGGTGTGGTATTTGTGCTGGAGACCCTCCTGTTCTGTGCACCAACAGCATTTCCTGTATATTTGTTTTGTGAATTGTTCTGTAATTTATGTCTGTAGCATGGCCCAAGCAGAGGATCACCACTTTGAGTCTGGTCTGCTTGAGGTTTCTTCCTCAGAGGGAGTTTTTCCTTACCACTGTTGCTCTGGGGGTTAGTAAGGTTAGACCTTACTTGTGTGAAGACCTTACTTGAGGCAACTCTGTTGTGATTTGGCGCTATATAAATGAAAATAAATTGAAAATTGAAATTGAAATTTGTGAAGATCACTGTACAGGTGAGGCATTATTAGTTTATTCAGTGTTTTTTATTTGTTCATTGTTATATAAGAACCATGTATAGTTCTAAAGACTGAGATCTGTTTTTCATTTTTTCTTATTTTTTCTTTGATTTGTCTGGAGCATGTTAAGATCTTCACAATGTCAGCAACAGGATCAACACCAGTTTTGAAACAAAAAGCAAAAAGAAAAAGGAAATTGGATGAAGCCTATAAAAGTAGTGGAATGTGTATTCTGTGTAATGTGATGAAGACAAAAGCAACCTTTCTCCAGAAGCATGACCATTTTGAAATGACCAGGTCAAGCTTATCATTTATGTTTTTCAGAAGTACTTAAATGAATTCGTCATGCAGGAAAACATATGATAACACACCAATACCATCAATATTGAGCAAGGTTAACTGTTTTTACCAGATTTTCATATTATCAAAAGTTCGCTGACCTTTTGATATTTCAGGCCATAGCGCCCTCATTTAAGGTCGGATGCATAACAAACTATATATTTTTGGAATTGTTATGAGTAGATGAGTAATTTGATATGCATATTAACACAACTGGGACAATTTTAAATTTTGACCCTTGTTGCTCCCTCCCAAAAATGCCCGGACGTTTAAAGAGGGCAGCCTAAGTAAAAACGTTCAAAATCCATCAGAGAACCCAAAACCACTTTGAAACCTTTGTTCCCAGAGTTTGGTCACAGGGTCTACAGGCTGGTCTTATACTAATGCCTTCTTTAATCCTTCCATAGGGCCAAGTATTTGCATGGTAGTTGTCTTTTTTGTCCATTTTGATTGACAACAGCTGGTTTCATCTTGTTCAGGATCATGCTGTTCTTCACCTTTGCATTTCCTGGACTGAGACTGATACCTCTGTTGTTGTCTGTGGACGTGAGCTCTCTGCTCTTTGGGATGGGCACAATGTTCATGACTGTCCACTGGTCTGGGATACTCAGTGTATATGTGCTCTGTTGAAAATATCTAAGATTACATCTTTGACGGGGACATACTTTAGCAGATTAGGCTTTGTGTCATCATCCCAGAACTCCTTCCAGGTTTAGGTGACTTGAATGCTACATAGAATTCCTCTTGTGCGAATAGCCTATTGTCGAAATGTAGGTTTTCAAAGACTGACTGGATGTTTTTAGATTTGATAGAACTTTATTGATCCCTTGGGAAGACTCCCTCAGGGAAATTGAGGCTCCAGCAGCATTGTCTAACAGCCCAGAGGGTAAGAAGCACACAGAGCATCAAAAGTGAAACTAAAAACAATTTTAAAATATAAATATAAATACACAAATATAAATACCAGAAATACTGCTCACTTCTGGTTTACTGACTACTACTGTTCTTCTCCTTCCCGTCCTCTGTCTTCCTGTTACTCCTCCCAAGTGAAGAGTTGTACTGTCTTCTTCAACGGCACTTGGTGGGTTTCCCAGAAGATCTTTGAAATGCCTGTATCACACATTAAGCAGATTCGCCCTTGATTTGGTTTGACTGTGATCCCTTCTTTTCTATAATTTCATTTCTGAAGTTCCAGATTTGTGTGTACTGCCGACCGGTGTGGCATCTTTCTATTTCAGAGATCTTCCTTTCTCAAGTGGTTCTCTTTTGGTTAAATTCTACGCTCCATGCAGTATTTTCATTAGTTCATTTATCTCCCATGGCCCTCACAATGTTGGGCTTTTTGTTTTTGTTGGTCCTCTTTTGGTACTTCCGCACCTGCCTTCCTTGTCGGTTTTTTGTTGGTCTGTTTTTTGTGGTCTCTGGCGTGAGTTGTGTTTTGTGTCCTTATATTCTGGTTGCTTCTGGTGCATATTCACAATATGATTTGTCAGTTTTACCTGGTCTCTGCTTCCTGGGTTTTTTGGGGTGTTTTGGTCTGTGACAGGCTCAGTCTGCTCACAGTCCCCTTCATTAATTTTCTCGTCCTACCGACAGCCACTGATCTTGTAAAACTGTCACCCGTCAGATCTCAGTTACCTGTTCTGAGCTTAGTCCCTCTCCTCCCCCTGACCCTACCATGATTCCTGACTGCTCTTATGGCAGACCCTCTGCTGCCTCCTCGCACTCTACTAGGCCTAGTAGCCGCCCTCTGGACTTCCTCGTGATCTGGCATAGGCCTCCGGATCGAACCCCTGGTGATTTTTCGTCCTTCGGACTGCCACACGGTTT
Source organism: Thalassophryne amazonica (assembly GCF_902500255.1). Lineage (NCBI taxonomy): Eukaryota > Metazoa > Chordata > Actinopteri > Batrachoidiformes > Batrachoididae > Thalassophryne > Thalassophryne amazonica. Next base: position 27,806,082 of record NC_047120.1, on the reverse strand, counting down.
TCTGCCTGGTATTCCTGTTTATTTAGGCAGGTCCCTTCCCATCTTCCTGGGTGCTAAGGCTCTCCAGCCATTCCCCCTCCCTCCGCCCGTGGTCATCTGGTGCTGCAGTCTCGTCCTTGTGGTGTTTGTGGGAGGGTTTCTGTGGTCTGTCGGTGTTGGCATGTGGGGAGGGGATGATGTCAAGATTTGGCCCATTCTGGGCCTTGGTCAGGGTCTGTTTATCTTGCTGGGTTTTTGTCTTGCTCATCCATTGTAGTTAATGCTTATTTTTTGCTTCTGAGTTTGATCATCTTGGTTATGCTCTGTTTATGATTAGTTTTGTTTCATTTATTTTTTGTGTATCACTTGGTTGCCATATATTTAGTTTTGTCTTAGTTCCTGTCCGGCCTGTAGTTTGTTTTTCTCTATTGCTCGTTGTGTTGCATTTATATTCTTTCACTCGTGGTCACTTTAGTTACTTCAGTCTTAGTTTAGTTTTTGTTTATCACATTTATTGTATTATGCTTTAGTCAATGGTTTTGGTTAGTATTTATCTTCAGTGTTTTCATCTGGTTATGCTCCTTTAGTTATTTATTGCTTTCTCTGTTTATCATTTATTCTGTGTTGTCCTTCGTTGTATTTTTTTTGTCACTGGTAGTTTTAATGTCATTTATACTCAACAAAAATATAAACGCAACACTTTTGGTTTTGCTCCCATTTTGTATGAGATGAACTCAAAGATCTAAAACTTTTTCCACATACACAATATCACCATTTCCCTCAAATATTGTTCACAAACCAGTCTAAATCTGTGATAGTGAGCACTTCTCCTTTGCTGAGATAATCCATCCCACCTCACAGGTGTGCCATATCAAGATGCTGATTAGACACCATGATTAGTGCACAGGTGTGCCTTAGACTGTCCACAATAAAAGGCCACTCTGAAAGGTGCAGTTTTGTTTTATTGGGGGGGGGATACCAGTCAGTATCTGGTGTGACCACCATTTGCCTCATGCAGTGCAACACATCTCCTTCGCATAGAGTTGATCAGGTTGTCAATTGTGGCCTGTGGAATGTTGGTCCACTCCTCTTCAATAGCTGTGCAAAGTTTCTGGATATTGGCAGGAACTGGTACACGCTGTCGTATACGCCGGTCCAGAGCATCCCAAACATGCTCAATGAGTGACATGTCCGGTGAGTATGCCGGCCATGCAAGAACTGGGACATTTTCAGCTTCCAAGAATTGTGTACAGATCCTTGCAACATGGGGCCGTGCATTATCCTGCTGCAACATGAGGTGATGTTCTTGGATGTGGCACAACAATGGGCCTCAGGATCTCGTCACGGTATCTCTGTGCATTCAAAATGCCATCAATAAAATGCACCTGTGTTCTTCATCCATAACAGAGGCCTGCCCATACCATAACCCCACCGCCACCATGGGCCACTCGATCCACAACATTGACATCAGAAACCCGCTCACCCACACGACGCCACACACACTGTCTGCCATCTGCCCTGAACAGTGTGAAACGGGATTCATCCGTGAAGAGAACACCTCTCCAACGTGCCAAACGCCAGCGAATGTGAGCATTTGCCCACTCAAGTTGGTTACGACAACGAACTGGAGTCAGGTCGAGACCCCAGTGAGGACGACGAGCATGCAGATGAACTTCCCTGAGACGGTTTCTGACAGTTTGTGCAGAAATTCTTTGGTTTTGCAAACCGACTGTTTCAGCAGCTGTCCGAGTGGCTGGTCTCAGACGATCTTGGAGGTGAACATGCTGGATGTGGAGGTGCTGGGCTGGTGTGGTTACACGTGGTCTGCGGTTGTGAGGCTGGTTGGATGTACTGCCAGATTCTCTGAAACGCCTTTGGAGACGGCTTCTGGTAGAGAAATTAACATTTAATACACGAGCAACAGCTCTGGTTGACATTCCTGCTGTCAGCATGCCAATTGCACACTCCCTCAAATCTTGCGACATCTGTGGCATTGTGCTGTGTGATAAAACTGCACCTTTCAGAGTGGCCTTTTATTGTGGGCAGTCTAAGGCACACCTGTGCACTAATCATGGTGTCTAATCAGCATCTTGATATGGCACACCTGTGAGGTGGGATGGATTATCTCAGCAAAGGAGAAGTGCTCACTATCACAGATTTAGACTGGTTTGTGAACAATATTTGAGGGAAATGGTGATATTGTGTATGTGGAAAAAGTTTTAGATCTTTGAGTTCATCTTATACAAAATTGGAGCAAAACCAAAAGTGTTGCGTTTATATTTTTGTTGAGTGTATTTTCTGGTCATCTTGTATCGGTTATGGCATTTACTTTTATACTTTAATCAGTATCAGTTCTGTTCTAGTTTAGTCTTTGCTTTTTGTTTTATCTTTGTGTTTGCACTCTGCCTTTCACTGTAGCCATTAGTAGTTTTTCCCTTTACACTTTAGCCACGTAGTGAGTTCTGTCTTAGTTACGTTCTGCCTTTTATTTTCTGTGGTATTGAGTTTTTTTTGTCTCTGTTGGTTGTGGAAGGGGTCACTTGCACTTAGTGGTTTTGTCTTTCACCCCCACCTGTCTTCCCTGTCTTGTCTGGCCACTCCCTTTCTAGAACCTTCCTCGCACCTGCTTCACATCACGCCCTGATTACTCCCCTGGTATTTAAGCCCTAACTTTCTCTCTGTCCTCTGCCAGTTTGTCAATCTTGTATCTCATCCTCATGCCCAGTTTCTGTCTTGTTTGACTTGTGATTTTGACCTTGCTTGTTTTTTCCGATCTCCGCCATGCCATGAGTACTGATCTACGAATCTGCCTCTTGTCTGCCTGTACCGCCACCCCGCTGACTGTCTTATTGTGTACCTTTGCCTGTCTTTGATAAAGCCTTTTATTACCTCTACATCTCAGCCTGTGAGTCTGCATCGTGTGTCCTACCCCTTTCTGTGCCTCGACACACCCAGTCATGACAGTTCTCTTTTCTTCTTTTTAGGTATTGGCCTGAAGACCTCTTGGGTGTTTTTTTTTTTTTTCTCTTGAGCATGAATAAATCTGTTGTAATATGCTGTTGCTGTCTCTTCTGAGTTTACCTCCAAAATGTCAAGCCTACTTCTGTCCTTGACAACACAGAAGTCCTACATCTCTGGGCTGCTCTCTAGTCCTTTCCAACTGTACTTTACGTGTCTGTCCAGTGACTCTTTAGGAGCTCTATGGCTTAACTCAGTCTTGACTGAGACAATCCAGTGGTTTGAACCAATGCTTGTGAAGGAGTTGTTAGCCAAACATCCATGAGGCTGGTTTGCCATTTCCTCCTGACCATAATATAGTTTAATTGGGTTCTGTGGGTATTTTGGTGATGGCCACGTTCATAGTTTGTTGGTTGGGTTTTGGAACTGTATGTTGATTGCAATCAGGGTGTGGTTTTCCTTAAGGTCTCTGAGGTGTTCACCATTCTTATTTGGGTTCTGGTGATATGGGTATAGGACTTCATCCTTTCCAAGCTGTGCATTGAAGTCCCCTGAGATGATCAATAAATTCTGTGCAGGTATGGACTCAACTGCTGCTGTAACTGCCTCAGTAACAGGTGCACCATCAGATATAACCTAATGTCACCAAGCTAATGATTATTGCTAACTGTGCTGAAAGTACTAACATGCAAATTAAATAATGCTAAAATTTCATTCTACGGAAATACTGGAGCACAGACTTTTTAGATGGGTTGTTAGTGCAATTAAACACACAATGAGCCATATTATCAAAGATATTTGAAATAAAATTCCCAGAAAGGACAGATACGGTCAAGGTCACAGCAACTACCAGCCGCTGCTATTGGGGGCCCGGAATCTGGATTTTGCTTGCTGGTGCACAGCTGTCACTAAAAGCAACCATGCTCCCAATTATTCATAACTTTATGCTTTAAAATATCTTAAACTGATGAGTTTTAAAACAATACACAGTTGTCATAAACAAGGAAGCTAACTACGTGCTTGATACCAGGATATAATGTGTGTTTCTGCTGTAAAGTTGGGAGTGACTTGCTTTTGGAGCCAGCCTCCAGTGGCCATTCATGGAACTGCAAGTTTTGACACTTCCACATTGGCTTAATTTTCTGCCACTTTGTGCCAACTGCTGGACATGTCTAGGAATTTTACAGGGAATAATCATCATCACAGTTATGATGGAATTAGGAGCAGGTATGGTTGATGTTAAATGTTGCTTGAAATGCGCTTGTTTGTTAGTTTCTTTCATTTCAAAAGCCTAGGTGTGGTGGCCACCAAGGCTGCAGCAATTTAACAAATAACAAAAAGATGGGGTGAAAACACTACCTTTATAAAAAAAAAAAAAAAAAGTCATGCGATTGACCTCCTCAGATTGAGAGTTGTGGTTTGGAGAACAGAGCAGATGAATCACTGCTCACCAGTGACATGTCTATCGCTGAACATCAGGAATTATTTTTGTACCTGTGAACACAGGAAGTTCGTGTTGACACCTCTGAGTAAGCCGGAGTAGTTGGCAATGTGAACTCCCACGATACCTGCTTCAGATACATGATGCTCTCTCATCACCAAAGTGAAAAAAGTGTTCAGAAATAAAGTGTGATATTTCCATTTCGCAGCCTTTATCAGACAAACAGTGATTTATATTTTTAATAAAGTTACTATTTTGGCCATGAGTGTCCCAAGTGTCATTTTAATCAGATCAGATGTTTCTTTTTAGGTTTTCACTTATGCCATTCAGGGCCGTATATAGGCATATGAAGGGGGGGTTCAAATCTTTGAGTTGGGGGTCCAGTGGGCCGCAGGGCCCCCCGGTGAGGTCGCGGGGCAATGCCCTTGTGGGGGCTCAGGGGGGCGAAGCTACATAAATTTCATTTGAAACCCAAAATGTATCATTTTAGGAAATACATTTTTATATACAAATAGTCCTTGCTTGGGATTGCATCAGTTGCCATAAGAACCACCCAGGAAGAACCAAGATAACATTAATGCACACTTTATACCTGCCTGTCGGTTGCGAATGACGCAACCAACAGGCGTGAAAAAACTCATGCATGCACACGAAGGTTCAAGCTTGGCTGATGCAAGCGCACGATTCAAATCCATATAGTTTTTGCAAAAAATAAAAAAAGGTCGGATAGTTTTCTAACAGACTTCGTATTTAGCGGTATTAATATTCGCGTTTACATTATGAATATGTACATATATGTACGTTATGTATTAAAATAGCGGTATTTAATTTGGCGACCTTGTTTAACTTGCGAAATTCGCATAATAAATCCCATGCGAATATTTGCACCTTTACAGTATTTGCAGTAGGAAGGAGAAGCTCCCTTTATTTCTCAGCTTATACATACAAACATGTTTTTACAAACCAGACAAGTGTAATTGTGTGTCTACATGGGTATTTACAAGCCTACTAATCTGTTTGATATCAGAGGAGGATAGGGACCAGGGAGCAAAAATTCTCAACCCCCATGGGAAACGTTTATCTAGCAGTTTCCCCTTTCATCACTTAAGGGATTACTCTGGCAGAGGAAATTGAAATGTGAGGGTGTGTGATAATAGCTGTGTAACAGTTAGTGCTTGTTGGTTATTATCAATGAAAAGAAAATACATAATGTTGATATCCAGATCATAAAAAAATCAGCAGAAAAAAATCAGCAGAAATCTCGGGGGGTGGTGGGGGGGGGGGTTCAGTTGAACCCCCTGAACCCTCTCTATATACGGGCATGCCATTTGTTGAATAAGAGCTTTTTCATTCAAGAAAATGCAGCAGTTGTGATATTCCTGTAAATTAAAGTTTCAGAACGGTGTGTCAGTTGTGTTTGAAGACCTATAAAGGCAGATCTGTCTCATTTCAATTACTCAGGAGATATTTTTATTTCAATCGTATCATCACATGCATGATGGAAGTTAGGAGGAGGTGTGGTTGAAAAGACATGCAACTTGTCTGCCACCTGCAGGACAAGTCTGGGCTTGCTGGTGGGAATAGTTTTATTGTAACATGCAAAGTGGAAATCACAAGTAGGTGCATGCAGCTTGAAATGAACTTTTTTCATTTTCTTTCATTTATAGACAGTAGGTCTGGTAGCCACCAAGACTGAAGTGCCCAGCAGGCCCTTGTTCAGCAGGTGGCACACAGGTACATCGTATTTTAAATTAGCAAAACAATGCTGGTTTAATAGTTTCTCTGATGTTGTCACAGATTTCATCATCATTAGCTGCTGTTTTAACATCAACATCAAAATCAGTAATCAATTAATCAATGTTCAAAGAAGAAGGAGCAAGGAACCTAGAAAAGGGCTTTACTTACTGTTTCATAGGAAATTCTTAAGTTCATATGAATACACATTCATGAACTATCCAGTAGGTGTCAGTGTTTACCACATCATCACGAATTGGCAGTTTGACAAAATGTTTTGTTATCATCCACAATCACACTACCTTTCCATTCTATAATTCTGGTTTTACTTTTCTGTTCTGTTGGAGATTTTATCCTGAATTTGACCAAGTAGTCAGCATTATGTTTCTCCACAGGGTTGCTATCTTAACTTGTTAAATAGCAGACTTATTGATGAGATTTATACTGCTTTCAGAACTAGTGGAAGCTCAGAAAGAAACGACAAAAAAATCCCTAATTCCAGAAAAAGAGCATTCAGAAGATTATGTCTAAGACAAATATGGATCAATTACTTAGCCTATCACAGAAGAGCTAAGCTTACATTATCTTTTGGGCTAAATGAAATGGTCAGACATTTTTGCCGCTGTCTGGTGCTGCTAACTTAACTAGTTGTACATACAAAGTGAATATATTACGTATAACATAAATGTCAGCCACATGGGGTGTGCAGTCAGTACATTTTGAGTGCCAATCCCAAGCCTGGAAAAATTGGGAGGGTAGAAGGAGGCAGGGCGTTAACCTTAAAATTTGTCAAATCTTAGCCACATGGGGTGTACAGCCACTGTGAATGTGTGAGTAAAGCCCCGGTCACAACCCACTGTGCGTTTTTTTTCGCCGTACGTTTTCTGCGGATGCCACGGCCACTACGTTTTTGTAAAAACGTACGGAGGCAGTAGCAAGAGGAGGGAGGGAGTACATTCAACGCACGTCTCTAGGAGCATAACAATAAAGAGAGATGACAATAAAGCAGTGTGTGTGTGTGTTTGGGGGGGTCGCTTTTCTTTTTTTATGAGCGGGACCGGAGCGGCAGGTGTTTTTCGGCGTCGATGCATGAGCATGTCCAGCCTGCAGCGGTCAGTTGTACAAGTGTTTACTTGCCTTGAAAAGTTAAAGCTAGTTATCAGACTGAAGCTGTGGAGTGTCTGTGTTGCTGACGTTTGGAAATAAAGTCCAAGTTCATGTGAGAAGCTGCGTTGTGCATGCAAGTCTGTCGGCCTCCCAGATTTGGTTAATTCAATAGTAATTGAATGAAAATGTGCAGCTTTGAATCCGTACTGAGGCAATACTCACAACGTGCGTCATCTGCACTGCTGGTGAATCCGCAGCCTGACCGCAGCGAACGTTCTGCATGCACTAAAACCTCTACGGCGTGTCTGCGTGTGTCTGCGTGCTCCTAAATTCGTACTGAGGCAGTATTTATGACGTACGGATCTCCAAATTTAGCCCACGTTTTTGCAAGTAGACTGCACGCACGTGCAAGTACGGCGGGTTGTGACCACGGCTTAAATGAATAATGCAACTTGTGAAGCACTTTGGGTGTCTTGAGAAGCACTCTCTAAATCCAAGTCATTATTATTATTATTATTATTATTATTACACTCTGATTGACGGTCCCAAGCCCAGAAAAATGTGAGGATAGGAAGAGAAATGGTGTTGGGGTCATTTTAAAGGAAGAGCATGATAAGAGTGTGTTGGAAGCAAATCCAGTGTCTGACAGGGTGATGAGTATGAAGTTGAAAATGAAAGAGGTGATGATGAATATAATCAGTGCATATGCCTTACAGGTAGGTTGTGAGATGATGGAGAAAGAAGATTTTTGGAGTGAATTAGATGAGGTGGTGGAGAGTGTGCCCAAGCATGAAAGAGTGGTGATAGGAGACTTCAACGAGAATGTTGGCAAAGGGAACTGAGGTGATGATGAAGTATTGGGTAGATATGGTATGAATGACAGGAAATAGGAGGACACAGAACAGGACATAGGAGAAGCAAGCTAAAAGAAATTGGAGACAGTAAGGTGGTGGCAGGAGAGAGTGTAGCTAGACAGCATAGAATGGTAGTTTGTAGGATGTTTTTAGAGATGAAGAAGAAGAGGAGAGTGAGAGCTCAACAAAGGATTAGATGGTGGAAGCTGAAGGAGGAAGACGTGTTAAAATTCAATGAGGGGGTGAAAGAGGCACTGGATGGAGGGGAAGCAATTTTGGACAACTAGAAAGGTACTGCAGATGTGGTGAGGGAGACAACTATGAAGGTAATGGGTGTGACACCTGGAGAGTGGAAGGAAGACAAGGAGACTTGGTTGTGTAAAAAAAAAAAAGGTCCACAAAAGCATAAGGAGAAAGAAGTTGGTGAAAACATTTTGGAATAGTCAGAGAGATGAAGAAAGTAAACAGGAGTACAAAGAGATGCAGTGTAAGGTGAAAGAGAAGTGGCAAAAGCTAAGGAAAAAGCATTTAGCACGCTGTACAAGAAGCTGAATAGTAAGGAAGGAGAAAAGGACTTGTACTGATTGGCCAGACAAAAGGACAGAGCTGGATAGGATGTGCAGCAGGTTAGGGTGGTAAAAGATGCACATGGTAATGTGCTGACAAGTGACGAGAGTGTGTTGAGATGAATGAAGAAAATGAGAGTGAGAAAAGGCTGGATGATGTGGTGAGAGTAAATCAGGAAGTACAAGAAATTAGTAAGGATGAATTGAGGGCAGCTATGAAGAGGATGAAGAGTGGAAAGACAGATGGTCCAGATGACATTCCAGTGGAGGCATGGAAATGTCTAGGAATAATGACAATAGAGTTTCTAACCAGATTACTTAATAAAATCTTAGAAAGTGAGAGAATGCCTGAGGAGTGGAGACGAAGTGTGCTGGTTCCTATTTTTTAAGAACAAGGGTGATGTGCAGAGCTGCAGTAACTCCATAGGCATAAAGTTGATCAACCACAGCATGAAATTAAGGGAAATAGTAGTAGAAGCTTGGCTTAGAAAACTGGTGAAGATCTATGAGCAGCAATATGGTTTCATGTTGAGAAAGCACGACTGATGCAATGTTTGTTCTGAGAATACTGATGAAGAAGTATAGAGAGAGCCAGAAGGAGTTACATTGTGTGTTTGTGGATTTAGAGAAAGCCTATGACATGGTGCCAAGAGAAGAGTTGTGGTATTGTATGAGAAAGTCTGGAGTGGCAGAGAGGCATGTGAGGGTGGTGCAGGACATGTACAAGGATAGTGTGACAGCAGTGAGATGCGCAGTAGGAATGACAGACTCATTCAAGCTGGAGGTGGGATTACACCAAGGATCAGCTCTGAGTCCTTTCTTGTTCACAACGGTAATGGACAGGTTGACAAATGAGATCAGACAGGAGTCTCTGTGGACTATGATGTATGCAGATGACATTGTGATCTGTAGAGAGCAGGTTAAGTCTAGCCTGGAGAGGTGGAGATATGCTGTGGGAGGAGAATGAAAGTTAGTAGGAGCACGACTGAGTACATGTGTGTGAATGAGAGGGGGCCCAGTGGAATAGTAGAAGTGGTGAAAGTAGATGAGTTTAAATACTTGGGGTCAACTAGCCGAAGTAATGGAGAGTGTGGTAGACAGTGTAAGACAGGAGGCAGAGCTGGAGGTGGCAGAGCTGAAGTGACATGAATGGACAGGATTAGGAATGAACTTGTCAGAGGGACAGCTCAGGTGGGACGGTTTGGAGACAAAGTCAGAGAGGTGAGATTGAGATGGTTTGGACATGTGCAGAGGAGGGACCCAGGGTGTCAGTATTAGGTTCACAGGTAGTCAGAGACAAACCCCAGAATGCAGGCAGTCGAAAAACAAGAATAAAGTGTAAATCCAAGGTGATTTATTTACAGGTGAATCCCAGGTGACTGATTTACATGTGAATCCAAGGTGATAAAAATCCACATCATGAGTAAGCAGGGTAATGTCAACAGAGTACAAAAATAAACAACAGAGTAATAAGGCCAGAAAAAAAGCAAAGACAAGAAAAATGCGGGAAGCGGGAAATGCAATCAAAGACGAAATACCTACAAGATTGCAAACTTGAAATCAACAGACCACAGAGAACCAACTGGCAACAGAGCGTAGACCAGTGAGGGTTTAAATATACAATGAACTGATCAGCAGCAAGCGCAACAACTCAGGATAAAGTGGAAGGAAGAATGCACGTGTAATTAACTGATTCAAAGTGACTGCAAAAAACCCCCAAACTCCAGAGTAAAAGAAAAATACAATAAAACAATCAACACTCCAATAGCAATATAACAATTAAGGAAGTAACAAAATAAACCTAAAAATTCAAATGCATAATTACAGAGACTAATGAGGAACTAAACCCGTGAATAAGTGGAACCGAACAAGAACTAATACCAGAAGAATACTTTCAGAAAAATAATACGATAAAATGATTGAAATATACTTACGGAAAGAAGTAAATAATCACATAAAACAAAAATGAACATCATGCAACTACACTTCTAACTACACTTAGAGTTTGGGAACTGAGGACACTAATTGTTGAATCTTTGTAGGTGGAATTCTTTCCCATTCTTGCTTGATGAACAACTTCAGTTGTTCAACAGTCCGGGGTCTCCGTTGTCATATTTTGCACTTCATAATGCGCCACACATTTTCAATGGGCGACAGGTCTGGACTGCAGGCAAGCCAGTCTAGTACCCGCAGTCTTTCACTACGAAGCCACGCTGTTGTAACACATACAGAATGTAGCTTGGCATTGTCTTGCTGAAATAAGCAGAGCCGTCCCTGAAAAAGTCGTTGCTTGGATGGCAGCACGTGTTTCTCCAAAACCTGGATGTACCTTTCAGCATCAATGGTGCCATCACAGATGTGTAAGTTGTCCATGCCATGGGCACTAACACACCCCCATACCATCACAGATGCTGGCTTTTGAACTTTGCGCTGATAACAATCTGGATGGTGTTTTTCCTCTTTTGTCCGGAGGACACAACGTCCATGATTTAAGATAGGATAAGATAAGATAAGACTTTATTGCTCTCACAGTGGAGAAATTCACGTTACGTCAGCTCTTAAAAAACACACAAGATGGGTACGAGTAGAGGAAAATGTGCATCAAACAGCATGTGCAAGGATAAGCGATAATAACAATACTTGTAACAATACAATAAAATAAGAAAATGAGGTAGAAATAGAATATATATACATATGCATATATAAACATGATTGGAATTGAAAAAAAAATAGGAGCATCTTATTTACAATATGTGAAGTGGAATTTAGATGTGACAAGGTGACATTAGTGCAGGGATTTGTAAATGAGTTGTTATTACACGTGATTTGTGGACATATTATTGCATGTGGTTATTTCACAGTGTTATTGTACAGTCTGACAGCAGCAGGGAGGAACGACCTACGGTATCGTTCCTTCTTGCACTGAGGGTGCCTCAATCTGTCACTGAAGGAGCTGCTCAGCTCCACTACAGTCCGGTGCAGAGGGTGAGAGGAGTTGTCCATGATGGATTTGAACTTGGCTAACACCCTCCTCTCAGCCACCTCCTCCAGGGACTCCAGAGGACAGCCCAGGACAGAGCTGGACTTCCTGACCAGCTTATTCAGTCTCTTTCTCTCCGGCTCTGTGCTGCCTGGGGCCCAACAGACGACAGCATAGAGGAGAGCAGAGGCTAAAACAGAGTCATAGAAGGTCTTAAACAGAGGCTTGCTCACTCCAAAGGATCTCAGTCTCCTCAGGAGGTGGAGGCGACTCTGGCCTTTCTTGTACATGGTGTCGGTGTTGTGAGTCCAGTCCAGTTTGTTATTGAGATGAACACACAGGTATTTGAAACTGTCCACAGTCTTTATGTCCTCCCCCTGGATGTTCACCGGTGGGTGAGGTGGTGGTTTCCTCCTGAAGTCGATCACCATCTCCTTCGTCTTACTGGTGTTGAGACACAAGTGGTTGCACTCACACCAGTCCACAAAGTCTGAGATGACAGACCGGTACTCCAGCTCGTTTCCCTCAGACACATGACCCACAATGGCGGAGTCATCAGAGAACGTCTGGAGGTGGCAGCTGTCCGTGTTGTAGGTGAAGTCCGAGGTGTAAAGGGTGAAGTGGAAAGGTGAGAGGACGGTGTCGTGGGGGGCCCTGGTGCTGCACCTTACCACCTCAGTCTGACAGCCACGCAGCCGCACGTACTGTGGGCGGTCAGTGAGGTAGTCGATGATCCAGGCGGCAAGATGTCCATCCACACCTGCGTCCTCCAGCTTCCCCCGCAGCACCACCGGTCTGATGGTGTTGAAAGCGCTGGAGAAATGAAAGAACATGACTCTCATAGCACTCCCACCGGTCTCCAGGTGGGTGAGCACTCGCTGACAGCGTCATCTACCCCGATGTTGGGCCTGTAGGTGAACTGCAGTGGGTCCAGGATGTCGGTCACCACGGTGCGGAGGTGAGACAGGACGAGCCGCTCCATGGTCTTCATGAGGTGGGAGGTCAGGGCAACTGGTCTGTAGTGGGCTGGTTCCTTGGCGTGCAGTGTTTTGGGAACCGGGACCACACAGAAGGTCTTCCACAGGGTGGGGACCACCCCCAGGCTGAGGCTCTTGTTGAAGATGTGGCTGAGGACCTCACAGAGCTCATCTGCACAAGTCCTCAGCAGGATTAATAAAGGGAGTAGTTTTGTCAGTGTTGAATGCTTGGTTTCCAAAGTAAAGGTCAAACAAGGTCAAACGAGGTCCATTGGATTCTGTGACATATGACATATGTTACCCCGTAACGTGATAACTAAGCATGATACATGGTCTAAACTATTCCTTTTTAAAACCCTGTTAAATCAACTAATAATTTGCATCACTTTTTTGCCAAAATTGGAGCAACTTTACCTTTTGAGCCCTGACACTGACCTTTGTCACCATTCTTGCTGTTTTTATCCCATAACTCCATAGAATTCAGTCACTGATAGTCCAAACTATACCTTTTTGGAATCTTTATGATCAGGTAAATAATCAATCAATCAATCAATTTTTTTATATAGCGCCAAATCACAACAAACAGTTGCCCCAAGGCGCTTTATATTGTAAGGCAAGGCCATACAATAATTATGTAAAACCCCAACGGTCAAAACGACCCCCTGTGAGCAAGCACTTGGCTACAGTGGGAAGGAAAAACTCCCTTTTAACAGGAAGAAACCTCCAGCAGAACCAGGCTCAGGGAGGGGCAGTCTTCTGCTGGGACTGGTTGGGGCTGAGGGAGAGAACCAGGAAAAAGACATGCTGTGGAGGGGAGCAGAGATCGATCACTAATGATTAAATGCAGAGTGGTGCATACAGAGCAAAAAGAGAAAGAAACAATGCATCATGGGAACCCCCCAGCAGTCTACGTCTATAGCAGCATAACTAAGGGATGGTTCAGGGTCACCTGATCCAGCCCTAACTATAAGCTTTAGCAAAAAGGAAAGTTTTAAGCCTAATCTTAAAAGTAGAGAGGGTGTCTGTCTCCCTGATCTGAATTGGGAGCTGGTTCCACAGGAGAGGAGCCTGAAAGCTGAAGGCTCTGCCTCCCATTCTACTCTTACAAACCCTAGGAACTACAAGTAAGCCTGCAGTCTGAGAGCGAAGCGCTCTATTGGGGTGATATGGTACTACGAGGTCCCTAAGATAAGATGGGACCTGATTATTCAAAACCTTATAAGTAAGAAGAAGAATTTTAAATTCTATTCTAGAATTAACAGGAAGCCAATGAAGAGAGGCCAATATGGGTGAGATATGCTCTCTCCTTCTAGTCCCCGTCAGTACTCTAGCTGCAGCATTTTGAATTAACTGAAGGCTTTTTAGGGAACTTTTAGGACAACCTGATAATAATGAATTACAATAGTCCAGCCTAGAGGAAATAAATGCATGAATTAGTTTTTCAGCATCACTCTGAGACAAGACGTTTCTGATTTTAGAGATATTGCGTAAATGCAAAAAAGCAGTCCTACATATTTGTTTAATATGCGCTTTGAATGACATATCCTGATCAAAAATGACTCCAAGATTTCTCACAGTATTACTAGAGGTCAGGGTAATGCCATCCACAGTAAGGATCTGGTTAGACACCATGTTTCTAAGATTTGTGGGGCCAAGTACAATAACTTCAGTTTTATCTGAGTTTAAAAGCAGGAAATTAGAGGTCATCCATGTCTTTATGTCTGTAAGACAATCCTGCAGTTTAGCTAATTGGTGTGTGTCCTCTGGCTTCATGGATAGATAAAGCTGGGTATCATCTGCGTAACAATGAAAATTTAAGCAATACCGTCTAATAATACTGCCTAAGGGAAGCATGTATAAAGTGAATAAAATTGGTCCTAGCACAGAACCTTGTGGAACTCCATAATTAACTTTAGTCTGTGAAGAAGATTCCCCATTTACATGAACAAATTGTAATCTATTAGACAAATATGATTCGAACCACCGCAGCGCAGTGCCTTTAATACCTATGGCATGCTCTAATCTCTGTAATAAAATTTTATGGTCAACAGTATCAAAAGCAGCACTGAGGTCTAACAGAACAAGCACAGAGATGAGTCCACTGTCCGAGGCCATAAGAAGATCATTTGTAACCTTCACTAATTGTTGTGTGGGCCGCCAGAAGAGGAGGTACTGCTGGCCCACCACCAGAGGGCGCCCTGTCTGGAGTGCGGGCTCCAGGCACCAGAGGGCGCAGCCGCCACACAGGAGCAGCCAGCGTGACAGCTGTCACGCATCACCTGCAACAGCTGTTACCAATCATCTGATCAGCAGGACAACGTCTCCACCTCTTTGCCGAGATATCGTTTCTACCGAGAAGGTAACGTACTCAGCTAACTGTTTGACAGTGATCTTTGTGACTTTGTGCATTACTCTGAGAGAACTTTCCAACGAGAGGTGGCGGTAGCTTACCTGCCGTTCGGATTCCTGGGTGCGAACACGCCCTCCTTTAATTGTTCTTTATTCCTCGCCAGCAGTACCAGGTCCGACACGCGGAGGCAGTGGCCACCTGGGAATTCGGGACTTGGCGGCTCCAGTATTCCCGGGGTCTGGTGGCGGAGGAAACCGTGTGGTTCCGGTTCTACTTTGGAGAGGCGTCTCCTATCTTCGAGCCTGCCCACACGACACCTGTGTGAATTTGACTTTGTCCATTATTGTAATCTGTTGTACTTGTTGTGCATATTCACAACAGTAAAGTGTGTTATTTGACCTATTCCATTGTCCGTTCATTTGCGCCCCCTGTTGTGGGTCCGTGTACTTACACTTTCCCAACACTAATGCTGTTTCTGTACTATGATGAATTCTAAAACCTGACTGAAACTCTTCAAATAGACCATTCCTCTGCAGATGATCAGTTAGCTGTTTTACAACTACCCTTTCAAGAATTTTTGAGAGAAAAGGAAGGTTGGAGATTGGCCTATAATTAGCTAAGATAGCTGGGTCAAGTGATGGCTTTTTAAGTAATGGTTTAATTACTGCCACCTTAAAAGCCTGTGGTAGGTACATAGCCAACTAACAAAGATAGATTGATCATATTTAAGATCGAAGCATTAAATAATGGTAGGGCTTCCTTGAGCAGCCTGGTAGGAATGGGGTCTAATAAACATGTTGATGGTTTGGATGAAGTAACTAATGAAAATAACTCAGACAGAACAATCGGAGAGAAAGAGTCTAACCAAATACCGGCATCACTGAAAGCAACCAAAGATAACGATATGTCTTTGGGATGGTTATGAGTAATTTTTTCTCTAATAGTTAAAATTATGTTAGCAAAGAAAGTCATGAAGTCATTACTAGTTAAAGTTAATGGAATACTCAGCTCAATAGAGCTCTGACTCTTTGTCAGCCTGGCTACAGTGCTGAAAAGAAACCTGGGGTTGTTCTTATTTTCTTCAATTAGTGATGAGTAGAAAGATGTCCTAGCTTTACGGAGGGCTTTTTTATAGAGCAACAGACTCTTTTTCCAGGCTAAGTGAAGATCTTCTAAATTAGTGAGACGCCATTTCCTCTCCAACTTACGGGTTATCTGCTTTAAGCTACGAGTTTGTGAGTTATACCACGGAGTCAGGCACTTCTGATTTAAAGCTCTCTTTTTTAGAGGAGCTACAGCATCCAAAGTTGTCTTCAATGAGGATGTAAAACTATTGACGAGATACTCTATCTCACTTACAGAGTTTAGGTAGCTACTCTGCTGTTATGTGTCGGACGCAGCTCGGAGAACCGACCAGCGTTTGAAGGACCCAGTATGAAATAAGCAGAGCACGGTACAAAGGCTAACTGAATTTAATACATAACAGTGATCATAATAATAATAAAAGGTGCGGTCTGGCGTGGTGCGCTCCCAGCAGCGCTAACGGTCCGGAGCCAGAAGCTGTTTCGGACCCAAGGACCCCGCCGACACCCCCCAGGTGGCCGCAACAACTGAGTCTGTGAAAGAAGGAACCATTATGTGAGTCCACACTCTACACACAGAACACTTAAAGGTGTACAAACAGCAAACACTTCCTGGCTTGATTACTGATCAGCTTCCAACCTGCAGGCATGGAACATCCCGTTCACAAATCACCACCGCAGTGGAAGCTGATACATGACTAACATACAGCTCAATACAATAAGGTGTGAGGGACACCACATTTACTGACTGTATAACTGTTAGTCACAAAATCCAACGTACCTCAGGAAGTGTGCTGACGAGCGTGAGACCTCACCCTCTCCTCTTTCACAGACCGTGCATCAAACCTGGACATTCTCAGCGTCCGCTGCTGATGAGATGGCTCCCAAGACGACGATCTCACCCGTCTGGTCACAAGGTCGAGTCTCTGGCAAATGCACACTGTGCACTTCAGTCTTAAATGCCAACATACTCCAATCCCTCCAGATGCACCTCAGCTGTGAGTCCTGACGAGTCGCAGGTGATCAGGGTGAAGTCCTCCTAACAGCCTCAGCAACACAGCCACTCAGTCCCAAATGCACGCCACCTGGGAGGAAACACAAAAGGCAAACAAACCAGCAGCCAGGCCCCCCCAGCCATACAACATCTGCACTGTGTTGGTATATGGCATTAGAGAACATAAAGAAGGAATCATATCCTTAAACCTAGTTACAGCGCTTTCTGAAAGACTTCTAGTGTAATGAAACTTATTCCCCACTGCTGGGTAGTCCATCAGAGTAAATGTAAATGTTATTAAGAAATGATCAGACAGAAGGGAGTTTTCAGGGAATACTGTTAAGTCTTCTATTTCCATACCATAAGTCAGAACAAGATCTAAGATATGATTAAAGTGGTGGGTGGACTCATTTACTTTTTGAGCAAAGCCAATAGAGTCTAATAATAGATTAAATGCAGTGTTGAGGCTGTCATTCTCAGCATCTGTGTGGATGTTAAAATCGCCCACTATAATTATCTTATCTGAGCTAAGCACTAAGTCAGACAAAAGGTCTGAAAATTCACAGAGAAACTCACAGTAACGACCAGGTGGACGATAGATAATAACAAATAAAACTGGTTTTTGGGACTTCCAATTTGGATGGACAAGACTAAGAGTCAAGCTTTCAAATGAATTAAAGCTCTGTCTGGGTTTTTGATTAATTAATAAGCTGGAATGGAAGATTGCTGCTAATCCTCCGCCTCGGCCCGTGCTACGAGCATTCTGACAGTTAGTGTGACTCGGGGGTGTTGACTCATTTAAACTAACATATTCATCCTGCTGTAACCAGGTTTCTGTAAGGCAGAATAAATCAATATGTTGATCAATTATTATATCATTTACCAACAGGGACTTAGAAGAGAGAGACCTAATGTTTAATAGACCACATTTAACTGTTTTAGTCTGTGGTGCAGTTGAAGGTGCTATATTATTTTTTCTTTTTGAATTTTTATGCTTAAATAGATTTTTGCTGGTTATTGGTAGTCTGGGAGCAGGCACCGTCTCTACGGGGATGGGGTAATGAGGGGATGGCATTTCAATATGATTGGCACATCTTTTAATTTTGACCCCTGTGTAATTCTTCAATTGACCTCTACCTGAACGCTGACAGAAAATTCAAGTGACCAATCATTTTTTTCAAAAGAGGAATGTCTAAGGAGTATTTCTGCTGAATTTGATACTTTTATCACCATTTGCAGGATTCTGCTCTAAATATTCTCTTATCTGCTGCACTACATGGTGGTTTTTAATGCAGTGCCGCCTGAGGGATCGAAGGTCATGGGCATTCAGTTTTGGTTTTCGTCCTTGCCGCTTACATGTAGAAAGTTCTCCAGATTCTCTGATTATATTGTGGACTGTAGATGATGGAATCCCTAAATTCTTTGCAATTGAACATTGAGAAACATTGTTCTTAAACTGTTGGACTGTTTTTTCATGCAGTTCACAAAGTGGTGATCTTCACCCCATCTTTGCTTGTGAATGGTGGAGCCTTTTGGGGATGCATCTTTTATGCCCAATCATGACACTCACCTGTTTTCAATTAGGTGTTCTTTGAACATTCATCAACTTTCCCACTCTTTTGTTGCCCACCCCAACTTTTTTGAAATGTGTTGCAGGTATCCATTTCAAAATGTGAAAATATTTGCACAAAAACAATAAATTTAATCTGTTTGAACATTAAATAGCTTGTCTTTGTGGTGTATTCAATTGAATATAGGTTGAAGAGGATTTGCAAATCATTGTATTCTGTTTTTATTTACATTTCACACAATGTCCCAACTTCATTGGAATTGGGGTTGTAAGTGTCTTTTCAATTGAAAAAAGTAAAGATTTGCATGTACACACTACCTGTAATGCAGAATATTGTTGTTAGATGACAGGGAGCTCAACTCGATGGGGACATGCGCATGTGCAGTTGCGCGGTAAAGAGAGGTAACTCAGTGTGATGGGTGAGGTGTGAAAGGCTGGGGTAGAGAGAGATGCGCGTGCATGCACATGCACAGTTAAGTTTTGAAGGTGCATTTTCAACATTCGTAACATTGTTGTCGCAAACACGGTTGCCATGGCTGTGACATCAACTTAGAATCCTCAGGTTGCTCCATTTTCTCATGAGTTTCCGAGTCAAAATTCCAGTCAGACTGAGTATTCATGGCATTTTCTCCCGAGCTTGAGTTGGAATCTCCGTCCTTTTTTTAATGCAGCATAGAGCTTTGAAGTGATGACATCACAGCCCCTTGAAAACTGATTGGCTGGCTCTACATGAATGGTTGCTAGGAGAAAAAAAAATTAATGCTTTCACAATAGCCTCATTAGCTTCCTACTTTTCTGAGGAAAATCACCATAAAGCTGATCATGGGGAAAGTTGTAAATACTTTTCAGGTGACTGTTAGTAATTCTGTGAGCCAGCATGAAAGAAAGAAGATATAGTTTTGTGGTGAGTGTTCTGTTCCTCCACTGTGGGTGCTGGAGGCCTCAGGCTATGCCTGTGCTGCTAAATGCTAAAAGCTAAATTATGCAGAGACAGACTAGACTAGAACTTCATGAATATCATTGGCCTGCTTCTGGTCGCAGCACTTCATCTCTTTTTCACAGTGTCATTAGTTCTTTATTTGTATTTTTGATCTATAATAAGCAAGTAGACTCATCAAAAGCAGCTGCTCTCTTATAGAAAACTGGCATCCATCCAATGCAGGAAGCTTTGTGAATAGTGGTGATATCCATAAGTAATCTAGACATGAAATAAGTTAATATTCTGTCACCAAACTGATGATTTATCCATTACCATATTTCCTCAATTAAAAGCTCAGGCATTTATTTATTTATTTTTTGTCAAACCGTGCTTAGACCTGGCGCCTAAATGAGGCAGCGATTATTAACAAAATGTTGTTTGCTGCCTGCAATGTAACATGGTGTTTCACACATATCCCCGGGTGTGGTGAATCAAACACTGTCGCATTAGATCAGATTGCTCTGCATGACTGCAAACCCTCTCTGTACCTTGACGTTCACTTGCTTTAATGACAGAGACTGCAAAGGCTGTGATTGGTCACTTTTCTGGTTTAATTCATTCATCTCCTGTCATATTTTAATAGTTTTTGTAGTGTGTCCTCCAATTCCATTTCGATCATGGATAAAATATGTTTGGCAGAAAAGTCCTCAAATATGACCACTTTACAACACGGAGTCAGAAGAAGACGCTCAAATGACCCACAATTCATGGAGGTTTGGCTTGGAGGTTGATGATTGTATCAAGAAGTGGAGCTTGTTGAGGGACAAATTGATCCAGAAAAAGCCACTGTTCTGGCAGAAAACTGCATTAAGCTGCGACGGAGAACTTTAAAAGCATCACGAGCACATCAACTTCATTGCATGGACACAGAGCTACGGAGCTGTGTAAGCATAAATCAGGCTTTAGGATTTTAAGGTACCACTCCACGGCAGACTTAGAAAAAAGACTGAAATGTAATCTTTTTAATGCACATAATGCCCGGTGCTTATTTGAAGTTTTGACCCACCCGGCCATTAATTGAGGCAGATCTCTATTCAAGATCAGGCTTTTAAGCAAGGAAATACGATATATATATATGTGTGGCCTTGCAACCTTGCAAAGCCAAAGTAATTTTGATTGCCTCTTTCAAGGAATTGGTTAAAGGTATAGCTGTGGGTACTTTGAAACTCTAATATTAGCTGGATCTATTTCAGAACACTTCAGGTTCGAACCTTGACATAAAAAAATCTGTTCTGCTTTTTATCAGAAACCTGTGACATCAAAGGTTTTTGCAGAGTGTTCTCAACTCTGACATGACACTCCAGCTGTGCCACTTAGTCGCCTATCATGTGGGGAACAGTCAGTGCGTTTTCCAGTTGCAGGCTGTTGAGACCTCAGGCCTTCATGGTTCTGTCTCCCCCTCATAAATCCAGTTGACTTCTTTTTCACTTTGGACACAGCTGAGCCATCATCTCCTCATGTGGCAGCCACATCTGCATAAATATTATTAGGAGTCTGCAGGAGTTTCTTGTGAAAGCAATGCCAATTTTGCTTTAAAAAAAATCCTCTTTCATTGCTCGTTTGCATTCGCTACCTGCTGAAACTGATGGAAAGGAAGGAAGTGCATCATGTCAGAAAAATCTCGAATTAACTAATTTTGGATCAATCGCCTCACATGCGGCGTTCATGCAGAGGTGTGATGGTGAAAACGTTCATTAAAAACACAGCGAGAGCAGTGTGGCGCGAACGATGCGTCACTAGATTAGTGGCTGAGAATCTGTTCCAGCCTCTTCCTCTGAGCTGCTGAGACTCCTCCAGAAGGACGCACTGCTCGCTTTCCCTCCGCCAAGCCTTCCACATGAGCCAGCCAAGCCTTCCCTCCTCACCAGGATGAAGAAAGAGAAGAAAACACGTGCTCTCCTCTTTCTTGTCTTGCTTCCTTTCAGCTTGGGTAGGTTCCACTTTCTTTGTTTGATCTTTTTTTCTGTGTGGTTGAGCGTCTTGCCAGTGTCCTGCCTTCCTATTATCTGGTTAATCCTCTCACACATACAGGACATGGTTGTCTTAGACTGCTCATCCTGCAGTTGCTTCACACTTACAAAGCTTAATTTTTTTTTTACAACTTGTTTTCCAATCTCTTTGACACCTGTTTTGGTCGCTGCCCTTTTCAGCAAGTGAGCGCAGCAGATTTCAGTTCATTGCAGGAACATTTCCCATTAAATTGGCTCAAATAATTTGCTGCATGTGTGTTTCTTTGTTTGTTTCCCTTCTAAAGTTCAATCAGACTATGCTCCATATTTTTATGACAATGGTCCCAGCAGCACTCACGGGAACATGGCTTTGTTCAGCATCTCTGAAGACACACCGGTTGGTGAGTTTAACAGAAAATGTCAGTGATGATTTTGTGTTGATGTGATGGAATGTGATGTTTACATGGGCATTGACACGTCCGCTAATTACCGCGATGCCCTTTTGGATTGTGACGTACACCTTGAGACTTACGGGAAACAAAATAATATGGATGATGGCTCATTATAAAATGTGGTGGTTCAAGTAAAAAAAAAAAAAAAAAAAAAAAGGTTACACAGCCAGGTCCATAAGTATTTGGACAACAACACAATTTTTCCCATGTAATATTGACTTTGTGAACAATGGAGTTGAAATGATCAATCAGCAGTGGAGACTTCTAACTAACTAATTAACTAACTAACTAACTAACTAACTAACTAACTAACTAACTAACTAACTAACTAACTAACTAACTAACTAACTATATATATATATATATATATGTGTGTGTGTGTGTGTGTGTGTGTATATTCATAATCTTTTGTGAATTGCAGCCATTTTTCTCCACATTCACTCCACTTTTGAAAGGGCATAAATAATTGCACAAAGTTTTTGAGAACTGCCTACGCCATACAGATTTACCATAGAGTGCCATACTGTTTGTATTTCTTCATAAATGATGTAAATAAAACTGGCAATAAAACTGATTATTACAGGTATTATACCCAAGGGGCTGATTACTTATGCAACCCATTACCTTGCCTTTATATTTTTAATTAATTTATATCAAGTTGTAGAGCTTTACTGTCAGTTTGAGTCTAAGGAAGATAATTTTAGAAATTTTTATACTGAGAAGCCAGATTTACTTTTTGTCTTTGAAATGCTATTTTGTCTTTGAAATGCTATAAAGAAATTAAAATGCATGAAATACCAAGGGGCTGAATACTTTTGCAAGCTACTGTATTCATTGACTTGGAAATCTAAGGGCCCTGTCCCACTGGGGAGAGGATTAATTGCGCATGAATTGAGTATGCAAATTGCGGGCGTTCGTTGTCGTCCGCAACAAAAATGGCCAAAAATGACAAATGTCCCAGTATGAATTATGGATATATTAATAATATATAGCGAATATATGATGAACAATCACGGTTATATAATGCATGTAGTGAGGAAACTGATCCGACACATTGAGATTATCACGGCAGTATTACGGGTGTATTATGAATGCATCACACACGTGTTGCGTGTGCACGGCATCTGTATTGCGGTCATAAAATAAGCGCACTCGGGCCGTCAGCATCACTATTCACACCAACAGTACAGGCTCTGGAGCAAGTACTGGACTTTGACAAGTTGATCACAGAGTTTGTTCATGTTGTCATGCGAGGGTTAACTGTTCATGAGTTTGGGGAGCGGGAGGGGGGACGCCACTTGGGTGAGATGGTGTTCTTTTGGTTTTTTTTTTGAGAATGTCACAGAAAACAGATTTCAGCGTGGCCTGTGGCTAAACAGCAACTCTTCCTTTTGTTGGTGTTAAATAAAAGTCCTGGAGGAGACCCGATTGCAGCAGCTATTACGTCTTTGTGGATCTACACAGCCGGACTGGCACTGACTGGCAGGTATGTCGCTTTCTGCCACATATAGTACTTTGGGTTTACGTGACGTGTTTGTTATGCATTCACAGATTGTCCCCAAATCAGCTGCAAAGCAGATGTAATAAAAACGCTTTACTCGTGGCCAGTTTGTATGCATTTGCTACAACATATTTTAGTTTGTGATGTGGACGTGTTAGGCACGATATATATCTGTTTTACACACTGTCCCGGTCCGCTGTCAAGCCGCAAATCCCCATGAGTTGCAGATATCAGTGGTTAACGGCAGATATACAGCGCATAGAGTGAGTATGTATTGTGTATGAATTGAGTATATATGGAGTATGTAAGGCGGATGTCATCCACATCCAGATTTTTGAGCTACTCAAAAATCCTGGCTGCGGACATGCGTGCCTCTGCGGATGATCACGGACGTGTTCAGATGACAGCCGACTCATACAGGCATGTTACACGGATATTGCGGATGTTTGGCGAATATGGGCCAATTCTGTGCGCAATCCATACGCAAATCCTCCTAAACACCAGTGGGACAGGGCCCTAAAGAAAGCTGTTTGCAAAAATTATGATTTTTTTTTTATTAAAACTGACCCTAATATTTTGTTTGTCCAATTACATGGGGTGTCTTAAATTGGCAAAATGGGGTATAAAAATGTCTTTTATTCATATTCAAAAATTACATTATAAGAACGTCTTGATTGCTTCATTTCAAATATTCAAATATTTCTGGACCTTACTGTATATACCTTCACCACCCCTGATTAGAATTGTTTCTCACTCTCGCAGGAACACAGATATATGTCCTTAATGGCACAGACCCAGAGAATGATCCCGTACGATATGGTCTGATATTTGAAAAGGGCTCCAAAGAATATTTTAAAGTGGATCCCAAGTCAGGGAACGTGACACTTGTGCTGGAGCTCGACAGAGAGGTGAGCCTGTTACACGGACTACTGTTTTGAAGAGTCTTGTCAAGCTGTTACCTCTGTTCCTCAAAGTGACAATATTTACAATACAGTATGTATATTTTTTGTAGAAACAAGATGAAATCACCGTGCTTGTTAGCATAACGGATGGTCGGAGTAAAGTGAGTTTAATTTATGTTTTTTTTTTTTTTTTATCATTTTATTGTCCTATCACATGAGTAATAGTAGAATGATTTG
Source organism: Thalassophryne amazonica (assembly GCF_902500255.1). Lineage (NCBI taxonomy): Eukaryota > Metazoa > Chordata > Actinopteri > Batrachoidiformes > Batrachoididae > Thalassophryne > Thalassophryne amazonica. The sequence goes on along the minus strand of NC_047120.1, from coordinate 27,781,470 downwards.
CAAAAGCAGTCATTAGAGCATGCATTTCTGCCCAATGTTATCATGTTCATTTTTTAGTTCCAGACTTATATATATATATATATATATATATATATATATATATATATATATATATATATATATATATATATATAGTGCTAAAAGCAGGAGGAGGTATGTTGGGTTGTTTGTTTGTTGTCCGGGGGTAGGGGGTGGTTATGGGAGTAGGTCTGTGGGTAATTTTTGATTGTTGGGTGGATACAATAAGTAATTTGTTAATGTCATCTTGGGATGTAACAAACTGTACTGGCCAAAAACTATAGTAACATTTTGCATGCTAAATCAATTAATCAAAAAGAGTATGAACAGAATAACTTATAATTGAAAATACTCATACTCAGTTGCATCTGTATAACAAACTAACCAACAAACAACACATAACCTCTATGGCAGAACTGAAATGACAGTTTCCACTGTGGGCCTTGGTATTCTGTTAATTCTGTTAATTCCTTGTGTTGGTGAAGTTAAATTGTTTTTTTTAATTATTTCTAATTTATTCCTTCTTTATTTCTTTCCAGGTTGTTGAGACAGTAAGAGTGTTCATCACCGACGTCAATGATGAGTCCCCTAAATTTCAAAATTTGCCTTTCACCATTGATGTCCCAGAGGTATATCAAAGGCATAGCTGTGGTCAGAAGTTTATATCCATCCTTTATTGACAAGAATGTCAGGGCAATATTGGGCAAGTTATTTGAACTTTTGTTATTCTGAGGCAGCATCACTGAACAATATTTAGCTTTAATAGTCTCTTTGGACATCTTGCTAGCATCCACGTTTTACAACCCCAGTTCCAATGAAGTTGGGACGTTGTGTGAAATGTAAATAAAAACAGAGTACAATGATTTGCAAATCCTCTTCAACCTATATTCAATTGAATACATCACAAAGACAAGATATTTAATGTTCAAACTGTTGGGAAAGTGTAAGTACACGGACCCACAACAGGGGGCGCAAATGAACGGACAATGGAATAGGTCAAATAACAACACTTTACTGTTGTGAATGTGCACAACAAATACAACAGATTACAGAAATGGACAAAAGTCAATTCACAAAGGTGTCGTGTGGGCAGGCTCGAAGATAGGAGACGCCTCTCCAAAGTAGAACCGGAACCACACGGTTTCCGCCGCCACAGGACCCCGGGAATACTGGAGCCGCCAAGTCCCGAACTCCCAGGTGGCCACTGCCTCCGCGTGTCGGACCTGGTACTGCTGGCGAGGAACAAAGAACAATTAAATGGGGGCGCGTTTGCACCCAGGAATCCAAACGGCAGGAAAGTTACCTCCACCTCTCGTTGGAAAAGTACTCCACAAAACCACGCACAGAATCCAAAAGGATACAATCCGTCAGCTGAGATACGTTACCTTTCAGGTAGAAATGATATCTCGGCAAAGAGGTGGAGACGTCGTCCTGCTGATATACTCCTGCCGATCAGATGATTGGTAACAGCTGTTGCAGGTGATGCGTGACAGCTGTCACCCTGGCTGCTCCTGTGAGGCGGCTGCGCCCTCTGGTGCCTGGAGCCCGCACTCCAGACAGGGCGCCCTCTGGTGGTGGGCGAGCAGTACCTCCTCTTCTGGCGGCCCACACAACAGGACCCCCCCCTCAACGCCCGACCAGGCTTGTCCGGGTGGCGGCGGTAGAAATCGGCCAGGAGGGCCGGGTCCAGGATGAAGCTCCTCTTCACCCAGGAGCGTTCTTCAGGCCCGTACCCCTCCCAGTCCACCAAATACTGGAAGCCCCGGCCCTTCCGACGGACATCCAAAAGGCGGCGTACAGTCCAAGCCGGCTCGCCATCGATGATCCGGGCAGGAGGCGGTGCCGGGCCCGGAGTACAGAGGGGTGAGGTGTGATGAGGTTTAATCCGGGACACGTGAAATACAGGATGGATCCGCAGTGAGGCCAGCAGCTGAAGCCTCACTGCGGCTGGACTGATGACCTTCAGGATCTTGAATGGGCCGATGTAACGGTCCTGTAACTTGGGGGAGTCCACTTTGAGGGGGATGTCTCTTGTGGATAACCACACCTCCTGCCCTGGCCGATACGCAGGGGCCGGGGTCCGCCGACGGTCTGCATGGGCCTTTGTCCTCATCCGGGCCCTCAGCAAGGCAGAACGGGCGGCAGGCCACACCTGACGGCACTTCCGTAGGTGGGCCTGGACCGAGGGCACACCGACCTCTCCCTCAACCACCGGAAACAAAGGAGGTTGGTACCCCAGACATACCTCGAAAGGGGAGAGGCCGGTGGCTGACGACACCTGGCTGTTATGGGCATACTCGATCCAGGCCAGATGGGTACTCCAGGCCGCCGGGTGCACGGCTGTCACGCAACGCAGGGCCTGCTCCATCTCCTGATTGGCCCGTTCTGCTTGCCCGTTGGTCTGGGGATGATACCCGGATGAGAGACTCACCGTGGCCCCCAGTTCCCGGCAGAAGCTCCTCCAGACGTGCGAGGAGAACTGGGGACCGCGATCGGAGACGATGTCTGTTGGGATCCCATGCAGCCGGACGACGTGGTGAACCAGGAGGTCCGCTGTCTCCTGGGCCGTCGGGAGCTTCGGGAGGGCCACGAAGTGGGCCGCCTTGGAGAATCGGTCCACTATCGTGAGGATGGTGGTGTTGCCCTGGGACGGCGGGAGACCCGTGACAAAATCCAGGCCGATGTGGGACCAGGGACGATGGGGCACGGGCAGCGGCTGGAGCAGACCCCAAGCCCTGCGATGGTCAGCCTTGCCCCTGGCGCAGGTGGTGCAGGCCTGGATATAATCCCGGATGTCGACCTCTAGGGACGCCCACCAGAAGCGCTGCCGGACAACTGCCACGGTTCTTCGCACCCCTGGATGACAGGAGAGCTTAGAGCCATGACAGAAGTCCAGGACTGCAGCCCTAGCTTCTGGTGGGACGTAAAGTCTGTTCTTTGGCCCAGTTCCGGGGTCCGGGCTTCGTGCCAGGGCCTCCCGGACGGTTCTCTCTACGTCCCAGGTGAGGGTGGCCACGATAGTGGACTCCGGGATGATGGGTTCCGGTGGATCCGACAACTCCGTTTTGACTTCATCTTCATGTACCCGGGACAAGGCATCCGATTTCTGGTTCTTGGTCCCGGGACGGTAGGTGATCCGGAAGTCAAAACGGCCGAAGAACAGTGACCAGCGGGCTTGCCTGGGGTTCAGCCGCTTGGCGGTCCTGATATACTCCAGGTTCCGGTGGTCAGTGAAAACCGTGAATGGCACGGACGTTCCCTCCAACAGATGTCTCCACTCTTCAAGAGCCTCTTTCACCGCAAGGAGTTCTCGATTGCCGACGTCATAATTCCGTTTGGCCGGGGTCAACCTGCGGGAAAAATAGGCACACGGGTGAAGGACCTTATCGGTCCTCCCGCTCTGGGAAAGCACAGCTCCTATCCCTGAGTCCGAGGCGTCCACTTCAACCACTAACTGGCGACTAGGATCGGGCTGCACCAGAACGGGTGCAGACGAGAAGCGCCATTTCAACTCCTTGAACGCGGCATCGCAACGATCCGACCAGGTGAAGGGGACTTTTGGTGAGGTCAGGGCTGTCAGGGGGCTAACTACCTGACTGTAGCCCTTAATGAACCTCCTGTAGAAATTTGCAAAGCCGAGGAACTGTTGCAGCTTCCTACGGCTAGTGGGTTGGGGCCAGTCTTTCACCGCCGCAACCTTGGCCGGATCAGGAGCGACGGAGTTGGGGGAGATGATAAACCCCAGGAAGGACAAAGATGTGCAGTGGAACTCACACTTCTCGCCCTTCACAAACAGCCGGTTCTCCAACAACCGCTGCAGGACCTGACGTACATGCCGGACATGAGTCTCAGGATCCGGAGAAAAGATGAGTATATCGTCTAGATATACGAAGACGAATCGGTGCAGGAAATCCCGCAAGACATCATTAACCAAAGCTTGGAACGTCGCGGGGGCGTTTGTGAGGCCGAACGGCATGACCAGGTACTCAAAGTGACCTAAGGGGGTGTTAAATGCCGTCTTCCATTCGTCTCCCTTCCGGATCGAACCAGGTGATACGCATTTCTAAGATCCAGCTTAGTAAAGATTTTGGCTCCATGCAGGGGGGTGAACACGGAATCTAATAATGGCAACGGGTATAGGTTGCGAACCGTAATCTCATTCAGCCCCCTGTAGTCAATACATGGACGAAGTCCGCCATCTTTCTTGCCCACAAAAAAGAAACCTGCCCCCATCGGGGAGGTGGAGTTCCGGATCAGCCCGGCAGCTAATGAGTCCCGGATGTAGGTCTCCATTGATTCGCGCTCAGGTCGTGAGAGGTTGTACAGCCTGCTGGACGGGAACTCAGCGCCTGGAACCAAATCAATGGCACAATCGTACGGACGGTGCGGGGGAAGGGTGAGTGCCAGATCCTTGCTGAAGACGTCAGCAAGATCGTGGTACTCAACCGGCACTGCCGTCAGATTGGGAGGGACTTTGACCTCCTCCTTAGCCTGGGAACCGGGAGGAACCGAGGATCCTAAACACACCCGATGGCAGGTTTCGCTCCACTGAACCACCACCACAGACGGCCAATCGATCCGGGGATTGTGCTTTAACATCCATGGGATGCCCAAAATCACGCGGGAGGTAGAAGGAGTTACAAAAAACTCAATCTCCTCCCGCTGGTTTCCAGACACCACCAGAGTTACTGGTTGTGTCTTGTGTGTGAGTAAAGGGAGGAGGGTGCCATCTAGTGCCCGCACCTGCAATGGCGAAGGAAGCGCCACCAGAGGGAGCCCTACCTCCTTTGCCCATCCGCTGTCTAGCAGATTCCCTTCTGACCCCGTGTCCACCAGTGCTCGGGCTTGAAGGGTTAAATCCCCGCTCAGGATTGTGACTGGGAGTCGTGTGGCAATTTGTGTGTGTCTCACTTGAATGTCTTGACCCCCCCTTAGCCCAGTCTCTAAGGGCGAGTGTTGACGTTTTGGCTGTTTGGGGCAGTCTCTCTGTGTGTGCTCTGTTGAGCTGCAGAGAAAACACTCTCCACGGATCAACCTCCCCATTTTGGCCCTGTGCGTCTCCCTAACAACGTCAACAGGGGGAGCTGTTGCCCCACAAAGCGCTGCGGCTGTGGAGCGTGGGGAGGGCGGCCCCTTTTCGAACCCGGAAGGGAGAGGGGCGGCTCGTATCCGGTCACGTCCTTCGCCTCGCTCCCGACGGCGTTCCTCTAACAGATTGTCTAATCGTATAACGAGATCAACAAGCCCGTCCAAATCCCGCGGTTCGTCCTTAGCCACCAGGTGCTCCTTCAGAACTAACGACAGTCCGTTTACGAAGGCGGCGCGGAGGGCAGCGTTATTCCAGCCGGACCTCGCAGCCGCGATGCGGAAGTCGACTGCATAAGCAGCTGCGCTCCGGCGCCCCTGTCTCATTGACAGCAGCACGGTTGAAGCGGTCTCTCCTCTATTTGGGTGATCGAACACTGTTCTGAACTCCCTCACAAACCCATCATATATCAGAAGGAGCCGCGAATTTTGCTCCCAGAGCGCTGTAGCCTAAGCGCGTGCCTTGCCGCGAAGCAGATTAATCACATAAGCTATCTTGCTGGCATCAGTCGCATACATAACGGGATGTTGTGCGAAGACGAGCGAACACTGCATAAGAAAGTCCGCGCATGTCTCCACACAACCCCCGTACGGCTCTGGAGGGCTTATGTATGCTTCAGGGGAAGGTGGGAGGGGTCGTTGAACGACCTGTGGAACGTCACTGTTGCGCACAGGATCGACAGGAGGGGGAGCCGTAGCAGCGCCCTGAGGGCGCGCCTCCACCTGCGCGGCGAGAGCCTCCACCCTGCGGTTAAGGAGGACGTTCTGCTCGGTCATCAGATCCATCCGAGCAGTAAAAGCGGTGAGGATTCGCTGCCACTCACCGACCATTCCTCCTGCAGACGCCTGTGCGCCCTGCTCTTCCATTGGCCGTTCAACAGCCGGTTGACGCCCCTCGGGATCCATGACGTTGGCCGAGATATCCTGTTGGGAAAGTGTAAGTACACGGACCACAACAGGGGGCGCAAATGAACGGACAATGGAATAGGTCAAATAACAACACTTTACTGTTGTGAATGTGCACAACAAATACAACAGATTACAGAAATGGACAAAAGTCAATTCACAAAGGTGTCGTGTGGGCAGGCTCGAAGATAGGAGACGCCTCTCCAAAGTAGAACCGGAACCACACGGTTTCCGCTGCCACAGGACCCCGGGAATACTGGAGCCGCCAAGTCCCGAACTCCCAGGTGGCCACTGCCTCCGCGTGTCGGACCTGGTACTGCTGGCGAGGAACAAAGAACAATTAAATGGGGGCGCGTTTGCACCCAGGAATCCGAACGGCAGGAAAGTTACCTCCACCTCTCGTTGGAAAAGTACTCCACAAAACCACGCACAGAATCCAAAAGGATACAATCCGTCAGCTGAGATACGTTACCTTTCAGGTAGAAATGATATCTCGGCAAAGAGGTGGAGACGTCGTCCTGCTGATATACTCCTGCCGATCAGATGATTGGTAACAGCTGTTGCAGGTGATGCGTGACAGCTGTCACCCTGGCTGCTCCTGTGAGGCGGCTGCGCCCTCTGGTGCCTGGAGCCCGCACTCCAGACAGGGCGCCCTCTGGTGGTGGGCCAGCAGTACCTCCTCTTCTGGCGGCCCACACAACACAAACTGATAAACTTTATTGTTTTTGTGCAAATATTTGCTCATTTTGAAATGGGTGCCTGCAACACGTTTCAAAAAAGTTGGGATGGGGCAACAAAAGACTGGGAAAGTTGATGAATGCTCAAAGAACACCTGTTTGAAACATTCCACAGGTGAACAGGTTAATTGGAAACAGGTGAGTGTCATGATTGAGTATAAAAGGAGCATCCCCAAAAGGCTCAGCCGTTCACAAGCAAAGATGGGGCGAGGATCACCACTTTGTGAACATCTGCGTAAAAAAAACAGTCTGACAGTTTAAGAATAATGTTTCTCAAATTCAATTGCAAGGAATTTAGAGATTCCATCATCTACAGTCCATAATATAATCAGAAGATTCAGAGAATTTGGAGAACTTTCTACACGTAAGCGGCAAAGCCAGAACCAACATTGAATGCCCGTGACCTTCGATCCCTCAGGCGGCACTGCATTAAAAACCGACATCATTGTGTAAAGGATCTTGCCACGTGGCCTCAGGAACACTTCAGAAAACCATTGTCAGTTAACACCAGAGGTGGGACAAAGTCACTGTCAAGTAATTCTCAAGTCATCAATCTGCAAGTCCCAAGTCAAGTCTCAAGTCAGCTTGCAAACAGTTGGTTTTAATTATGACTTGAGACTTGACTTGGGACTTGCTGATTCATGACTTGAGAGTGACTTGATGGTGACTTCGTCTCACCTCTGGTTAACACAGTTTGTTACTACATCTACAAGTGCAAGTTAAAACGCTACCATGCAAAGCGAAAGCCACACATCAACAACATCCAGAAATGCCGCCGCCTTCTCTGGGCCCGGGCTCATTTGAAATGGACAGACGCAAAGTGGAAAAGTGTGACGTGGTCTGATGAGTCCACATTTCAAATTGTTTTGGGAAATCATGGACATCGTGCCCTCTGGACAGCAGAGGAAAAAGACCATCCAGATTGTTACCAGTGCAAAGTTCAAAAGCCAGCATCTGTGATGGTATGGGGATGTGTTAGTGCCCATGGCATGGGTAACGTATATATCTGTGATGGCACCATCAATGCTGAAAGGTACATCCAGGTTTTGGAGCAACACATGCTGCCATCCAAGCAACGTCTTTTTCAGGGACGTCCGTGCTTATTTCAGCAAGACAATGCCAAGCCACATTCTGCACGTTACAACAGCGTGGCTTCATAGACAAAAGAGTGCTGGTACTAGACTGGCCTGCCTGCAGTCCAGACCTGTCGCCCAGTGAAAATGTGTGGCGCGTTATGAAGCACAAAATACAACAACCGAGACCCCAGACTGTTGAACAACTGAAGTTGTACATCAAGCAAGAATGGGAAAGAATTCCACCTACAAAGCTTCAACAATTAGTGTCCTCAGTTCCAAAACGCTTATTGAGTGTTATATTGGGAAAGGTGATGTAACACAATGGTAAACATACCACTGTCCCAGCTTTTTTGAAAGGTGCTGCAGGCATCCATTTCAAAATGAGCAAATATTTGCACAAAAACAATAAACTTGATCAGTTTGAACATTAAATATCTTGTCTTTGTGGTGTATTCAATTGAATATAGGTTGAAGAGGATTTGCAAATCATTGTATTCTGTTTTTATTTACATTTTACACAACGTCCCCACACCACAGGACAATTGCAAACCCAAACATTATGAGTCCTCACTCAGGCTCTCAAGTGCTGCAATCAGGATGTCAAATGATTCCAAATATTTTGGTGATTTTCACCAATGGGATGAATAAAGCCTCTATTTAGCTATTGGTCTAAAATTATACCTACAACACTACGCGTGCATTTAGTTGAATGCCCCTCAGTAAGTTTCCCCTTGACCCAAAGCTTGTAGTGGCCATGGACAAGGTTAATGCAGAATTCTAGATGGATGTTTGACCACTCTTCAAGAAGAGTGGTCAAATTTATGGAAATGGTAGAGGTTAATTCAATGTGTTTGTTTCCTGGCACAGCCCAAACTTTTCAGCACAGTCTATCTATTGTTGAGAAGGTTGGGGCCTGGACTCGTCTGGTTGGCGACTCACCGAAAAACATTCCTCTGATCTTATGGCTATTTATGTTTCATCTTCAGGACACTGCTCCTGGAAGTAGCATCTACAGAGTCCAAGCAGTGGACAAAGATATGGGCTCTGGAGGCAGTGTTTCCTATTTCTTACAGGTAATGCAAAATGCCTTCTTATGCAGATGTTCTACCTACCCTACTTATGAAATTGATTGATCTTCTACACCAAATTATAGTAATGGGGTGGTTCTCTATTCTTCACCAACTCCAACTGCAACTGAAACAGGAATATTTTCAAGCTGATGCTAAATCTGAAACCCGATGCTGCTTTATACTTAGGATCTGCTTTTAATGCTCAGATAAAGTGTTGTCCGTCTGTCTTTTTTTCAATTTGTAGAGCAGGTAGCTCAGTTGGATAAGAAACTGGACCGTCAATATATACACCTGGGTTTGATTCCCGGTCACACAACCTGTCTGTGTCCTTGAATAAGATCTGCATTGTCCCAGTCCACCCAGATGTAATAAGCACAGGCAGCAATGGGCCTCAGGGCTGACACTGGATTTAGTTCTTGTTAGTGTTTTTTAAACTCCCTCTGGAACACCGGTCTTGGCTGCACAGTAAATTTTGCTGAGTAAAATATACTCTGTGGGGATAACATTTTGGTCCCAGTATAAATAGAGTAAAATACACTCTATTATAGAGTAAATCAGCTCTACCGTCTTGTCAAATCAAGTGTTTCTACTCCAATAAGAGTTGATTTTACACTGTGATAGAGTTGTTTTAGCACTGTGATAGAGTATATTTAACTCTATTTGGACTGGGACCAAATGTTATCCCAGCAGAGTAAATTTTACTCTGCAAAATTTACCATGTGGGGAACTAACTTATGATTGATGGACTGGTATCCCATAAACAGGGAGTTGTACTCGTTCATCTGCTACATGCTACAGAATCTGTGGATATCCCCAGATACTATAATGTGAAGTATGCAAATCTGGGTGGGATGCCAAAAAAAAAACACAGTCAAAAAAACACCAAAGATATGTCCAGACGTTATCATGTGAAATGGATGAGAGTTTATGATTGCATCCCATCCAGAGGGAGTCTCATCCACTTCACAATATGGTATTGGTGACAAACACAGGAAGAACCTAGTAGTGATACATGGGGGGAAAAAATCAGTTATTGTGTAAGATTTCACAATTTGGCATCTAAAAATTGTGTAGTTCTGACACATGGAGCTCGGTTCAATGTTGTTTAACAGAGAAGTGAGTGCTGTGCAGTCACTCAGACACATTGGTGCTGAATCCTAATACCACTGTGATATCAATACTGTAGCAAAGCCTGCCAGAGTCTCTGACTCTCTCTGGATGGATCTGCCAATCCATAGCAGGTTAGTTTCCCAGCCAAGGCTGAGCTGAGTGGACTTGGACAATGCAGATTAAGTGTCTTGTCCAAGGGCAAAGACAGGTAGAGTTACCGGAATCAAACCTAGGTCTAGATATTGGTAGCCCAACTCCAAAAACAAACATTGACCTTGTTCCTGTATTTTCAGAGGGAACTGTGTTTTAGGCAGCACAGGTTTGGTTTGCTGGATGGTTTGTTAGAACTGGATGATGCAGCCACTTGTACACCATGTTAGCCTTCAGCATCCATCTTAGTTAACTGGCTTGAGCACTGAGGACAAGAGGGTGTGATGACATCATGAGAACCGTCATGTGGTTTTTAGGAAAAGAGCACTCAACTGGTAGAACGCTGTGTGGAGGGAAAGTTTAATCTCATACCAGAGCACAGTGTGGAAAGGCTATTACTTGAGTAGATTAAATTTCAATTACATTTGAGCAAACCACTGAAGGCTTAATAGGAGCTTAGTGTCACTCCAGGCCAACAGCTGACAGCACAATAGTTGTCACTATGTCAACTGTGAAAAATAACAATATGTGAAAGAATGCCTTTCTTTGAGCCTTTCTAAAGCACTGATGAAATAAGTAGAAATAATACTCTTATCTGAAACATGACTGACATTGTGCCTTTACATTCTCAGACCTCAACTTTCACCAAGTTCACCATTGATGGACACAGCGGGGTCCTCAGGGTCAAACTGGGCCAAATGTTAGACTACGAGACCACGCCCACACATTTTGTAACAGTGGTTGCTAAGGTGAGAAGGTGCTTCCATCCTTTCCATTTGGGTTAGTGCTCACTGCTCACGTAGGATTTTCCACCAATGCAGAGTAGGTTTAATTCTGGTTCATGAATGTAAAAATACTTTTAAATTCATTTACTTTTTAAAAATAATTTAAAATACTTTGAACAAAACATAAATTTGAGCCAAAGACAGCAATCGATTCATTTGGGGTAGATCAGAAGCAAGTCATATAGAGGCTTTGTGTCCACTGGCGCAGGAGCTTATTCCCGCATATTGTATCATGAAGGAGATGAGAGTCTACAAGTCTCTGTGGATGGCATACTGGTCCATTTTCGATTACTTTCCCAGCTTAGGCTGGTACTTATGTACAGCTGGATGGACTGGGCCAATGTAGAATAAGTGTGATGTCTAAGAACACAAACAGGTAGTTCTTTTGGCGTTTTATGTTATTCACCATTGGTTTTTGTGTCACTCATTTCTCTTGCTTTGGTCTGCTTTGCTTTTTGTCTCACTTCACTCTCTTGCACCTGCCTTTGTGTTTCTCAGTCATGCCCCCTTTGCAGAACCTCTTTTCACATTCATGCCCTGATTAACCTGCCCATTATTTAAGCCCTCACTGTCTCTTAGTCCCCTGCCACTTTGTTGAAGTCCTTTCACATCCTTACCTTTTCACAGTCTTGTTTACCTCGCTGTGTTTTGACCCTGCTTATTTTTCTGATCTCCACCACGACATAACACGATTGTCTATTACCTCCGCTCCGTTGACTGCCAAACTGTGTACTGAATCCTTGCCTGTGTTTTGATAAAGCCTTTTTTTTTATCTCAGTTCCTCTGCCTGCAAGTCTGTACTTTTTCTGTCCACCTCCAGTTTAGTGCCTCGCCACCTCGTGTAACTCTGTGTAGAGTTTACATGTTCTCCCTGCGTCTGTGTGGTTTCCTCCCACTGTCAAAAACATGCTCATTAGAGCTTGTTCCTTTCTTGGCCCTTGACCAAAACAGTGTCTCTACATCTGGAGTTGGTCCCTGAGTAACGGACTGTCCACTGCTCCGAGTGGTTGGATTGCATCTAACTGTAATTAGGGTTAAATGCAGAGGAGTGGCTGAAATGGGCTTCCTTAGGAGGGTGGCTGGTGTCTCCCTTAGAGATAGGGTGAGAAGATCGGTCATTCGTGGGGAGCTCGGAGTAGAGCCACTGCTCCTTCGCGTTGAAAGGAGCCAGCTGAGGTGGTTTGGGCATCTGGTAAGGATGTCCCCTGGGCGCCTCTCTAGGGAGGTGTTCCAGGCACATCCATCTGGGAGGAGACTCCAGGGAAGACCCAAGATTAGGTGGAGAAATTATATCTCCACACTAGCCTAGGAATGCCTCGGGATCCCCCGGTCAGAGATGGTCAACGTGGCCTGGAAAGGGAAGTCTGGGGTCCTCTGCTGGAGTTGTTTCCCCTGTGACCCGATACCGGATAGGCGGTTGAAGATGAGATGAGATAAATGCAGAGAACAAATTTTGTTGTATGCATCCATAACATATACGAGGTCTGTCAATAAAGTAACGGTCCTTTTTATTTTTTTCAAAAACTATATAGATTTCATTCATATGTTTTTACGTCAGACATGCTTGAACCCTCTAAGGGGTCCCTTTTAAGGGGTCCTTAAAGCTGTAGTAACAGACCTTATTCTCTGTGAAGCCCGTAAAATTTTCACCGAAAGCCAGATAAATTTTTCAAATTGCTTCCAGGTGCCAGTCTCTAACAGTTTCTGAAAAAATTCTGATGGAAAAAAAGTCCTTTTCATTCCGCCATTTCCAGACAATGAAAATCCGACGAGGGGGCGGGACCACTCCTTCCCAAGGCGTGCTCACAGGCGAATGATGTCACCGACAGGCGGTGGAGAAACTCACGCATGCGCACGAGGGTTCAAGCATGTCTGACGTAAAACTATATGAATTAAATTCATATAGTTTTTGAAAAAAAATAAAAAGGACCGTTACTTTTATTGACAGACCTCGTACAATGACAATAGAGACTCTTCATCTTCTTCATCTTGCACAAATACAAAATTTTAAACATTCATATGAGAAATCTTTTCATTGTATCACAATGTTTTGGTGAGTACATGCAGTCGTATCAATTTTTATGTACAAACCTTTATAAACATAAAAGTAAAACCCCCTAAATGGGATAAAAGCATTTTACAAGAATTTAAGTGGAAAATTTGTTGATCAGGGAATTAGTCAAGCTTTCTGTCATCTAGCATTTATCAGATACACAAACAAGTTTTGAATGCAACGTGACTGATGATCACCCAAAGTGTTCACAAATAGGCTTTCTGAATTTCAGCATTTCCACAGGTTCCAGATTGAGATAAAGTGTGCTCAATCTAAGTAGAATAATGAGAAAATTGGTCCTTTTTTTCAGCTTCAGCACTAAATGGCTGTGTAACAACAGACAGCACCCATGTAAAAATAACTGATGTGTAATATTAGGTTTATTAAAATGTTATGACATGGTAATAACAGGTTAATAGATTATTATGATATTTCAGGCTGAATAAAAAGGTTATCTTAGTGATAACAAGTTGGTGATTAACAGTTTATTATATGTTAATAAAAAGTTCATTAACTGTTATTACCATAGTAATAACAACATAAATGAGAGGTGATTATCAGCTTAATACCACTGTGATATCAGGTTTATTAATAAGCAATTAACAGGTAATGTCCTGGATAATAACAGGTTTATTGATAGGCTATTGCTTTGGTAACGGCATATTAATTGACAGTGTGTTATTATGGTGATAACCCATTGGTAATAACAGATCGTAGCTACGAATGATGTCATTATTTAATCTATTATTGGCTCTAAATAATAATAATAATAATAATAATAATCATAATAATCATAATAATAATAATAAAACGTTCACCCACCTCCCCGCTGCCTGTTTGTTTTCATAGGATGGTGGTGGAAAGTACAATGGGAGGCATCAGGTGTTGACTTCTACAGCCACCATAACCATTAATGTACTTGATGCTCAAGACATGCCTCCATCCTTTGTAGGAACCCCTTATTTTGGCTACATTTATGAGGTGTCACTTCCTGTGAGTTTTGTTCTTGATTCTGTTTCTCAACATCTTACTTCAAATGTAAACAGTTGACAAAGTTATTAACATGATTTTTTATTTTATTTTATTTCTAGGGTTCTGAAATATTCACTGTATATGCAAAAGATGGAGACCAAGGCAACCCTAACCCTATGCATTATTCAATTATCAATGGTAAGAATGAAATACATTTTTTTTGTTCCCATTATTGTATTTTCTGAAAGGTATAAAAGATGTGAAACATCTGTACTGTTTTTATTGACCAACTTTCAGGTAGTGATGGTGTCTTTGATATAAATGGTACAAGTGGATGCATCACGCTGACCGCTAATCCATCGCTACTAAAAAATGAAATATATGAGATTATAGTCAAGGTAAAAATTTTCTTTTGGCTCACTCTAAATTGTTTCTGTGAGATTTCACTTGCATTTCATTTGTTTGTCACCACTAATTCATGGGTCAATTTGATTTCTAAATCTAGGCATCCGAGGTGGGACAAAATGGTCAGTTACTGGACTACGATGTAACCACTGTGATCGTCCGGGTGGTGGATCTGAACAACCATCCCCCGACCTTTTACGGAGAGATTGGTCCTCAGAACAAGTTTGAGGTTACCATGTACGAGCATCCACCTGCAGGAGAGATTCTCCGAGGCTTTAAGATCACTGTAAATGACTCAGATCAGGTACGCTTTGCCCTGCAATGCTAAGGGCCCCTTCACACATAACACAATTGAAGCCGACTCGAGCACGAAGGAGGAATTGCATGCCAGTCGTGAAAAATCGGAGCTGTCTCTAGCGCCTCGTACACCTGTTGCTACACAGAGTGCCCTGTGAGTGCCCATTCGATCCCTCTCGCTGCAGATGTCGGGCAAATTCCAGGTGACACATACGAACATCCAACACTGCTTGCTGGACACTTAGAAAATGTGTGGCCATTCGCGCTGTCAGTATGAAAATAGTGAGCAGATGATCATTTTTGAGCTGGCTGTGGAATTTTTCTACATGCCCCCACAACTGTGGAGTTGTCAAGCAACACACATGGCGTGCCAGAGTGTCGGCTCCCCCTCAACACATGTGCCGTGTGTGTGTATTGCACGTGTTGCGCCCCCCACTTCCCCCCACAACATGTGGGTGTGTGTTTCACGCCCCTCCCCCCCATCCCCCATGATCTTCTGGACTCAAGCCCAACACCTTAACCACTAGACCATCACCTCCCCTAATCTAATTTCTCTTTGTCTTAAATACGTTTATCTCCTTGTTGACTTAAGGCATTTACACTCCTGTTATAGGACAGTGATGGTAGTGCAGTGGTAAAGTTTCTGTCTGTTAATCAGAGCTTTTGTAAATTGCAGGTTCGAATCGCACGGGTGGCATGTATTTTTATTTTTTCATTTCTCCATAGCAGCGCGTGATGTGGTTTCACATGTTCCAGCTGTTTTTTTCTTTTTCTCTACATCAGCGGCGCGATGTGGTTCCACACGTTCCAGCTCATTTTTATTATTTATTTTTTCACAGCAGCTACACGATGTGGTTTCACATGCTCCAGCTGCTCCGACTGTGTTCGTGCATGCTCATGCGCATGCATGAAACCCTCGCCGGTGTGCCGTGCACGCCTGTGCGACCATGCATCCCTCACGGCAACAGGTGGAATGTTTCGTGGTTCCCCATTTTGTGTTTGGTTTGCGGATTTTCTTCCAGTTTCTGTGTCTTTCATGTTATATGTGAAGGGGCCCTAAAGAATGCACCAAAATGTTGATTTGGGCACTAGAGTTTGTGCTATTGTGTTTTTTTATTCTGTCTGCTATTGGCCTTTTTCACTTATATCAACACCTCTTTGGATTTCATGTTGAGAGTTCCATTGAACAGCTACTAAATGCAAATTAAACACTTGAAATTTATTCCAGACTTTAATTTGCCATAGCATAATGAGGGAATAGGTCACATCTGGCCATGATACCACTTGTCAGTCAATTGGTCTATTACTGGTGACCTCTGAAAATGGAGAGACTATGTATAAAAATGCTTATAATCCTGGCAAGTTAGTATTTCACCAGTTATCAAAGTGTGCTGCCAAGGCTCC
This sequence comes from Thalassophryne amazonica, assembly GCF_902500255.1. Classification (NCBI taxonomy): domain Eukaryota; kingdom Metazoa; phylum Chordata; class Actinopteri; order Batrachoidiformes; family Batrachoididae; genus Thalassophryne; species Thalassophryne amazonica. The sequence continues at coordinate 27,765,402 of NC_047120.1, read as the reverse complement.
CTGAGGTGAAGCAGTAAAGTGACATTTTGCATTTTACATTAGTGTTTACTTTTATTTCATTTAGTGGTTGTTTTCAATTGAACTCACTGAAAATTGATGCCTGATTAATAACAGGAAAAACTCTAAATTTAGACTATGCTTTTGGTGACTTACGCCACATGTACTTTCTGACACCACACAACAAGAACACACTGGCACTGTGCACACCTCATTTTTAGATCACAATGCCTATGGGTGCACAGATGATCACAACATGAGCACCAGGTGTGAAAACAGCAACTCTGTCTTTGAAAACTGGCATTAGCACTTGTGTTGTATGCTGCTTTGTGTTTGGTTGGAAGTCAGGTCCCAAAGAGTTTCATATGTATTTGGTACTGTTCTTGTGAATCTTGTTCATTTTTTAGATAAATGTCCTGTTAGTGTCTGTGGCAATCTTGCCTTTGGCATTTTGCCCCTGAAAACCCATTAACTCCATTTTTCTTATGTGCTAGAATTTGTGATTCATCGTAGCTGTCAGCTTTGTTCTTTGTCTGTACTTTTGAATATGATTCTTTGCAGGGAGCAAATGCTAAGTTCAAATTGAGACTAGTTGGGCCTAGTCGGGTGCTACGAGTGGTTCCCCAGACAGTCCTCAATGAAGCCCAGGTGACCATCATCGTGGAAGACACATCTGGCATTGACTACGAAAAGGGACCAACACTTTCTTTCAAGGTAGGAGTTTGCATATTACACCTGGTTCCCATCTGTCATTATGACACTAATGTGTCATTCCATTGTCATGTATTTGTCTCCAGTTTGCTGGCAGTGGAGATTGACACACCTGAAAAGTTCAGTGCCACAGCTGATATCGTGATCAACCTTCTGGACACTAATGACAATGTTCCCATGTTTACATCTGAGTATTACATTGCCCGGATCCCTGAGAACTCACCTGGAGGCTCCAGCGTTGCATTTGTTACAGTAAGTGAATAAATTAAATAAAATAAAATTTTGCTTTAACTGCAACAAACCTATTGTATAAGCCATCAACATTCCAATACATGCATGTTACTCAGTGAGGTCATTAGATGAACGCAGATTACTGCCTGACTGGGTGTTTTGTTGTTCCGTGATGAGGAATTCAGGCATTCTGCTGTACATTTGCCTCTTTCATTTTATTACGTGTCCTGTGGCCAGGCAGTTTGTCAAAGGCAAGTGTCGAGTGGTTCAAATCTTAAAATCTAGAATGGTTATTCATGCTGACCTGTACCTCCATCCTTACCCAATATAGTGGGAGAGTTAGTATCTATGTTAAGCCCTTCACCCAGACCAATAACAGGCTGATGATGAAACTAAAAGAAGCAATTCAGTCAAATAGAAACAATGGCCTTTTACAGTTTGAGATGTGGTGTAAGGATTAGCCTCTTTCAATTTCTTTCTCCAGGCAAATGATCCGATTCGGGGCCTTGGGGTGAAGTCAATATACGATTTATGGATCAGGATCAGATTTGTAAGTATAAGCCTTACCCGCCTGCCAGATGAGGTTCAGACACATCAGATAACACTTGGTCAACCAGAACAGATCAAAACACATCCTAAAATTACAAGTCAAGTGGATATAAGCCAGGAGACTTGGTGGTGTCAGGATAAACTCACCAAGTTCTTTTAACGCACTCAACTCAGACTGCTGCACTCTTTAAAAAAATTGATTCATGGGGTTACCTAGTACAACATGAATTGAAGAGTATTTCAGTATGAAAAAAATATGGTTTTTGCTTGTTTACAAGTTGATAAATTACAAGATGTTGGGACAAATCATTTGCATACCTATTAAGACAAAACCTTTTAATTAAGTTGGTTCCACTAATTAATCTTGCAGATGACCATTGCAAAACTTGAATGAGTCTGAATATAAACGTCCCATCATGGTGTACTGTGTACTAGTAGAGGCTGACTTGGAATTGCTTTTAAAAAATCCATGCAAATTGTTACCTTATTTATGTTTTTAAGTTGATCAATGCTATATCTTTTTTTTTAGAGTGATGGGATTTAAGACCTTTAAAATACAATCTACTGCTCAATGTATGCATAACGTAAGAATATACGTATGCATACATATATAGAAGAAAGAAGTCCTACAAGGTCTGTCAATAAAGTAACGGTCCTTTTTATTTTTTTCCAAAACTATATGGATTTCATTCATGTTTTTACGTCAGACATGCTTGAACCCTCGTGCGCATGCGTGAGTTTTTCCACGCCTGTCGGTGAGGTCATTCGCCTGTGAGCACGCCTTGGGAAGGAGTGGTCCCGCCCCCCTCGTCGGATTTTCATTGTCTGGAAATGGCGGAATGAAAAGGACTTTTTTTCCATCAGAATTTTTTCAGAAGCTGTTAGAGACTGGCACCTGGAAACCATTCGAAAAATTTCTTTGGCTTTCGGTGAAAATTTACAGGCTTCACAGAGAATAAGGTTTGTTACTACAGCTTTAAGGACCCCTTTAAGGACGCTTGGCGCACCGCGCTCCGAGCTGCGACGACGCGGCACAAGCCACCGACCATTTCTAAACGGATGGCTCTGTGGATACGAGACCGGTCGTGTGCTCTTTCTCTGGTTATCACAAGAGCTGGACATCAGCCATTTTGCGGCAGATTTCACTTTTAACAAGAGATTTTGTCATGGAAAGCCGCGCGGAGGCTTCATGCGTAAAGACCGATTCGCTTTGGAAGTGAGACAAAGGAACACCTCCATTTCGGCGTGTCAGAGGACAAGTTTGGACGTGTCTATCTCGGCTTTCAATGCTTACCAGTCTAGTAAGTAGCAGTGAAATTGTGGAGAGCTGGGCATGTCCCAACTTGTCCTTTATCACTCCGAAATGGAGGTGTTCCTTTGTCTTGCTTCATCAGCGAATCGGTCTTTACGCGCGAAGCCTTCGCGTGGCTTTCCATGACAAAATTAATATGAATAATGAATGATTAGGATGTATATTATACTTACTCCTCCTCCTCCTACTACTACTACTATTTACACTACTACTACTACTACTAAACTTAAAAATAGCCAAAATTGAATTAAAAATATCTTGAATAAAAAAAATCTTACTCATCACTTTCTTTTACGTTATCTGCAACAAAATTATGGATATCAGGAAATCACTTTTTACTAACCATAATTTACTGTGGTGAAATATTTTATTGTCATTTTATCAACCAAACTGTACTTGCAGATATCTTGAGTTATTCTGATTTGTCAAAATAGTTTGTTACATCTAAAATATAAGCTTTATCATGCTAACTCTTTGGGTGCTAATTGATCTAAGCCTGCTGAGTCATCATTGTAAGAAGAGAAAATTAATGTGTAAAGATTTCTTCACCACATTTATCTGTGGAAGAAATCTCACATTTATAACTAATCCATTGATTATGAACACTTTTATTTTCATGGTATTTTCTCATTGTTTTGTCAGTAACTTCAACAACAAGCTAACATTTACCACTGTTGCTAGCCCAAACGGAAACAGAACGCAACTCATGATTCAGGAAATGTGCAAGTCATTGGTGGTATTACTAGAAGTATTTAAAAACAAAAACAAAATTAGTTAGTCCAAAATGTATTTAATGACAGCTTAAAAAATTCGGTCAAGTTACATTACCCTAATCAAATCAAATCAATTTTATTTATATAGCGCCAAATCACAACAAACAGTTGCCCCAAGGCGCTCTATATTGTAAGGCAAAAGCCATACAATAATTACAGAAAAAACCCCAACGGTCAAAACGACCCCCTGTGAGCAAGCGCTTGGCGACAGTGGGAAGGAAAACTCCCTTTTAACAGGAAGAAACCTCCAGCAGAACCAGGCTCAGGGGGGGCAGTCTTCTGCTGGGACTGGTTGGGGCTAAGGGGAGAGAATCAGGAAAAGACATGCTGTGGAAGAGAGCAGAGATCAATCACTAATGATTAAATGCAGAGTGGTGCATACAGAGCAAAAAGAGAAAGAAACACTCAGTGCATCATGGGAACCCCCCAGCAGTCTAAGTCTATAGCAGCATAACTAAGGGATGGTTCAGGGTCACCTGATCCAGCCCTAACTATAAGCTTTAGCAAAAAGGAAAGTTTTAAGCCTAATCTTAAAAGTAGAGAGGGTGTCTGTCTCCCTGATCTGAATTGGGAGCTGGTTCCACAGGATAGGAGCCTGAAAGCTGAAGGCTCTGCCTCCCATTCTACTCTTAAAAACCCTAGGAACTACAAGTAAGCCTGCAGTCTGAGAGCGAAGCGCTCTATGGGGTGATATGTACTATGAGGTCTCTAAGATAAGATGGGACCTGATTATTCAAAACCTTATAAGTAAGAAGAATATTTTAAAATTCTATTCTAGAATTAATAGGAAGCCAATGAAGAAGAGGCCAATATGGGTGGAAATATGCTCTCTCCTTCTAGTCCCCGTCAGTACTCTAGCTGCAGCATTTTGAACTAACTGAAGGCTTTTCAGGGAACGTTTAGGACAACCTGATAATAATGATTACAATAGTCCAGCCTAGAGGAAATAAATGCATGAAGTAGTTTTCAGCATCACTCTGAGACAAGACCTTTCTAATTTTAGAGATATTGCACAATGCAAAAAAGCAGTCCTACATATTTGCTTAATATGCGCATTGAAGGACATATCCTGATCAAAAATGACTCCAGATTTCTCACAGTATTACTATAGGTCAGGGTAATGAATCCAGAGTAAGGATCTGGTTAGACACCATGTTTCTAAGATTTGTGGGGCCAAGTACAATAACTTCAGTTTTATCTGAATTTAAAAGCAGGAAATTAGAGGTCATCCATGTCTTTATGTCTGTAAGACATTCCTGCAGTTTAACTAATTGGTGTGCGTCCTCTGGCTTCATGGATAGATAAAGCTGGGTATCATCTGCGTAACAATGAAAATTTAAGCAATGCTTTCTACTAATACTGCCTAAGGGAAGCATGTATAAAGTGAATAATGACAGTATTTTCTATTTAAAATGTAATTATGGTTAGTCAGGTGTAATGATTTGCATTATTCAATTACTGATTGATCTATCTCTTTGATCAGGGTATGATTGGCCCCTCTGATGGATAAATAACTGACTCTAAAATGGCTGCAAGATGCTGGCTAATCTCCTAATTGGATTGGAGAGTTAAAAATAGACAACGTGGCTCATCTTACACAGGGAGAGCCAATTAACAAGCAATGTGACAGCTGGAGCCCCAGAAACGGCAGCTTTAATGAGCAAGGCATGTGTAGCTCTGAAAAAGTGCAAATTTATGTACCAACCTGAGTTAATTCTGTGAAAACTATCAAGTTGAAGGCAACTTGTGAATTTTCACAGTAGAAAACAAAGCTGAAAACAGCTAAATTAAAAGCAGTACGTTCAATGAGCTACTGTACAGTTAAAGTGTATATATCACTCAGTCAGTGATAACTTTTTTAAAAAAATACTGTATATACCAGATTATAAATCATTTCTTCCACGTCTTTAACTTGCGCAGGCACGATAAAGCTGATAAAAATAAACTTAACCAGAGTGCGTCAGAAAAAAGATGGATTAGTAGCCATTTTGTCCATTGTCATTACGTACCCTTGGGGACTGACTTCTAGCTAGCTCAAGGTCACTCTGCTGCGTCAATGGCCACTTAGTTTCATGCTCGGACTTAAGACAGCACATCAACTAATAAAAACCACAACTAGTTATGATGGACCCTCCCGAAACACCCCAGTGATACCGGCATCACTGGGAAGTGGTTAGATTATCCTAGCATTACCCTGGCAAGTGGTTAGATTAGAGTAACGTGTTACTTAGTAAGGCGTTACTCTAATCTAACCACTTTTTTTTAGTAACGAGTAATCTAACGCGTTAATCTTTCCAAATCAGTAATCAGATTAAAGTTACTTCTCCAAGTCACTGCGCGTTACTACTATTTTTGCATTGTGGGTCGATAGCAGCATTAAACTTGGTCCGTGGGCAGGAGGTCGGGGTTTGACTGAACTGCCCACTTTAAGCGAGCTGTGAGCTTTTCATCTACGGTTTTCTGCAGCAGCTACGACTCGTCCTCACCTCTTAAAGCGCTGACAACAGCACACCTGCACTGAGCTTTACAAAGACATTTTTATGCTTTTTTCTCCTTTATTTAGAATTCTGAGCTGAGCCACTCCGTATCTGCTCGCTAAAAACAGCTGATCCTCCATGACGCGTCAACAACTAATAATACTATAACACTATTTTCCACTCAAATGCACCTAAACTCTCTTTTTGAGGACCACATGATGTGAAAACGCAATAAAACTTTCTTACCTGTAAATCTGGTAATGTTTTCTGCATAAATAAATTTAAGTTTTCCATTCTTTGTGCTTTGTGCTCAAATGCCAAAGCAGGGGCGAATCCAGATGGAATGGGGGCGTGGGGCAAGGATGTACCCCCTCACAACACCCCTAGATTAAAGGTCCAGTTTTGAAGCAGTTTTTTACTACAACTACTAATACTACATATAATAATAATAATTTCGACAAGTAAAATGTTTAGAGAGAATTTAAATGTTAGAAAAATGTTAGAAAGAATTTAATAGTTACATTTATAAACAATGTAGGTTAGAAATTGCAAGTTTTACTGTTACAGTGCTGTCAACAGTTAAATATGAGGTCATGAAAGAGGTCTTTATTTTACTTTTTATAAAAAAAAATTTTTTCATTGAAGTCAAGAAAGGGTGACTATAAGTGAGTTTTGGCAAAACAAGTATTGTCATGTTGAGGTGGCAGAGGGTTGTTGTGACAGCTGGGGAAAGTAATTAAAAAAGTAACTAGTAATCTAACTTAGTTACTTTTACAATTGAGTAATCAATAAAGTAACTAAGTTACTTTTTCAAGGAGTAATCAGTAATCAGTAATTGGATTACTGAGTAATCAATAAAGTAATGAAGTTACTTTTTCAAGGAGTAATCAGTAATCAGTAATTGGATTACTGTTTCAAAGTAACTGTGGCAACACTGAACACACCTAGTCACCATTTTCAAGTATTCACTGTCAATACCCACAGAAAATGTTAATTTTGAGCTGCAAAAAAATTCCAGTTTTCCCGTTCGTTTCAGTAATGTCTCTGAGGAGGCGTCTGAAACATGATGTCACCAAAATCAATTTTTCCTGAGCATTTATCAACTGCAGAATAAATTATGCTAATTTCCCAATGTTTATGACACAATACATCAATTTGTCACAATTCCTTATTTATTTCGAATAGTCGGCTCATTTGACATTTCATTTACCAGAGATATGCACTTTAAAAGAAAACTCTAATGAATTGTCTCATGAAATTGTTTTCATTTTACAGTTATATTTGAAATGAACTTGTACACTGTGTCACTCAATCTGCAGGTTTACCATCCAGCCATCCTCTGGCCTCATCTGCACACAACCTGGACCAGCCTGGATGCAGAGGTCAGATGCAAATACAACTTCTACATCAAGGCTGAGGATTCAGAGGGAAAATACAGCCTGGCTGAAGTCTTCGTCACCGTGGTTGATATGAACGACCATTCACCAGAATTTGGTGACAAGCTTCTAGAAAAGACGATGATTATTGGCACACCTGTAAAAGTAGAGGTATTGTGTTTCTATGATACACAAATTCTAATTTACAGTATACTTGTATGGAGGAACAGGACATAAATGTTGTGGTTTAAAAAAATTAGGATTAAAAGTACACATAATTTTGTTATGATGGTAATGTCGCATACTCACAAAAATAGCTGGAGAATGAAAACTCAGACGTGAATTTGAATAGAGCTCTTGGCAAAATTCTATTGTACTTCCACTAATGGTAAATTTACACAAGGTGGAGATATTGATCCATTTCAGGATCGTTGAGTACAGGCTGCTATGGGACACAACAATTGTTGCTTATATTTGTAGAAGCTATAACCAAACCAAAATCAAAAGCAGGCAAGCACCTGGTAGCTGGGTCTGCATCCGTGGGACTCGGTTAGGCTCAGCCATCATCTCCATATGAGCTCAACAACCGCTGGGAGTGTGTAGAGTAGAGGTCTTCAACTTATTCCAGAAAGGGCCGAGAGGGTGCAGGTTTTCTTTGCAACCATACACTCCTGCAGGTGATTTCACTGATTAACATCACTTTGAGCAGATGGAATCAGTTAATCAGTGAAATCACCTGGTGGAGTGGGTGGTTGCAAAGAAAACTTGAACCTTCTCAGCCCTTTCTGGAATGAGTTGAAGACCTCTGCTGAAGAGGACCTGGTGCACTGCTTTTCTGGCATTGAACAAGTTGAAATACCCACACACTGACACTCGGTTATGGAACTTAACTCTTGGAACACAGAATGTCACCTCTCTGGAGGGGAAGGAGCCTGAGCTTGAGGTTGAGCTCACCTACACGCACAGCACAGGCTCTGGAGCCATACTCCTGGAGTGGGGCTGGACTGTCTTTTTCCAGAATTGTCCAAGGTGAGAGGCACTGGGTGGCTGTAGGGATACTCCCAAGTCCCTGGCTGAGTGCGGTTGTTTTAGAGTTTTCCCTGGTGAACGAGATGGCTGCCTCAAGGCAACTTAGTTTCGCGGAGAGGATTTTGACTCTTATTTGTGCATATGCACCAAACAGCAGGTCATCATATCCAGCCTTCTTGGAGACTCTGAGTGGGATGCTGACAAAGGTACTGCTGGAGACTCCTTAGTTCTACTGGTGGACTTCAATGGTCACATGGGCAACAATGGAGAAACTTGAGGGGAGTGACTGGGGAGAATGCCCCCCGATCTGAATCCGAGTGGTGTCTTGTTGTTGGACTTCTGCACTGGTCATGGATTGTCCATAAAGCACACCTTATTGGAGCACAAGGATGTTCATAAGTTCATAAGTACACGTGGTACCAGAACACCCTAAGTCAAAGGTCAATGATCGATTTTGCAATGGTGATATCAGTTGTGCAACCGTGTGTCTTTGCATTCAGGTGAAGAGAGGATGAGCTGTGAACGGATCACCAACTGGTGATGAGTAGGGTCAGATGGCGGGGTTTGATTTGGCACAGGTTTTAGCCTGTGCCAAATCAGTGTGCAGATTCAGGAGGAGAAAGGAAGAAACTGAGAAACTTTTACCACACACAAAACTGCTTAATCAAGCATACAAATTTAATTTAGAAATGGTGTACTTTTTTCCCCATGATGCCTTTTGTTCCTGGCAGGTTGCCTTTGCCCTTTGATTTTGGGGAAGGTGATGGTGTAGTGGTTAAGCGTTGGGTTTGAAACCAGAGGATCCTCGGTTCAAATTCCAACCTGACCGGAAAATCACTAAGGGCCCTTGGGCAAGGTCCTTAATCCCCTAGTTGCTCCCGGTGTGTAGCAGGCGCCTTGCATGGCAGCACCCTGACATCAGGGTGAATGTGAGGCATTGATGTGTAAAGCGCTGTGAGCGTCTGATGCAGATGGAAAAGCGCAATATAAATGCAGTCCATTTGCCATTATTTGATTTTAAGGGTTTGAGTGTATTGGATTTTAATGCCAACATCATATGACTTGGCCATTAAAATCACTGAATATAAAGGTAATCAGTTCTGCATATGTTACTTTTTTAGGCAGTGGATGATGATGCAGAGTCCCCGAACAACATCATAGAATATTCCATCATGCAAGCCGATCCTGATAATGCATTTGACATTAATGCAGAGACTGGAGAGATCATATTAAAGCCTTTCATCAAGTCCATGGCAATTGTGAACAACATCACCAAGCAGAAGGACTGCAAATGGTCTCTTGTGGTCGAGGCCCGGGACAGAGGTTCTCCATCCTTTAGCACAACAGCTGTGGTCAATATCGATATCACTGAGGCGGTAAGACCTGCTCTGACTTGCACTACGCTTGCAATGCTTACCATTCCAGGCCTATAGGCTGCTTTATACAGCATGGCATCAAGCCATCCGAATGTTCTGTTGCCACGCAGATGCCAGTTTAACTTCCTCACATCATTAGCCTCACCTTCTTTAAAATTAAAGATTAGCCAAAGGGCAAGACCAAAACCAATAGTAAATACATTCATTTTTGCAACACATTCATTTTTGTCTTCATCAGCAAATCTGTTACTAGAATGGGCACTCAGAGAATGTGACACCTGTGCTTTACATGTTTGACACATATTCATACAAATTAGTATTTTGTGATCCATAACATAAAATAATTTATTCATTGTAAATCACTTTAAGCATAGGCATCAGATTTCAAAGGCTATACATAGAAATATGGTCCATTCCCCATTTTGTGGCTGATCGTGCAGAGAGGCTGTAGGGATCAGGATGAATTTCTTCAGGCAAGTGGATGCTGTTCTCTGGGCATTACAAGCAATCTTTGCTTCCATATCACAAAGGACTAGAATACCTTGTAAAAGGATGTGATGCTCCTTTCTGGAAAGGAAAGAGTGGTCCTTGAGATTTTAAGAGCTGCAAGGTCCAAATAGGTTGAGTTAGGTCAACTGGACTTGTTGAAGTCCTTGAGGATTTTCGCTCTTTATCCAGAAAAGCTTCATTAGTCAACAAAGCTTAATCTTTTCTGGATGAACAGTGAAATGTCTTCAAGGAACTCAATAAGTCCAGTTGACCTGGGTCAACCTACTTGGATACTATGACCCTGATGCCTGAAAATCTCTACAGGTAGCTGTAGGAGTATTACACAGCTGTTTGGCCTTGGCAAGCTAGTTATAAGGGTCATTCTAGGGAGATTTTAGTGCACGATGTTTGCTGGATATTGACAAGAACAGCCTCATGTCATCTACAAGAAGTCAACCATGAACTGTACTATAGCTCTACAAGTTCTCATTGAATTCAAGCATGATCTCAGCAGGACATTTTGATAGTTTGCGGGATCCCCATTAAGTTGCTGGACACAATATCCATTGTATACCCAGGCATTGTGAAAGCTGTACTTTGTGGAGGCAGAGTCTTTGACTTGTTCCCACTGAAGGGCTTTTAAGAGTTGTATTGTGGTTCTCACTCATGTTGCGTGCTTGCATGTACTGGGCCTTGGGTAGCTGGTGGAGACCAACTATTTGGTTGTCTTTCTTGGTGAAGAAATTACTGATCTTGACTTAGTGGATGATGTTATGATCTTTGTGGAAGCCCCAGATGCCCTGATTATAGCACGAGTCTCTGGGTTTGCGATTGTCTGTCACAGTTTAAAAGTTCTTCAATGTATTTTCTGATTGAAAATCAGAAGCATAAGCTAGCTATACAAATACTTTCTGAAAAAAACTGGCAGCAACAACTCACTGGGTTTTTTCTTTTTAAATATTTGTTAAAAAATCATTCATGAATATTCAATTCATTTGCAGCCACTTTCATTTATCTTCATTTGCTTCTTAACATATTACATTTACATTTTTCATACTCTGTTTTCTGTGTGTCTTGATTTAATTGTTGAACATGATGGAATGATTCGGTTTATTTTTATGGTTTTGTTTCTGTGTTGTGCATTGTGCCTACAGATCAAAGGCCGAATTATTGCATACTTCATGGGCCTCAGCAAGCGTCCCCTGACTGTTTTTGGAATTTGTTTCAGCATTGTCGTTTCCCTCATTTTGTTAACGACCTGCATATCCACCATTCTGTATTGTAACGCTGTGAAAAGTCTCGAATCAACCCAGAGAGGATAACTATATTAAAGTGATCCGCAGAGTCAAGTGAGGAGTATTGGATTCTTGCATGCTATGTATGTCTGTAAAAGAGTACTAGAGCACATCTGAAGGACTAATATTACAAATGAGGTTTACAGTATTTTTGTTCAATATTTTCAATATATTTGTTTTCATATTTTTCTAAAGTTCCTAATATTCTTAATAATTGTTGTATGAAATAAATGTTGTTAGTCATCACCAACTTTCATACATCTTCAAGAGCAGGACTAGGTGTTGACTATTGGGTTGTTGGGTCAAAATGGAGCCTTCTACTTGCGATTTGTACATGAACTTTATGAGTTAATCTCCATTTTTCTCACATAACATCACATACAGGGTGACCCCCCCCCAAAAAAAACCCCAAAACAAAACAAAACAAAATAAAACCCAGAACCCATAAAAATGTAATAATTTCAAGACATGTTGGGGAAGACTAGTGTTCCAGTCGTCTTCCCCAATAGTGCAGCAGATAACTGACACTATACCAGTTTTGGTAAAACATGATGCACATTATTGGTTGAGCTAATAGGATGAATAAATTGTATATTTTTGACAGTGCTGAATACTGGGTCTGCAAAGTAAAGGTCAAACAAGCTCAACATCCATTAGATTATATGACATGTCACATATGTCAACCCATAACATAATAACTAAGCATACAACATGGTCTAAATTGTTCGTTTTTAAAACTCTGTTAATTCAATTAATAATTTGCATTACTTTTACCAAAATTGTGATCAAGTGAATAACGTGATATAGTTTTCAATATGATTAGAGCATCTTTTAATTTTGACCCCTGTGTAATTCTTCAATTGACCTCTACCTGGCTGCCTATTGAAAATTCAGGTTGGCTAATCGGTTATTTCAAAAGAATAATGTCTAAGGAGTATTTGTGCCAAATTTGATGCTTGTATCACGATTTTCAGGATTCCGCTCTGCATATTCTCTTATCTGCTGCACTACAATATGTCTTGATCAAACAAGGAAAATACATTTGTCTGAAGGCCTGTTTCACCAACAAATCATACAATTTGGAGCATAATTTGGAAAGAACATGACTTTTATGCAAAATGACCAAGATAACTGAAACTTTGGGGAATGATTGAAGACAAACTGAAGTTTAAGTTCATAAAAAAAGTAATAAATCCTACAAAGGTCCAACAAATTTCAAGAAATTTTCTGGACCTTTGTAGGATTTCTTACCATTTTTATGGGTTCTGTTTTATTTTAGGTCACCCTGTAACTGCCATGAGTCTTTATCAACCTTCATCAGCAGCATGCCAAAGAGAAATCCTAATGCACTGCACTGCCAGACGCATTCCCAACAACTAGTGTTGTGCATAGTTCTTAGCTTTGAATCAGCACTCCCATAGTGTAGAAAACTCAATGAATGTGAGCGTGAAAGTGTTAAGTTCTTCATAGACATGTTGTTTGGGGCTCCTCTGTCAGTGCCTTGCTCATCCAGCTTTTATATTTGAATGCTTTGAACCAATGCTGAGTTAACACTTAGAGTCAGACCTTTGGTCTTGTTTAAAACTATTTTATTTATGCTCTTTTACAGACTCCTCTCAAGGGGCCTATGGGGGCCTTTTTATTGAAAAGTAGAGACAGTCCTATGAAAGCTCTAGGCATGGTCACTGGTATTATTAGCTTATTGGTAGGAGTAACGGTCTTAATTTCAACGGCTATATACTTGCGCAACACAAAGTCAAACAGGATCATGCCAGCACGCCGCATCATTAAGAGGAGGACCAGGGACCACCAGCCCTGGACTTGGAAGATACCTCGCTTCAACTTCAACAACCCCGCAGACAAATTCCTCATTGGAGATCCAGAGAACAGCCACCGACGGGATTCCAGAAGCTCTCATTCCAAAGCCTTCCCCGCCCATTGCTCCTTGCCTGCCCCCATCACCACCATCTGTCACAACGAACCACTGACTGGCCCCGACCAGTCCAACCATATCTGGTGCACTGGTCAAAAAAGGCTCCAAAAAATCAAAATCTAACCGCCGCAAAGAAGGAAATATTAGCTCTGCTTTAGTCTCAGAGCTTAAAATGAAGCTAGAGCAGAAAATCCATGAGAGCAACCAAGGATATTATTGTTAAAATATTTTGTTGTGGTTGATGGTCATTTGAACAATTCTGTGATGGTTCTTACATTTTTTTAATCATCTGAGAGGTCTTACCTGAATGTCACATAATGCATTGGTTGATTGATTCCAAACCAAATAATTCATGACTAAATGGGGAGGTGTATATACTGTATACTTTAAGAGACAATAAACAAGTCTGCTGCCATACATCCCTCCTTCAAATGTCTTAGGTTAGTGGATGGAGCTTGAAAATGGTACGTAATATAGTAAACCACACTGACACCTTCATGATTCCTTCCATAACATCAGTTTTAGTACCACTACAATTTGCACAAGAAAACAATTATCATGGCTTACAGTTTATGCAAATGTTATATCACCTTCTGGACAGCATAGCATTTGAAACCCTGCAGCATTTTACAAACAGTTCCTGCATTTACTTAAAAGTCTAAAAAAAAAAAATCTTGGTGAATGTAGCACACAGTTCTGACATCATCATTAAAAAAACAATGCTGGTTAATATGAAGTGCTCTACATTATTATATTTTTTAATGTCAAATCAGCTGCTTGAAAGCTGAGAATTTGCTTTTTTGTATGATTACAATGTGCCACTGTAGGTTATTGCTGTAGAATTTCAATAGGTATATAAATTAAGCATTCCTAATATTTATTTCTAAATTTGTGTGTTACTCAGAAATGCTTTTATATAAATAACATTGATGAATAAGTGGACACATTTTTGTGCATTATTTTTGAGCATCCATTTATTATAAACATAGAAGGACATTTCCAGTTTCATTGTTCAACACTACATAGCATATTACAAATGAAATTATATAACTCTGTAAATCTGAATTATTTTAAAATTAGTTGAAAACAACTAGCGGATATTATTAGCAAAAAAATAAAAAATCAACTATGCTTGAAACAGTCAAGCTAAAAACACTATGTATTTAGCCTGCTTGAAGATTATCTATAGATAGAAATATGATGTATAATACTGGTCATTAACTGCACAATGTCTTCCTATGTTACACTTCAATGCCTTCAAATGTAGGCAAATTAAATTAGTACAGTGGCTGATAGAGGCCACAACACAAAAGCGACACTGCACAAAACAGAAAGCACTTATATATATATATATGTGTGTGTGTGTGTGTGTGTGTGTGTGTGTGTATATATATGTATATGTGCATGCTTCAGTTAAACAACAGGAATGTGCTTCAAATAATGTCTTGCACATATAACCTGCAGAATTTCAATTATTTTATCTGATGACATGTCTGCTCCAAAATCACAGAGCACATACAAAAACACAGACATGTTGCAGATAGTCATAACAGAGCAGAACAACTAACAACACAAAAAGAGGTTTCTGCCCAGAGGACGTGTAGTGATGCACCGTTCATTGCATCATGGTGCACTATTGTCTGAATCTCTACATTGTCAGTATAACTGACAAAATGTAGTTTTTAAAAATTATTTTTCTCTAAAGCTTCCTGTATTTTGTTTGTTGATTGTTTTTTATTTCCCAATGCATTGAACACGAGAACACAGTGAATTCTTCTGGGCAGAAACCTCTTTTTGTGTTGTTAGTAGTTTTGGTGGAGCTTTGCACTGTGTCTTTGCTTTTGTTTGCATTGTGTGAATTTGCAGAAGACATATCATATGAAACTGTGCTGCAGGTTATGTTTGTGTTTTCTGTGTTTGGAAGCATTTTTTCAATTTACAAGACATTGTTACTTCCTGTTGTAGAATTGATGTAGGTGTTTTGTGTATTTGTCAGTGCTTTCTGTATTTGTTAGTGAAGTCCACTGTACATTAGAGTCAGTTCATGGCTGTCTTTAACCTAATAAAGTTAAAATAAACTGTATATTTTATAAATGACAATTGCCTGGTTGTTTCAAGTAACACCTTTGTACTGTCTTTGTATTGTCTTGATTTGAATAAATATTTGCAAACAATCTTGTCTTGACTTAATTTTCCAATTACTTTAGTGGTCAACGGAAAAGTTTAAAATAAAGGAAGTGCAACATTTTCTGCAGTGGTGGGTACAGTTAACCAAAAAGTTAGTTTCGATAACCGCTAATCCACTAACTGAAAAATTAACTTTTTAAATGCTAAACTGCTAAAAAAAAAGAATTTAGTGGAAGTTACAGCTAGCTGCTAACTTTTAGTACTGACTCTGTGCACTGTCGCCCATAAAAAAGTGTCATTTACTTTTAACATGCTATAACACAGACAGTGGGCAGGAGACATGAAATGCAAAGCACTTTTTACCCATGGTTTCACTTATAAGCAACTAACCAACAAACCAGACAGTTTATCGACATTAACGGTAACTTTGTCATTTTTGCAAAGTGAAAATATCGTACATATCTTTAAAGTAATGCGCTAGTTCTGAAGGTTTGAGCATTAACAGACATGTACCAAAAGGCATTATGAGAAAAATGAGTCTCCTTCCTGATTGGTTGGTTTATTTATTTGTAACAACCAACAGACAAGTTACTGTAATGTGTGTATTGGTTTTTCAAATTGTGACAGTGGCCATCTCAAATTTATAGGTCACAGGAGACACCTACACCACCATGGTGTGACAAAAGTAATTTAAGTTGAAGTTTTTAAGAAATTGGAAAATCTTTGGAGACATCCCTCATTAATCAATCCTTTATGTCCCATCCTGTTTGTGGGGTTGCACCTCTGCCTCTTGAAGCACATAAGTCCTATATCCTGGGGCTTGTTGTGCTGGTGCTTATTCTGTATTTAGTAGAGTGAAATGGATGAGAGCTTACAACTTAGTGGGGCTGAAGTGGGGCTGAGGAGGGGGCAGTTCAATGCAAGTTACTTCCCCAGCCAATGTCTGTACCCATTTGCAGCTGGGTGGAGTGAGACAATGCAGATAAGTGTCTTTTCCAAGGACACAGTCAGGTAGCATGAGCAGGATTCAAACCCAGGTCTACTGATTGACAGGCCAGCAACTTATCCACTGAGCTTTTGACACAAATTCTCTCCAGTGGTACCCAAGAATATCCTGAAGAGCCTTGGTAATGAAGACAAATAGTTATCACCCAAGTTCACCAAGTTTGAAATCATACCATAAGACAGGAAGCACCAGGTCCCTAAGGACTTGGAGCTTTGTTTTCCTGCAAAGGGATCCCCACATACCTCTGACTTTGTGACTCCATCATCACTTCCCAGGGGTCTCCTGATCTCAAAGGCAGAGGACTCAGGGACATTTCTTTTTTCCACAAATATCCACAAAACCTGATCCATGCGAGCATTCTCCAGTATTTGCTGCAAATCCAAATCAAATCAATTTTATTTATATAGCGCCAAATCACAACAAACAGTTGCCCCAAGGTGATTTATATTGTAAGGCAAAGCCATACAATAATTATGGAAAAACCCCAACGGTCAAAACGACCCCCGTGAGCAAGCACTTGGCGACAGTGGGAAGGAAAAGCTCCCTTTTAACAGGAAGAAACCTCCAGCAGAACCAGGCTCAGGGAGGGGCAGTCTCCTGCTGGGACTGGTTGGGGCTGAGGGAGAGAACCAGGAAAAAGACATGCTGTAGAGGGGAGCAGAGATCAATCACTAATGATTAAATGCAGAGTGGTGCATACAGAGCAAAAGAGAAAGAAACACTCAGTGCAACATGGGAACCCCCCAGCAGTCTAAGTCTATAGCAGCATAACTAAGGGATGGTTCAGGGTCACCTGATCCAGCCCTAACTATAAGCTTTAGCAAAAAGGAAAGTTTTAAGCCTAATCTTAAAAGTAGAGAGGGTGTCTGTCTCCCTGATCCGAATTGGGCTGGTTCCAGAGGAGAGGAGCCTGAAAGCTGAAGGCTCTGCCTTCCATTCTACTCTTACAAACCCTAGGAACTACAAGTAAGCCTGCAGTCTGAGAGCGAAGCGCTCTATTGGGGTGATATGGTACTATGAGGTCCCTAAGATAAGATGGGACCTGATTATTCAAAACCTTATAAGTAAGAAGAAGAATTTTAAATTCTATTCTAGAATTAACAGGAGGCCAATGAAGAGAGGCCAATATGGGTGAGATATGCTCTCTCCTTCTAGTCCCTGTCAGTACTCTAGCTACAGCATTTTGAATTAACTGAAGGCTTTTCAGGGAACTTTTAGGACAACCTGATAATAATGAATTACAATAGTCCAGCCTAGAGGAAATAAATGCATGAATTAGTTTTTCAGCATCACTCTGAGACAAGACCTTTCTAATTTTAGAGATATTGTGCAACTGCAAAAAAGCAGTCCTACATAGTGGTTTAATATGCGCATTGAATGACATATCCTGATCAAAAATGACTCCAAGATTTCTCACAGTATTACTAGAGGTCAGGGTAATGCCATCCAGAGTAAGGATCAGGTTAGACACCATGTTTCTAAGATTTGTGGGGCCAACTACAATAACTTCAGTTTTATCTGAGTTTAAAAGCAGGAAATTAGAGGTCATCCATGTCTTTATGTCTGTAAGACAATCCTGCAGTTTAGCTAAAATAAATGCTGTATAAAAGGCAGGCAGCCAAAGATATTTGTTACACCAAATTTAACATTTGGTCATTTTGGATGTGATCTTTGGTGGCCTCTGCCCGGATCACAGAGGTAAATTGGAAAAAAAAAAAAATCAGAAAAAAGCAGTGTTTATCGCTGATATGAACGAGCGATGCTCCTCACCATCTGACCATGTCATTTAGATCCTTCACATTTTTTTCAGCATGGCTAAAACCCTCTGTGGGGGGTGTTGCTTCCCAGACTACCTGACATTTTAAACGTTTTTCTTTATTTGCTTCTCACATGCCTGGAAGCTCCTCACAATCTATCCATGTCATTCAGTTCCTTCAGACTTCACGGCAGTATTACGGGTGTATTATGATGCATCGCGCACGTGTTTGCGTGTGCACGTCATCTGCATTGCGGTCATAAAAGAAGTGCACTCGCTCCTTTCGGCATCACTATTCACACCAACAATACAGCCTCTGGAGCATTTGCTGGACTCGGACAAGTTGATTGGAGTAAACAATCAGTGAACAGGGCGAGTGGTGATGTCAGTGGATCGCATTAGAGCGCAGCTCGTTTGAACGATTATAACAAGAAGTTAAATCTGTTATAAACATAGGAATAAATACTGTAACAGCTGCAGACAAGAAGGAAAAAACATGCAGCTGTTTTATCAAGCCTGGACAATGTAAACAAGTCAAATAATTACCTTTTCAGACGGCTCAAAATACTTTCTGCAGCTTGTTAGCCGTTCGCGTGCGCGCATGCATGCTGCAGCTTCCTCTGTGATTCAGGAGGCGATTAGAGCCGTTTTTAACAGCCAATTTGCAGAATAAAATGATTAATCCGCCACAAAATAATTATTTTATACACAGGGTTCAGCGCAGAGTGCGTGGCAGCCGGAAGAACAAAGAACGGCGTCCAGCTGTGAACACAACGCATCTGAATTGTATCCGCCACAAATCACATGCAAAGCAGACGTAATAAAATGTTTTATTCGTAGCCAGCCTATATGCAGTCGCTACAACTATTTTAGTCCGTGATGTGGACATGATGGGCACGCAAAATATCCGTTTTACAAACTGCCCCAGTCCGCTGCCAAACCGCAAATATCCCTGTCAGTTCCGAATATCAGCAGATGACGGCGAATATACAGCGCATAGATTATGTATAGAGTATGTAAGGTGGATGTTGGGTATTTTCGCCTCCAAACATTCTTAAAACCTTTAACAAGACAAACAGAGTCAAGAACCACCAGTGAGACAGAAAGTCAAATTTAGCTCGCGAGGAGTGCAAGTCAGGCTGTACACCAAAGCTACACTAAAGTCTGGCCTGCGCTCCTGCTCTTTTATTTAGGACTTCCCTACATACATGGGCGGTACAGCTCCTAAGGGGAGGAGTGATAGCGCGTGAGCTGTTGCCGCAGAACCGCTGATTGCACAATACATTCAGGACTTTCAGAACCTTTTTAATCTTGGGCTCGATTAAGATGTGTTTAAGACATCTAACGATTAATCACACTTCTTCTGACACAAGGACTAATGTATCATAATCACACTGTGGTTGGAACATTCAATTCTCTATTCTTTATCTCACTGCTCCGCTTATGGCTGCATTCTGCCTGGGTCATCTTCACATGTCCTGAAAAAGAGCTTAGCGTGCACACAGAGATACCACAACTTGCAGAAGCACGTCATGTCACATATCTTAAGTAACCTTCACCCATCACATCAGTACAGTACACTTTATCAGAGCAGAGAGAACTACATTCTACCAGAGCAGAGAACACAAAACATGCATGATAAAATAAAACAGTGTATCTACAGAATAACTCCAACATTCCCCTCTGTTTATCATGCATTCCAACGGTATTACATCTTCACCTAAAAGTAAACAATTGTTACTAAGCAACCACTTCTTATTCAGATTTTCAGCTGCAATTTTCAGGCACCACAGACTTTAGGTGCGTCAACAAGTCCTTGGCTAAAATGGGAATGCTTTACTGGGAGGAGTAGGGACACTAAAGCCAGTAGCCTGACAACATTCCTAGGCAATCTGTCAAAAATTCTATTATCTCCCACACACCACCACCACACCTCTTCGGCTGACTGGTATAAATGAACCGTTTATTGTCTATTATTCGACTACACCACTTGTCTTTTATAACATTTTCAGCTAAAGCTTCATAGGCTAAGTGTGTTAAACTCATCACAGTCACAGTTCAAGCTTGACTGGAGTTGTGACTTTTCAATATCATCATAATTCTCAGTTACAGTCATTATAGTTTTCTCCACTAAGGTCTGACTGTTTCAATGCTTGATATTTTTGGCATAGTTTGTTGGAAAGCCAGATTACACTGTACAAATGTATTTGACACCATTTTTGCCAACCATTGTTTTGATATAAGGGATCACACAACACATGCAAAGTCCAATCAGAATAGGACTATAATAACTGGTGTCACCATTTTCAATAGTAACTGCCACCATGGTCCTGAAGTCAACCAGAAAATGGGGTATAAAAATGTCTTTATTCATATTCAAAAATTACATTATAAGAACGTCTTGATTGCTTCATTTCAAATATTCAAATATTTCTGGACCTTACTGTATATACCTTCACCACCCCTGATTAGAATTGTTTCTCACTCTCGCAGGAACACAGATATATGTCCTTAATGGCACAGACCCAGAGAATGATCCCGTACGATATGGTCTGATATTTGAAAAGGGCTCCAAAGAATATTTTAAAGTGGATCCCAAGTCAGGGAACGTGACACTTGTGCTGGAGCTCGACAGAGAGGTGAGCCTGTTACACGGACTACTGTTTTGAAGAGTCTTGTCAAGCTGTTACCTCTGTTCCTCAAAGTGACAATATTTACAATACAGTATGTATATTTTTTGTAGAAACAAGATGAAATCACCGTGCTTGTTAGCATAACGGATG
Source organism: Thalassophryne amazonica (assembly GCF_902500255.1). NCBI lineage: Eukaryota > Metazoa > Chordata > Actinopteri > Batrachoidiformes > Batrachoididae > Thalassophryne > Thalassophryne amazonica. Next base: position 27,744,182 of record NC_047120.1, on the reverse strand, counting down.
GTCGGAGTAAAGTGAGTTTAATTTATGTTTTTTTTTTTTTTTATCATTTTATTGTCCTACATGAGTAATAGTAGAATGATTTGCAAAAGCAGTCATTAGAGCATGCATTTCTGCCCAATGTTATCATGTTCATTTTTAGTTCCAGACTTATATATATATATATATATATATATTATATATAATATATAATATAGATATATATATATATATAGTGCTAAAAGCAGGAGGAGGTATGTTGGGTTGTTTGTTTTTGTCCGGGGGTAGGGGGTGGTTATGGGAGTAGGTCTGTGGGTAATTTTTGATTGTTGGGTGGATACAATAAGTAATTTGTTAATGTCATCTTGGGATGTAACAAACTGTACTGGCCAAAAACTATAGTAACATTTTGCATGCTAAATCAATTAATCAAAAGAGTATGAACAGAATAACTTATAATTGAAAATACTCATACTCAGTTGCATCTGTATAACAAACTAACCAACAACAACACATAACCTCTATGGCAGAACTGAAATGACAGTTTCCACTGTGGGCCTTGGTATTCTGTTAATTCTGTTAATTCCTTGTGTTGGTGAAGTTAAATTGTTTTTTTTAATTATTTCTAATTTATTCCTTCTTTATTTCTTTCCAGGTTGTTGAGACAGTAAGAGTGTTCATCACCGACGTCAATGATGAGTCCCCTAAATTTCAAAATTTGCCTTTCACCATTGATGTCCCAGAGGTATATCAAAGGCATAGCTGTGGTCAGAAGTTTATATCCATCCTTTATTGACAAGAATGTCAGGGCAATATTGGGCAAGTTATTTGAACTTTTGTTATTCTGAGGCAGCATCACTGAACAATATTTAGCTTTAATAGTCTCTTTGGACATCTTGCTAGCATCCACGTTTTACAACCCCAGTTCCAATGAAGTTGGGACGTTGTGTGAAATGTAAATAAAAACAGAGTACAATGATTTGCAAATCCTCTTCAACCTATATTCAATTGAATACATCACAAAGACAAGATATTTAATGTTCAAACTGTTGGGAAAGTGTAAGTACACGGACCCACAACAGGGGGCGCAAATGAACGGACAATGGAATAGGTCAAATAACAACACTTTACTGTTGTGAATGTGCACAACAAATACAACAGATTACAGAAATGGACAAAAGTCAATTCACAAAGGTGTCGTGTGGGCAGGCTCGAAGATAGGAGACGCCTCTCCAAAGTAGAACCGGAACCACACGGTTTCCGCCGCCACAGGACCCCGGGAATACTGGAGCCGCCAAGTCCCGAACTCCCAGGTGGCCACTGCCTCCGCGTGTCGGACCTGGTACTGCTGGCGAGGAACAAAGAACAATTAAATGGGGGCGCGTTTGCACCCAGGAATCCAAACGGCAGGAAAGTTACCTCCACCTCTCGTTGGAAAAGTACTCCACAAAACCACGCACAGAATCCAAAAGGATACAATCCGTCAGCTGAGATACGTTACCTTTCAGGTAGAAATGATATCTCGGCAAAGAGGTGGAGACGTCGTCCTGCTGATATACTCCTGCCGATCAGATGATTGGTAACAGCTGTTGCAGGTGATGCGTGACAGCTGTCACCCTGGCTGCTCCTGTGAGGCGGCTGCGCCCTCTGGTGCCTGGAGCCCGCACTCCAGACAGGGCGCCCTCTGGTGGTGGGCGAGCAGTACCTCCTCTTCTGGCGGCCCACACAACAGGACCCCCCCCTCAACGCCCGACCAGGCTTGTCCGGGTGGCGGCGGTAGAAATCGGCCAGGAGGGCCGGGTCCAGGATGAAGCTCCTCTTCACCCAGGAGCGTTCTTCAGGCCCGTACCCCTCCCAGTCCACCAAATACTGGAAGCCCCGGCCCTTCCGACGGACATCCAAAAGGCGGCGTACAGTCCAAGCCGGCTCGCCATCGATGATCCGGGCAGGAGGCGGTGCCGGGCCCGGAGTACAGAGGGGTGAGGTGTGATGAGGTTTAATCCGGGACACGTGAAATACAGGATGGATCCGCAGTGAGGCCAGCAGCTGAAGCCTCACTGCGGCTGGACTGATGACCTTCAGGATCTTGAATGGGCCGATGTAACGGTCCTGTAACTTGGGGGAGTCCACTTTGAGGGGGATGTCTCTTGTGGATAACCACACCTCCTGCCCTGGCCGATACGCAGGGGCCGGGGTCCGCCGACGGTCTGCATGGGCCTTTGTCCTCATCCGGGCCCTCAGCAAGGCAGAACGGGCGGCAGGCCACACCTGACGGCACTTCCGTAGGTGGGCCTGGACCGAGGGCACACCGACCTCTCCCTCAACCACCGGAAACAAAGGAGGTTGGTACCCCAGACATACCTCGAAAGGGGAGAGGCCGGTGGCTGACGACACCTGGCTGTTATGGGCATACTCGATCCAGGCCAGATGGGTACTCCAGGCCGCCGGGTGCACGGCTGTCACGCAACGCAGGGCCTGCTCCATCTCCTGATTGGCCCGTTCTGCTTGCCCGTTGGTCTGGGGATGATACCCGGATGAGAGACTCACCGTGGCCCCCAGTTCCCGGCAGAAGCTCCTCCAGACGTGCGAGGAGAACTGGGGACCGCGATCGGAGACGATGTCTGTTGGGATCCCATGCAGCCGGACGACGTGGTGAACCAGGAGGTCCTGTCTCCTGGGCCGTCGGGAGCTTCGGGAGGGCCACGAAGTGGGCCGCCTTGGAGAATCGGTCCACTATCGTGAGGATGGTGGTGTTGCCCTGGGACGGCGGGAGACCCGTGACAAAATCCAGGCCGATGTGGGACCAGGGACGATGGGGCACGGGCAGCGGCTGGAGCAGACCCCAAGCCCTGCGATGGTCAGCCTTGCCCCTGGCGCAGGTGGTGCAGGCCTGGATAATCCCGGATGTCGACCTCTAGGGACGCCCACCAGAAGCGCTGCCGGACAACTGCCACGGTTCTTCGCACCCCTGGATGACAGGAGAGCTTAGAGCCATGACAGAAGTCCAGGACTGCAGCCCTAGCTTCTGGTGGGACGTAAAGTCTGTTCTTTGGCCCAGTTCCGGGGTCCGGGCTTCGTGCCAGGGCCTCCCGGACGGTTCTCTCTACGTCCAGGTGAGGGTGGCCACGATAGTGGACTCCGGGATGATGGGTTCCGGTGGATCCGACAACTCCGTTTTGACTTCATCTTCATGTACCCGGGACAAGGCATCCGATTTCTGGTTCTTGGTCCCGGGACGGTAGGTGATCCGGAAGTCAAAACGGCCGAAGAACAGTGACCAGCGGGCTTGCCTGGGGTTCAGCCGCTTGGCGGTCCTGATATACTCCAGGTTCCGGTGGTCAGTGAAAACCGTGAATGGCACGGACGTTCCCTCCAACAGATGTCTCCACTCTTCAAGAGCCTCTTTCACCGCAAGGAGTTCTCGATTGCCGACGTCATAATTCCGTTTGGCCGGGGTCAACCTGCGGGAAAAATAGGCACACGGGTGAAGGACCTTATCGGTCCTCCCGCTCTGGGAAAGCACAGCTCCTATCCCTGAGTCCGAGGCGTCCACTTCAACCACTAACTGGCGACTAGGATCGGGCTGCACCAGAACGGGTGCAGACGAGAAGCGCCATTTCAACTCCTTGAACGCGGCATCGCAACGATCCGACCAGGTGAAGGGGACTTTTGGTGAGGTCAGGGCTGTCAGGGGGCTAACTACCTGACTGTAGCCCTTAATGAACCTCCTGTAGAAATTTGCAAAGCCGAGGAACTGTTGCAGCTTCCTACGGCTAGTGGGTTGGGGCCAGTCTTTCACCGCCGCAACCTTGGCCGGATCAGGAGCGACGGAGTTGGGGGAGATGATAAACCCCAGGAAGGACAAAGATGCAGTGGAACTCACACTTCTCGCCCTTCACAAACAGCCGGTTCTCCAACAACCGCTGCAGGACCTGACGTACATGCCGGACATGAGTCTCAGGATCCGGAGAAAAGATGAGTATATCGTCTAGATATACGAAGACGAATCGGTGCAGGAAATCCCGCAAGACATCATTAACCAAAGCTTGGAACGTCGCGGGGTTTGTGAGGCCGAACGGCATGACCAGGTACTCAAAGTGACCTAAGGGGTGTTAAATGCCGTCTTCCATTCGTCTCCCTTCCGGATCGAACCAGGTGATACGCATTTCTAAGATCCAGCTTAGTAAAGATTTTGGCTCCATGCAGGGGGTGAACACGGAATCTAATAATGGCAACGGGTATAGGTTGCGAACCGTAATCTCATTCAGCCCCCTGTAGTCAATACATGGACGAAGTCCGCCATCTTTCTTGCCCACAAAAAAGAAACCTGCCCCCATCGGGGAGGTGGAGTTCCGGATCAGCCCGGCAGCTAATGAGTCCCGGATGTAGGTCTCCATTGATTCGCGCTCAGGTCGTGAGAGGTTGTACAGCCTGCTGGACGGGAACTCAGCGCCTGGAACCAAATCAATGGCACAATCGTACGGACGGTGCGGGGGAAGGGTGAGTGCCAGATCCTTGCTGAAGACGTCAGCAAGATCGTGGTACTCAACCGGCACTGCCGTCAGATTGGGAGGGACTTTGACCTCCTCCTTAGCCTGGGAACCGGGAGGAACCGAGGATCCTAAACACACCCGATGGCAGGTTTCGCTCCACTGAACCACCACCACAGACGGCCAATCGATCCGGGGATTGTGCTTTAACATCCATGGGATGCCCAAAATCACGCGGGAGGTAGAAGGAGTTACAAAAAACTCAATCTCCTCCCGCTGGTTTCCAGACACCACCAGAGTTACTGGTTGTGTCTTGTGTGTGAGTAAAGGGAGGAGGGTGCCATCTAGTGCCCGCACCTGCAATGGCGAAGGAAGCGCCACCAGAGGGAGCCCTACCTCCTTTGCCCATCCGCTGTCTAGCAGATTCCCTTCTGACCCCGTGTCCACCAGTGCTCGGGCTTGAAGGGTTAAATCCCCGCTCAGGATTGTGACTGGGAGTCGTGTGGCAATTTGTGTGTGTCTCACTTGAATGTCTTGACCCCCCTTAGCCCAGTCTCTAAGGGCGAGTGTTGACGTTTTGGCTGTTTGGGGCAGTCTCTCTGTGTGTGCTCTGTTGAGCTGCAGAGAAAACACTCTCCACGGATCAACCTCCCCATTTTGGCCCTGTGCGTCTCCCTAACAACGTCAACAGGGGAGCTGTTGCCCCACAAAGCGCTGCGGCTGTGGAGCGTGGGGAGGGCGGCCCCTTTTCGAACCCGGAAGGGAGAGGGGCGGCTCGTATCCGGTCACGTCCTTCGCCTCGCTCCCGACGGCGTTCCTCTAACAGATTGTCTAATCGTATAACGAGATCAACAAGCCCGTCCAAATCCCGCGGTTCGTCCTTAGCCACCAGGTGCTCCTTCAGAACTAACGACAGTCCGTTTACGAAGGCGGCGCGGAGGGCAGCGTTATTCCAGCCGGACCTCGCAGCCGCGATGCGGAAGTCGACTGCATAAGCAGCTGCGCTCGGCGCCCCTGTCTCATTGACAGCAGCACGGTTGAAGCGGTCTCTCCTCTATTTGGGTGATCGAACACTGTTCTGAACTCCCTCACAAACCCATCATATATCAGAAGGAGCCGCGAATTTTGCTCCCAGAGCGCTGTAGCCTAAGCGCGTGCCTTGCCGCGAAGCAGATTAATCACATAAGCTATCTTGCTGGCATCAGTCGCATACATAACGGGATGTTGTGCGAAGACGAGCGAACACTGCATAAGAAAGTCCGCGCATGTCTCCACACAACCCCCGTACGGCTCTGGAGGGCTTATGTATGCTTCAGGGGAAGGTGGGAGGGGTCGTTGAACGACCTGTGGAACGTCACTGTTGCGCACAGGATCGACAGGAGGGGGAGCCGTAGCAGCGCCCTGAGGGCGCGCCTCCACCTGCGCGGCGAGAGCCTCCACCCTGCGGTTAAGGAGGACGTTCTGCTCGGTCATCAGATCCATCCGAGCAGTAAAAGCGGTGAGGATTCGCTGCCACTCACCGACCATTCCTCCTGCAGACGCCTGTGCGCCCTGCTCTTCCATTGGCCGTTCAACAGCCGGTTGACGCCCCTCGGGATCCATGACGTTGGCCGAGATATCCTGTTGGGAAAGTGTAAGTACACGGACCACAACAGGGGGCGCAAATGAACGGACAATGGAATAGGTCAAATAACAACACTTTACTGTTGTGAATGTGCACAACAAATACAACAGATTACAGAAATGGACAAAAGTCAATTCACAAAGGTGTCGTGTGGGCAGGCTCGAAGATAGGAGACGCCTCTCCAAAGTAGAACCGGAACCACACGGTTTCCGCTGCCACAGGACCCCGGAATACTGGAGCCGCCAAGTCCCGAACTCCCAGGTGGCCACTGCCTCCGCGTGTCGGACCTGGTACTGCTGGCGAGGACAAAGAACAATTAAATGGGGGCGCGTTTGCACCCAGGAATCCGAACGGCAGGAAAGTTACCTCCACCTCTCGTTGGAAAAGTACTCCACAAAACCACGCACAGAATCCAAAAGGATACAATCCGTCAGCTGAGATACGTTACCTTTCAGGTAGAAATGATATCTCGGCAAAGAGGTGGAGACGTCGTCCTGCTGATATACTCCTGCCGATCAGATGATTGGTAACAGCTGTTGCAGGTGATGCGTGACAGCTGTCACCCTGGCTGCTCCTGTGAGGCGGCTGCGCCCTCTGGTGCCTGGAGCCCGCACTCCAGACAGGGCGCCCTCTGGTGGTGGGCCAGCAGTACCTCCTCTTCTGGCGGCCCAACACAACACAAACTGATAACATTATTGTTTTTGTGCAAATATTTGCTCATTTTGAAATGGGTGCCTGCAACACGTTTCAAAAAAGTTGGGATGGGGCAACAAAAGACTGGGAAGTTGATGATGCTCAAAGAACACCTGTTTGAAACATTCCACAGGTGAACAGGTTAATTGGAAACAGGTGAGGTGTCAGATTGAGTATAAAAGGAGCATCCCCAAAAGGCTCAGCCGTTCACAAGCAAAGATGGGGCGAGGATCACCACTTTGTGAACAATCTGCGTAAAAAAAACAGTCTGACAGTTTAAGAATAATGTTTCTCAAATTCAATTGCAAGGAATTTAGAGATTCCATCATCTACAGTCCATAATATAATCAGAAGATTCAGAGAATTTGGAGAACTTTCTACACGTAAGCGGCCAAAGCCAGAACCAACATTGAATGCCCGTGACCTTCGATCCTCAGGCGGCACTGCATTAAAAACCGACATCATTGTGTAAAGGATCTTGCCACGTGGCCTCAGGAACACTTCAGAAAACCATTGTCAGTTAACACCAGAGGTGGGACAAAGTCACTGTCAAGTAATTCTCAAGTCATCAATCTGCAAGTCCCAAGTCAAGTCTCAAGTCAGCTTGCAAACAGTTGTTTTAATTATGACTTGAGACTTGACTTGGGACTTGCTGATTCATGACTTGAGAGTGACTTGATGGTGACTTCGTCTCACCTCTGGTTAACACAGTTTGTTACTACATCTACAAGTGCAAGTTAAAACGCTACCATGCAAAGCGAAAGCCACACATCACAACATCCAGAAATGCCGCCGCCTTCTCTGGGCCCGGGCTCATTTGAAATGGACAGACGCAAAGTGGAAAAGTGTGACGTGGTCTGATGAGTCCACATTTCAAATTGTTTTGGGAAATCATGGACATCGTGCCCTCTGGACAGCAGAGGAAAAGACCATCCAGATTGTTACCAGTGCAAAGTTCAAAAGCCAGCATCTGTGATGGTATGGGGATGTGTTAGTGCCCATGGCATGGGTAACGTATATATCTGTGATGGCACCATCAATGCTGAAAGGTACATCCAGGTTTTGGAGCAACACATGCTGCCATCCAAGCAACGTCTTTTTCAGGGACGTCCGTGCTTATTTCAGCAAGACAATGCCAAGCCACATTCTGCACGTTACAACAGCGTGGCTTCATAGACAAAAGAGTGCTGGTACTAGACTGGCCTGCCTGCAGTCCAGACCTGTCGCCCAGTGAAAATGTTGTGGCGCGTTATGAAGCACAAAATACAACAACCGAGACCCCAGACTGTTGAACAACTGAAGTTGTACATCAAGCAAGAATGGAAAGAATTCCACCTACAAAGCTTCAACAATTAGTGTCCTCAGTTCCAAAACGCTTATTGAGTGTTATATTGGGAAAGGTGATGTAACACAATGGTAAACATACCACTGTCCCAGCTTTTTTGAAAGGTGCTGCAGGCATCCATTTCAAAATGAGCAAATATTTGCACAAAAACAATAAACTTGATCAGTTGAACATTAATATCTTGTCTTTGTGGTGTATTCAATTGAATATAGGTTGAAGAGGATTTGCAAATCATTGTATTCTGTTTTTATTACATTTTACACAACGTCCCCACACCACAGGACAATTGCAAACCCAAACATTATGAGTCCTCACTCAGGCTCTCAAGTGCTGCAATCAGGATGTCAAATGATTCCAAATATTTTGGTGATTTTCACCAATGGGATGAATAAAGCCTCTATTTAGCTATTGGTCTAAAATTATACCTACAACACTACGCGTGCATTTAGTTGAATGCCCTCAGTAAGTTTCCCCTTGACCCAAAGCTTGTAGTGGCCATGGACAAGGTTAATGCAGAATTCTAGATGGGATGTTTGACCACTCTTCAAGAAGAGTGGTCAAATTTATGGAAATGGTAGAGGTTAATTCAATGTGTTTGTTTCCTGGCACAGCCCAAACTTTTCAGCACAGTCTATCTATTGTTGAGAAGGTTGGGGCCTGGACTCGTCTGGTTGGCGACTCACCGAAAAACATTCCTCTGATCTTATGGCTATTTATGTTTCATCTTCAGGACACTGCTCCTGGAAGTAGCATCTACAGAGTCCAAGCAGTGGACAAAGATATGGGCTCTGGAGGCAGTGTTTCCTTTTCTTACAGGTAATGCAAAATGCCTTCTTATGCAGATGTTCTACCTACCCTACTTATGAACTTGATTGATCTTCTACACCAAATTATAGTAATGGGGTGGTTCTCTATTCTTCACCAACTCCAACTGCAACTGAAACAGGAATATTTTCAAGCTGATGCTAAATCTGAAACCCGATGCTGCTTTATACTTAGGATCTGCTTTTAATGCTCAGATAAAGTGTTGTCCGTCTGTCTTTTTTTCAATTTGTAGAGCAGGTAGCTCAGTTGGATAAGAAACTGGACCGTCAATATATACACCTGGGTTTGATTCCCGGTCACACAACCTGTCTGTGTCCTTGAATAAGATCTGCATTGTCCCAGTCCACCCAGATGTAATAAGCACAGGCAGCAATGGGCCTCAGGGCTGACACTGGATTAGTTCTTGTTAGTGTTTTTTTAAACTCCCTCTGGAACACCGGTCTTGGCTGCACAGTAAATTTTGCTGAGTAAAATATACTCTGTGGGGATAACATTTTGGTCCCAGTATAAATAGAGTAAAATACACTCTATTATAGAGTAAATCAGCTCTACCGTCTTGTCAAATCAAGTGTTTCTACTCCAATAAGAGTTGATTTTACACTGTGATAGAGTTGTTTTAGCACTGTGATAGAGTATATTTACTCTATTGGACTGGGACCAAATGTTATCCCAGCAGAGTAAATTTTACTCTGCAAAATTTACCATGTGGGGAACTAACTTATGATTGATGGACTGGTATCCCATAAACAGGGAGTTGTACTCGTTCATCTGCTACATGCTACAGAATCTGTGGATATCCCCAGATACTATAATGTGAAGTATGCAAATCTGGGTGGGATGCCAAAAAAAAAAACACAGTCAAAAAAACACCAAAGATATGTCCAGACGTTATCATGTGAAATGGATGAGAGTTTATGATTGCATCCCATCCAGAGGGAGTCTCATCCACTTCACAATATGGTATTGGTGACAAACACAGGAAGAACCTAGTAGTGATACATGGGGGGAAAAAATCAGTTATTGTGTAAGATTTCACAATTTGGCATCTAAAAATTGTGTAGTTTCTGACACATGGAGCTCGGTTCAATGTTGTTTAACAGAGAAGTGAGTGCTGTGCAGTCACTCAGACACATTGGTGCTGAATCCTAATACCACTGTGATATCAATACTGTAGCAAAGCCTGCCAGAGTCTCTGACTCTCTCTGGATGGATCTGCCAATCCATAGCAGGTTAGTTTCCCAGCCAAGGCTGAGCTGAGTGGACTTGGACAATGCAGATTAAGTGTCTTGTCCAAGGGCAAAGACAGGTAGAGTTACCGGAATCAAACCTAGGTCTAGATATTGGTAGCCCAACTCCAAAAACAAATTGATTGACCTTGTTCCTGTATTTTCAGAGGGAACTGTGTTTTAGGCAGCACAGGTTTGGTTTGCTGGATGGTTTGTTAGAACTGGATGATGCAGCCACTTGTACACCATGTTAGCCTTCAGCATCCATCTTAGTTAACTGGCTTGAGCACTGAGGACAAGAGGGTGTGATGACATCATGAGAACCGTCATGTGGTTTTTAGGAAAAGAGCACTCAACTGGTAGAACGCTGTGTGGAGGGAAAGTTTAATCTCATACCAGAGCACAGTGTGGAAAGGCTATTACTTGAGTAGATTAAATTTCAATTACATTTGAGCAAACCACTGAAGGCTTAATAGGAGCTTAGTGTCACTCCAGGCCAACAGCTGACAGCACAATAGTTGTCACTATGTCAACTGTGAAAAATAACAATATGTGAAAGAATGCCTTTCTTTGAGCCTTTCTAAAGCACTGATGAAATAAGTAGAAATAATACTCTTATCTGAAACATGACTGACATTGTGCCTTTACATTCTCAGACCTCAACTTTCACCAAGTTCACCATTGATGGACACAGCGGGGTCCTCAGGGTCAAACTGGGCCAAATGTTAGACTACGAGACCACGCCCACACATTTTGTAACAGTGGTTGCTAAGGTGAGAAGGTGCTTCCATCCTTTCCATTTGGGTTAGTGCTCACTGCTCACGTAGGATTTTCCACCAATGCAGAGTAGGTTTAATTCTGGTTCATGAATGTAAAAATACTTTTAAATTCATTTACTTTTTAAAAATAATTTAAAATACTTTGAACAAAACATAAATTTGAGCCAAAGACAGCAATCGATTCATTTGGGGTAGATCAGAAGCAAGTCATATAGAGGCTTTGTGTCCACTGGCGCAGGAGCTTATTCCCGCATATTGTATCATGAAGGAGATGAGAGTCTACAAGTCTCTGTGGATGGCATACTGGTCCATTTTCGATTACTTTCCCAGCTTAGGCTGGTACTTATGTACAGCTGGATGGACTGGGCCAATGTAGAATAAGTGTGATGTCTAAGAACACAAACAGGTAGTTCTTTTGGCGTTTTATGTTATTCACCATTGGTTTTTGTGTCACTCATTTCTCTTGCTTTGGTCTGCTTTGCTTTTTGTCTCACTTCACTCTCTTGCACCTGCCTTTGTGTTTCTCAGTCATGCCCCCTTTGCAGAACCTCTTTTCACATTCATGCCCTGATTAACCTGCCCATTATTTAAGCCCTCACTGTCTCTTAGTCCCCTGCCACTTTGTTGAAGTCCTTTCACATCCTTACCTTTTTCACAGTCTTGTTTACCTCGCTGTGTTTTGACCCTGCTTATTTTTCTGATCTCCACCACGACATAACACGATTGTCTATTACCTCCGCTCCGTTGACTGCCAAACTGTGTACTGAATCCTTGCCTGTGTTTTGATAAAGCCTTTTTTTTTATCTCAGTTCCTCTGCCTGCAAGTCTGTACTTTTTCTGTCCACCTCCAGTTTAGTGCCTCGCCACCTCGTGTAACTCTGTGTAGAGTTTACATGTTCTCCCTGCGTCTGTGTGGTTTCCTCCCACTGTCAAAACATGCTCATTAGAGCTTGTTCCTTTCTTGCCCTTGACCAAACAGTGTCTCTACATCTGGAGTTGTCCCTGAGTAACGGACTGTCCACTGCTCCGAGTGGTTGGATTGCATCTAACTGTAATTAGGGTTAAATGCAGAGGAGTGGCTGAAATGGGCTTCCTTAGGAGGGTGGCTGGTGTCTCCCTTAGAGATAGGGTGAGAAGATCGGTCATTCGTGGGGAGCTCGGAGTAGAGCCACTGCTCCTTCGCGTTGAAAGGAGCCAGCTGAGGTGGTTTGGGCATCTGGTAAGGATGTCCCCTGGGCGCCTCTCTAGGGAGGTGTTCCAGGCACATCCATCTGGGAGGAGACTCCAGGGAAGACCCAAGATTAGGTGGAGAAATTATATCTCCACACTAGCCTAGGAATGCCTCGGGATCCCCCGGTCAGAGATGGTCAACGTGGCCTGGAAAGGGAAGTCTGGGGTCCTCTGCTGGAGTTGTTTCCCCTGTGACCCGATACCGGATAGGCGGTTGAAGATGAGATGAGATAAATGCAGAGAACAAATTTTGTTGTATGCATCCATAACATATACGAGGTCTGTCAATAAAGTAACGGTCCTTTTTATTTTTTTCAAAAACTATATAGATTTCATTCATATGTTTTACGTCAGACATGCTTGAACCCTCTAAGGGGTCCCTTTTAAGGGGTCCTTAAAGCTGTAGTAACAGACCTTATTCTCTGTGAAGCCCGTAAAATTTTCACCGAAAGCCAGATAAATTTTTCAAATTGCTTCCAGGTGCCAGTCTCTAACAGTTTCTGAAAAAATTCTGATGGAAAAAAAGTCCTTTTCATTCCGCCATTTCCAGACAATGAAAATCCGACGAGGGGGCGGGACCACTCCTTCCCAAGGCGTGCTCACAGGCGAATGATGTCACCGACAGGCGTGGAGAAACTCACGCATGCGCACGAGGGTTCAAGCATGTCTGACGTAAAACTATATGAATTAAATTCATATAGTTTTTGAAAAAAATAAAAAGGACCGTTACTTTTATTGACAGACCTCGTACAATGACAATAGAGACTCTTCATCTTCTTCATCTTGCACAAATACAAAATTTTAAACATTCATATGAGAAATCTTTTCATTGTATCACAATGTTTTGGTGAGTACATGCAGTCGTATCAATTTTTATGTACAAAACCTTTATAAACATAAAAGTAAAACCCCCTAAATGGGATAAAAGCATTTTACAAGAATTTAAGTGGAAAATTTGTTGATCAGGGAATTAGTCAAGCTTTCTGTCATCTAGCATTTATCAGATACACAAAACAAGTTTTGAATGCAACGTGACTGATGATCACCCAAAGTGTTCACAAATAGGCTTTCTGAATTTCAGCATTTCCACAGGTTCCAGATTGAGATAAAGTGTGCTCAATCTAAGTAGAATAATGAGAAAATTGGTCCTTTTTTTCAGCTTCAGCACTAAATGGCTGTGTAACAACAGACAGCACCCATGTAAAAATAACTGATGTGTAATATTAGGTTTATTAAAATGTTATGACATGGTAATAACAGGTTAATAGATTATTATGATATTTCAGGCTGAATAAAAAGGTTATCTTAGTGATAACAAGTTGGTGATTAACAGTTTATTATATGTTAATAAAAAGTTCATTAACTGTTATTACCATAGTAATAACAACATAAATGAGAGGTGATTATCAGCTTAATACCACTGTGATATCAGGTTTATTAATAAGCAATTAACAGGTAATGTCCTGGATAATAACAGGTTTATTGATAGGCTATTGCTTTGGTAACGGCATATTAATTGACAGTGTGTTATTATGGTGATAACCCATTGGTAATAACAGATCGTAGCTACGAATGATGTCATTATTTTAATCTATTATTGGCTCTAAATAATAATAATAATAATAATAATAATCATAATAATCATAATAATAATAATAAAACGTTCACCACCTCCCCGCTGCCTGTTTGTTTTCATAGGATGGTGGTGGAAAGTACAATGGGAGGCATCAGGTGTTGACTTCTACAGCCACCATAACCATTAATGTACTTGATGCTCAAGACATGCCTCCATCCTTTGTAGGAACCCCTTATTTTGGCTACATTTATGAGGTGTCACTTCCTGTGAGTTTTGTTCTTGATTCTGTTTCTCAACATCTTACTTCAAATGTAAACAGTTGACAAAGTTATTAACATGATTTTTTATTTTATTTTATTTCTAGGGTTCTGAAATATTCACTGTATATGCAAAAGATGGAGACCAAGGCAACCCTAACCCTATGCATTATTCAATTATCAATGGTAAGAATGAAATACATTTTTTTTTGTTCCCATTATTGTATTTTCTGAAAGGTATAAAAGATGTGAAACATCTGTACTGTTTTTATTGACCAACTTTCAGGTAGTGATGGTGTCTTTGATATAAATGGTACAAGTGGATGCATCACGCTGACCGCTAATCCATCGCTACTAAAAAATGAAATATATGAGATTATAGTCAAGGTAAAAATTTTCTTTTGGCTCACTCTAAATTGTTTCTGTGAGATTTCACTTGCATTTCATTTGTTTGTCACCACTAATTCATGGGTCAATTTGATTTCTAAATCTAGGCATCCGAGGTGGGACAAAATGGTCAGTTACTGGACTACGATGTAACCACTGTGATCGTCCGGGTGGTGGATCTGAACAACCATCCCCCGACCTTTTACGGAGAGATTGGTCCTCAGAACAAGTTTGAGGTTACCATGTACGAGCATCCACCTGCAGGAGAGATTCTCCGAGGCTTTAAGATCACTGTAAATGACTCAGATCAGGTACGCTTTGCCCTGCAATGCTAAGGGCCCCTTCACACATAACACAATTGAAGCCGACTCGAGCACGAAGGAGGAATTGCATGCCAGTCGTGAAAAATCGGAGCTGTCTCTAGCGCCTCGTACACCTGTTGCTACACAGAGTGCCCTGTGAGTGCCCATTCGATCCCTCTCGCTGCAGATGTCGGGCAAATTCCAGGTGACACATACGAACATCCAACACTGCTTGCTGGACACTTAGAAAATGTGTGGCCATTCGCGCTGTCAGTATGAAAATAGTGAGCAGATGATCATTTTTGAGCTGGCTGTGGAATTTTTCTACATGCCCCCACAACTGTGGAGTTGTCAAGCAACACACATGGCGTGCCAGAGTGTCGGCTCCCCCCTCAACACATGTGCCGTGTGTGTGTATTGCACGTGTTGCGCCCCCCACTTCCCCCCACAACATGTGGGTGTGTGTTTCACGCCCCTCCCCCCCATCCCCCATGATCTTCTGGACTCAAGCCCAACACCTTAACCACTAGACCATCACCTCCCCTAATCTAATTTCTCTTTGTCTTTAAATACGTTTATCTCCTTGTTGACTTAAGGCATTTTACACTCCTGTTATAGGACAGTGATGGTAGTGCAGTGGTAAAGTTTCTGTCTGTTAATCAGAGCTTTTGTAAATTGCAGGTTCGAATCGCACGGGTGGCATGTATTTTTTATTTTTTCATTTCTCCATAGCAGCGCGTGATGTGGTTTCACATGTTCCAGCTGTTTTTTCTTTTTCTCTACATCAGCGGCGCGATGTGGTTCCACACGTTCCAGCTCATTTTTATTATTTATTTTTTTCACAGCAGCTACACGATGTGGTTTCACATGCTCCAGCTGCTCCGACTGTGTTCGTGCATGCTCATGCGCATGCATGAAACCCTCGCCGGTGTGCCGTGCACGCCTGTGCGACCATGCATCCCTCACGGCAACAGGTGGAATGTTTCGTGGTTCCCCATTTTGTGTTTGGTTTGCGGATTTTCTTCCAGTTTCTGTGTCTTTCATGTTATATGTGAAGGGGCCCTAAAGAATGCACCAAAATGTTGATTTGGGCACTAGAGTTTGTGCTATTGTGTTTTTTTATTCTGTCTGCTATTGGCCTTTTTCACTTATATCAACACCTCTTTGGATTTCATGTTGAGAGTTCCATTGAACAGCTACTAAATGCAAATTAAACACTTGAAATTTATTCCAGACTTTAATTTGCCATAGCATAATGAGGGAATAGGTCACATCTGGCCATGATACCACTTGTCAGTCAATTGGTCTATTACTGGTGACCTCTGAAAATGGAGAGACTATGTATAAAAATGCTTATAATCCTGGCAAGTTAGTATTTCACCAGTTATCAAAGTGTGCTGCCAAGGCTCCCTGAGGTGAAGCAGTAAAGTGACATTTTGCATTTTACATTAGTGTTTACTTTTATTTCATTTAGTGGTTGTTTTCAATTGAACTCACTGAAAATTGATGCCTGATTAATAACAGGAAAAACTCTAAATTTAGACTATGCTTTTGGTGACTTACGCCACATGTACTTTCTGACACCACACAACAAGAACACACTGGCACTGTGCACACCTCATTTTTAGATCACAATGCCTATGGGTGCACAGATGATCACAACATGAGCACCAGGTGTGAAAACAGCAACTCTGTCTTTTGAAAACTGGCATTAGCACTTGTGTTGTATGCTGCTTTGTGTTTGGTTGGAAGTCAGGTCCCAAAGAGTTTCATATGTATTTGGTACTGTTCTTGTGAATCTTGTTCATTTTTTAGATAAATGTCCTGTTAGTGTCTGTGGCAATCTTGCCTTTGGCATTTTGCCCCTGAAAACCCATTAACTCCATTTTTCTTTATGTGCTAGAATTTGTGATTCATCGTAGCTGTCAGCTTTGTTCTTTGTCTGTACTTTTGAATATGATTCTTTGCAGGGAGCAAATGCTAAGTTCAAATTGAGACTAGTTGGGCCTAGTCGGGTGCTACGAGTGGTTCCCCAGACAGTCCTCAATGAAGCCCAGGTGACCATCATCGTGGAAGACACATCTGGCATTGACTACGAAAAGGGACCAACACTTTCTTTCAAGGTAGGAGTTTGCATATTACACCTGGTTCCCATCTGTCATTATGACACTAATGTGTCATTCCATTGTCATGTATTTGTCTCCAGTTGCTGGCAGTGGAGATTGACACACCTGAAAAGTTCAGTGCCACAGCTGATATCGTGATCAACCTTCTGGACACTAATGACAATGTTCCCATGTTTACATCTGAGTATTACATTGCCCGGATCCCTGAGAACTCACCTGGAGGCTCCAGCGTTGCATTTGTTACAGTAAGTGAATAAATTAAATAAAATAAAATTTTGCTTTAACTGCAACAAACCTATTGTATAAGCCATCAACATTCCAATACATGCATGTTACTCAGTGAGGTCATTAGATGAACGCAGATTACTGCCTGACTGGGTGTTTTGTTGTTCCGTGATGAGGAATTCAGGCATTCTGCTGTACATTTGCCTCTTTCATTTTATTACGTGTCCTGTGGCCAGGCAGTTTGTCAAAGGCAAGTGTCGAGTGGTTCAAATCTTAAAATCTAGAATGGTTATTCATGCTGACCTGTACCTCCATCCTTACCCAATATAGTGGGAGAGTTAGTATCTATGTTAAGCCCTTCACCCAGACCAATAACAGGCTGATGATGAAACTAAAAGAAGCAAATTCAGTGAAATAGAAACAATGGCCTTTTACAGTTTGAGATGTGGTGTAAGGATTAGCCTCTTTCAATTTCTTTCTCCAGGCAAATGATCCAGATTCGGGGCCTTGGGGTGAAGTCAAATATACGATTTATGGATCAGGATCAGATTTGTAAGTATAAGCCTTACCCGCCTGCCAGATGAGGTTCAGACACATCAGATAACACTTGGTCAACCAGAACAGATCAAAACACATCCTAAAATTACAAGTCAAGTGGATATAAGCCAGGAGACTTGGTGGTGTCAGGATAAACTCACCAAGTTCTTTTAACGCACTCAACTCAGACTGCTGCACTCTTTAAAAAAATTGATTCATGGGGTTACCTAGTACAACATGAATTGAAGAGTATTTTCAGTATGAAAAAAATATGGTTTTTGCTTGTTTACAAGTTGATAAATTACAAGATGTTGGGACAAATCATTTGCATACCTATTAAGACCAAAACCTTTTAATTAAGTTGGTTCCACTTAATTAATCTTGCAGATGACCATTGCAAAACTTGAATGAGTCTGAATATAAACGTCCCATCATGGTGTACTGTGTACTAGTAGAGGCTGACTTGGAATTGCTTTTAAAAAATCCATGCAAATTGTTACCTTATTTATGTTTTTAAGTTGATCAATGCTATATCTTTTTTTTTAGAGTGATGGGATTTAAGACCTTTAAAATACAATCTACTGCTCAATGTATGCATAACGTAAGAATATACGTATGCATACATATATAGAAGAAAGAAGTCCTACAAGGTCTGTCAATAAAGTAACGGTCCTTTTTATTTTTTTTCAAAAACTATATGGATTTCATTCATGTTTTTACGTCAGACATGCTTGAACCCTCGTGCGCATGCGTGAGTTTTTCCACGCCTGTCGGTGATGTCATTCGCCTGTGAGCACGCCTTGGGAAGGAGTGGTCCCGCCCCCTCGTCGGATTTTCATTGTCTGGAAATGGCGGAATGAAAAGGACTTTTTTTCCATCAGAATTTTTTCAGAAGCTGTTAGAGACTGGCACCTGGAAACCATTCGAAAAATTTCTTTGGCTTTCGGTGAAAATTTTACAGGCTTCACAGAGAATAAGGTTTGTTACTACAGCTTTAAGGACCCCTTTAAGGACGCTTGGCGCACCGCGCTCCGAGCTGCGACGACGCGGCACAAGCCACCGGACCATTTCTAAACGGATGGCTCTGTGGATACGAGACCGTCGTGTGCTCTTTCTCTGGTTATCACAAGAGCTGGACATCAGCCATTTTGCGGCAGATTTCACTTTTAACAAGAGATTTTGTCATGGAAAGCCGCGCGGAGGCTTCATGCGTAAAGACCGATTCGCTTTGGAAGTGAGACAAAGGAACACCTCCATTTCGGCGTGTCAGAGGACAAGTTTGGACGTGTCTATCTCGGCTTTCAATGCTTACCAGTCTAGTAAGTATCAGTGAAATTGTGGAGAGCTGGGCATGTCCCAACTTGTCCTTTATCACTCCGAAATGGAGGTGTTCCTTTGTCTTGCTTCATCAGCGAATCGGTCTTTACGCGCGAAGCCTTCGCGTGGCTTTCCATGACAAAATTAATATGAATAATGAATGATTAGGATGTATATTATACTTACTCCTCCTCCTCCTACTACTACTACTATTTACACTACTACTACTACTACTAAACTTAAAAATAGCCAAAATTGAATTAAAAATATCTTGAATAAAAAAATCTTACTCATCACTTTTCTTTTACGTTATCTGCAACAAAATTATGGATATCAGGAAATCACTTTTTACTAACCATAATTTACTGTGGTGAAATATTTTATTGTCATTTTATCAACCAAAATGTACTTGCAGATATCTTGAGTTATTCTGATTTGTCAAAATAGTTTGTTACATCTAAAATATAAGCTTTATCATGCTAACTCTTTGGGTGCTAATTGATCTAAGCCTGCTGATTCATCAATTGTAAGAAGAGAAAATTAATGTGTAAAGATTTCTTCACCACATTTATCTGTGGAAGAAATCTCACATTTATAACTAATCCATTGATTATGAACACTTTTATTTTCATGGTATTTTCTCATTGTTTTGTCAGTAACTTCAACAACAAGCTAACATTTACCACTGTTGCTAGCCCAAACGGAACAGAACGCAACTCATGATTCAGGAAATGTGACAAGTCATTGGTGGTATTACTAGAAGTATTTAAAAACAAAAACAAAATTAGTTAGTCAAAATGTATTTAATGACAGCTTAAAAAATTCTGTCAAGTTACATTACCCTAATCAAATCAAATCAATTTTATTTATATAGCGCCAAATCACAACAAACAGTTGCCCCAAGGCGCTCTATATTGTAAGGCAAAAGCCATACAATAATTACAGAAAAACCCCAACGGTCAAAACGACCCCCTGTGAGCAAGCGCTTGGCGACAGTGGGAAGGAAAAACTCCCTTTTAACAGGAAGAAACCTCCAGCAGAACCAGGCTCAGGGGGGGGCAGTCTTCTGCTGGGACTGGTTGGGGCTAAGGGGAGAGAATCAGGAAAAAGACATGCTGTGGAAGAGAGCAGAGATCAATCACTAATGATTAAATGCAGAGTGGTGCATACAGAGCAAAAAGAGAAAGAAACACTCAGTGCATCATGGGAACCCCCCCAGCAGTCTAAGTCTATAGCAGCATAACTAAGGGATGGTTCAGGGTCACCTGATCCAGCCCTAACTATAAGCTTTAGCAAAAAGGAAAGTTTTAAGCCTAATCTTAAAAGTAGAGAGGGTGTCTGTCTCCCTGATCTGAATTGGGAGCTGGTTCCACAGGATAGGAGCCTGAAAGCTGAAGGCTCTGCCTCCCATTCTACTCTTAAAAACCCTAGGAACTACAAGTAAGCCTGCAGTCTGAGAGCGAAGCGCTCTATTGGGGTGATATGGTACTATGAGGTCTCTAAGATAAGATGGGACCTGATTATTCAAAACCTTATAAGTAAGAAGAAGTATTTTAAATTCTATTCTAGAATTAATAGGAAGCCAATGAAGAGAGGCCAATATGGGTGAAATATGCTCTCTCCTTCTAGTCCCCGTCAGTACTCTAGCTGCAGCATTTTGAACTAACTGAAGGCTTTTCAGGGAACGTTTAGGACAACCTGATAATAATGAATTACAATAGTCCAGCCTAGAGGAAATAAATGCATGAATTAGTTTTTCAGCATCACTCTGAGACAAGACCTTTCTAATTTTAGAGATATTGCACAAATGCAAAAAAGCAGTCCTACATATTTGCTTAATATGCGCATTGAAGGACATATCCTGATCAAAAATGACTCCAAGATTTCTCACAGTATTACTAGAGGTCAGGGTAATGCCATCCAGAGTAAGGATCTGGTTAGACACCATGTTTCTAAGATTTGTGGGGCCAAGTACAATAACTTCAGTTTTATCTGAATTTAAAAGCAGGAAATTAGAGGTCATCCATGTCTTTATGTCTGTAAGACATTCCTGCAGTTTAACTAATTGGTGTGCGTCCTCTGGCTTCATGGATAGATAAAGCTGGGTATCATCTGCGTAACAATGAAAATTTAAGCAATGCTTTCTACTAATACTGCCTAAGGGAAGCATGTATAAAGTGAATAATGACAGTATATTTCTATTTAAAATGTAATTATGGTTAGTCAGGTGTAATGATTTGCATTATTCAATTACTGATTGATCTATCTCTTTGATCAGGGTATGATTGGCCCCTCTGATGGATAAATAACTGACTCTAAAATGGCTGCAAGATGCTGGCTAATCTCCTAATTGGATTGGAGAGTTAAAAATAGACAACGTGGCTCATCTTACACAGGGAGAGCCAATTAACAAGCAATGTGACAGCTGGAGCCCCAGAAACGGCAGCTTTAATGAGCAAGGCAGTGTGTAGCTCTGAAAAAGTGCAAATTTATGTACCAACCTGAGTTAATTCTGTGAAAACTATCAAGTTGAAGGCAACTTGTGAATTTTCACAGTAGAAAACAAAGCTGAAAACAGCTAAATTAAAAGCAGTACGTTCAATGAGCTACTGTACAGTTAAAGTGTATATATCACTCAGTCAGTGATAACTTTTTTAAAAAAATACTGTATATACCAGATTATAAATCATTTCTTCCACGTCTTTAACTTGCGCAGGCACGATAAAGCTGATAAAAATAAACTTAACCAGAGTGCGTCAGAAAAAAGATGGATTAGTAGCCATTTTGTCCATTGTCATTACGTACCCTTGGGGACTGACTTCTAGCTAGCTCAAGGTCACTCTGCTGCGTCAATGGCCACTTAGTTTCATGCTCGGACTTAAGACAGCACATCAACTAATAAAAACCACAACTAGTTATGATGGACCCTCCCGAAACACACCCAGTGATGCCGGTATCACTGGCAAGTGGTTAGATTATCCTAGCATTACCCTGGCAAGTGGTTAGATTAGAGTAACGTGTTACTTAGTAAGGCGTTACTCTAATCTAACCACTTTTTTTTAGTAACGAGTAATCTAACGCGTTAATCTTTCCAAATCAGTAATCAGATTAAAGTTACTTCTCCAAGTCACTGCGCGTTACTACTATTTTTGCATTGTGGGTCGATAGCAGCATTAAACTTGGTCCGTGGGCAGGAGGTCGGGGTTTGACTGAACTGCCCACTTTAAGCGAGCTGTGAGCTTTTCATCTACGGTTTTCTGCAGCAGCTACGACTCGTCCTCACCTCTTAAAGCGCGGTGACAACAGCACACCTGCACTGAGCTTTACAAAGACATTTTTATGCTTTTTTCTCCTTTATTTAGAATTCTGAGCTGAGCCACTCCGTATCTGCTCGCTAAAAACAGCTGATCCTCCATGACGCGTCAACAACTAATAATACTATAACACTATTTTCCACTCAAATGCACCTAAACTCTCTTTTTGAGGACCACATGATGTGAAAACGCAATAAAACTTTCTTACCTGTAAATCTGGTAATGTTTTCTGCATAAATAAATTTAAGTTTTCCATTCTTTGTGCTTTGTGCTCAAATGCCAAAGCAGGGGCGAATCCAGATGGAATGGGGGCGTGGGGCAAGGATGTACCCCCTCACAACACCCCTAGATTAAAGGTCCAGTTTTGAAGCAGTTTTTTACTACAACTACTAATACTACATATAATAATAATAATTTCGACAAGTAAAATGTTTAGAGAGAATTTAAATGTTAGAAAAATGTTAGAAAGAATTTAATAGTTACATTTATAAACAATGTAGGTTAGAAATTGCAAGTTTTACTGTTACAGTGCTGTCAACAGTTAAATATGAGGTCATGAAAGAGGTCTTTATTTTACTTTTTATAAAAAAAAAGTTTATTTTCATTGAAGTCAAGAAAGGGTGACTATAAAGTGAGTTTTGGCAAAACAAGTATTGTCATGTTGAGGTGGCAGAGGGTTGTTGTTGACAGCTGGGGAAAGTAATTAAAAAAGTAACTAGTAATCTAACTTAGTTACTTTTACAATTGAGTAATCAATAAAGTAACTAAGTTACTTTTTCAAGGAGTAATCAGTAATCAGTAATTGGATTACTGAGTAATCAATAAAGTAATGAAGTTACTTTTTCAAGGAGTAATCAGTAATCAGTAATTGGATTACTGTTTCAAAGTAACTGTGGCAACACTGAACACACCTAGTCACCATTTTCAAGTATTCACTGTCAATACCCACAGAAAATGTTAATTTTGAGCTGCAAAAAAATTCCAGTTTTCCCGTTCGTTTCAGTAATGTCTCTGAGGAGGCGTCTGAAACATGATGTCACCAAAATCAATTTTTCCTGAGCATTTATCAACTGCAGAATAAATTATGCTAATTTCCCAATGTTTATGACACAATACATCAATATTGTCACAATTCCTTATTTATTTCGAATAGTCGGCTCATTTGACATTTCATTTACCAGAGATATGCACTTTAAAAGAAAACTCTAATGAATTGTCTCATGAAATTGTTTTCATTTTACAGTTATATTTGAAATGAACTTGTACACTGTGTCACTCAATCTGCAGGTTTACCATCCAGCCATCCTCTGGCCTCATCTGCACACAACCGTGGACCAGCCTGGATGCAGAGGTCAGATGCAAATACAACTTCTACATCAAGGCTGAGGATTCAGAGGGAAAATACAGCCTGGCTGAAGTCTTCGTCACCGTGGTTGATATGAACGACCATTCACCAGAATTTGGTGACAAGCTTCTAGAAAAGACGATGATTATTGGCACACCTGTAAAAGTAGAGGTATTGTGTTTCTATGATACACAAATTCTAATTTACAGTATACTTGTATGGAGGAACAGGACATAAATGTTGTGGTTTAAAAAAATTAGGATTAAAAGTACACATAATTTTGTTATGATGGTAATGTCGCATACTCACAAAAATAGCTGGAGAATGAAAACTCAGACGTGAATTTGAATAGAGCTCTTGGCAAAATTCTATTGTACTTCCACTAATGGTAAATTTACACAAGGTGGAGATATTGATCCATTTCAGGATCGTTGAGTACAGGCTGCTATGGGACACAACAATTGTTGCTTATATTTGTAGAAGCTATAACCAAACCAAAATCAAAAGCAGGCAAGCACCTGGTAGCTGGGTCTGCATCCGTGGGACTCGGTTAGGCTCAGCCATCATCTCCATATGAGCTCAACAACCGCTGGGAGTGTGTAGAGTAGAGGTCTTCAACTTATTCCAGAAAGGGCCGAGAGGGTGCAGGTTTTCTTTGCAACCATACACTCCTGCAGGTGATTTCACTGATTAACATCACTTTGAGCAGATGGAATCAGTTAATCAGTGAAATCACCTGGTGGAGTGGGTGGTTGCAAAGAAAACTTGAACCTTCTCAGCCCTTTCTGGAATGAGTTGAAGACCTCTGCTGAAGAGGACCTGGTGCACTGCTTTTCTGGCATTGAACAAGTTGAAATACCCACACTGACTGACACTCGGTTATGGAACTTAACTCTTGGAACACAGAATGTCACCTCTCTGGAGGGGAAGGAGCCTGAGCTTGAGGTTGAGCTCACCTACACGCACAGCACAGGCTCTGGAGCCATACTCCTGGAGTGGGGCTGGACTGTCTTTTTCCAGAATTGTCCAAGGTGAGAGGCACTGGGTGGCTGTAGGGATACTCCCAAGTCCCTGGCTGAGTGCGGTTGTTTTAGAGTTTTCCCTGGTGAACGAGATGGCTGCCTCAAGGCAACTTAGTTTCGCGGAGAGGATTTTGACTCTTATTTGTGCATATGCACCAAACAGCAGGTCATCATATCCAGCCTTCTTGGAGACTCTGAGTGGGATGCTGACAAAGGTACTGCTGGAGACTCCTTAGTTCTACTGGTGGACTTCAATGGTCACATGGGCAACAATGGAGAAACTTGAGGGGAGTGACTGGGGAGAATGCCCCCCGATCTGAATCCGAGTGGTGTCTTGTTGTTGGACTTCTGCACTGGTCATGGATTGTCCATAAAGCACACCTTATTGGAGCACAAGGATGTTCATAAGTTCATAAGTACACGTGGTACCAGAACACCCTAAGTCAAAGGTCAATGATCGATTTTGCAATGGTGATATCAGTTGTGCAACCGTGTGTCTTTGCATTCAGGTGAAGAGAGGAGTGAGCTGTGAACGGATCACCAACTGGTGATGAGTAGGGTCAGATGGCGGGGTTTGATTTGGCACAGGTTTTAGCCTGTGCCAAATCAGTGTGCAGATTCAGGAGGAGAAAGGAAGAAACTGAGAAACTTTTACCCACACACAAAACTGCTTAATCAAGCATACAAATTTAATTTAGAAATGGTGTACTTTTTTCCCCATGATGCCTTTTGTTCCTGGCAGGTTGCCTTTGCCCTTTGATTTTGGGGAAGGTGATGGTGTAGTGGTTAAGCGTTGGGTTTGAAACCAGAGGATCCTCGGTTCAAATTCCAACCTGACCGGAAAATCACTAAGGGCCCTTGGGCAAGGTCCTTAATCCCCTAGTTGCTCCCGGTGTGTAGCAGGCGCCTTGCATGGCAGCACCCTGACATCAGGGTGAATGTGAGGCATTGATGTGTAAAGCGCTGTGAGCGTCTGATGCAGATGGAAAAGCGCAATATAAATGCAGTCCATTTGCCATTATTTGATTTTAAGGGTTTGAGTGTATTGGATTTTAATGCCAACATCATATTGACTTGGCCATTAAAATCACTGAATATAAAGGTAATCAGTTCTGCATATGTTACTTTTTTAGGCAGTGGATGATGATGCAGAGTCCCCGAACAACATCATAGAATATTCCATCATGCAAGCCGATCCTGATAATGCATTTGACATTAATGCAGAGACTGGAGAGATCATATTAAAGCCTTTCATCAAGTCCATGGCAATTGTGAACAACATCACCAAGCAGAAGGACTGCAAATGGTCTCTTGTGGTCGAGGCCCGGGACAGAGGTTCTCCATCCTTTAGCACAACAGCTGTGGTCAATATCGATATCACTGAGGCGGTAAGACCTGCTCTGACTTGCACTACGCTTGCAATGCTTACCATTCCAGGCCTATAGGCTGCTTTATACAGCATGGCATCAAGCCATCCGAATGTTCTGTTGCCACGCAGATGCCAGTTTAACTTCCTCACATCATTAGCCTCACCTTCTTTAAAATTAAAGATTAGCCAAAGGGCAAGACCAAAACCAATAGTAAATACATTCATTTTTGCAACACATTCATTTTTGTCTTCATCAGCAAATCTGTTACTAGAATGGGCACTCAGAGAATGTGACACCTGTGCTTTACATGTTTGACACATATTCATACAAATTAGTATTTTGTGATCCATAACATAAAATAATTTATTCATTGTAAATCACTTTAAGCATAGGCATCAGATTTCAAAGGCTATACATAGAAATATGGTCCATTCCCCATTTTTGTGGCTGATCGTGCAGAGAGGCTGTAGGGATCAGGATGAATTTCTTCAGGCAAGTGGATGCTGTTCTCTGGGCATTACAAGCAATCTTTGCTTCCATATCACAAAGGACTAGAATACCTTGTAAAAGGATGTGATGCTCCTTTCTGGAAAGGAAAGAGTGGTCCTTGAGATTTTAAGAGCTGCAAGGTCCAAATAGGTTGAGTTAGGTCAACTGGACTTGTTGAAGTCCTTGAGGATTTTCGCTCTTTATCCAGAAAAGCTTCATTAGTCAACAAAGCTTAATCTTTTCTGGATGAACAGTGAAATGTCTTCAAGGAACTCAATAAGTCCAGTTGACCTGGGTCAACCTACTTGGATACTATGACCCTGATGCCTGAAAATCTCTACAGGTAGCTGTAGGAGTATTACACAGCTGTTTGGCCTTGGCAAGCTAGTTATAAGGGTCATTCTAGGGAGATTTTAGTGCACGATGTTTGCTGGATATTGACAAGAACAGCCTCATGTCATCTACAAGAAGTCAACCATGAACTGTACTATAGCTCTACAAGTTCTCATTGAATTCAAGCATGATCTCAGCAGGACATTTTGATAGTTTGCGGGATCCCCATTAAGTTGCTGGACACAATATCCATTGTATACCCAGGCATTGTGAAAGCTGTACTTTGTGGAGGCAGAGTCTTTGACTTGTTCCCACTGAAGGGCTTTTAAGAGTTGTATTGTGGTTCTCACTCATGTTGCGTGCTTGCATGTACTGGGCCTTGGGTAGCTGGTGGAGACCAACTATTTGGTTGTCTTTCTTGGTGAAGAAAGATTACTGATCTTGACTTAGTGGATGATGTTATGATCTTTGTGGAAGCCCCAGATGCCCTGATTATAGCACGAGTCTCTGGGTTTGCGATTGTCTGTCACAGTTTAAAAGTTCTTCAATGTATTTTCTGATTGAAAATCAGAAGCATAAGCTAGCTATACAAATACTTTCTGAAAAAAACTGGCAGCAACAACTCACTGGGTTTTTTCTTTTTAAAATATTTGTTGATTAAGAAAATCATTCATGAATATTCAATTCATTTGCAGCCACTTTCATTTATCTTCATTTGCTTCTTAACATATTACATTTACATTTTTCATACTCTGTTTTCTGTGTGTCTTGATTTAATTGTTGAACATGATGGAATGATTCGGTTTATTTTTATTGGTTTTGTTTCTGTGTTGTGCATTGTGCCTACAGATCAAAGGCCGAATTATTGCATACTTCATGGGCCTCAGCAAGCGTCCCCTGACTGTTTTTGGAATTTGTTTCAGCATTGTCGTTTCCCTCATTTTGTTAACGACCTGCATATCCACCATTCTGTATTGTAACGCTGTGAAAAAGTCTCGAATCAACCCAGAGAGTAACTATATTAAAGTGATCCGCAGAGTCAAGTGAGGAGTATTGGATTCTTGCATGCTATGTATGTCTGTAAAAGAGTACTAGAGCACATCTGAAGGACTAATATTACAAATGAGGTTTACAGTATTTTTGTTCAATATTTTCAATATATTTGTTTTCATATTTTTCTAAAGTTCCTAATATTCTTAATAATTGTTGTATGAAATAAATGTTGTTAGTCATCACCAACTTTCATACATCTTCAAGAGCAGGACTAGGTGTTGACTATTGGGTTGTTGGGTCAAAATGGAGCCTTCTACTTGCGATTTGTACATGAACTTTATGAGTTAATCTCCATTTTTCTCACATAACATCACATACAGGGTGACCCCCCCCCAAAAAAAACCCCAAAACAAAACAAAACAAAATAAAACCCAGAACCCATAAAAATTGTAATAATTTCAAGACATGTTGGGGAAGACTAGTGTTCCAGTCGTCTTCCCCAATAGTGCAGCAGATAACTGACACTATACCAGTTTTGGTAAAACATGATGCACATTATTGGTTGAGCTAATAGGATGAATAAATTGTATATTTTTGACAGTGCTGAATACTGGGTCTGCAAAGTAAAGGTCAAACAAGCTCAACATCCATTAGATTATATGACATGTCACATATGTCAACCCATAACATAATAACTAAGCATACAACATGGTCTAAATTGTTCGTTTTTAAAACTCTGTTAATTCAATTAATAATTTGCATTACTTTTACCAAAATTGTGATCAAGTGAATAACGTGATATAGTTTTCAATATGATTAGAGCATCTTTTAATTTTGACCCCTGTGTAATTCTTCAATTGACCTCTACCTGGCTGCCTATTGAAAATTCAGGTTGGCTAATCGGTTATTTCAAAAGAATAATGTCTAAGGAGTATTTGTGCCAAATTTGATGCTTGTATCACGATTTTCAGGATTCCGCTCTGCATATTCTCTTATCTGCTGCACTACAATATGTCTTGATCAAACAAGGAAAATACATTTTGTCTGAAGGCCTGTTTCACCAACAAATCATACAATTTGGAGCATAATTTGGAAAGAACATGACTTTTATGCAAAATGACCAAGATAACTGAAACTTTGGGGAATGATTGAAGACAAACTGAAGTTTAAGTTCATAAAAAAGTAATAAATCCTACAAAGGTCCAACAAATTTCAAGAAATTTTCTGGACCTTTGTAGGATTTCTTACCATTTTTATGGGTTCTGTTTTATTTTAGGTCACCCTGTAACTGCCATGAGTCTTTATCAACCTTCATCAGCAGCATGCCAAAGAGAAATCCTAATGCACTGCACTGCCAGACGCATTCCCAACAACTAGTGTTGTGCATAGTTCTTAGCTTTGAATCAGCACTCCCATAGTGTAGAAAACTCAATGAATGTGAGCGTGAAAGTGTTAAGTTCTTCATAGACATGTTGTTTGGGGCTCCTCTGTCAGTGCCTTGCTCATCCAGCTTTTATATTTGAATGCTTTGAACCAATGCTGAGTTAACACTTAGAGTCAGACCTTTGGTCTTGTTTAAAACTATTTTATTTATGCTCTTTTACAGACTCCTCTCAAGGGGCCTATGGGGGCCTTTTTATTGAAAAGTAGAGACAGTCCTATGAAAGCTCTAGGCATGGTCACTGGTATTATTAGCTTATTGGTAGGAGTAACGGTCTTAATTTCAACGGCTATATACTTGCGCAACACAAAGTCAAACAGGATCATGCCAGCACGCCGCATCATTAAGAGGAGGACCAGGGACCACCAGCCCTGGACTTGGAAGATACCTCGCTTCAACTTCAACAACCCCGCAGACAAATTCCTCATTGGAGATCCAGAGAACAGCCACCGACGGGATTCCAGAAGCTCTCATCCAAAGCCTTCCCCGCCCATTGCTCCTTGCCTGCCCCCATCACCACCATCTGTCACACGAACCACTGACTGGCCCCGACCAGTCCCAACCATATCTGGTGCACTGGTCAAAAAAGGCTCCAAAAAATCAAAATCTAACCGCCGCAAAGAAGGAAATATTAGCTCTGCTTTAGTCTCAGAGCTTAAAATGAAGCTAGAGCAGAAAATCCATGAGAGCAACCAAGGATATTATTGTTAAAATGTTTTGTTTGTGGTTGATGGTCATTTGAACAATTCTGTGATGGTTCTTACATTTTTTTAATCATCTGAGAGGTCTTACCTGAATGTCACATAATGCATTGGTTGATTGATTCCAAACCAAATAATTCATGACTAAATGGGGAGGTGTATATACTGTATACTTTAAGAGACAATAAACAAGTCTGCTGCCATACATCCCTCCTTCAAATGTCTTAGGTTAGTGGATGGAGCTTGAAAATGGTACGTAATATAGTAAACCACACTGACACCTTCATGATTCCTTCCATAACATCAGTTTTAGTACCACTACAATTTGCACAAGAAAACAATTATCATGGCTTACAGTTTATGCAAATGTTATATCACCTTCTGGACAGCATAGCATTTGAAACCCTGCAGCATTTTACAAACAGTTCCTGCATTTACTTAAAAGTCTAAAAAAAAAAAATCTTGGTGAATGTAGCACACAGTTCTGACATCATCATTAAAAAAACAATGCTGGTTAATATGAAGTGCTCTACATTATTATATTTTTTAATGTCAAATCAGCTGCTTGAAAGCTGAGAATTTGCTTTTTTGTATGATTACAATGTGCCACTGTAGGTTATTGCTGTAGAATTTCAATAGGTATATAAATTAAGCATTCCTAATATTTATTTCTAAATTTGTGTGTTACTCAGAAATGCTTTTATATAAATAACATTGATGAATAAGTGGACACATTTTTGTGCATTATTTTTGAGCATCCATTTATTATAAAACATAGAAGGACATTTCCAGTTTCATTGTTCAACACTACATAGCATATTACAAATGAAATTATATAACTCTGTAAATCTGAATTATTTTAAAATTAGTTGAAAACAACTAGCGGATATTATTAGCAAAAAAATAAAAAATCAACTATGCTTGAAACAGTCAAGCTAAAAACACTATGTATTTAGCCTGCTTGAAGATTATCTATAGATAGAAATATGAATGTATAATACTGGTCATTAACTGCACAATGTCTTCCTATGTTACACTTCAATGCCTTCAAATGTAGGCAAATTAAATTAGTACAGTGGCTGATAGAGGCCACAACACAAAAGCGACACTGCACAAAACAGAAAGCACTTATATATATATATATGTGTGTGTGTGTGTGTGTGTGTGTGTGTGTGTGTGTGTATATATATGTATATGTGCATGCTTCAGTTAAACAACAGGAATGTGCTTCAAATAATGTCTTGCACATATAACCTGCAGAATTTCAATTATTTTATCTGATGACATGTCTGCTCCAAAAATCACAGAGCACATACAAAAACACAGACATGTTGCAAATAGTCATAACAGAGCAGAACAACTAACAACACAAAAAGAGGTTTCTGCCCAGAGGACGTGTAGTGATGCACCGTTCATTGCATCATGGTGCACTATTGTCTGAATCTCTACATTGTCAGTATAACTGACAAAATGTAGTTTTTAAAAATTATTTTTCTCTAAAGCTTCCTGTATTTTTGTTTGTTGATTGTTTTTTTATTTCCCAATGCATTGAACACGAGAACACAGTGAATTCTTCTGGGCAGAAACCTCTTTTTGTGTTGTTAGTAGTTTTGGTGGAGCTTTGCACTGTGTCTTTGCTTTTGTTTGCATTGTGTGAATTTGCAGAAGACATATCATATGAAACTGTGCTGCAGGTTATGTTTGTGTTTTCTGTGTTTGGAAGCATTTTTTCAATTTACAAGACATTGTTACTTCCTGTTGTAGAATTGATGTAGGTGTTTTGTGTATTTGTCAGTGCTTTCTGTATTTGTTAGTGAAGTCCACTGTACATTAGAGTCAGTTCATGGCTGTCTTTAACCTAATAAAGTTAAAATAAACTGTATATTTTATAAATGACAATTGCCTGGTTGTTTCAAGTAACACCTTTGTACTGTCTTTGTATTGTCTTGATTTTGAATAAATATTTGCAAACAATCTTGTCTTGACTTAATTTTCCAATTACTTTAGTGGTCAACGGAAAAGTTTAAAATAAAGGAAGTGCAACATTTTCTGCAGTGGTGGGTACAGTTAACCAAAAAGTTAGTTTCGATAACCGCTAATCCACTAACTGAAAAATTAACTTTTTAAATGCTAAACTGCTAAAAAAAAAAGAATTTAGTGGAAGTTACAGCTAGCTGCTAACTTTTAGTACTGACTCTGTGCACTGTCGCCCATAAAAAAGTGTCATTTACTTTTAACATGCTATAACACAGACAGTGGGCAGGAGACATGAAATGCAAAGCACTTTTTACCCATGGTTTCACTTATAAGCAACTAACCAACAAACCAGACAGTTTATCGACATTAACGGTAACTTTGTCATTTTTGCAAAGTGAAAATATCGTACATATCTTTAAAGTAATGCGCTAGTTCTGAAGGTTTGAGCATTAACAGACATGTACCAAAAGGCATTATGAGAAAAATGAGTCTCCTTCACTGATTGGTTGGTTTATTTATTTGTAACAACCAACAGACAAGTTACTGTAATGTGTGTATTGGTTTTTCAAATTGTGACAGTGGCCATCTCAAATTTTATAGGTCACAGGAGACACCTACACCACCATGGTGTGACAAAAGTAATTTAAGTTGAAGTTTTTAAGAAATTGGAAAATCTTTGGAGACATCCCTCATTAATCAATCCTTTATGTCCCATCCTGTTTGTGGGGTTGCACCTCTGCCTCTTGAAGCACATGAAGTCCTATATCCTGGGGCTTGTTGTGCTGGTGCTTATTCTGTATTTAGTAGAGTGAAATGGATGAGAGCTTACAACTTAGTGGGGCTGAAGTGGGGCTGAGGAGGGGGCAGTTCAATGCAAGTTACTTCCCCAGCCAATGTCTGTACCCATTTGCAGCTGGGTGGAGTGAGACAATGCAGATTAAGTGTCTTTTCCAAGGACACAGTCAGGTAGCATGAGCAGGATTCAAACCCAGGTCTACTGATTGACAGGCCAGCAACTTATCCACTGAGCTTTTGACACAAATTCTCTCCAGTGGTACCCAAGAATATCCTGAAGAGCCTTGGTAATGAAGACAAATAGTTATCACCCAAGTTCACCAAGTTTGAAAATCATACCATAAGACAGGAAGCACCAGGTCCCCTAAGGACTTGGAGCTTTGTTTTCCTGCAAAGGGATCCCCACATACCTCTGACTTTGTGACTCCATCATCACTTCCCAGGGGTCTCCTGATCTCAAAGGCAGAGGACTCAGGGACATTTCTTTTTTCCACAAACATCCACAAAACCTGATCCATGCGAGCATTCTCCAGTATTTGCTGCAAAATCAAATCAAATCAATTTTATTTATATAGCGCCAAATCACAACAAACAGTTGCCCCAAGGTGATTTATATTGTAAGGCAAAGCCATACAATAATTATGGAAAAACCCCAACGGTCAAAACGACCCCCTGTGAGCAAGCACTTGGCGACAGTGGGAAGGAAAAGCTCCCTTTTAACAGGAAGAAACCTCCAGCAGAACCAGGCTCAGGGAGGGGCAGTCTCCTGCTGGGACTGGTTGGGGCTGAGGGAGAGAACCAGGAAAAAGACATGCTGTAGAGGGGAGCAGAGATCAATCACTAATGATTAAATGCAGAGTGGTGCATACAGAGCAAAAAGAGAAAGAAACACTCAGTGCAACATGGGAACCCCCCAGCAGTCTAAGTCTATAGCAGCATAACTAAGGGATGGTTCAGGGTCACCTGATCCAGCCCTAACTATAAGCTTTAGCAAAAAGGAAAGTTTTAAGCCTAATCTTAAAAGTAGAGAGGGTGTCTGTCTCCCTGATCCGAATTGGGAGCTGGTTCCAGAGGAGAGGAGCCTGAAAGCTGAAGGCTCTGCCTTCCATTCTACTCTTACAAACCCTAGGAACTACAAGTAAGCCTGCAGTCTGAGAGCGAAGCGCTCTATTGGGGTGATATGGTACTATGAGGTCCCTAAGATAAGATGGGACCTGATTATTCAAAACCTTATAAGTAAGAAGAAGAATTTTAAATTCTATTCTAGAATTAACAGGAGGCCAATGAAGAGAGGCCAATATGGGTGAGATATGCTCTCTCCTTCTAGTCCCTGTCAGTACTCTAGCTACAGCATTTTGAATTAACTGAAGGCTTTTCAGGGAACTTTTAGGACAACCTGATAATAATGAATTACAATAGTCCAGCCTAGAGGAAATAAATGCATGAATTAGTTTTTCAGCATCACTCTGAGACAAGACCTTTCTAATTTTAGAGATATTGTGCAACTGCAAAAAAGCAGTCCTACATAGTGGTTTAATATGCGCATTGAATGACATATCCTGATCAAAAATGACTCCAAGATTTCTCACAGTATTACTAGAGGTCAGGGTAATGCCATCCAGAGTAAGGATCAGGTTAGACACCATGTTTCTAAGATTTGTGGGGCCAACTACAATAACTTCAGTTTTATCTGAGTTTAAAAGCAGGAAATTAGAGGTCATCCATGTCTTTATGTCTGTAAGACAATCCTGCAGTTTAGCTAAAATAATGCTGTATAAAAGGCAGGCAGCCAAAGATATTTGTTACACCAAATTTAACATTTGGTCATTTTGGATGTGATCTTTGGTGGCCTCTGCCCGGATCACAGAGGTAAATTGGAAAAAAAAAAAAAATCAGAAAAAAGCAGTGTTTATCGCTGATATGAACGAGCGATGCTCCTCACCATCTGACCATGTCATTTAGATCCTTCACATTTTTTTCAGCATGGCTAAAACCCTCTGTGGGGGGTGTTGCTTCCCAGACTACCTGACATTTTAAACGTTTTTCTTTATTTGCTTCTCACATGCCTGGAAGCTCCTCACAATCTATCCATGTCATTCAGTTCCTTCAGACTTCACGGCAGTATTACGGGTGTATTATGATGCATCGCGCACGTGTTTGCGTGTGCACGTCATCTGCATTGCGGTCATAAAAGAAGTGCACTCGCTCCTTTCGGCATCACTATTCACACCAACAATACAGCCTCTGGAGCATTTGCTGGACTCGGACAAGTTGATTGGAGTAAACAATCAGTGAACAGGGCGAGTGGTGATGTCAGTGGATCGCATTAGAGCGCAGCTCGTTTGAACGATTATAACAAGAAGTTAAATCTGTTATAAACATAGGAATAAATACTGTAACAGCTGCAGACAAGAAGGAAAAAACATGCAGCTGTTTTATCAAGCCTGGACAATGTAAACAAGTCAAATAATTACCTTTTCAGACGGCTCAAAATACTTTCTGCAGCTTGTTAGCCGTTCGCGTGCGCGCATGCATGCTGCAGCTTCCTCTGTGATTCAGGAGGCGATTAGAGCCGTTTTTAACAGCCAATTTGCAGAATAAAATGATTAATCCGCCACAAAATAATTATTTTATATACACAGGGTTCAGCGCAGAGTGCGTGGCAGCCGGAAGAACAAAGAACGGCGTCCAGCTGTGAACACAACGCATCTGAATTGTATCCGCCACAAATCACATGCAAAGCAGACGTAATAAAAATGTTTTATTCGTAGCCAGCCTATATGCAGTCGCTACAACTTATTTTAGTCCGTGATGTGGACATGATGGGCACGCAAAATATCCGTTTTACAAACTGCCCCAGTCCGCTGCCAAACCGCAAATATCCCTGTCAGTTCCGAATATCAGCAGATGACGGCGAATATACAGCGCATAGATTATGTATAGAGTATGTAAGGTGGATGTTGGGTATTTTCGCCTCCAAACATTCTTAAAACCTTTAACAAGACAAACAGAGTCAAGAACCACCAGTGAGACAGAAAGTCAAATTTAGCTCGCGAGGAGTGCAAGTCAGGCTGTACACCAAAGCTACACTAAAGTCTGGCCTGCGCTCCTGCTCTTTTATTTAGGACTTCCCTACATACATGGGCGGTACAGCTCCTAAGGGGAGGAGTGATAGCGCGTGAGCTGTTGCCGCAGAACCGCTGATTGCACAATACATTCAGGACTTTCAGAACCTTTTTAATCTTGGGCTCGATTAAGATGTGTTTAAGACATCTAACGATTAATCACACTTCTTCTGACACAAGGACTAATGTATCATAATCACACTGTGGTTGGAACATTCAATTCTCTATTCTTTATCTCACTGCTCCGCTTATGGCTGCATTCTGCCTGGGTCATCTTCACATGTCCTGAAAAAGAGCTTAGCGTGCACACAGAGATACCACAACTTGCAGAAGCACGTCATGTCACATATCTTAAGTAACCTTCACCCATCACATCAGTACAGTACACTTTATCAGAGCAGAGAGAACTACATTCTACCAGAGCAGAGAACACAAAACATGCATGATAAAATAAAACAGTGTATCTACAGAATAACTCCAACATTCCCCTCTGTTTATCATGCATTCCAACGGTATTACATCTTCACCTAAAAGTAAACAATTGTTACTAAGCAACCACTTCTTATTCAGATTTTCAGCTGCAATTTTCAGGCACCACAGACTTTAGGTGCGTCAACAAGTCCTTGGCTAAAATGGGAATGGCTTTTACTGGGAGGAGTAGGGACACTAAAGCACAGTAGCCTGACACATTCCTAGGCAATCTGTCAAAAATTCTATTATCTCCACACCACCACCACACGTCACTTCGGCTGACTGGTATAAATGAACCGTTTTTCTGTATTATTCGACTACACCACTTGTCTTATTACATTTTCAGCTAAAGCTTCATAGGCTAAGAGTGTGTTAACTCATCACGTCAACAGTTCAAGCTTGAACTGGAGTTGTGAGCTTTTCAATATCATCATAATTCTCAGTACAGTCATAGTTTTCTCCACTAAGGTCTGACTGTTTCAATGCTTGATATCTTGGCATAGTTTGTTGGAAGGCCAGATTACACTGTACAAATGTATTTGACACCATTTTGCCAACCATTGTTTTGATATAAGGGATCACACAACACATGCAAAGTCCAATCAGAATTAGGACTATAATAACTGGTGTCACCATTTTCAATAGTAACTGCCAACATGGTCCTGAAGTCAACCAGGACCAGGGATTCCACCGGTTCACGGCTAGGGTGTCTTTATGCATTGCATCACGAAGTTTATTCAGCTCTTCCAATGCGTCCTGCATATCCACTGAATGAATGGAGTCTGGGATGAAAGTACAGCATGTTGTGTTCAGCAGAACACAGACTCCTCCCTGTGAACCAGTAAGCAAGTCTAAAACCATGCGATTTTGCATCACCATGGTACGTAAAGCATCTATTTCAGTGTTTTGAGCTGCTACTATTTTTTCAGTTACATTCATGAACAGACCCAATCGATAATTCAGAGTTTCAATCATTAATGAATTTTTTCCCACTCCTATCCAGGGGAACAATGAATGTGCTATTTTATCTCCTACAGACCACAATTTTTGGTCCTTTGGTACATCCGAGCCCCACATGTGATCATGTGGTAACACATCTGGGTATATCAATCTCCTCCGTCTGGTGCTGCCATTCTTCTCTGTGGAGGTCCTTGGCACTACCACATATGTATGGTCAGTCACTTGGGTAGGTGCACACACACCACCCCAATTTGGTGGGAGACTCATGTACAGTCTGGAACCACAAAGCCAATAGATGTCATCATACACCGGAGTACCATTTACAGGTGGTAGCAAAAACTTACTAACATAAGCACATGATTCATCCGTTCCCCATGGACAGGAGCCTGTATAATTACATCCCCGTCCAATGTGATGAAGATAAGTACCATCCACATATTATGTTTTGGTTAGGCTTAAATTATTTGATAAAACATACGTTTGGGTACACAGACGTTTCTTAATTTTACCTACAGTTTTATTCCCTGTCCCGTAAAAGCAAATTGGGAATGGCCGTTGTGATGACAATTTAACGTGATGATATTTTTGCGTTTCCCTTCAGTCTAGTCAATGGAGCAGCACTTGGGCACGCTTGTACGTCCTCTGTTGAAATCCCTATCATATAAGTGGTTGCACTGAGGCAAGTGGTGTTACATCTTATCAGATTTGCTGAGAACTGCTGCCCCCGAAATACAGTTTGATTATGCATCCGTATGATAAGACATTCTGTCACCCTAGCAGGGTACGGTTTAGCCGTCAGAGCTGGGTGTGTTGAGGATATAGGTATTTGCGAACAAACATAACAATTAGTAACGTAATTCCATAGCCAATAAATGAACATATCTGTACCACATATTAGTATGGTATATATGAGGGTGTCCATCTGTCTCATTCACATTATGAATAAACCTCTTCTGACGTTGCTTGCGTTGTTCTCTGGCTCGGTCCACAGTGAGCTGCAATTCTTGGGTCAACCACCAGGCCAGGAATCCGAGGAGCACGAAACACACTAAGATCACAACGCAACCGGCTGCCCTACCAACAGTCCGGCAGCGGCGGCGCTGAGCACGCCGCTCCGGGGTCTGCTGTAGTTCAGTCATGATTGCTAGGATACAGTGTTGTTAACCAACCTCACCTAATAGTGCAAGGATCTCCCTGCTTCACTGGCATTGAGACAGTCTATTACTAATTAAATAGACTCCCTTTGTAGCCAGACTTCCCCTTACACTGTGGAGGCAGCCAACACACGCTGTATCTTACAGTGATGTATCCACGTTGATCTCTCCGCTATCTTTACTGCAGTTGGTGTTGTTAACAGCACTTGGTATGGACCTTCCCAACGAGGACTGGACCAGTTCTTCCTCTTAATCACTCTGATGAACACCCAGTCTCCTGGCTAGACTACTGGAAGGCCGTCCTGTGGAAGATCAAAATTATTCGGCAGTAAATGTGTTTAAGTTATCTCTTTCTGTGTTAATGTCTTTTTCATAAAATTTGCTAATGTTTGTTCCTCATCTGCTGTTTTAGTATCCATGTCAAAATTGGTAGACGATATGGTCGTCCATAAAGTATCTCAAATGGTGTTAACCCTGATGGTGTTGGTGTTATTCTCATATACAATTTTACTAGGTCCAAACATTCAATCCAGGTTCGTTTTGTCTCTTCTATACATTTCCTTAATCTTATTTTTATTGTGCCCTTTGTCCTTTCCACTAATCCTGCACTGTGTGGGTGGTAAGCACAATGATGTTTTAACTTAATTTTCATGTGTTCTGCTACTCTTTGTACAACTTCATTTACAAAATGTGTTCCATTATCACTGTACAATGTCTCTGGTATTCCATAATACTAGACTGTATTGATAAGGTCCACATCGATTTAGTTCAATAAAGTCCATATGGACAATTTGAAAAGGATACTGTGGTTTTGGGAATTGCCCTCTCCGGGGTCTTATACTTCCCTGTGGGTTGTGTTTCAATCAGGTAACACAGGCTTTACAAAAATTTTTTTGAGTATAAATTAAATTCATAGGTAGTAAAGTATTGGTCTACCATATATACCATCCCCCCTGTCGACACACCCATATGTCGCAATTGCAGCTGCTTTGAATAAGCTTTTGGGTAGGATGGGTTTGTTATGTATACAATAAAGTCCTTTGGGGTTTGGGGTTGCCCCATTTTTCAACCACAAATGTCGTTCCTGCGCTGGTGCCTGTTTTTGCATATCCAATAAAAGGTCAGAATCTATTAATGGTTCATTGTCTGTCTGGCAGGCGATAAGAATGTATCCAAACGTTTGGAATAATAGCCAACTGGTTTATTTTTATTACCATGTTGTTGTAGCAAGACTGCACACATGAATCCCCGTTTTGTGTCCACCATGAGAGTGAATGGCTTGGCATAATTGGGCAGAGATAATACTGTGGAACTCACAAGTTCTTGTTTAAGAGCTGTAAACTGTTCTTCAGCTTCTTTATTCCACTGTATTTTGTCAGTCATATCCATTGGTATAGAGTGTATTAAATCCTGCAATTTCTGCACCATCTCTGCATAACATGGAATCCAGGCTCTGCAATAATTACAGATACCTAGAAAAGTCATCATTTCCTTTTTCTGCTTCAGGTTTTAACGGATATTGTTTGATCCGTGGTCTCCAATCAGATCGTGGCTTAATTTTGACTGGCGGAATATTTTTCAACAGTCCTACATCTGTGGGTGCTTTCACCCAGAGATGAGGAGGCAGTTTGGCCAATAAAGTCTCATCTTCCTGTGTCAACAACACAGATGTTGTTAAATTTCAATCATCCAGATCTACTTCATGTATCACCGGTGTCGTTCAAGCACTTACAAACTTGTATTTCCGATACAAGCCTGTGGATGGACTGAAATCCCACACCGACATTGCATCTGCTTCATGCCAATCAGTTGCTTCCTCAGCTATCTTAACAATTCCTCCAAGGTCCTTCCAGGACTGAGTGTCTGCCCTTATCAGTGAAATATGCGGCACAGCCTCAGGTTTTCCTCTGTACCATTTGTCTGCACTTTGGGTCAGCACTACACTACACACAGAGGTGGTTTTTCTGTCTGTGTATAGGTGTGCTACTGTCTGTAATTCTGATGGAATTTTCAGAAATCCTGCTCCATACCTTTCATCCTTTCATGGAGTGAATAGTATAGTTATGTGTAGATCTTTAGGTGACATCATTACTACATGTTCTCTGTTTTCACAGGTCGTCAGACCTTCCTCCAATAATTGTTCAGTTTGTCTCAATTCCGACAGATCCAAAGAGCACTGCCAGGCCTGGGCCAAATTTGTATATACAGTAGCGGGCTGCCTTTTTTGTTTTCAGATTTCTTTCTGCGTGTATGGCGTGGTCTACATACTCTTGTAACCCAGCTGTTGGGAACGTTATCATGTGTTTGTCTACCCATGCTTGGATATCTGATCTGGAGTTGGCATGGAGTGCATTTTTCAATTGTTGTTCATACACGCTATCATTTTTCAGTGGTAGAAGACCACTGTGCACTTTAAAAACTTTTTCCATTTGATGTCGATAGTCTTCGAATGGTTCATCATCTTTCTGTTTTGTGCGATTTATTTCTGTGTAATTTGACTTCTGCTGGTATTTCTGCTTAATTCTCAGCAATAGTGCGGCCAATCGATCTTCCAATTCCTGACTATCATGGGCTAATGGAGTGTGGTCTGCCTCTGCAGGATCCCAATCTCCTTTTACATCAGCCCAATCCTTTGTCACAGTTGCCATTATGACTTGTTGAACTTCATCCCCTCTAAGATTGTAGGATTTAACCAAAGCGGTTACGTCAATAATGTACTGGGCTACATCTTCTCGTGGGGGAGTTACACCTTCCACAGTTCCATCTAGGTGATACGACTTTCTAATGTTTTCTATGTCTTGCATGAATCCCTCAATGTCAACATGAGGTGATGGTATCATGTCAACTGCTGCTTTGATATCATCAGCATTCCATGTTCGATATACGAGCATGGTTGATCGGTGCCCTGGAGTTCCTGCACGAGGATTTGGTACTTCTATCAAAGGATAGGTATCTTCCTGGTCACTGTGTTCCTCCATGGGAGGAGCTGTAGGCACTTTTGTTTGACTGCGTGTTTGTGGCTTTTCTTGTTTTTCACTTTTTACTTTAGGTCGCACCGCCATATCATACTGCGGTGGTGGCACATCATCATCCTCTGGTAGAGGAGGGTACAAATGCGTTGTTGCCGGCGGTCCAGCCGTCGGTGGTTTCTGAGGTTGTTCAGGTTCTCTGTGCTGAATTATCACATCTTCTTCTGCCTTACCTACAGCTTTCTTTTTCCTTGCTTTCTCTAATCGTCGCTTCTCTGCTCCCTTCCGTCTGTTCTCTGCTTCCTCCTCCCAAAATGCCACTAAATCTGCCCCTACTTTCTGCTTCTTTTTTTATCACCTTTATGTTCCTTTTCCAACCTTTCCTTCAGTTTTTGAATACTAGTCAGGTTTAGTCGTCCGTCAAAGTCATGTTTATTTATCCAGGTCTCCAATTTCTTTGTTGCTTTTGGATTTTTTGCTTCCATAAATTTCCAGTCGTCAGTTGATAAATTTTCCTTATTTTTAGACGTCTTTCCCCCCATTTTTATTATTCCTTGTTATAATTTGGACTTCAGACGGGGGCACACCTAGGGTGTTCTAAATCTGAAGTTTTCACTTTCTTTGGACGTGACAATTAATTTGCCGTCGTGTGGTTGATTCCTTTCACCTCCCCGTAGGAAGCGGAATCACTTGCCTCTGCATCCACACACACGGTTGTCACTTACGTTGTCCAAAGTATTACACTTTCACACTTTTATTCTCAAAAACCGGTATTACTTCGTATTAAAACAGAGGAGTCCGTACCCTCCTTCGGAATTTAACTACGTGCGTCCCTCGCAACCGTAGAGGAGTCCGCCCTCCTCGCGGAGTTTAACTGCTTTACATTAACAGACGATTCCACGCCATCGCTTACGGAGTTTAACTGTTTATGTGATCACACTTTTATTCCCTACCGGTACGCGTATATAAACAGAGGAGTCCGCACCCTCCTTCAGAATTTAACTACGTGCGTTCCTCGCCATCGTAGAGGAGTCCGACCTCCTTACAGAGTTTAACTGTGTTTCATTAACAGACGATTCTGTATCATCGCTTGCGGAATTTAACTGTTTATGTGATCTGATCACCATTCACTCAGTACTGTTACAAAGAAATTCTACTCACTGACTCGACTTCCTGTCTGTCTTCTTCGGGAAAATCTCGTCAACCAGACGATGCCACCGGCGGTCGACAATTGCAGACACGATCAATCGATCGGACCTTGGCCAAGGATTTACGTCTGGACTTGACGACCTCCGCCGGACACCTCCGGTATTGTTGAGATCCCGGACGTAGCCCCCAGTCAATGTTGGGTATTTTCGCCTCCAAACATTCTTAAAACCTTTAACAAGACAGAGTCAAGAACCACCAGTGAGACAGAAAGTCAAATTTAGCTCGCGAGGAGTGCAAGTCAGGCTGTACACCAAAGCTACACTAAAGTCTGGCCTGCGCTCCTGCTCTTTTATTTAGGACTTCCCTACATACATGGGCGGTACAGCTCCTAAGGGGAGGAGTGATAGCGCGTGAGCTGTTGCCGCAGAACCGCTGATTGCACAATACATTCAGGACTTTCAGAACCTTTTTAATCTTGGGCTCGATTAAGATGTGTTTAAGACATCTAACGATTAATCACACTTCTTCTGACACAAGGACTAATGTATCATAATCACACTGTGGTTGGAACATTCAATTCTCTATTCTTTATCTCACTGCTCCGCTTATGGCTGCATTCTGCCTGGGTCATCTTCACATGTCCTGAAAAAGAGCTTAGCGTGCACACAGAGATACCACAACTTGCAGAAGCACGTCATGTCACATATCTTAAGTAACCTTCACCCATCACATCAGTACACTTTATCAGAGCAGAGAGAACTACATTCTACCAGAGCAGAGAACACAAAACATGCATGATAAAATAAAATAGTGTATCTACAGAATAACTCCAACAGTGGATGTCATCCGCAGCCAAAATTTTGTGCAGCTCAAAAATCCTGGTAACGGAAAAATGTGCCTCTGCGGATAATTGTGGATGTGTGCGGATGTCGGCCGACTCATATAAGCATGTTTCACGCATATTGCGGATGTTACGCAAATATGAGCCAATTTTGTGCACAGTCCATACGCAAATCCTCCTAAACACCAGCGGGACAGGGCGCTTAGTTTTTTATTCTTAATAAATGTGCAAAAAATTCAAAAAACCTTTTTTCCATGTTGTCATTATGGGATGTTGTGAGTAGAATTTTGAGGGAAAAAAATGAATTTACTACATTTTGGAATAAGGCTGTAACATAACAAAATGTGGAAAAAGTGAAGTGCTATGAAAACTTTCCAGATGCACTGTACGAGGTCTATTAGAAAAGTATCCGACCTTATTATTTTTTCAAAAACCATATGGATTTGAATCACGTGTG
This sequence comes from Thalassophryne amazonica, assembly GCF_902500255.1. Lineage (NCBI taxonomy): Eukaryota > Metazoa > Chordata > Actinopteri > Batrachoidiformes > Batrachoididae > Thalassophryne > Thalassophryne amazonica. Next base: position 27,700,361 of record NC_047120.1, on the reverse strand, counting down.
ATTACATCAGACATGCTTACATCAGACATGCTTGAACCCTCGTGGGCATGCGAGAGTTTTTTCACGCCTGTCGGTTACGTCATTCGCCTGTGGGCAGTCTTTGAGTGAGGACTCGTCCACCCGCTCGTCGATTTTTTTCATTGTTTAGGAATGGCTCAGAGACTGTTGCTTTGCTTGATAAAAATTTTTTCAAAACTGTAAGGCACAACTGAGTGGACACCATTCAATAAATTCAGCTGGTTTTCGGTAAAAATTTTAACGGCTGATGAGAGATTTTGGTCTGGTAGTGTCGCTTTAAGGACGGTCCACGGTGCCTGACGGCGATCTGTGCTTCGCGGCGGCAGCGTCTCGCCGTTTCAAGTTGAAAACTTCCACATTTCAGGCTCTGTTGACGCAGTAAGTCGTCAGAGAACAGAGAACTTTCAGAAGAAGTCGGCATGAGGAGTTTATTCGGACATTCCATTGTTAACGGTCATTTTGTAATGAAAGAACGTGCGGGCAGAGTCGCATGTCGGGCCGGACCCGACCGCGGGGGGTCGCGGCAGGAAAAACACCTCCGTTGGAAATCTTAACGGGCAAGTTGGAACATGCCCAAGCTGTTAAACAATTTCTCAGTTAGTCACTTGTTGAAAGCCATTAAAAGCCGCCTGAATTCTACAAATGGTTTTCAACACGGAGGTGTTTTTCCTGTCGCGGCGCACACAGATTTGCCGAGTCGTCACGGAAACGACTCGGCGAATTTGCGCGCACGTCTTTCATTAAAAAAAATGTCCTTAAACAGTGGAATGTCCGCATAAATTCCTCATGCCGGCCTCTTCTGAATCTTCTCTGTTCTCTCACGATGTTCTGGGTGAATTAAGCCTTAAATTAGGATGTTTTCAGCTCGAAACAGCCGAACGACGGCGCCTGGAAGCGCTGCAGGACGTCCCGCTCCGTGGGAAGTCCTTACACCGACAGAAACACCCCATAATCTCTCATCAGCCGTTAAACTTTTCACAGAAAACCAGCTTAATTTCTCGAATAGTGTCCACTCGGATATTCCTCACAGGTCCAGAAAAAATTTTGATAAAGCAACGCGCGCCGTCTGGAGCAGCGTATGAAACAAAGGAATTCAGCCGAGAGGGCGGGACCACATCGCACTCAAGGCCTGCCCACAGGGAAATGACGTCACCGACACGCGTGAAAAAACTCACGCATGCGCACGAGGGTTCAAGCATGATTGGTGTAATCGCATGTCATTCAAATCCATATAGTTAAAAAAAAAATAAAAGGGTCGGTTTATTATCTAAGAGACCTCGTATATTGAAAGGAGCCTATATCTATCTATCTATCTATCTATCTATCTATATTATATTCTTTCATTAAAAAAATTCTCTGGTGGCCATCATTACTTCCTGTTAGTAAAAGCAAATGTTTTCTCACTAGGATTCAGATACGTATAAACATTATAATCTCCTGAGCACTTTACATACAGACACATAAGACATTATAGCTTATGTAATAAATCCTTTGAGTGACTGTGTAAAAATATATCACTACATATCAGCAATTTTACCCCTTTAATCCACATCATACATCATTACAACACAGTACACGTACAATCCATGAAAACAAAAGCTATTTAAAAAAGTGAATTAACAATCATTACTGAATAAATCATGTTACAAGAAAGAAAAATGTACATGAGTATGATTTTTGCATTCATTTGTAAATTTGTGAATGAATAAATTTCCATTTATTATGAAAATGTAAAAAAAGAGTTGCCCAAAGCCAAGAAGCTAAATGTGTTTTTCAACAAAAATCTATCTTCAACATGGTGAATTATACAGTTAAAAACAAATTATTCTGAAAACTAAAGAAAAAAGGCATTTGCAGTTGGATATTTACACGAGGAGCCTTAAATGTCACATATTTACATACATAAATGAGCTCCTTCGCAAAATTCAAAGTGCTTTATGTAATAAAACTAGAAATGGCTTGATTGTGTTTTTAACAATATTTTCTGAATCATTTATTTAAAATAGGATTTTTTTGTGTCTGTTTTTGCAAAATAAATCTTACCTTGTACATGCAGTAAATCTAATATTACACCAAATCACTGCAGAAATTGTAAAAATGCAACTTAAAATCATGTTTTTAGGCAGGGATCTTCTTTTTTTTACTAAGTCAGAGTCCTTTTTTTAAAAGAAAGATACTATATTTACATTATTGTCTCAAATGTACTGAGATCAGTCAGTATGTTGGGGCTTCATTGGTCTCACCCAGGTCAAGCCGGTCTTACCCAGGATCAATGTCTTGTCCATTTATGGCTTGGTCAGGAGTTAGATGGAGTTAGGCACTGCCGAGATAGCAACATTTGATATCACAGCATTTAAGCTTCAAATCTGTTCTTCAGAAATCCTCTGGGTGACATCGCAGAGGGTTTGTCCAGTGAACATACAGACTCTGGTTTTGCCATAATAGTATTGCAATTGTAATCCGGCATTATAGGTATAATTCCTGATTTACATCCTAGTATAAATAAGCTGCACTTCCTCCTTTGCACCGATCTTCAGACTTCCTCCTCTTTTTGAACTTCTCCTCTGAGTCCTTGCAGAGACCTTCATCACTAGCAGCCTGCATGCTGTCAAAAGTGCCTTGCCTGTCCACTCCCTGCAGATTGTCTCCCTGCAGCCTGCGCTTCCTCCACAGATCCATGCAGCGCTCCACGCAGCTGAACCTGGCCTCCGTGGTGCAGGCGTACATACCGGCGGGCATGGCCAGCACCATAGCGCACACAATAACAATGATATGGATCAGACGCTCCCTCTGCTCTAACTCACTGATGTCACTTCCTGTCACAAACACAACGCACTGGCCTTCATGAGGCGGATGGTTTTTCAGACTCACACACACCTCGTATTTAGTGACGGGCAGCAAGTTGCTGACTGAGTAGCTGTTGATACCAGGTCCGATGTAAATTATCTCCTTTTTGAGTGAATCATATTTCCCAAAGTGGATGGTGAACCAGGTTTCGGCGGGGTTGTCCGTGACCGCGTACCACTCTAGTGTGATGCCATAAACTGTCTGCTTGGCGATGCGGATGTCGATGTAGGCATTCTCATCAGATGACATCATAGGGGAATGTGGAGGAAGAAGTACAGAGGAATCAGCGGAGATGATATTAACCACGATACTGACGGAGGAGTTGCCAATAAAGTTATTGGCCATGCAAGTGTAGATTCCTCTGTCTGCCAGATGGAGAGATGGGATCACCAGCTGAGATCTGATGGTCTCCTCATCTACATCAGTCTCAGTAACTGTAAGGAGATGAAAAAAGTCACATTACATCAACAAAAACAGTGTCAGATAAGATGTGCTTGTAACTGCAGCCAGCAGGTGGTGCTGTGCAGTGATCAAACACACCAATAAACAGAAAATGTTCTCATGATGGATGTTTGGAGCTTTGGGTTTTAGCCTCATGGTTCGAGCATCTGCATCACGTACTGAAGACTGTTGGTTTTCACCCAGTGAAGGACAATGCAGGTTGCACATTATTGCTGCCTGTTGCTACAGTTGCTACATGCACAAACCAGTGGAACTCCCAACTGCCAACCACACAGGTAGGCTATCAGTCCATCCTTACCAAAAAAAAAAAAATCCCAACAAAAAAGTGTACTTAACGTTAATTTGATTACATATGCTTAAGTAAACCTCAAGTTTACATCATACAAGGGGCAACTGAGAAGTTTTGAGCCTGACCCAGAAAAACTAAGGCGTGGTTCTCCATCTTTTGCATTTGAGAAACCAACATTTCTCAAGAATGTGTGAAATTTTGACTCACTGGGGGCAATGTTGAGAAATGTTGTTTTCTCAGAATGCAAGAGATAGAGAACCACGCCCTACTTTATCTGGGCCAAGTTCAAAACTTCTCAATCATTCCTCATAAGTATACTTTCTAGTGTACATGTAAGTATGCTATTTCATTACAGATAGTAGTTATATACTTGTAGCCCACTTATGAGTATATAAAAATACACTAACCCAAAAGACTTTAATGATTGTCAGAGTTTTATGGGGATTCAAACCAAGGACCATAGTTTTGACTCTGTGTGGATGAGAGAAGATCCAAAATAAATTCATACTTGTGCACCCAATTCTTGGTTTTTAAAGTCATTAATGATGTATGCTATACAATCATTCCACCCTGGCAAAAGAACAGTTCAAAGACATCATTAAAAACTCTAAATTACAATGACATTCGTGATGAGTATATGGAAATGTTGGACCACCACTGTAAATGTGAAAGTGTTCCTTTTATGGCACATTACCCAGTCATTAGGTCTGCATCCACCATACTGCGGAACCATCTTAGGGCCTGGATACCAACTGCCCAGACAACTTGTTCACCCCCACTCAAATTTTTGTGCATATCTTTCGGTCATTGGTATGGACTATTTTCCTCATTTTAGAATCATAGCGACTAGAAATGACCATTTCAAAGTTTTTAAGTAGTTTTAAGATGTTTGTAACACCCAAGGTTTATTGAGACTTTCTAAAAATTGCTGTGATGAACTTTGAGCACAACTTGCAGCCTACTGCAGCTATATTGAACCCATTTGTAAAATCTCCATCAAACCCCCAGCTTTTGAACAGCACGGCTCATTTGGAGGAGTAGGTCACTTTTTAAGTTGAACAAAATCTTGCTGTTTCTGTCTGTACATCTCTGCAAGTGTTTCTGTACAAGACACTAGACCCAGTTACTCATTAGTGTGCAAGCAGACCCAATGTACTGGAGGTCTGGATAATTGCAGATGTGGATCTTCTCCACATCTTGGAGAAGGCCAAGAGGACAGGTGGCTGCCATCCACAACCCAAGGTGGTTGTGTAGTATGATGGATGCATTGACATATGGCACCCGTGTGCTCCTAGACACGACCGGATCATACCCATTGCTAGCTAATTCATTATTACTTCAATTATTAATTTAATGTAATTTCTGTTTAAAAAGAAGGTCTAGAATTAAGCTCAAATTTAATTTAGTCAGACAGAATTCTTCACAATACCTCTTTTTCACCCTTCAGCAGTACAAAAATAAATATTCTTACCTGAAAATGCTCTTATAATCTTTAGACTGTACATCCACTGAATGGTCGGACTAGGCCTCGCCTTGACTAAGCATGCAAGCGTTATGTTTGCTCCAAGGGGTAAAGTGATGTTGGTTTCTGGTGCAGAGGCCACCGGACTCATGCATGATTTCAAGAAGGTCTCATGGAAATACTTCCCAGCTTTGGCAGCAGGTCCCGAGCACATCAAATAGGAGTTCATCAAAATGATGGGAGGACTGACCTCCCTGATGAATTCAACAAAGCCTTTGAGGCGGCAGTCGCACAACCATGGATTTTCATGCAGTGCCAGAACCACATTGGAGACCAGCCCTTCTTTCACCCATGTTTTCATTGCTGCTTGGTAAAGGGGCCAGTTAATGAAGACATCTTTTGATATGACACTAATCTGATTGAAGGATAAATCGAAATAGGTTAGTCCAGGTAAGTATTTCAGAGCGTGTTCTGGCAGGACGTCCAGTCGGTTGTGCTTCAAGTCCAAAATCTTGAGCGTTGGTGTGTCCTGAAACACAGTCCATGGTATTGAGGTTAGCTTGTTTCCTTGTAGTCTCAGCTCAGTCAGGTTTGTCAGCCCCTCAAGGCTTTTAATGCTCATCACAGTGATTTCATTAAAATTCAGCCAAAGGAACTCCAAAGCACAAACTTTAGAGAAAGACCCACGAGGTAACTCGGTCAGGTGGCAGTTTTCAATACGAATTTTTGTAAAATCATCTGGAATATCTTCTGGAATGTGTCTCATGGGAGCTTCCATACACACTAAAGATCTAGAATGGTAAACCAGGAAAAGAGGTGGTTAAAAAACATCCTATATTTCTTCACAGGTTTGTGGTTTGTACTATTTTTGCTAGGTAGGTTATAACCTACTTTCAAGAACTGGTCATTAGGCCGCTTACCTTCCCAAGGAGTCATTGGTGCAAGAACAACCAATGACACATGCTGATGATCCATGACTCATAAGACAAATTCCAAATGATATAGTTAATGTGAGATAAAAGACGTCCATTTTCCTGGAGTTGCATGTGAAACAGGCCCTGTCAGAGCAGGACATGTCCACCGACTGCATGGAAGAAAGCCTATTATCTTAATCTTTCTTGACGTAACACTTAAGAGGACATGCGAGACAAACAGGACAGGTGCATATTTAGCAGTGGGTCACTTTGTGTCTCACGGATTATCTGACTAACTCTCCATAAAGGTTGTTGAATCAGAATTTAACAAGTTAGATATTTTATATTTTTGAGTTGCAACTTCTGGTATAACTAATTTAATTTATTCATAGCAAAGCAGAGAAATTAACCTGACAGGAGGTTCGTCTGAATTAAGAGGCCTGTAGCCCATTGAGATCAGCGGCACAGAGAGGGAGGGCTGCACAGAGACAGATGTCTGGAAAGGACTGTAATCTGACCTCAGTCATCCCAACACGAGTCAGCTCTCAGGTTGTTCAAGGCAAAAACGGCACTGAAACAAATAACAGCAATGACATATATATATATATATATATATATATATACACGAGGTCTATTAGAAAAGTATCCGACCTTATTATTTTTTTCAAAAACCATATGGATTTGAATCACGTGTGATTACATCAGACATGCGTGAACCCTCGTGGGCATGCAAGAGTTTTTTCACGCCTGTCAGTTACGTCATTCGCCTGTGGGCAGTCTTTGAGTGAGGAGTCGCCCACCCTCTCGTCAATTTTTTCATTGCTTAGGAATGGCTCAGAGACTGCTGCTTTGTTTGATCAAAATTTTTTCAAAACTGTAAGGCACAACTGAGTGGACACCATTCGATAAATTCAGCTGGTTTTCAGTAAAAATTTTAACGGCTGATGAGAGATTTAGGTCTGGTAGTGTCACTTTAAGGACGGCCCACGGCGCCTGATGGTGATCTGCGCTTCGAGGCGGCAGCGTCTTGCCGTTTCAAGTTGAAAACTTCCACATTTCAGGCTCTGTTGACCCAGGAAGTCGTCAGAGAACAGAGAACTTTCAGAAGAAGTCGGCATGAGGAGTTTATTCGGACATTCCATTGTTAACGGACATTTTGTAATGAAAGAACGTGCGGGCAGAGTCGCATGTCGGGCCGGACCTGACCGCGGGGGGTCGCGACAGGAAAAACACCTCCGTTGGAAACAACGGACAAGTTGGAACATGCCCAAGCTGTTAAACAATTTCTCAGTTACTCACTTGTTGAAAGACATCAAAAGCCGCCTGAATTTTACAAATGGTTTTCAACACGGAGGTGTTTTTCCTGTCGCGGCGCACACATATTCGCCGAGTCGTCACGGAAATTTGCGTGCACGTCTTTCATTAAAAAATGTCCTTAAACAGTGGAATGTCCGCATAAAGTCCTCATGCTGGCCTCTTCTGAATCTTCTCTGTTCTCTCACAACATCCTGGGTGAATTAAGCCTTAAATTAGGATGTTTTCAGGTCGAAACAGGCCGACGACGGCGCCTGGAAGCGCTGCAGGACGTCCCGCCCCGTGGGAAGTCCTTACACCGACAGAAACACCCCATAATCTCTCATCAGCCGTTAAACTTTTCACCGAAAACCAGCTTAATTTCTCGAATAGTATCCACTCGGATATTCCTCACAGGTCCAGAAAAAATTTTGATAAAGCAACGCGCGCCGTCTGGAGCAGCGTGTGAAACAAAGGAATTCAGCCGAGAGGGCGGGACCACATCGCACTCAAGGCCTGCCTACAGGGAAATTACGTCACCGACACGTGAAAAAACTCACGCATGCGCACGAGGGTTCAAGCATGATTGGTGGAATCGCATGTCATTCAAATCCATATAGTTAAAAAAAAAAATAAAAGGGTTGGTTTATTGTCTAATAGACCTCGTATATATATATATATATATATATATATATATATATATATATATATATATATATATATATATATATATACACACACATTTATTCACTCTTTTGCACTTTATGGATTATGAAGAGTCTGAGGTTTTCAGAATCATGTAAATATTATCTAATGGTTTTAGGACCTCCCAGTCCGATAGATTTGTAAAGTTACAAAGTAATTACTGTTGACTGCTCAATGGCATTTCAGTGTGTATCAACTCAACATTTGAGAAATGGTGTCTATCAATCATTTAATGAATCTATTCTATTGCACATATATGATGCACTCAAAAGGATTCTCTGAAAGGACAACAGGACTTGTGCTGAGAAGGTTTTTGCTTTTTTTTTTTTTTTTTTTACTTCAGTCCATCCATCTGTAAAATGGGTACTACCCTCAAGTGAGGAAGTAACTTTCATTGGAATGGCGTCCTGTCCTGAGAGCATCATAGACTCTCATCCACTTGATCCTACGGAATCTGGAGATAAGCACCAGCACCAGTGAGCCTCAGGGCCACCCTTGGCACTGGTATTGTACTCTAACAAAGGCAATCAAACATCCTGAATGAATGTTCATGCATTCAAATATCACTGCATCTAATTCAAATAGTGTACTGGTATAAAAAATTATTTTTTATGCAATCATACATATGTGTGTATTTCAGGTTACAAATATATTCATTATAAAATAAAATGGATTTTAGGATTTTGATCACGCAGCAAACCTGGCACATTAACATGACACTGACATGCAAAAGGTCTAACTGCGGATTTCATTAAATACTTTGAAATAAAGAGTTCTGCAGAAGACAATTGTGACATCACAGAGGGGAGAAAAAGGTTTGAATTGTATGTGCATATGGGTAGCATTTCAAAATTGCTATGCAGGAATGAAAGAAAGTATGAAAGAAAAACAATTTAAAGTGCATAGTGATTTTTACACATAGCCGGAGAGCCTTAATATTATAATTATCTGTTTATTTATACTTAATTCTATTTTTGTAGTTCACCAAATCAATAGTGGCTTTAATCCCACAAGGCTTTAAACAAATCCGTGGATAACAGAGCTATAGGTGTCCACTGGAGCATAGTAAAAGGGAATTCCTTGGAGTATTTTTGCAACTCCTGCTTTGTTGCTCAGCAGTTAGAAAACAACACTCTGTCCCAAGGAGGCTCAGGCATACAGTTGTTGATACTAGCAGAAGTACTCATTCGGTGGCCCCTCAGTCCTGGCTGTAGCCTCAGAGTCCACACTGGACCTGGCTGAAAGAAGCCGGTTGGATTCATCAGGGTTGAGCCTGGTCAGATACTCCCCCTCCATCCCTTTAGCTCTAGTTGGGCCGAGGGTCTCAAAAGTGACATAAGAGTCTTGCATTTCTTTGGATTGCCTCCCCAGCAGCTTTTGGCAGCGCTTCTTTAAAGCCCTGCAACACACAATCAGTGTCAGGGGCACAGCGATCACACACGCCACTGTTATCACCACCACATTAATGAGTTTCTGAGTGCTACTCGCAGTGGCTGCCTCATCCGTTGAGAAGATTACACACTGCTCCTTTTTTGGGATCAAGCCTTTGATGCAAACGCAAGCAATGTACTTTGTCTTTGGCACAAGGCCGTCTATTGTGATTCGGTTCTTTCCTGCGCCTACGTTAATCCGGCGCATATCTCGCTCCCCAAATACAGCATATAGCACGCTGAATTCTGTGGTATTTGTGGCTGTAGGGGCCCGCCAGTTCAGAGTGATGGCGTGGTCGGAGTCGCCGATCACCTTTACTGAGCGTACAATCCTTTTCTCTGGAATCTGTTGTAAGGAGGACGCATTGGCTGCCAAGTGACTGAGAGCATCCTGCTGCTCCTTGATGGGCCTTGTAGTGCCAGATGCTCTACCTTGCCCCTGACCAGCGCTGTCAGAGACGCTGTAGCTCTCGACTTCATATCTCCCTATGATGCCTTTACTGACGAGAGGCTCAATGATGGATTTGGCAGCTGTGGTGGTTGATGGAGGTACATATCTGGCAATAAGTTTCTCTTGGTACGCCGCCCTTCCGATGCTGCCTGTTTTCTTCCCTCTGGCTCTCTTGGCAGTGCTGCCCATTTCCTCTGACTGGAAGGAATCTGTGATCACCAAGGAGATGATGGCATCTGCTGTGCCCACAAAGTTTGTTGCTTTGCACATATATTTTCCAGAATCATGAAAGGAGACGGCAGGTACGCTCAGGATTGACCAAATGATGCCCTCCTTTGAGATTTCTTCCTGAACTGAAAAACAAAGTAGAGTTGAGCATAGTGCTACAAAAGTATACCTTTAATCTCATTAGGTGTATCAGTAAGTCTGAGATTATTTTATCTGAGGTTACCGGTGCCGTTCATTTTCTTGCCATCAGCACGACTCCAGGACAGTTCAGGGATTGGGACTCCGACTGTGCCGCAGCGCAACAGGACATTGTTTCCCAGGGAGCTCCGAACGCGAGCCACGGCTGTATGCACCCGAGGACCCTGACACCTCTGCAGCTCGGCTTCAGTGAAAAGAACCCCTGACAAGCTCTCTGGATCCGCACACTTCAACCTGGTGTCAATTAGAGCCACGGATGATGATGGTGACTTCTGAAACTGGACCAGATCAAAGAGGCGACAGTCGCACAGCCATGGATTGTCATGGAGACCTGAGAAGACGACCCAAACATGTCATTTCAGACCGATCAAGTTAAGGCAGCAAGTGAACGGAAGTAGTCTGAAACCTTGTCAATCTGGACTCCAAAGCCTTCGAGAAATCCAAAGTATCACATTTTTAATGGTGCCACCTGACATGGAGGTGGTTTTCATACATTAATAATACCTCAACAAGAAATGCTCCTAGTGCTAGAGCACATACCTCAGCCAACACTGCACACATATCTCTGTAAATATTAGAGTGAATGTTAGCACAATTTGCAAAAAAGAAACCAAACCAAAACAAAAAACGACAAGAACAGTTTTCTTGAAACTTGGTATAAGGGACCCCAAGGAAGAAGCCATTAACTTTTTGATCCAATGAAGCTGCAGATCATGGATATGTTTTTTAAAATTTTCTTTCAACATTTTCTTTAAACATTTTTATGAATTTCACGAGAGGATCTGTGGATCGTCTCTTGAGAAATTTGCAAAATGCTGAAAAATCCCCCATGTTAAAGAAAGTGGAAATTCCTGGATCCGTCCCCTTAATCAAATCCACCCCAAAAGGTTTATTTTCTTGGCAAAACACCCCACCCTTCCACCAACGTTTGAGAAAATCAGTTTCATAGTGTTTGCATGATCTACTAACAGCACCCAATACCATTACCTCCATGGTGGAGGCAAAAACGAGTCCTCACCTAGAATTAGTTTGGAGGACTCCATGTCCTGGGAAGGCTTCACACTCAACCACATTGTCAGAACATCAGCAGGAATGGTCGTCAAACTGTTGCTGGACAAATCCAGATAGGTGATATTCATTATGTAAGTGATTGCTTCAGCTGGGATTGTAGAGATCTTGTTGTTGTGCAGATCGAGGAGCCTCAGGTTGGGGGTGTCAGTCAGAGAGCTCCAGGGAAATGATGTGAGAGAGTTGCCATCCAACCTCAGCTCGTCTAAATTGTACAGACCCCGAAAACTCTCCACACTGAGAGAATTCAGCGAATTAAAAGACATCCACAAAAATTCCAAGCTGTTAAGGTAATGGAAGGTCTTGCTTGAAACCCTTGTGATAGCTGTTTTCTCAATACGGAGCTTTGACGTATCGATGGGAAAATTTGAAGGGATGACAGTGATATCTGGATTCTTGCAAAGTACACTCCTGCAGATATGAAAAACAACAAAAATCATCTTATAAGCTGATATATAAGAACAAATTATACCTAAAACAACAGGTGAGCAACCATTAATTTAACTTCATTTAATTAATTAATTTAATTTATTTAGATTATACAGCGCCAAATCACAAAAACGTTTCCTCAAGGTGCATCACACAAGCAAGGTCTAACTTTACCAACCCCCTAGAGCAAGCACACAGGCGAAAGTGGTAAGGAAAAACTCCCTCTGATAATGAGGAAGAAACCTGAAGCAGACCAAACTCAAAGGTGTGACCCACTGCTTAGGCCATTCTACCAAACACGTTTACAATACAGAACATAACACAACAACAATTGATCAGAGTCCATGCAGGTGTCCAGTCCACCATCGGGGGGTTGGGGAGGGGTGGGGGTCATCGAGCCATTCGTTGGATCTGTTCCTGCAGCAGAGTCTGTTCTGTGTCCGCTACAGAAATCATCTAATCATACCATAAATCTAACCATAAATTTAATAATGGAATTTATATTTTCTACCTCTATATGTAGTAGAATCAGAGAGAGGATACAGAAAGTTCACATACCTTTGGGTTTTTACACATTTTAATTTCCTTATGCCATGAAATAAAGAATTCAGTCTTCTTTATGTTAAAATTTCTCAGATTATCCACTTTAACTTCACACCAACAACAAATCTATACCACATGATATATTATATTAAGGCCCTGTGACAAACTGGCATCCCGCCCAGGGTGTACCCTGCCTCATGCCCTATGACTGCTGGGTTAGGCTCCAACCCCCCGTGACCCTTAATTGAAGTAAACGGGTATAGAAAATGAATGGATGGGTCGATAATATATCAAACCCTAAATAATGCATTGCATAAGTATGGGTGCCCTTTAGTGTAACACAACTAAATCAACACTTTTTTCACCACTTTTCTTCAGACACATCAAGGGATGGGTCATGAACTTTTTGTTTTTAATTAAACATTAATACAAGCAGTAAGATACTGTGTTAGCCAGTTCTCAAAAGCTGAGTGACTTTACTAGTGAGGAAAGCCATCAACTCACCCATTACAACTCCAAAGGAGTTACATGTGCTTGGAGATGCTGTGCCTAGGGCCTCCTGCACCACAGCTCCTTGTTTTGAGAAAAGAGAGTAAAGCTAAACTCATGCTAGGCTGTGGTAATGTGGCCGAGTGGTCTAAGGTGCTGGATTTAGGCTCCAGTCATATTAATGGTGTGGGTTCAAATTCCACCACTGCTAAGAGCTTCCTGAGGTAACTTGGTTTTGGTGACTTTTATGAAGTAATGACAGTGGATTAGGTGTCCCTCACTGAATTTTTTTTTTTTTTAAAAGCCATAAAGAAAGAAATATGTGTAAAACCCCAAAGATGTGTAGATTTTCTACATCCACTGCACAGTTTAAAAATGACACAATCACATTGTTCTGACAGGCAAAGGAGATTAAACTCGCACTCCAAGTTAATCCTCCGCTCTTGAGAGTAAAGAAAGCTGCAGCGAAAATCTATTTAAAACACACTAAAAGAATAACACAGCCCAAACTGAGAGTAAATGTAAAAGGCTACTCTTACCTTGCTTTGGATCCATCGCTTAATTTGTGGAAGAAGCAGCTGCACTGTGCAGGACATGATCTGCTCAGCATAGGAACAAAAACCAAAGCCAAACAAAAAGCAACACTGAAATTTTTACTCATTTTTCCCACCGGCAGCTACTTTAAACTACCCAACTAAACTACAAATAAACACGTATGAGCCGCAGCTGAGTTTAAGTGCACAGAGGAGGCATAGTAGTTGTTGTGCAGACTGACAGCTCCATACTGCTCAGAATCCTCAGATAAAAACAGATAGGCAGGGATTAGCGGAGGACGGGTTATTTTCATTCGCACGATTAGGCTATTGCTTCCCGGAAGCTGACAGACTGCATCGTTTTCACTTTTAGAGTTTTAGATCTTTATAGCTGATTGGATGATGAATGACGAGTGCACAGTTCTGCTCAGCACCTACATGTGTATCAGGGCTGCATGATGGCACAAGGTACCATGCATCCAGAAAGTATTCACAGTGCTTCACTTTTTTTCCACATTTTACTCCAAAATGGAGTAAATTCTTTTTTTCCCCCTCAAATTCTACACACAATACCCCATAATGACAATGTGAAAAAAGTTTTATAAGATTTTTGCAAATTTATTAAAAATCAAAATAACTAAGAAATCACATGTACATAAGTATTCACAGCTGTTGCCATGAAGCTCAAAATTGAGCTCAGTTGTATCCTGTTTCCACTGATACTCTGAGATGTTTCTACAGGTTAATTGGAGTCCAACTGGGGTAAATTCTGTTGATCGGACATGATTTGGTAAGGCACACACCTGTCTGGTCACCTCCGTGACTAAGTCCCTTCTCCCCGATTGCTCAGTTTAGATGGGTGGCCAACTCTAGGAAGAGTCCTGGTGGATATGAACCTCTTCCATTTACAGATGATAGAGGCCACTGTGCTCAGTGGGACCTTCAAAGCAGCAGAAATATTTCTGTGCTCTTCCCCAGATCTGTGCCTTGAGACAATCCTGTCTCGGAGGTCCACAGACAATTCCTTTGACTTCGTGCTTGGTTTGTGCTCTGACATGCACTGTCAACTGTGGAACCTTAAGTGAGTCCATATTTTTTTTCCCTCTGCTTGGTCTAAAAAGTAACCGTTACTGACTGCCACAATTATTTTTCCTGATTTCTTATAGTGTTTCTTAAAGCCAGAAAGTTGCCATTTGAAATTACTTTAGTTTTGTGTCATGTCTGTGATCTGCTTTTTTTTCTACAAAATTAAACAACTGAATGAACATCCTCAGAGGCCGGTGATTCCATAATTATTGCCAGGGGTTGTATACGCAATATTTTGGATTAGAATACATTCTTTTCCATTTCCAGACTTTTGAATGGTAGTGTGTTTTAACAGAAGGACAATAAACATTTGTTTCAGTTGGTGGACTTCTGTTTCTCAGAGTTAGTCAGTGCAAATGCACCTCAAACAGTGCAACCTTTGTTTTGTTGCACAACCAGCAGATTATGGTGGTGATGTAACCAACTATTTGGCAATCACATGCAGCCACTACAGACATATGATCACTGGAAATCATATTACCCTACACATTATTTTTTTTAGGTCAGAAGTAGCTTTAAGAGATCAATCACATAATAATAATAATAATAATAATAATAATAATAATAATAAGAGGAAGAAGAATCAATTTTATTTGTAAAATACAAGACAAAAACATAATGAACAAAACATACAAATTAAAAACAAGCAAGCAGCACAGTTGTTGGGCTTCCAATATGTATGAATTATTGTTATGTTGCTTTTTTGGCCAAGTCTGTCTTGAAAAAAAGATTTTAATTTCAAACAGACTTTACGTGGTAAGTAAAGGATGTAATATAATAATGTAGACCTGGTTTTAATTCCTGGTCACACAACCTATCTCTCTCCATTGGAAAGACAAACCGTGGCTAGGGAAGTAACCTGCACTGGACTGGCGTCCTATACAGGGTGAGTCGTAGACTCCAATCTGCTTCATGCTACAAAATACAGATTCTAAACATCAGCACCAGTGTGTCTCAGGGCCTATATAGGATTTACTTAATCTTCTTCAATTAACATATTAGTGCATATGTAGACCCTACTCTGACTACAACCTATAAATATGACATTAATTAATTCATAATAATCCGCCAACACTAGTTTCCAATTCCACAAATTTTTACCTTGGAAAACATTGAAAAGGGCTTTTCAATGTTAAAATCAAATAATCCACTAGATATGTGATATGGATCAGATGGGGATCAAACTTAAGTCTATTCATTGAGAATGCCAGTTTGCACCTCACTGTCACAAATGAGAGTGAAAGTTTCAAGTTTCTATATGTTTCAAGTTTCATGTCCATGAAATTTGATCTACTTGTAGGTCATCTTTGTCCTCCAGGTAAACCCTGAAGATCAAAGTTATTCACTTATCCCAGGTAACAGCTTATGAGCAAGAGCATTCACCATGTTCATGTGAAATGTGGAGGCAAAAAAGCACAAATTGCTACCAGGAAAGCTTTTTTGGGTAATGTTAGTGTTTGTCCTTCCTGTGACCTTGACCTTTGAAATTGACCTTACATTTGTTGCACACCAAAAGAGGTCTTCCTCAAGTGTCTACTTGTCCACTTTGAACATGATCCAAGATGATTTGCATGCTTTGTCACACCCTTAAAAATCAAAATTTTGCCATTTTTCTTGTCATAACGTCACCAAATGACATCATAATGGAGAACTGTTGGTATATTCTGAACCCTCTTAAGAAGCCCTTTCATTTGGTGTATTACACAACATGTTTTACAGAAATATGAAATTTGACCTCCTTGTAGGTCATCTTTGACCTCAAGGCAATCCCTGAAGGTCAAGGTTGAATGGTTATCCCAGATAATGACTTATGCGGCAGACCATTAGCCTGTGATGTTTGGAGGCAAATTTTCAAAAAATTGCGATCCGGAAAGTTGTTTTTGTGAATTATGTGTTTGACCTTTTTGTGACCTTGACCTTTGACCTTAACCTCGACCCTTTTGTGTGCTGAAAGGTATCTCAATAGGACTGCTATATGTGAACTTACAACAGTCTGTCATTGTAAACTGTGTGCTCCAGAGTAAGCTAAACATGAAAAATGCAATGATTACAAAACAACAAAACAAACAAACAACAACAACAAAAAACATGTTGACTAACAGAAAACAAAGAGGGGAGATAACTTTGTTGGGGGAGGTAATTATATACAATTATACTAAGAAAAAAACAAAAGAAAATGTAGTCATTCAGAGTTATTTTATTATATGCATCACATTAAAGAAATTTTAAGAGTTTCCTCAATCCATTGCATGCTTGTTCTGGGTTGTGTCGGTTTAAATCTGATCTCATTTCATTACTCTGAGCCTCAGCAGATTAAGAGATTGTTTCACTTGGAAACTCTTGGCATGTGAAAGTGGCTCTCTTAAAGCTGCCCCATCACACTTTTTATACCATATTCAGATTAGGACATGAGACACAAATCACATCCTCCAAATATGGACTAAGTCCAATCATGTCAGAGCAGTTGGCAACCAGATGGCACATGTTCAGACACAACAATATGGGCAGTTTGAGAAAGGCTCTTATGAATCCAAAGGGACACACCATTGCTTCATAGTTAAGTTTGTCGTAATCTGTGCACAGATTAACGGCGCAATCAGATGGTGCCCAAATGTTATTTTTTCTGCTCCTTCGTTTGTCAGGTCGCATTATTATGTTCGACGTTTCAAGAAAGCAAAAGCGGTACAGAAAGGTGATCTGTTGCACAGACAGATTTTTATTAATGGACTTTTCCATGCGATGTGGTCAGACAGACATTTCATATGCAGTTTGAGAAATTTGGGCTGCGGTGAAGTTGAGTGGGCGGTGCATTGAAGGCAAGAGGTGATGCAAGCAAGAATTTACAGTGTAAACCTTAAAGGGGTCATACAGTCAGGTCCAGAAGTATTTGGAGAGTGAGGCAACTTTTGTAATTTTACCGCTGCACCACAATAGCAATGGACCTCTGAGGTGAGAACAACCAACCCCAGCTTCCTCCGGATCTCCAACTGCGACCCCCCACTCTGCAAAAATAGGCTTATTATAACATGAAATGTAAGCAAAGTGTCACATCTGAATCAAATATGTTTGAACATTTTGGTCTTTATATCTATCACTTCCATGATATCACGCTTGCACAAAGGTCTGCCAACTGCAGAGAAAGACTGCAAGCATGTCTCTAGCCTACCTAGGTTTGTGTCCCAGTTGCTTTATCCTTTGTCAGCTTCATGCGTGCCTTTGTGTGCCTGCATCCTTGTAACAGAACAGGGTCCCAAAGGGTGGTGCAGGGCTGCTGAAGATGGCGGGTGAGCTGTAGTACATGTGGGTCCCACTACACTGATCTGTATATAACACTGGATAGCTCATCGGCCAATATTTTTAAAGCAATTCGGCCGCCATATTACCACTCACGTGCCCGTCCTGAACGGTCTTTTCTATTGATCTTTAACAAGGCACACAATTTTATTCTTTGTGATTTTGACTAAAATGCCTTCATCTGCAGATATAAACTGCACAAATTGTTAGTTCAAAGGCTGTGGATAAACATTTCACCTGTAAGTATGATTGAAATGGAAAGTAATGAAAAATAATTTGGAGAGTTCTATCCCTTATTCCAGCCCTATAGGCAAAGATAATAATAATAAAATAAAATAATAATATGAGTGAAGCGACACACAGCTCGCTCATGGTACACTGAGTCCCAAACAGGAAGTGCCAAATTTTGAGTCCACAATGAAACAGGAAATGTCAAATGTTGAACACTTCCTGGATCGACACTTCCTGGATTGACAGACAAGATCTCGTGGAATCTTGTGGGAAGTGGCAAGTTCACACTGAAACAAGAAGTGCCAAATTTTGAGTCCACAGTGAAACTGGAAATGTCAAATGTTGAACACTTCCTGGCATGGGTGGAGGTAGAGCAGAGGCCAGGGATGCGCTGGACTCCCCTGAAATCTGACTGGACACAGATGATTGATATGTCGTGTCACATGCAAAAAACAAACAAAAGAGCTGCATTTTGAAATCGGTGACACATATTGCCTGCTGTCCAGTAGTTGGTGATGTGTAAAACATGAAGTTCTAATTGGTAGAAGAAGAAAAATGTTTGACTCAGATTTAAACTGAACATGTCGTTTGAACTGTGGACTCCAAATGACACCAAAGTTATATCGGTGAGTAAACAACCGTATTTTATGCCGGAAATGAAGTCCAGGTAGTTAAAAGCCGCATTTCTCCTTTAATTCGGGTTGCCTTATATATACATGTTTCTCCAGTGATTATAAACAAGCAGGCAGCTGTTGATTCATGAGATATAACGTGAAGATGCTCAGACTGAAAGAAATACAGTATATTTACTCCTCCTCTGTTCTGTATAAAACCTGTGCAACCTCTTAATTTTGCTCTCTGAAGCACTTATTTTTAAATGACCTCTTAATTTTGCTGTGTGAGAGACACACCAGTGACAACTTTAGATAAATACATCTAAAATTATCTTCCCTAAACTCAAACCGAAAGCAAATCTACAACATGATATAAATTAATTAAAACTAGAAGCACTCAGAGTGCAAACCTCCGCCAAGGCCATGGGGTCACTGACGCCATAACATCTACACGCCGTGGAATCATTGAACCTAAAAAAGTCTAACAATGATGTTTGCTAAGTAGTAAAAAAAAGTTTTATCTGCTGTGACTGGATAGCATGTATTCTTAGCGCTTGGCATCAGTTTATTGCAACTTGCATCTTTCCCAGAAGCTACTGTCATCTGAGCACTGATATTGATATTGCATGTGCTTATAGACAAAAACAAATAAGAGACAAAATTAAATTTATTATTCAACTAAACTGCAAATATATGAATTTTTTAACATTTATGAAACACTTATCTAAACAATGCCATAGGGTCACTGACCCTAAAGAGATTCCCTCCTTGGCACAGTGATCTATTTCTTTTTGTCTCTTTCTCTAAAATTGTATATAACAATCATTAGATTATTAATATATAAACAAAAATAAATTTAAGAAATATTACAACTTGAAAACAAATGCACCTGAACGTGATGACAGCTGCAACTGCTTAATGCTAACTTTTAACATTGAAAATGCCATAGACATGCTAACGCATTAGTATCGGGATCCGGATCGTGATCCGGATCACCACTAAAATTTAATCACTTGTTCCTCTTGTCATTTCCAACAACTCCACAAAATTTCATCAAAATCCGTTCAAAACTTTTTGAGTTATACTGCTGACAAACAGACAAATAAACAAACGCGACCGAAAACATAACCTTCTTGGCGGAGGTAAATATACAATCCAGCTTCCCTTCTGGGGATGGAGCTCCCCCAGAACCTGAAAGGCAAAAAAACAAAAAAAAAAAAAAAACAAAGAAAAAGAAAAATGCTTAAATAGTTGCAGAGTGCAATGGTACAAAACATATGGAACCGGAATGTGGAAAAAGAATGTGAAATATGTAATTATAGTAATTGTATATTAGAATATTTAGAAAAATCACCCAAACCAAAGCAACCCTTATGTGGCTGAAATAAGTGAAAAGAAGGTGAGCTTAGAGTGGACTACATGATAATGGGTATATGAAATAGGCCGAATAGAATGGCTATACCTGCACATTGATGCTGTGACAAGATTTGCGATTGACATAATTGCCCTCGTGCTCTCCCAGGGGTGCACTGATTGGGATTTGCGTGCAATCAATGGCTCCTATTACTCTTGGGAAACCTAGGAGAAATTGTTATTGATAAGCCCCACTTCGCCTAATTAATGGACATGCATTAGACCTATTTTGATATTAGTAATTACTTGCGATTGCATAAAACCCTTCTTTGATTTGCATTGCGGATAAATGGCCAGGGAAAATGACAAATGCATCCAACAGTTTAGACAGAGCAAGTACTACCTTGCGAATCATACGACATACAGTATTCTTGCTCAGATGTTCAGCATCACCGATGGAATACATAAATTGTCCACTGGCAAAATATCTAAGCGCAAGGCACATTATCTGCTCGATCGTCAGGGCATTGCTACGATGGGTGATGTTACAGATGTCTGGCCCGATCAGCTGACAAAGATAACGAATTCCCTCAGCTGAGAATCTATATCTTTCATGGAGAATATCGTCTGGGTATGTCAGTGGAAAAACCCTCACTCTGCGATGAGAGCCCCCACAATTTGTGCCCCAATATCAAACGGATCATCCAGGTAGGCCGGCATTGTCTTCGGAGTGATTGACGGTGGATGGGCGGTACTTATAAAGGGAGTGGTTAAGCAAAAACATCAAGCTAACCTAGAACATAACCTGCTCGGAGCAGGTTTGGCACGCAGCATAAATTGCCATGGCAGCATACCTCGATCAAAACCTATCCACCTTTCGTAGTACGGGTTAACCGGGAAGTTACTCCACACGTCATCAACTTACTCCCGAAGTTACCCTGATAAGCCAGTAACCCCGCTTCGTAGTACAGGCCCCTGATTAGGAAAACTGTTTATGACAATTTATTTGTTTCAGGACAATTTTACATGGACAATTGCATAAACCACTATGGTTACAAGGCCTGTCTACTGATTTTATTTAATTTTTCGTGGATAAAATATGTATCTCAGCTGCCACGTTTGTAAGCAGTAACCACCACCCCCACACATCTGGACGGTCCACACCATGCTTACGCACTTCAACCAGGGTTCCTTGTGTATTTGTTTTTCTTATCACTACACTGAATAGTGAAAGAAAGCCGGAGGAAGTTGACCTAAAACGCTGCTGAGGGTTGAACTCACACATTTTATTTTTGCTCTACTTTCTTGTGGAATGATTTGCTGTGCAGCAAACTTGCAAACATTTGGTGCTCACACTGCAGAGTTTAGAGTTTGGTCATTAGGACATTCTTTATGGGATTGTAAAGGGGTTAAGATAAGTCTCTTTGGGGGTATTTATAAGGTCTCAATATTTGGAGGAGCTTTTGGTTCATATCTGCTTTTCACCATGACAGCGTACACGTTACCAGAAGGATTCGCTGAGTTTGATATGTTTGCTTTTGGCTCAGCTCTTCTTGTCAGTGGTAAGTGAACTCAGCACAGTGTGGATTTTATAGGATTAAACTTAGGACTTTAATTTTGAGTAGACTTTACCAGGTAGGTTGAGTAGTGTGATGCCCCTGTAGTTGGCACACACTCTCCGGTCCCCTTTTTTAAATATGGGGACCACCACCCCAGTTTGCCACTCCTTAGGCACTGTCCCAGACCTCAACGCAATGTTGAAGAGACGTCTCATCCAAGGCAATCCCTCCACACCCAGAGCCTTCAGCATTTCTGGATGGATCTCATCAACCTCCTGGGCTTTGCCACTGCGGGGTTGTTTGACTACTTCAGTGAATTCCACCAGGGAAATTGAAGATGATCCCTCATTAGCTTCCAGCTCTGCTTCTACTACAGAGGACACTCCAGCCTGATACAGGAGGTCCTCAAAATGTTCCTTCCAGTGCCAAATTACCTCCTTAGTTGAGGTCAACAGGTCCCATCCTTACTGTAAACAGCTTGGATGATTCCCCATTTTCCTCTCCTGAGGTGCCTCATGGTCCACCAGAATGACCTGGGTGATGACTGAAAGAAAGTCTTTTTCCATGGTTTCTCCGAGCACTCCGAGTGTGTGTGTGCTCATGCGCACCCTGTGTTTGGTGTGTGTGTGTGTGTCTGCCACCCATGGGACAGCACACCCAACCCCTTTGGTTCCCCCTGCAGGTGGTGAACCCACAGGGTGGAAATGGAATGTCCACGCTGCCTTGTCGGGCTGTGCCCGGCTGGGCTCCGTGGCAAGCCCGGCCACAAGTGCAGACTGACGAGCCCTCTGTCCAGTCCTAACTTCAGACAGGGACCCCGGGCTTCCTCCAGGCCACATTTCCTCTGCCTTGTTTTTTCATCATTATGAACCATTCTTAATCTGGCCCCTCGCCTGACACCAATTTGGCTTGGGAGACCTAAATGACATGGTGAGATACTGAAGAGCTTTGCTTGTCATGTCCGTGACATATACATATTAACGTCCTAAACCCAGGCTGGTATTTGCTATCTCAATTCTCTGTGTGCATTCAACTCTGCATTGTGCAGGTGCATTACATGGGCACACAGCAATCAAACATGGGTGCTAATTATATCTTGTGCTCACACTGTAACATTTTGAGTGCTCAATAAAATGTGGCCTCGTTGCATATTTATTTTTCACTCAAGCTGTGCATGGATCGATGTGTCGCACTACACAGATCCTTCTCCTCTTTCACTGTGTAATTAGAGATTGACACTGTAATGTGTTTTCTGTGTTCTGTGGTTTTTATACAATGCCCTCCTACATTACACTGATACAATGATATTGCATCATATCACCATATAGTGAATGATGGGATTAAGTTTGACGTGTTATAAAATGGAGAAAAAATAGCCTTTGCAACTGTTTTTCAGGCTTGATTGGATTCTTCCTCAATGCCGTCAGCATCGGGGCTTTCCTCAGAGTGAAGGAGATGAGGAATCCCACTAACTTTTTTGTCTTCAATCTTGCTGTAGCTGACATCAGTTTGAATATTAATGGACTCACAGCGGCTTATGCTACCTATCTCAGGTATCACTATATGTCGGACTATTTGACTCCTGCCAACATATCTAAGGGCCCCGTCAGACTAGAGCATGAATGCAGTACGAATCACATGAATTAGTAAAACAAAAGTTGAGCTGCACTCGACAGACAATTAACCTCTTAAACCCTAGAGTCCCCAAATTTGGGGACTTGCCCTGTTTTGGAACATTTGAATACTCATAACTAACCAATGCTGACACCAACATACACTTATTATACATCAAAATGTCAAGCGAAGTCTCCTTTACAAAAGTATCCACTTCAATCACATTTCAGCTAACAATAGCTGAAACGCCAAGCAAATAAAGACATAAATCGGAATTCATTTGCTGGGAAAAAAAAACCCCTCATTTACTCCTACCAAGTATTATTTACTTTCTGTTGTGTGGGCCGCTGAAGAGGAGGTACTGCTGGCCCACCACCAGAGGGCGCCCTGCCTGAAGTGCGGGCTTCAGGCACGAGAGGGCGCCGGAGCAACCGGGAGTCATCATCACCACATCACCACATCTCCATAAAAGCCGGGCAGCAACTCCACCTCGCTGCCGAGATATCGTCGTACCCTCGAGGTAAAACTCTCAGCCGTTATTGTGCCGAACGCATGTAATCTGTTCTTGAATATTTTGCAGACTTACCTGGTGATTACTCGCAGCTGGAGCTGGGGTTTGCGGATTGTGGAGGAGTTGACGCTCTTCACTCCTCACATCAAACTCAATAAGTAGTTATTCAGGCTCTGCACAAACTGTGTCCTGTTCTAGAGGTGGAGGTGTTTTGCCCACTGTGAAGGAACTGTAGCTGACTGTTTACTGGGTGTGTTTCCTCACATCCACCATTAGCTGTTTTCTGCCTCCTGCCAGCAGTACCAGATCTGACAGCTGGAGACGGTGGCCACCTGGGGATTCAGGACTTGGCAGCTCCGGGGTGCTCCAGATCCGGTGGCAGTGGATCCGGCTCTTCTCTTGACGGTGGTCTCCTATCCTCGAGCCTGCCCATACGTCACCTTCGTATATTTGACTGTAATCCAAACTCTGCATTTGTCTATGTTTCGTTGTGCACATTTCACGACAGTAAAGTGTTGTATTTTTGGCTCATCTATTGTCCGTTCATTTACGCCCCCTGTTGTGGGTCCGTGTCACTAGACTTTCCCAACACTTTCAATTTTATTGCATCCACAACATCCCAGAGGACCTGTCTTTTAGCTGTTCCAAACCTTTGCATTTTTGACCTTGTACAAGCTGAGAAATAAATCATAATGTATGGGTATGTGATTTGCACAACTTGCACAAAACAATATTTCCTTTGTGCACCAATCAGACTGCTCGGAATGCTGGTGAGTTGCCATTTCGGATGCCAGTTTATATGCCATTCTAGCTAGCAGTCACACAGCAGTACGACCACCATATGAATATACCCCAGTTCGACTGCAGCACGACATTTGTGCTGGCCTGCCAATTTGGAATATTTTCCTAAGTGCCACACGAATGCTGTTCAAGGAATTTGAATGTAGCTCGTATGTAGCATGAATTGCACGTAATGTTTTCGAATATCAACTCCTATGGCATTCGTGCAATTCATGCTGCAGGTCAAATGCAGTTTGACGGCAGGTCAGATTGCATGAATGACGTTCGAATGTCCATTCCTATGGCAGTACGAATGCCGTAGACTGACTCCACCACCGTTAGGTGTTTTCCAGCAGGAGCGACACACGAATGTGCCAACTGCTGTAGGAATGCTGTAAGAGGCGTTCGAGTGCAGTTCGAATGCAGCACTTGTTCGAATGTCACAACATTCGTGTAATTTGTGCTCTAATGTGATGGGGGTATAATGTACAAAAACTACTAGATATTTAGTAATGAATAAATGGCTTACATACTGTACATTATTTTATTTATGGTGTTTGAAATCCAATATGAACGTCTCAATATGACTTGCCTGTTTCTCTGTTTTCTATAGATATTGGCCATTTGGTCAGGATGGATGTTCGATTCATGCTTTCCAGGGCATGATATCAGCCCTGGCATCCATCAGTTTCATGGCTGCCATTGCGTGGGACAGATATCACCAGTACTGCACCAGTAAGAATGCCAAAATATTAGCCTATTTATCTTTCATTAGAATTTGAAGTCCAACAACACATAAGGTCAGAAAACACAGAACTCAGAACACTACAGTAGAAGTGAAGACAGTCAGAGTTCTTTTAACACCACCAGAACAATGAAGGTGATAAGTGTCAGGTGTGGAGGATAAAACATGAGCAGACGCAGATTAACAGAAACAGACTAATGACACAACCCAAACACCAATGTCAGATGACTGTCAAAGAAAAACATAGAATCAAAAGAACCTGGGAACAAAATGACAAAATATTGTAAAAGATGCAAAGAAGGTGAGTGCAGAAAAAGAAAGGAATCAGCAGAGAGGCGCAATGAAAGCACGTTCTCTGTAGCACAAGAACACATATGCAGGATAAGAGGAAGAGAAACCAGAGGCTGTTCTAGCCAAAAACAGTGTACACAGTAAATTTTGTAGAGTAAAATTTACTGTGCTGGGATAACATTTGGTCCCAGTCCAAACAGAGTTAAATATACTCTATCACAGAGTAAAATCAACTCTTATTGGAGTAGAAACACTTCATTTGACAAGACGGTCGAGCTGATGTGACATATTGTGGTCAGATGAATCAGTATTCCAGATGTTTTGTTTTTGAAGAAATGGGCAGCATGTGCTCTGAACCAAAGGCAAAAAGGACTATTCAGACTATAATCAGCAACAAGCAGAAAAGTACACTGAGATTTTAGAGGGATACACGTTGCCTTTAAGATGACATCTTTTCCAGAAACATCTGTGCAACAATGCAAAACTACATTTTGCATGTTACAAAGGCATGGAGAGAGTACGGGTACTGGACTGGCCTGCCTGCAGTCCTGACCTGACCCCAGTAGTGTGTGGAGAACTTAGAAACTAAAACCTTTGCAATGATGACCCCTTACTGTTGCACATTTTAAGATGTGTTTGCAGGAAGAATGAGACAAAATAATACACAAAACATTTCATCACTTGATATCCTCAACGCCTAAACGCCTTTTAAGTGTTGTGAGAAGGAATGGCGCTTTTCGTGACAGTATCATGAACCATAGATTAATTTACTTTTCATGATTCCATCACAGAATGGCATGAGATTGAGTTGGGAATGGATGTGTATTAACAAATGAAATGAAGTGACCACACAACCCTGAAATATCTCGGTTTCATACTGTCCTTTGAAACATAATGACATCATAACTGTTTATATTCTGCAGGACAAAAGCTGTTTTGGAGTACAACAGTGACAATGAGCACCATTATTTGGGTTCTTTCCATTTTCTGGGCTGCTTTGCCACTTGCGGGATGGGGCGTGTATGACTTTGAGCCCATGGGAACCTGCTGCACATTGGATTACGCCAGAGGTGACAGGTACACAAATAAACTTTCACAAATGATCAGTGGTGCCGTCCAATGAGGGAAGTACAAACTATACCAGTGTTTTGATGAATATTCACCTGTTTTCAACAGAGACTACATAACCTACGTGCTAACCCTGACATTGCTCTACCTGATGTTCCCAGCCATCACCATGTACTCATGTTACAATTCCATCTACAAACACTTCAAGAAAATCCATTATCACAGGGTAAGATAGTAGAGTACCAAAAATAACCTCTATGTTACAAAGGCTTAAAAACAGGTCTTTGATTTACAAACCTGCACTTGAAATTATATTGCTGTTGCTGAGTGTGTGTAGAGTGTTTTATATGCATCTCTAGCCAGCTGAAAAGTTTGAATATTTTGCACTTATTTCCACCAATTATTACCATCATTTTGTTCATTTGAAAAGGTTGTATTTGACCTGAACCCCAAACCATTAGAAATGTCCAAACTTGGAATTGGCACCATTATGCACACTTTCCAGCATCCTTCTTATTGCAACTAGGTGTATCAAAAGCCAACTCCTCATCCTTGTCATGACACCTGGGTAGCAGATCAAGTAGGGGATTGCCTGCTGGGGTGAAAAATGGTGGGGATCTTGTATTCCCCATGGCTATTACCGTAACCATGAAGGCCCATCAGGAACCTTGAATCCTGAAACAAGAATTCCTCATGGTGGATCAGGCGGTGGAGGTGATGGTTTGTAACCCAATGGCTGTGAAGGCAGATGAAAGCTGCCAGGACTGTTTGTCAGCGTTCAACGACATTCCCACATTAAACAAACCCACGCACAACCGCCTCTAGATCTGGAGCTGTAATTACCATCGGCAACCACGATTGCCAATGTGCTTGCTCATGGGGTGGGTAAGGCTTACTCATGTGTGGCTCCTTGAGACAATTTATGTTGTGATTTTGGACAGTATAAATAAATTGAGTTTTTGCAATTCACTAATCTAATGATTATGTTTTGATAACCTATTCATTATTGTCATCATTTGGATAACTTACCAGCAAATTATAACGATAAATTCCATCAATAACTTTCAACATTGTATTTATGTAGCATTATGTAGCACACACACACATTATATATATATATATATATATATATACTGTGTGTGTGTGTGTATATATGATATAAAGTCTCCAAAACATTGAACAATTAATTTTGAAAGAAAATCTTGCACACAATTCATCACAAAAAAATGAAACCAGTGACATATTTTATAGGGCTGCAACTTACATTTATTGCCATTATTCATTAATCTGTAGATTATCTTCTGGATTAATCAATTTTTGTTAATAAAATATAAAACATATTCAGTACCTCCCAAAGCCCAAGATGACATTCGTAATTGTCTTGCTTTGTCCAGATCCCAAAGATATTTAGTTTACTTCTAGACAGCGGTAAAGAAACCAGAAAATATTCACATTTAAAAAGCCAGAATCAGAGAATTTGTACATTACAAATGAATAATAACAATTAATCAAGTATCACAATTATTGTCAGTTAATTTAATAATTGCTTTGGGTGGATCTGTTGTCTGCCTGGGTGGCTGCCATCCAGGATGCTGGGTGGTTCCATAGTGTGGTGGATGTTGTGATACGTGGAACTAGCACATGCATGCTGGGATTGCTTGGGGACATCCTGCATTGTCCGCCTATTTGAATGTGTTGAAGTTATTTGTGGATGTGATCTGGTAATTAAGTGATGAAACCCTGCTGAATCTAGTCATCGTACTCATTTGTCATGCCAGTGTGTGTCTGAGCCTGAGAGTATAATGGGTGGGGCTTATTATTATTATTATTATTATTGTTATATTTATTGAAGCAGTGAGTCCAAAATGTATTCATCAACCTCAAAGCCATTTAAAGAAGCCAATCATAACTCACCTGTCTGCTGATTAAAGACCAAGACCCATGTCTGCCATTTCACAGTGTCCAGTTATTATTAGTTTCTCATTTATGTGCGGTTTTCTGTGGGGCAGTGCACGATCCTCTGGAGTGACTGGACCACTAATATCTCCTGGTTTGCAAAGTGAAGCTACATTCGTGTAAAAGAAAAAAAAAAATTATAAAGATTGTTCCTCCAAGTGCCTCTGTTGTTACCAGATGGCAAGCTCACTGTATGGGGGTAATAATAAATGGCAAATGGCAAATAATTCTCTTTTCTTGCCCCAACAACAGACATATGGGTCCTGGTCTTTTAATTAGCAGACTGGTGAGTTATGATTGACATCTTTATGTGAATTTATGACTTAACTACTGGATAACACTGAAGGATCACAACTTCTACAACATGTTTGAAAAGGTGGACAATGCGGGATGTCCCCAAGCAATCCCGGCTTGCACCGTACCAAATCCAAAATGGAGGTATCTGGGAAATGGTATATTGCAATAAGCACTGCATAGTTAAAGTTCTGAGTGCCCATAGTCACTTGAATCTGCTGTACCTTTATCCATAGTTTAACACCAGTTTGCCATTGAGGGTCCTGTTCATGTGCTGGGGCCCCTACGTCCTTATGTGCATCTATTCCTGCTTTGAGAACGTGAAAATTATATCACCAAAGCTGAGAATGGTAAGTTTTGTTTATAAGTTTGACAGTTGTTTTGTTTGCGACCATATTCACTTGGAGTGTTCAGTTAACACTGCAAGATTTGAAGGAACTCAGACTTTGGGTTGTTGATCTTCCCTTCACCTGTTTTGCACACTGCAGCAAACCTTCCCAATGAATAGTCAACAGTGACAAAACCTTTGTCAACAAATCTGAGCCAAAATGCAGTATTTTATTATTTTAAACAAATACATATGTCATTGAAATTTATATCACACCTAAATAGATACTTATCATTTGTATGGTGATTTGCATCTCACGTGATGTTGATCATTTGTCCCTTCTGCCATTGTGTTCCATTTATTGTGCTATTTTGATTCCATTTAGCATGCAAATTTGGTTCCATACATTTTGTACCATTGCACGACACCGTGTGCACACACCAGCGGCGACGGCGCTTAGCTTAAAAACTAAGAGTGGACTGACAGTGCCCAGACTCAATGGGTAACGAATGGGAAGGCTGGATGCGCCGAGGGGGCTCGAGAACGAGTCAGGGGGAGTCCTGAGAAAGCCGTGTCTGCCAGAGGCAGAGCCGCGCAGGCTGGGTTGGCCCCGCCGCAGTACGGGGCTTGTGGAAGGCCACTGGGGCACAGCAGGCTCCGTCAGATGACATCTGGATGAGATGGGCATCTCAGTCTCGCTACTGAGCTTTGGTGGATACAGTAGGAGTGGGATGTCCATTTTCTCTTGTTTATAAATTAGCACAATATCAAATGACAAGGATATATTTTAGGCATTATATAAAAACAATGAATGTTGTTTCATTTGTTCAATGGTAAGAATATTTCATGAGGTGAATGATGGAATGTTCCATTCAACGAGGTTGCATTCATTATTTGTATTCTATTAAAACTTGTATCTGCTCCCAGATTCTTCCCATCGTTGCAAAGACAAACCCAATCTTTAACTCCCTCTTCTACGCCTTTGGGAATGAGTTCTACAGAGGCGGCCTGTGGAATTTCCTCACTGGACAGAAAATCGTTGAACCAGTTATTAAAAAGTCCAAATGAAAGGAAACTCAGTAAGAACTGGTCAAAATGTAATCAACCAATGTGCTGTTATAAAAGAGTCCTCATTAGAAGAGAAAGTTATTAATGTAAATGTTAAGAGTTCTAGTGCTTAATGATGTCGCCATTTAAATAGCAGATGATCCTTGTACTGGATTTGTGTCACTCTACACAGCATGTTCCAGTTGACCAAGCAGTTGTGTGATGTTCAGTTACAATTATTGTGCTCTTTGTGCCATGTGTTTTAACATTTATTACACCTTCAGTCATATTAAACAACCTACAGTAAACAACATGTTTACTCATTATTCATTGCACACACACACACACACACAAAAAGTCGGATATTCAATCGGAGCCTGAAATCGGGTGTAATCAGTAGTAAAAGTAGCATGGTAGAACACTGTAGCAATCTGGAAAGTTTTAAACATATTTTTAAGATTCTGAAAGGGATAAATCGTGATTCACAAAACATGAATAAACAGATTTTAATGGGTGCAGATTGGGGTAATATTGTGTAAAAGCGGGTGAAAATGAACAAGTGGCAAGCAGGTACAATATGCAGTAATTGGATCCTACCGTTCTCTGAGCAGAAACCTCCTTCTGCAACATGAAACCCATGAAAAGCATGTCATGCTCTCCAAAGAAGACAGTTTTGAGATGTTAACAGAGGCAACTTTGTTCAAAAATATTGTGTAGTAACTGATCTGTTAACACCATCGCACATATTGCTTTTATATCCACTTTTATTTTGTTGCACTGAATTGTGGTGTTCTACAGGGACCCTTGTTTGGTGAGACATTTCCAGCTACTGTCCCTGTGTCAGTGACCACATAAAGAATTGAAGTGTGTAAACACACTGTGCTCTGACCTCTAAGCTGCTAAAGATATACCACCCTGAAATAAACCAGAAGGAGATGTTAGTCTTTGTCACAGTAACCTCAGAGGTGACTGATGCTGCCAGGATGTGTCACCGGGTGACATCCTTCCACCATCAGGGGGAGGTATCAGCCTTGAAATAGACCTGTTGACAGCAAAGCAAATTAATACGTGAAGTTAACAAAACGTCATTAGGACGTAACAGCTATGCTGTGTTTCTCTTAAAGGCATCACTTAGGGCCCCTTCACACATAGTATGAATGTGGTCAAATTGCGCATGAAGCAGGAATCATATGTAATACATGTAAAATCAGAGCTGCCTCCAACGCTTGGTACACCTGTTGCTACAACTATTTGCACACACCAGACAGAGTGTGCGCTATGAGAGCCCATTCAATCCCCCTCGTGGCAGATGTCGGCCAGATTCCAGGTGACACACACAAACATCTAACACTGCTCGTTTGGCACTTAGCAAATGTGTGGCCATTCACACTATTGGCACAAACACAGTCAGCAGACGATCACTTTCGAGCTGGCGGTGAAATTTGTCTAAGTGCCCCCACGACTGTGGAGTTGCCAAGTGCACATGTGGTGTGCCAGAGTGTCGGCTCCCCCGACAACACGTGTGTGTGTATTTTGCGTGCTTCTCCCGCCCCCCCCAACACGTGTGTGTGTGTGTAGTTCATGAGTCACTCCCCCTTCCCCCCCGCAGGTGAGGCATCTCTCATCTGATCACAGAGTGACA
Source organism: Thalassophryne amazonica (assembly GCF_902500255.1). NCBI lineage: Eukaryota > Metazoa > Chordata > Actinopteri > Batrachoidiformes > Batrachoididae > Thalassophryne > Thalassophryne amazonica. The sequence continues at coordinate 27,668,589 of NC_047120.1, read as the reverse complement.
CCTTGGTCTGTGTGCTGAACGGACAGGGGGCATTGCTGTCTGTCTCTGGTCCAGGGCGTCACACCTGCAGGGCACGTATCGTGTTTTGACGGACACACGTGTGTGCTTGCTGTCCTCACGTAGAAATACATAAAAACATATATTGCTTTTGCGACGGGGTGGAGAGTGCGCACATTGACAGGCTGCCCCAGCTGACACGGACCGTCAGTTCATGTGGACACGCAGCAGGCGATCTGAATGTCACATCTGTCTGACAGGACACGCATGTCCTGTGAGCAGCACGCTGTAGGACTATATGACAAGCCAACAGTGCGACAAATACACCACTCTCAGTCACGTATCAGCAGAAATACACCATAACAAATGCTGTTTAGTCATTTATTATGGCGCTTTTTTCTCTTTTTTTAAAAATATGTTTATGTCCTTGTTGATTCCAGGCATTTTCCACACCTTTTATAGAACAGCGATGGTAGTGCAGTGGTAAAGTTTCTGTCTGGTAATCAGAGCTTTTGTAAATTGCAGGTTCAAATTCCATGGGTGGCATGTATTTTTTTTTTTCCTTTTCACGGCAGCTGCGCAAGGTGGTTACACATGCTCCAGCTACTCAATTTCAATTTATTTTCATTTATATAGCACCAAATCACAACACAGTTGCCTCAAGGTGCTTCACACAAGTAAGGTCTAACCTTACCAACCCCTCGCACTGTGTTCCCACTGCGATGGTTTCGGGCATGCTCATGCACGTCACCGTCACGTGCACAAAACCATCACAGCAGGTTCTTTCACGCCTGCCTGTCGGCTCGATGTTTTCATGGTTCACTCGTAGGACTTGTTCCGCCGTGATTTGTCTTGATTTGTACTCATTCGTACTAAGTGTGAAGGAGCCCTTAATGTAGGAGGTTTCAGTGCCAGAAATAGAATCTGTAATCCTACACAATAAGGAATGTAGGCTCTGATCATGACATCTAATACTTAAATGAGTGGCAAAACATCTCAAAGATCATCAAGAAATAGAGTTGCCATTGAGTAAACTCCAAGGTAATTGAAATTTTGTGACCTGGAGAGGTGCAATGTTATTAAACTTTCCGCAACTTTTATTTCACGTGGTGTTTCAAAAAAACTGCAGGCAATTTTGTTGTTGTTCCATGGCAGTATCACATTTCTTACGTGTTTTTGACCTGCATGGAGTGACCTCCAGGTTTTCCTTAGAAAAGTTGAAGAAATCCATCAGCCATCAGATTAGAGCTGAATTCTGGAAAATAGTCCTCTTTTTGACTGAAAGCAGCTCAACTCCAACTGAATATGAGCTTAACACTGCCTCTGAGGACTGCTGGCCTAATTAGAAGGACACAATGATAACAACAATATCAAAATTACAGAATTAACAGCACTGGCCTTTGTTTGCATAAAACTCTTAAACAGGGTAGTTTTGGTTTTGGAAAAATAGAAGCTGTTTGTTTCGGTGGTCAGACTCAAAGAGACGGGCATTTTCAGGCTTCTTTCATCACAAACTGATCTGCCCACTCTCCAACCCTTTTTGCATAAATGGCAACGCCCAGAGTTCTGTTATTATGAATGAGAGGTAAATCTGTCAAAAATTTGAATGATGTTCAAATGTAGGTAAGAATAATAAATACTTATATTTATATGGCAGTTTCCATCCTTATTATTAGGAGACTGTAAACCAGTGAACACAGGTGCAGACATAATAATGATTCTGAGAATCAGTTCAAGGTGTTTTATATTAGTCGATATGGTTGAATACAGAGACGGAAAGCAGCAGGTCCAGTAGGGAGGTGAGAAGGCATCAGTCTGAGGCACAGAGAGTAAGTCTGATGACACCTGGAACGTACTGCAAGTGGCACGGCCATGTCACATTGGACACGCGCATCACACGCAACAGTCACAAGGCTATGTTATAGATAGCGGTATGGTTGGGGTAGAGTTAGCATTTTGCTACGTGCCACACAGTGAGGCAACAGGGTACCCAACTCGACAAAGAGTAACGTTAATGTGATGACTTGGGTGTGAGACTGGGTTGACCTGAAAGCACCCCGTGTTGAAAATTTAATACTTAAACTTAAGAATATAAATAATATAAGCTCATGTATTCTCACCTGTCTATTTGTCAACATGTGACCCTTCTGAATTGTACATTTTGCATTGTAGTGCACAATTTCAATCCTATTTGAAGATGGATTGGATTTTTATGTACAAAATAAACTGCATAAAGACTTTTTAAAAGAGGATTAGGACTGCAAAGCTCTTTGTCTTGTGCTCATCAATGATCTGTTTAAGTGCACACAGCAGATCAACTGTTGAGTTACAATATGAAAAAGAATGAGGAAAATCTTTTGTAATCCCAAAACATATGCAGTAGCCCTTTACGCCGGAAAATACAAAACTATAAAAACACTTATCAGGGACATTCCACTCAAGTTGTGATGATGTCATGTTATTGTGTCATGTTGTTGTGATTCCAATAAACTAATGTATAAAAGAATAACTGCAAATTATGTTGAAACTGCCAACATAACCCAAAATAGGTTTGCTGGTCCATACCTGTATCTATCACATTTACAGTTTCAAAGCAGAATATGCAGTAGTTTTTATGAACGCAGTCACGGACTCCATTAAGACTGCCTGCCCAGCTATACACAGAGAACATCAATCTACTATTTACAAAAAAAAAGAAAAAAAAAAGAATAGTGACAATACCTGCTTAAGTAGATTTCTCATGGATGGTTGTATGAGGCTGTTTGAAGGTGGGATGTACAAAGAGGTGTACTTATATTATTATTAGAATATAGTATTTCATATTGATTTAAAAAATTTCATTCTCAAGTTTCATTCTCACTTATATGAAAATAAAAGGATTCCTACGAAACAGGTTATTGGAAGAGTCTCAGACAAAATTGCACAGACCATTTAGAGGCCATATTAAAATACGAAATGGGCGAAATGGGGACTGATAATCACAAAATGGGGGTAAAATATAATGAAATGAAGCAGAGTGAACTAAACTGACTCCGAATAATTACTTTTAATTGTTTAGCTTTTGTTTTTTTTGTTGTTTTTTTGTGAGATGCGCTCAGTACATGTACTCGTAGTAGGGGCAGGTCCGCCATCTGGTGTTCGAGAGATGAAACTTCAATCAATGGGTCAGTCTGCTCCATTTCGTTACGTTTTACTCCCATTTCGTTATTATCAGTCCCCATTTTGTCCCATTTAGCTAAATAATAATAATAATAATAAAAAAAACTTAATTGAATCATATTTGGAGTCAGTCTGCTCCATTTCACTATGTTTAACCTTCGTTTTGTTATTATCGGTCCCCATTTTGCTTAAAAATAAATAAAAGTAATTCATTGAATCATATTTAATCATATTTGGAGTCAGTCTGGGTCAGTTTGCTCCATTTTGTTACTTTTTACCCCATTTCATGATTGTTAGGCTCCATATTTGCCCCATTTTGTCCATTTCGTATTTTTGTATAGCTGACCATTTAGCATATTTGAAATACGGTGCTCCACCTCCTGAACACAGTTTATTTAAACTTGAACTCACAGCAAATATAAGATTTTATTCAGCTTATGTACTTACTGAAACATTGGACAAATAGTATTAAAGGCACTGCGCTGCAGTGGTTTGAATCATATTTATCTAATAGATTACAATTTGTTCATGTAAATGGGGAATCTTCTTCACAGACTAAGGTTAATTATGGAGTTCCACAAGGTTATGTGCTAGGACCAATTTTATTCACTTTATACATGCTTCCCTTAGGCAGTATTATTAGACGGCATTGCTTAAATTTTCATTGTTACGCAGATGATACCCAGCTTTATCTATCCATGAAGCCAGAGGACACACACCAATTAGCTAAACTGCAGGATTGTCTTACAGACAAAGACATGGATGACCTCTAATTTCCTGCTTTTAAACTCAGATAAAACTGAAGTTATTGTACTTGGCCCCACAAATCTTAGAAACATGGTGTCTAACCAGATCCTTACTCTGGATGGCATTACCCTGACCTCTAGTAATACTGTGAGAAATCTTGGAGTCATTTTTGATCAGGATATGTCATTCAATGCGCATATTAAACAAATATGTAGGACTGCTTTTTTGCATAATATCTCTAAAATTAGAAAGGTCTTGTCTCAGAGTGATGCTGAAAAACTAATTCACGCATTTATTTCCTCTAGGCTGGACTATTGTAATTTATTATCAGGTTGTCCTAAAAGTTCCCTGAAAAGCCTTCAGTTAATTCAAAATGCTGCAGCTAGAGTACTAACGGGGACTAGAAGGAGAGAGCATATCTCACCCATATTGGCCTCTCTTCATTGGCTTCCTGTTAATTCTAGAATAGAATTTAAAATTCTTCTTCTTACTTATAAGGTTTTGAATAATCAGGTCTCATCTCATCTTAGGGACCTCCTAGTACCATATCACCCCAATAGAGTGCTTCGCTCTCAGACTGCAATCTTACTTGTAGTTCCTAGGGTTTGTAAGAGTAGAATGGGAGGCAGAGCCTTCAGCTTTCAGGCTCCTCTCCTGTGGAACCACCTCCCAATTCAGATCAGGGAGACAGACACCCTCTCTACTTTTAAGATTAGGCTTAAAACTTTCCTTTTTGCTAAAGCTTATAGTTAGGGCTGGATCAGGTGACCCTGAACCATCCCTTAGTTATGCTGCTATAGACGTAGACTGCTGGGGGGTTCCCATGATGTACTGTTTCTTTCTCTTTTTGCTCTGTATGCACCACTCTGCATTTAATCATTAGTGATTGATCTCTGCTCCCCTCCACAGCATGTCTTTTTCCTGGTTCTCTCCCTCAGCCCCAACCAGTCCCAGCAAAAGACTGCCCCTCCCTGAGCCTGGTTCTGCTGGAGGTTTCTTCCTGTTAAAAGGGAGTTTTTCCTTCCCACTGTCGCCAAGTGCTTGCTCACAGGGGGTCGTTTTGACCGTTGGGGTTTTTACGTAATTATTGTATGGCCTTGCCTTACAATATAAAGCGCCTTGGGGCAACTGTTTGTTGTGATTTGGCGCTATATAAATAAAATTGATTGATTGATTGATTGAGGAAAATTTGTTGGCATTATCTAAAAAACGGATTTTAGCTAGTCTCAGTGTTGTCAAGTTAAACTCAGTTGCAAAGAACACTGACAGCATGCCTTTTCACAGTAAAAGTATTTGCGGGGAGGCTGGCATTAATCATTTTATTGTGAAATGGTGCTAACATTAACTGTCTGATGTTTAACTTTGCTACCAGTAACATCAGCGAGCACGCCATCTTGGAAGTACAAATGCTACACTGTTAATCAAAATAAAGATTTCAGAATAAATAAATAAAAATAAAATAGCCTGATCTTGTAATTATGAGATCCTGATGTCGTAATTATGAGATCTTTTCTCGTAATTACGAGATCTTTTCTCGTAATTATGAGATCAGCGGTCAAATTTTTTATACAGTGAATGCAATACGCTTCCATAGTTTTCAAAATTAATCACTCAAAATTTTCATAATACAGGATGCACATCATCGTGCCATGTGCAAGCCATATCCGAAAGCTGAGGTAGATATGACAAACAGTCAGAGAGATATGCAAGCTACATACCACACAGAGATGTTTCGTGCATTTTTGATAGATGACTGAGATCACGTAAACGGCCCTTCAGGGTTACTGCACAATTTCTGGTCAAACTGCATCTCTGTTATGTAATAAGTGTTTATTGCTGTGTTAGGCTTCTGTCATTAGTGAAAGTGGGCAGTTATTTACTGTGGTGTGTTAATCCTCCTGTTGATGTATTAATCCATGTACTTACTTTTTCAGCATTACATCGTCAACTAAAAATAGCATAGACATATCCGTCACACACATTTATTGTCAGCTACCCAAGAATTTTTGGAACAGTCACAATCACATTATTAGCAAAAATAGAGACTTTACATTTTGTACATAATAATGCTACAGAATATATACTGCACCCTACAATTAAATATTATTAAACATGGATTATTAAACAAGATTTAATTTATATGGTGGAAGACTTCAAAAATATTTTGGCATTTCTGGTTAGGTTCTTTCATAGTTAACATCATAGTCATCCAGCCAATCACAATGTATGCTGTATAACAATACTTACTTCCAAATGTACTAGAGTGAAATATCAGGTACCTTAGGGTTCTGTTTTAGATCCTTTGTTTTTCATAATTTCTGTAGCTCCTATAGGACAAATATTGAGAATTATTGTAATTACTTTGCACTGTTATTCTGATTACACTCAGCTTTACTTGCCCCTTAATGCAAATAATGTCTCATATTTGGGAATTCAATTGTCATGTGCCAATGAAAAACTGGATGCCCTCTAATGTCTTCATTCTAAAAGAGTAGTCATCCTGCTGAGATAAGACAGCCTGATTTTGCTGATTCATATTAATCTAGACTAAAGACTCATCTGTTCCTCCAACTTATAATTAGCTTACATTTATGGTGCTTGTATTACAACAATTGGCTTGCCCATCATTTCTATTAGTCTCAATACCCATGGGAAAGGATTGAGTCTCATCTAATTGCAATTCACGGGTATTAGCACAGATGAATATGTGAGTATGTATCACATGTTAAACTAATGTTAAGGTAGATTTTCAGTTCTATTCTTCTGCCTAGTGGATGTCCTGATGCCATTTGTGGAGCAGCCGCCATCCATATCCCATGAATCTACACTGGAGCCTTTGCTGGACCGAAGATGTTACTTTCTTGGAAGTGTCATATCTACTGATGCGAGCTTCAGAAGCTCTGGAGTAAGTGAGCAAGACTCTCTGGATCTAAGTTTGACACTTTATTTAGTGTTAGTATAACGTATGATCCGGAAAGGGTGAGGAATAAACTCGGTTATCTCATTTAGGAATGGATATGAACTTGAATTACTATGCTTGTAGTTGATATTGGAACACTTAAACTCTTGAACATGCTGTGCTGCATGGGCATCTATAGGGAAAGACTGGAGGTACATGTTGGGTGAGATAAGCTGTCTCAATGACAGATCTGGCATCAATACAATCTCCGATTTACAAACATCATCTATTTTACTGGGACTTTAATCTTCACCTCGTTATGTTTTCAACTATCCTGACATTATGAACACTGGTCTATGTGTGGCTGTTGAGCTGCAACATTTCTGACAGTCTTGTTTTGTGCTTTTTGTTAGTTGTTAGCACAGTCATAGCAGATGGTCACCCCACTAAGTGTAGTCTGCTTGAGGTTTCTTCCTATAATATAGCCTTGTTTTAAGGCTCTGAGGGAATTTTTTTGTGATCACTGTCGCTAGCGTGCTTGCTCATGTGATGGCTAAGATCTCGACCTTATAGTTGTAGCCATATAGCTGTAGCTAGGTTTAAGGATATGATTCCTTCTTTGTTATGTTCTTCAATGCCATATACCAACAGTGCAGAGTAGCTACCTAAACTCTGTGAGTGAGATAGATGATCTTGTCAATAGCTTTACATCCTCATTGAGCACAACTTTGGATGCTGTAGCTCCTCTGAAAAAGAGAGCCTTAAATCAGAAGTGCCTGACTTCGTGGTTTAACCCACAAACTCGCAGCTTAAAGCAGATAACCCGTAAGCTGGAGAGGAAATGGCGTCTCACTAATTTAGAAGATCTTCATTTAGCCTGGAAAAAGAGTCTGTTGCTCTATAAAAAAGCCCTCCGTAAAGCTAGGACATCTTACTATTCATCACTAATTGAAGAAAATAAGAACAACCCCAGGTTTCTTTTCAGCACTGTAGCCAGGCTGACAAAGAGTCAGAGCTCTATTGAGCCGAGTATTCCTTTAACTTTAACTAGTAATGACTTCATGACTTTCTTTGCAAATAAAATTTTAACTATTAGAGAAAAAATTATTCATAACCATCCCAAAGACATATCTTTATGTCCGGCTGCTTTCAGTAATGCTCGTATTTGGTTAGACTCTTTCTCTCCGATTGTTCTGTCTGAGTTATTTTCATTAGTCACTTCCTCCAAACCATCAACATGTCTATTAGACCTCATTCCTACCAGGCTGCTCAAGGAAGCCCTACCATTAATTAATGCTTCGATCTTAAATATGATCAATCTATCTTTATTAGTTGGCTATGTACCACAGGCTTTTAAGGTGGCAGTAATTAAGCCATTACTTAAAAAGCCATCACCTGACCCAGCTATCTTAGCTAATTATAGGCCAATCTCCAACCTTCCTTTTCTCTCAAAATTCTTGAAAGGGTAGTTGTAAAACAGCTAACTGATCATCTGCAGAGGAATGGTCTATCTGAAGAGTTTCCGTCAGGTTTCAGAATTCATCATAGTACAGAAACAGCATTAGTGAAGGTTACAAATGATGCACCCTGACATCGGGGTGAATGTGAGGCATAATTGTAAAGCGCTTTGAGCGTCTGATGCAGATGGAAAAGCGCTATATAAATGCAGTCCATTTACCATTTAGTTACAAATGATCTTCTTATGGCCTCAGACAGTGGACTCATCTCTGTGCTCATCCTGTTAGACCTCAGTGCAGCTTTTGATACTGTTGACCATAAAATTTTATTACAGAGATTAGAGCATGCCATAGGTATTAAAGGCACTGCGCTGCAGTGGTTTGAATCATATTTATCTAATAGATTACAATTTGTTCATGTAAATGGGGAGTCTTCTTCACGGACTAAGGTTAATTATGGAGTTCCACAAGGTTCTGTGCTAGGACCGATTTTATTCACTTTATACATGCTTTCCTTAGGCAGTATTATTAGAAAGCATTGCTTAAATTTTCATTGTTACGCAGATGATACCCAGCTTTATCTATCCATGAAGCAGAGGACACACACCAATTAGTTAAACTGCAGGAATGTCTTTCAGACATAAAGACATGGATGACCTCTAATTTCCTGCTTTTAAATTCAGATAAAACTGAAGTTATTGTACTTGGCCACACAAATCTTAGAAACATGGTGTCTAGATCCTTACTCTGGATGGTATTACCCTGACCTCCAGTAATACTGTGAGAAATCTTGGAGTCATTTTTGATCAGGATTGTTGTGAAAGTGTAGGAACACGGACCCACAACAGGGGGCGCAAATGAACGGACAATGGAGGAGTCAAATAACACTGTTTTTACTGTTGTGAAACAGGCACAACAAATACAACCGATTACAATATGGAGATCGAGCTTAATTACAACGGTGTCGTGTGGGCAGGCTCGACGATAGGAGACGTCTGTCCAAGTCGAACCGGAACCAACCTGATTTCCTCTGCCACCGAACCCCGGGAATACTGGAGCCGCCAAGTCCCGAATTCCCAGGTGGCCACTGCCTCCGCTCGTCGGATCCGGTACTGCTGGCAGGAAACAGAAACAGTCAGGTGTGGATGCGGCTGCACCCAGCAACACGGAGGGTGGAGAGTCCACCTCCACCTCTCGTCAACAACAATCAAGAAATGTAGGAAGGTGAGTACTTATCCAAATGCTGTCTGGTAGTCAGCTGTCCTACAGATAATCAACAAGAATACACTTAAAGTCACACGTATGTGTAGGCTGAGATTGTTACCTCTTTGGTAAGGCGATATCTCGGCAAATGAGGTGGAGATGCCGTCCTGCTGATATACCTCCTTATTGATTGGGATCAGCTGTCTCCAGTGATGGGTGACAGCTGTCATCCTGGCTGCTCCTGTAAGGCGGCAGCGCCCTCCGGTGCCTGGAGCCCGCACTCCAGGCAGGGCGCCCTCTAGTGGTGGTGGGCCAGCAGTACCTCCTCTTCAGCGGCCCACACAACAAGGATATGACCTTAAATGCGCATATTAAGCAAATACGGAGGACTGCTTTTTTGCATTTGCGCAATATCTCTAAAATTAGAAAGGTCTTGTCTCAGAGTGATGCTGAAAAGCTAATTCATGCATTTATTTCTTCTAGGCTGGACTATTGTAATTCATTATTATCAGGTTGTCCTAAAAGTTCCCTGAAAAGCCTTCAGTTAATTCAAAATGCTGCAGCTAGAGTACTGACAGGGACTAGAAGGAGAGAGCATATTTCACCCATATTGGCTTCTCTTCACTGGCTTCCTGTTAATTCCAGAATAGAATTTAAAATTCTTCTTATTTATAAGGTTTTGAATAATCGGGTCCCATCTTATCTTAGGGACCTCATAGTACCATATCACCCCAATAGAGCGCTTCGCTCTCAGACTGCAGGTTTACTTGTAGTTCCTAGGGTTTGTAAGAATAGAATGGGAGGCAGAGCCTTCAGCTTTCAGGCTCCTCTCCTGTGGAACCAGCTCCCAATTCGGATCAGGGAGACAGACACCCTCTCTACTTTTAAGATTAGGCTTAAAACTTTCCTTTTTGCTAAGGCCTATAGTTAGGGCTGGATCAGGTGACCCTGAACCATCCCTTAGTTATGCTGCTATAGACTTAGACTGCTGGGGGGTTCCCATGGTGCACTGAGTGTTTCTTTCTCTTTTTGCTCTGTATACACCACTCTGCATTTAATCATTAGTGATTGATCTCTGCTCTCTTCCACAGCATGTCTTTTTCCTGATTCTCTCCCCTCAGCCCCAACCAGTCCCAGCAGAAGACTGCCCCTTCCTGAGCCTGGTTCTGCTGGAGGTTTCTTCCTGTTAAAAGGGAGTTTTTCCTTCCCACTGTCGCCAAGTGCTTGCTCATAAGGGGTCGTTTTAACCATTGGGGTTTTTCTGTAATTATTGTATGGCTTTTAACTTACAATATAAAGTGCCTTGGGGCAACTGTTTGTTGTGATTTGGCGCTATATAAATAAAATTGATTTGATTTGATAGTGGCTCAAAATGACTTATTTTGTGATTTGGTGCTGTGTAAATTGAACTGAAGTTTAAGAAAATCTTTCTCTGTGTTGCTCCACCATGAAGCTGCAGACAACAGCTGCACTCTGCAGTTTCTCCACTCCCAGCCACAGTACCACATAACCCTTGGGTGTCTTGCTGGGTTTCCTTGTGTATCTGGAATTACCATATAGAACCACACTCTTTGCACTGACTGAATTTCGTTTTGTGTTGTTTGTATTAATGAGTGATGTAAATGAAGTCCAAGACATATTCAGTTATTCTATCAATCACCTGACTTGAAGAAAGCTCACTGCAAAAATAAGAATTTTTATTTTTAACAATTATACTTTCTGTATATTTAGTTTGTCTAATTACTGAAGGACTCTGACAAACAAAGGGAATGCTATACACTATAAAAAACGTGCAATGATTCAAAGATTTAACAACAAAAATTATACCATAACACCAAATGAAAATTCAACATTCTGTTTATTCTATTATTAATATAATAATGATGATGATAATAATAATAATAATAATAATAATAATATAACATTATAGCATTATAACATTATTATTATTAATGCTTCATTGCTCCCACTAATTTGTAAAAATGTTGACAAAATGCATTATTATTATTATTATTATACATTATTATAAAAGGTTTTAAAAAATACACTTTATCAATGTGATGTGGATTTGTCGTGTTGCGGCTGACTTTTAAAACAGGCAAACCAACCAGATATGAAGCTTCAAAAAGGAATCCTCTCCTGCTGAAACTGTATGCAACTCTTTAATCGTTTTTTAGGGAAAAAATGACCATTTTTCTTTTAGAACCATTTCACTGGTAAGTGGTTTCAGTGTTTCAGGAAGACTAATTTAATACTGAGATTTTAATATCAGGAATCCCTGAATATGGAAATATCGAAATATTGGTGATAGTAAAAATGTGGTTTCCTGAAACATTGAAGGTTTACTTCTCTTTGGAGCACCAAAATATTCATTAGCCTCATTCATTGTACAACAGCGACGCTTACTGGTCATATGAATGTAGAATAACTGGAAATTTTACAACATCTGTAACCAATGCAGACTTTTTCTGCATACTTTAAGGAGTCACAATGTTGCTTTGTATTGGTGTGTCTCTGGAAGGTCATCAATCTGTTTATCAAACAGATTAAATTAATTAAAATATATTTTAACCTCATCATTTTTTCGTAACCTCGAACCCCAAATCACAGACTGGCATCATTTCAGAGCTAACTTGTGAAACAAGAAATATCTCAAGGAAGAAAATATTAATTCATTTATTTTAATAAAACACTTTGAAACCAAATATAAACAGGACCTGTGTGTGTGTGTGTGTGTGTGTGTGTGTGTGTGTGTGTGTGTGTGTGTGTGTGTGTGTGTGTGTGTGTGTGTGTGTGTGTGTGTGTGTGTGTGTGTGTTTCAGCCATTTGCACCATAACTGTAAATCACCAATGCAAGTTGGTACAGTCATTCAAACTGCCTGCTGAGGTGGACTTGTCCACATATTTTTGGCTATGTAAATGTTCATAATAATAACAACTATACATATGGAATTAAAACATTACAGTAAAAATCAATTACATACAAACAAAACTGAACATGCTGTGAAATGCTCTCTGAAAAAAAAGCATTTAGAACTGTAAGTCATCTGCATAACAATGAAAGTTGACCACAAAATTATACATTAGCCTACCCAAGGGTGTTATGTACAGAGAAAACAACAGTGGGCCAAGGACTGATCATTGTGGAACTCCATACCTTACAACAAAGCATTTAAATAACATGTAATTGAAACACAATAAAACCTCAGTGACAGGGCAGTATGGGTACCAACCTATGCACTGTGCCATCCTATGCAGTCCACAAGAACCCACCATCAAAGATGGTCCAAACCCCATGGGGTCTTGGGTGGCACACTCATTACTTAATGTGCAACAATTCTGCAAGCATAATGTTCATTACTAATACATTCAATCACAGTGAGTCTGACATGATCCCCTAAGCTACCAACCTATGCACTATGCCACCCCATGCACTAGCCCACAATAACCCACCATCAAAGGTGGTCAAATCCCCATGGAGTCTTGGGTGTGCACCATGAAGGGTAGGCTGTACAGATCACGGATCAACTATGATCCATTACAATACTATTGGGAAAATACATCACTATAAAAAAAAACAAAACAAAACAAAAAAACAGGAAATCTGGGAATACCTGGAAATTTTTCATATCTGTAGTATGCAATAAAATCATCCTTTCAATTGAGCGTATTAAAGTTAGAGAATGCCTCTGAAATAAAATAGCCATGTCACATGCCACACTGAAATAAGTGCAATGTTTTATTCATGTGCAATATACACTGCCACTGTGAAATATCCACAGTTTTGTACTTACTTTTCTCATTATATATATATATATATATATATATATATATATATATATATATATATATATATATATATATATATATATATATATATATTGCTTATAATTTTTACCCAAGGCCAAAATATACCATAAATCCACCATTCTCACCCCATCTCTTATTCTTTCTTTTATATTTATTTAGATTTTCCATCTCTTAAAAAATATTTGCTTTTCCTTTACTGTGTATATACTCTAAGCACCAAAGGTACAGACTGCACTTTATTTTGTTGTACTTGTACAATGATAATAAAGCTGTCCCATCTTATCTTATCTTATCTTATCTGAAACACTAGATGTAGAGTTGTTAGGGTCAGCTGTCAATCCAGTTAAAGGTGATATCATTCACTTTATTTGTCAACAACTAATAGAGTTTCAGTCCAGAGATGATTACCGTGAGCACCTGCACTTGTCACTGTTTTTATACACATTCAGGCTCCTGGGGCATTCCATCAAGCTAGATGATAGCAAAGCTCATATGCAGTCTGAAGATATACGTACATCTTTCATTCCCATTTCCGACTGACTACACATGAACTCTCGTCTCTTGGCCATTTCAACACATTTGTGATAAAGGTGTACCTCAAGGCTTGGTTCACATGCATGTGTGCATCATCTGCTCCACAAAATGATCCGCAACTACTGCGTGAGCTGGACAGCTACAAGAGGACAAATGAAACTATTGCCAAAGCTGCAGTAAAGTCATTCTCTGGACAGTGCAATGTGACATTTTCAGTCATTTTTTGTGTTAATCTGTTTTTGTCCAAAAACACTTATTAAGTTCTGAAGTAACTGTTAGCAACTGCTAGTCATCATTTTTAAGTATTTCTACAGTATTCGTATGTTTATGTTAAAACAACTGTTATTTATCATTTCCAAATTTTTCCAAAAATAAAACTTTGATGCTGTTGAGCTACCAGTAAATATTATAATACATCCAAATTTTGTCACCTCTTTTCTTTTCGCCTTATGAACAAATAAAAATTTGAAACTTTATTTTTGAGTGGCACCCTAGTAAGTATTTCAAGTTATTTGTCTCATACTGTGTTTTGCTCACATGGTTAGTTTTTTTATCCTTTTTTACATCCTGTGTGGACACATATTTTGGTTTGGACTCTTTTTGTATTCATTGTTCTGGCACCTTGTTTATTTGGATTGTTTACTCACTTTTGGATTATTAAAGCACCATGGTTTTGCAATTTATCCTTTGTGTCATTGCTGCCTGCGTACTGGGGTTTCTTTTTGCCTTAGCTCAGGTGTAACAGGATTCTATGACATGTGACATATGTTACCCCTTAACGTGACAACAAAGCATGAGAAACTGTGAAAACTATCTCTTTTTAAAACCATATTAGCTCAACCAATAATCTTCATCACTTTTTTACCAAAATTCAAGCAACTTTAACTTTTGACCCCTGCACAAACTGAAACTGACCTTTCTCTCCATTTTTGCTGTTTTTAGCCCATAACTCCATAACATTCAGACATGGATAGTCCAAACGATACCTTTTTGGAATTGTTATGATCATATGAATATTACGGTATATTTCTCAATATGATTGGTGTGTTCTTAAATTTTGACCTGTGTGCAATTCTTCATTGACCCCTACATGGCTATAGCCACACATAAACACATAATCTATGCATCTATTGTGTGAAGGGTTATGACAACCATGGAGAACCATAACTGGGCTAACAATTCTTATCAGATATCCATATCATATCCATGCTGCATATGGAAGAAACATGCACTTACCTGTTGTTTCACTTTTTTTTACTTTTATGGCTAAAAATCAGCTTTTTCTCTCTTTACCATTAGTTTCTGGTTTAATCTAGAAAAAAAATGGAGGGGTTTGGAGTAATGTTACTGGTCATCTATAGATGGCACCACTGATCTGGCTGACTGATTCATAACAGGTTGTGGCTCAATTTGCTCCTATGTTCAACTTGCCCTGCCTTCCCCTACATCCATTTTCTATACCCACTTTACTCCAACTAATGGTCATGGGGGGCTGGAGCCTATCCCAGCAGTCCCTTCCTCTACAAATTTACATAAATTTTAACTTGCATTAATGTAGATCAGCCTTATATGAATGTTACCATTTGAATCACTTTATTTGGTTGCTCTACCCATTTCCTTCTTCAGCCATTTTCCTTTTTCCCCACACACACGCATGGGACTGATTATTGCTGTATGAGCTTTAGATCCTTTTGAGCAGTTCTGACTTTGCGATATTTCCACACCCTTAATTGGTAATTTAGTCCTGAAATTAGGACCCAAAAACCCTTTGCACTAGAACTGATTACAGCAAACATGCAAATCAATTTACTTCACACAAAAATCAATAAATTAATCATTTATTTGGTGGAAAAAAAATAAAAGAAATTGCCAAATTTATATCCAAAATAAAGCAAAAATGCTGTGCAGGCCGACAGAAAACGGTTTTTCCCAAAGTGATTATGGAGGAAGTGAAAGTAAAGGATGAGGAATGAATGCGTGTGCTTATGATGCATCACCACACGGTGTCGCCAGGGCCTTGTGTTAAAGTCTTTAAAGGGTTGCTTTCAACAGTCAGACGACATTCTTTCATTTTGGGAGTCTATCAGTCATAGGGCCACGTCAAGGAGATTCATTCATTCACTCAGTAACATTCTGAGCCCCCAAAAAGTTAAGTTTAGTTTCTGTTCATTTGCTGCATGTCAATAATTAAAAACATAACATAGAGGGTGTATTTTATTTATTTGTTGTTGTTTTTCATGCCGGGAGCTGTCCTCCGAACTTTGGTGCTGAACTATCGAACCAGTCAGAACATTTCAAAAAAATCATGGTTGAATTAATGCACTAACTCGACTGTTTTGCAACGTCTCACCAAATGTTCCAGTCTCCAAAATAAACACTTATAATGACAGTTTACACTCATAATCCTGGTTATTTTAACACCCCATCATTAATAAATAATAGTATACATTGTTTTTAGTAAAAGTTTATCTGTGCAGATCCAATCTGAATGTGAACTTGTGTGTTTAATGAATGATAAAGTAATTTATTCATAAATATAGTCATGCTGACCAACACTTATATCTTTTTTTCCCCTTCTCCACGGGTTTGTGCAGCGTGGTGACGGCGTTCACGGCTCTTATTGGTTGGACTGATTGCTACCATGGGTACAAATTAACATAAAGGAGGCAAGCAGCGAAGGGATCCACTCCGGGACAAGATGGTGATGCGTCACAGCTCTTAGTGAAAAGGTGGGGAGAAAAAAAGGAACTAAAATCTCGCCCAACGTGCGGGTTCATGCGCGCCAGTGGCCACAGCCACTCGTGGTCATAGAGCGCAAAAAAAGTGCCACAGGTGACAGGAGATATGAGCACCGCGGTGAGAGGGTTGGAGCGATCTGAGGTGTCGCGCGTAAATGACAGTCCCCTCCGAACAAATGTGAACTCAGCAGTCGAAACAAGCCGCGGTGGTGCACAAAAAGTCCACGATCTCAACTGAACGATCGCCCCACGTCACTTGTCGGGAGATCATGAAGCAACATCGGATGCGGCTGAGACGAGGGCAAGAAGCTGAAGAAAGCCAATGAAGCAGCCAAGTTTCTGTGCGCCTCTCCTTTTACGCACGGATGAGGCGAGGACGGAGAACAAATGAGACACTCAAAGTGCTGAAAGACAATCAAAATTTATTTTAGTTTTATTTTATTTTATTTATTTGTTTTTTGTTTGGTTTTTTTTTGGAAAAAAGAATAGCACAACATGGATGCAGAGGGGGGGTCCTCCGGTTTGGCCAAATCAGCCGCCGTCAAACTATCCGAGATGGGCGAAAGAACCAAACAGCTTGGCACCGCGATGCGGGACCCGCACCAACAGAGACGGATCATACTGGTGATCGTGTGCGTGGCTCTCCTGCTGGACAACATGCTCTACATGGTCATCGTGCCAATTATCCCGGACTATCTCGCCGATCTGGAGATGGAGCAGTCAGAGCGCACGAGCCAGTCCAACGCTTCAGCCAACAGCAGCCAAAGCAAAAGCAACCAGGACAACTTAGACGTGCAGATCGGAGTTCTTTTCGCCTCTAAAGCCATCCTGCAGCTTCTGGTCAACCCTTTGTCGGGGACTTTCATAGATCGGGTCGGATATGACATCCCGCTTCTGATCGGACTCACTGTCATGTTCGTTTCCACCTGCATTTTTGCTTTCGGTGAGAATTACGCCACACTCTTCATGGCCAGAAGTCTACAGGGTCTGGGTTCCGCTTTCGCAGACACCTCAGGGATCGCGATGATCGCTGACAAGTACACGGAGGAGACCGAAAGGAGCAGGGCGCTGGGCATCGCGCTGGCCTTCATCTCTTTTGGGAGTCTGGTCGCGCCTCCCTTCGGGGGTGTCCTGTACGAGTTCGCGGGCAAGCGGGTGCCCTTCATCGTGCTTGCCTGTATCTGCCTGGCTGACGGCTTCCTGCTGCTGACTGTTATCAAGCCGTTCTCCAATAGGACTCGAGAGAACATGCCGGTCGGAACCCCAATTTATAAACTGATGATCGACCCGTACATCGCGGTGGTGGCCGGCGCACTGACCGTGTGCAACATCCCGCTGGCCTTTCTGGAGCCCACAATAGCCAACTGGATGGAGACCACCATGCATTCCTCACAGTGGGAAATGGGACTCACGTGGCTTCCGGCCTTCTTCCCGCACGTGCTCGGCGTGTACATCACAGTGAAACTGGCGGCGCAGCGTCCGAACCTGCAGTGGTTCTACGGAGCTTTGGGCATGGTGATAATAGGGGCCAGCTCGTGCACAGTCCCGGCGTGCAAAACTTTCGGACAGCTGATCGTTCCTCTGTGCGGCATTTGTTTCGGCATCGCCCTCGTGGACACGGCCTTGCTGCCCACACTTGCGTTTTTAGTCGACGTGCGCCACGTGTCGGTTTACGGCAGCGTTTATGCAATAGCGGATATTTCGTACTCTGTGGCGTACGCGATGGGTCCCATAGTAGCCGGACAGATCGTGCACAACCTCGGGTTCGTGCAGCTCAATTTGGGCATGGGTCTGGTCAACGTGCTGTACGCGCCGGCGCTGCTGCTGCTGCGCAACGTGTGCCAAATGAAACCGTCCCACTCGGAGAGAGACAACCTGTTAGACGAAGCTCCGCAGGGGCTGTATGACACCATTAAACTGGAGGAGAGGAGATCCAAAAGGAAGGGCTACAGCTCGGCGGCGAATTGCATGCCGGTGGATGAGAACGGGTTCGATTCCTTAAAAGCACAGCGATCATCATCCGGTCAGGAGTTCACTTAGACCTGACTGAGATTTTCCTCAGACATGAGACAGACATTAGGGCGTAAAACTTTGATGTGAGTACATATGTGCAATATGGAAACCCGATCAGCAAATTCTGACCATCCGATTTCCAAAGTTTCTTTGTGATTTCATTGTGTCAAAGAAATCTGTGTTTGTCGCGGATATAACTGGAGGTTTTTTTTTTATTTGTTTGTTTTCTGTTTAGTGTTTGTCACATATTTATCAGCTGTTGAACATGTGTGTATCATTATTGTAAAAATAAAAAAAATGTGCACAAAATATTAAATGGGACCAATTCCAAGCAGCACAATTTAAGAACATGAATAAATAAATCAGCCCTTGAAAAACCTTTTTCACTCGCACATTAAAGGCCGAAATTGTATTTTTATTGCTATTATTTATTATGATTTTGTTTCCTAAATTTCATATCTTTGTAACAAAGTGGGCCTGTTTGTTAGTGTTTTATTTTTGCTGTTTGAAATGATGTTTCAAAGTGGATTTTTTGTACATAATGTGGATACATGCACAATGTAAACTGTTCAAGCATACATAGAAATCTGCAAGTGTGCGTGCGTGTCCAAAATGCAAATGAAGTCTTCAGGATGATTAAATATGTATTCATTTATCAGCTGTCATTTTAATAAATCTCTGTTTGTATCTGTGTTACGGTGCTGATTTCATTATCGAATCATGTAAATGTGCTCAGAGACACACTTAATTTGAAATGTAATGAATTTAGATTTTAACCAATGCCGGAATAGTCGCATCAAAAAGCAATGAAATATAATTTTTGAGAGCTATAATGCGTTTTTTTTCCCACCAGGCTGTTACATATCAGACATGGGGGAAAATATGATGAAAGGGGAAATGAGGACACACATGCAACAAATGATAAAAAGTAGAGAGAGCAGTAACACAGGAAAAACAGGATCTAGCTGGCTGACACATTTAAGTGATGATGAGGACAACAAACAGAAGCGGGATCAGTGCAAACTTTAGAAAAGTGAGTGTTTGCTTCATCTTCTTTTTCCTTGTGTCCACATCAGTATCTGATGGGGGTGAGGAGGGTTTAGGCGTTGGGATGGGAGGGGTGAGGGTGGGGTGGCTCTCAGATAATATGTTCCACGAATAGATTTCGATGGGAGGAGTTTGTTGCCTCCAAGGGGAAGGTAGACACAAACACCTTCAGCATTTTTTTCAACGCTCGCTTTAATGTGGAGTCGCAGCCTTATGGGGAGGCGTGGGACAGAGGCGAGCGTGCAGAGGAGCTCGACAGTGATGTGGGTTTTCCCGGCGTGGACGTAGGAGACAGAGCGGATCCACCCAGCGCATCCCTGACCCCGACTCACCAGGTAAGACTACCTTGTTGTTCCCCCCTAAAAAAAATGAAGAAAGCAGCAGGATTTTATTGTTGGTAAAGCTTTGTAGAATCAATAATCAATAATCTGATGCAGAGTCTTTGCTTGTTGCAAAAGTTTGCTGCATTTCATTTGTTTTCCCACTTTATTTGTCTTTATATTTTATCAAAGTATTTTATTAAGCACAAAACAATTTACTGAAACAAAAATGTCATCAAGATAAAATTACATTAAAAAAAGTTGTGTATCTCTTAAGTAATGCGACGTAGCTGAAATCTAAGCACATGTAGTAAATTGCATGAAGCTGCAAGGTGACAGAGAGAGGAAAACCTGCTGCTTCACTCTGTGCCTGCATGGCTCAGTGGACCTAGATTTATTTTCAGTGGTTGTTTTTGTCTGTTTAAATGTCTCAGGACAAAAGGCTGAAGTCACGCCATCTCTGGAGAGTTCTCAAGATATTCTCCTTGGACTGGAGTCAAAGATGCCCATCCTGGAGAAACAGACAGCTAAAGACCAAGAAGGCAAAGTATGACAACTTCTCGTGATGATTCTCATTGATTTTTATTAACCGCTGCTGTCCTTGGTTCTGAAGTTCAGCAGTCTGTAATATAAAACAGTGTCTCTGTCCATGGTTCTGACGTTCAGCAGTTTGTAATATAAAACAGTGTCTGTCTATGGTTCTGAAGTTCAGCATTATGTTCTATAGAATAGTGTCTCTGTCCTGGGTTCTGAAGTTCAGGATTATGGTACGTAAAACAGTGTCTCTGTCCTTGGTTCTGAAGGTCAGCAGTCTGTAATATAAAACAGTGTCTGTCCATGGTTCTGAAGTTCACCATTATGTTATATAGAATAGTGTCTCTGTCCATGGTTCTGAAGTTCAGCATTACGTTATATAAAACGGTGTCTCTGTCCATGGTTCCGAAGTTCAGCAGTCTGTAATATAAAACAGTGTCTCTGTCCTTGGTTCTGAAGTTCAGCTTACGTTATATAAAACAGCGTCTCTGTCCTTGGTTCTGAAATTCAGCAGTTCAGCAAATTATCTTTTAAACAGCTGGTTTGAAACATTCCTGTGAGCTGGTGGTGATTTTACTGTAATGGAAATTATACTTTACCATTAAATCCCACCCTGACACACACACACACACACACACACACACACACACACACACACACACACACACACACACACACACACACACACACACACACACACACACACACACACACACACACACACACACACACACACACACACGGGTTTCCTACTGTGTAGAAATTGTCTAGCATTGTTTTGAGTTTGTTTAGTTTTATGTTAGCAACTCAAAATGGAAAGAAATAGTTCACTGTAGAAAATGTTTCTGAAGTACTGTACTTTTATTTCAAAGTGACAACAAATCTTAACACAACTACCTAAATTATAATTAATAATATATAAAACAGAAAGTAATGGCTATGTGCTTCCCCCATTTAATATAACATTACTAAATAATCATTACAGTCAGTTTTCTCCAGGTACTTGAAGAGATTGATTAATTAATTAATTAATTAATTAATTTTCTACACCCACTTATTCCAATTAATGGTCAGTGGTCACCATATTCCTGATACACATAATAACGTTTCCCTTTTCTTTCTGACTAATGATTACTGACCAAAGTAGAAGAAGGGAGTGCTGATTCATCTTTATCAACCTGTTGTTTTTGTGATGTCAGGTCTTGCCAAAGGTCCCAGTGCCTCCGCTGAAGCAAACCCTCGACATGTATTTAAAGAGTATACAACACCTGGTGGAGGAGGAACAGTTTAAGAAAACAAAGGCCATTGTGGAGAAGTTTGGGGCTCCTGGAGGTGTTGGAGAGATTCTCCAGAAGAAGCTTCTGGAGAGGAGAGACAGAACAACTAACTGGGTAAAAAAAAAGATCCAAATGGGTAAAAAAAAAAAAAAAAAAAAGACACACCGATCAGATCAAATGTTTCAAACTGTTTCTCCTGTATCAGTGACCATCCATCATTTAATGATTTAAAGACTTTGCTCATCACAAACTGAATTGTTTCACATTTATAACTTTTTTGTAATCAATTTAAAATCACATTTGAAAAATCTGCACAATAATTAGATTTCCTAATGTTTTTTCTTCAATGTCTTCATCTGCATGTGAATATTTGGACATTCCTGGGGAAAAGAGGTATTTAATTGTTATGAAATCATATTAAAAATAAAACAAGCCCATGATCTGGCACTGACTGAATACATTTTCATTTGACATTTTTATTTTTTCTTAAACTGTGAGAGTTTCTACATGCACTGTCACAATATTAAGAGATATTTAATTTGGGATATTTAACCAAAAAAAGTTATTATAAAACGTATGTTTTTTAAACTTCTATTTATTTTTTTTTTAATTCATTTTGAATTTTCCCTGAAGATATTTTAAGAGCACAATTTAAAATATGTTAGATGAAGAAACCTGATGAATTCGTTCATACATACATTTTCTGTACCTGCTTATGCCAACTAAGGGTCACAGGGGTGGGGTGGGGGCTGGAAGCTGTTCCAGTGGTCATTGGGCCAAAGGTGGAAAACACCCTGAACTGGTCCATCAGTCCACTGCAGACCTTATTCATTCATTCTTTTATTTAATGACAAATGTATTATTTCCTTAAGGGTGTACAAATGTTTACCTCCAACTGCATACTAGTGTAAAATGACCTCATTATATTAAATACTAGGTAATTAACCACCTCAGGGTGGGTTTGATTCAGAGGCTGGAATTAAAACTTAATCTTCACCAACAAAGCTATCACCTCCCACTTATCTCGGATTCCAGAGAACTGTTAGTGCGCAACTAAACCTGCCCCAAGAAGAGACAGCTGCTGTTACTACTACTACTACTACTATGCTACAGCTCCTTGCAAAAATAGAGATAAGTTCAAATAAACAAAAGAGAATAGACAAGTATGACACAAAGCTTTTAGTACAATTGCCGATGATGATGCAGCACAAAAGTGTCTCTCCCCTTAACTAAGACACTACTACTACTACTACTACTACTACTACTACTACTGCTGCTGCTAAAGTGCTAATTAGCCTATGTCAGTCCCCGTATGTCAAAGTACATGTGTGCCTAGTTTGGCTCAATTCCGAGTTGTCGTTTGGGCAGGAAATGGACACACACACACACACACACACACACACACACACACACACACACACACACACACACACACACACACACACACACACACACACACACACACACACACACACACACACACAGTATATAACAATGTAACATATACGGTGGAACAGATTGTGCTTTAACATTTATAAATGCTGCATTTACAGTCTGTATCAGTAACTTTGTAATGTGTGTTTTTGGATTATGCTCTGGCTCATCACAGTTGATCTGCAAAAATAAAACAAGCTGCTACAATAGACAGAGGCGGATCTATCAGTGGAGCTGGGATGGGGTTAACATATGCAGTATATAAATCTAATTGTAGTTTTTACTTCCTTTATATTTTGATTAATCCAAAGAAAAACAGGGAGTGCTGTGTTTTCATGACTTTATGCAACATGTACACTTCTAATTTTATGAGTTTGACAACCTCAGAGCAGACAAAACTATGTGACCCCCATGTTACCCTGTGATTTTTGGTACCTCGACTAAGTGGGGCTCGTGCTCCCAGGTTAGGAGCCGGGGGGCTACAGCACAGCAAATTAGAAAATAACAACAACGGGCACAATTAAAACACACAAACACCAAAATATTTAACCATGTACAGTAGTTAATCACTGTACAAGTGCAAAACTCAAAGAAAAACCAGTGACACATTAATGCACCATGTTCCAGATACACACTCTGCAGTGACAGAGGATGGAACAAAATGTGATGGTTATGTTGAGTGACAGATTGGCACTGCATGTGTTTAAGGTGTTAATCCTTATATATAACTAAATAAAATAAAAAAAATCAATAAATTTATTTTGTAGGTCAAGATAAACCATTACAAAGAGTTCACTGATTACATTTTGAATAATCTGACAATAATCCCACAAGTGTTGGTAAAGTCATGTCCTATCGGTCTGTATTTTTATGTATTGTTCTTACACAATCCTCATCCAAAACTTTCTGTAAAATCTAGCTTGTCAACTCGCTGGTGCCTGAATGAAAACTCAGCCTTCCTGTAGCTCTGTGTCAATGCAATTCTTAAGATAATACACAGCATTTATAAAAGAGTTGAAACAATGAAATGCTTTATGAAGATTAATCTGTGCTTCTTTTTGTGGTTTACTGGTTCAATTTCTCTCAAAGAAAGTTGGTGCCATTCAAGCTGAAACACATTCAGTCCAGTGAAACCCCTCACACTCCCACCTTTTAAAAAATATGACACTGACACAGTGTTTTTGTTTTGTTTTTTTGTTTGTTTTTTAGCCCATTGCCCTTCGCCCTCACCTCTAAAAGTAATGACCCAGGTCCAAATGGTTTCACAACGCAACATCTGTCTTCCTCAGGTCTACGATTACTGGCTGGAGGACATGTATCTGAACAACAGATTGCCACTA
Source organism: Thalassophryne amazonica (assembly GCF_902500255.1). Classification (NCBI taxonomy): domain Eukaryota; kingdom Metazoa; phylum Chordata; class Actinopteri; order Batrachoidiformes; family Batrachoididae; genus Thalassophryne; species Thalassophryne amazonica. The sequence goes on along the minus strand of NC_047120.1, from coordinate 27,644,080 downwards.
CCGGTCAACTCCAGTCCAGTTATGGTGTTTCCTAGGCAGATGTTTGGAGACCGTAAAGATGCACTCAGGTAAGCGGGTCTATTGCGCTGAGCCGAAGCCATACTCAGGTGATGCATGGCAATCTTTGAAGCACACCCTGAAAAAGATGAACAATACAACAAGTGTAACAAGTTAACACCCACATTTCAAAGGCATAATATACATATACAATCACAATCCATTCAATTTCCTTGTGAACTTGTTCTCAACTCAACTCAACTCAAATTAACCTTTATTTCTAAAGCACGTTTAAAACAACAGCAGTTGACCAAAGTGCTGTACATAATAGAAAAATGGGCACAGTTATCCCAGTCATAAATAATTAAATTAAAAATAACAATAAATTTGCAACAGGCAATAAAACAAATAAAAGAGAAAGTAAAATAAAGAGTAAAAAGTAGTGTGAAATAGAGATGTAATCGCTCATTTAGGAAATGCCAGAGAAAAGAAGTACGTTTTTAAAGAGGATTTAAAAATCTCTAGGGACAGGGATCTAATATTGAAGAGGAGACTATTCCAGAGCCTGAGGGCAGCTGCTGCAAAGGCCCTGTCACCTCTAGTCTTTAATCTGGTTTTAGGCACCTCCAGCAACAGTTGGTCAGAAGGCCTTAAGGCTCTGGCTGGGGTGTAACGAAAAAGCAGCTCTGAAAGGTACACCAGGGCCAGGCCACTGAGGGCTTTAAAAACAATTAAAGAAGTTTCAACATGGTAACGGACCGGAAGCTGGTGAAGTGTGGCAAAAACCGGTGATCAGTTTCATTGTGTGGTCAAATCTCACTTATTTGCATGTTCATATCCCACAAATTTGTGCACTCTGGTGGACACACCCTCATTTGCATATTTGTGGAAACAAATTGATTAAATGGATAATATGTATTATTTTGCACATTAGAAAGATGCAATTGTCAGTGCACACTGTTAGTAAATCAGCATGCATGGCTTTTTTGCATGAGCTACAGAGTTTGCCAACGTTTTTACACACTCAAGCTTGAACTAAGGCCCTTAGACATCCAAATGTTCATATCTGCACTCACTTTAGGCTGTATCTGGTTTAATGACCTGAACAGATGTACAGTAATACCTTTTAATGACCTGTATATTCTGTATTAGGGGGAGTGGGGGGGGGCACCATCATCTTTATCATGTGCTACCATGTATCTGTGCATCTGCTGAAAGGTTTATGCTGTTTGGGACTCTGATTACAATCAGCATAGCTGAATGAGCCATGGAGAGAATCACTGGGCTCTGATTAAATGAGCTGTGGTTGAGCAGCAGCCTGTAAGTCAGCATCAGCTTTTGTCAGCTCGACCTGCAGTAACTGAATGTTTCCAGATCTCCCCACACAGCTGCTAATCTGCTGTCATGGCCCCTTATTACATTGGGAGTGGCAGAGCCAAACTCTCCACAGAGACTGCTGCTCAGCCCTGGTTTAGGGGTGTGGTGTGCCTCCGCCTCCTTCCTATTGATCCGGCTTTGAACATAATAACACAGAGACAAACGATGTGCAGCATGACAGCTGACATGGCTCTTCTATTTACCCGCACACACATAGACTGCATCCTCATAATTTCCCATAACGTGATTACCGCTGGACGTCTGAGAGATGAGACTATATGTAATTATAATCACAGGCTGTAGATCTGCGGGTTTTGCAGAAAATCATGCACTGCACATCTTAATGTTTTTTTTCCCTCCTTTTTTAAGATTTGCAGCTCGTCTCATCAGAGGAGTCCTGGCATATAAGGCTCTCATTGACGCGTAAGTATGACCTCGTGGAAGGACATCTGATCCATATATATCTGGACAATGGCAAAAATAAGCAACTACATTAGAAGTAGTCTGAGAGCACAGCTGGACCACGCCCACTTTTCAAACTATCTACAATGGCTGAATTTATAAAATTAAGGTAACAATTTGTTGTGGCTCTTTTAAAGTAACTCTAACTCAGTCATTGGTGAGTAAATTGCATGAGACTATTGTAGTAAAAACTAACTCAAGTTTACTGAAACATTTAGTGGTTTTGTGTACTTGATTAGTTTTGTTAAGTTGATCAAACAATTAAAATGTACTGGTTTCATTGCACAGCTAAATTATTTAATTTCATTTATTGTAACATTTTTATTTTACGTCAATTTGTGATCAGACTATTTATTTTAAAACCACTGTCAGCCTATGTCCCAACTAATTTTTAAACTGAAAAAATAAGCCATTTTCTTTATATCAAAACTGGATAATATAAGTGTAGTGGATGGCAACAACAGTTGGCCAGATCAAGAACACCTTCCACGAGACAGACGTGTCTGTGTCTTAATCAACAATCAAGAGCTTCACAAGACTAAATACAAATGATTTACCACAAGATATGGTAACCGTCAAAAACAGGAAACTCTAATAGCATGCACTCTGGAACAACATTTTGATAAATGAAATGAAGGTCAGTGTATAACAGGATGAAGGTAGATTTATGGAGAACAGAAAGAACAGGTTATATTCCAAAGCAAAGTCCCAAGAAGGTAATGCTATGCTGTAGGTTTTTAATGGACATAAGAATGGCTTGTTTGCTATTTACTGCTAACGGGACTTCTGTCAAAAACAGTAGGACTGATTCTGTGGTATCTCAGGCTATTTTATCTGCTCAAATTCAACAAAATGTTTCCAAATAAATTTTTACTGTGGACGCGTCTTGTGTGGAATCATACTGGCAAACTCAATTTATTTATTTATTTATTTATTTGTCTGTCTGACTGTTAGTAGGATTACATCAAACCACTGCACGGATTTTGATAAAATTCATAGCGGATAGGTATTAGGGCATGGAAGACTCCATTCAATTTTGGAGGTGATCTGGATCTTGATTCTGGATCAAGATTTCTGCATCAAGATTATACTTTATATAGGATTTGAAGGATTATATCAAAACTACTTCACAGATTCTCACCAAATTTGCATCACAGATAGATATTGCATCAGGGAAGACTATTAAATTTTGGAGGTGATCCAGACCTGGATCCAGATTCTGGATCAAGATATCTGTATCAAGATTATACTTTATATAGGCTTTGAATGATTCCATCAAAACTACTTCACAGATTCTCACCAAATTTGCACCACAGATAGATATTACAGCATGGAAGACTCTATTAAATTTTTGAGGTGATCCAGATCTGGAACCAGATTCTGGCTCAGGATTTTCAGTTTATAGGCTTTTAAGGATTATCAAAATTACTGCACGGACTTTGACAAACTTTTCACCACACATAGATTTTAGGCCATGAAAAACTCTATTAAATTTTGGAGGTGATCCAGATCTGGATTTTGGATCAAGAGTTCCCTTTGTATAGGCCTTGAAGGATTATGTCAAAACTACGTTCCAGATTCTCACCAAATTTGCACCACTGATACATATTAGGGCATGAAAGACTCCATTGAATTTTTGAGGTGATCCAGATCTGGATTGGCAGATGTTAGAAATCTCTGATTGCTCTTGTTTTTCTTGTGCAAAGTGAAATGTTCGATAGAAGCTAAGTCAGACACCAAAGCTGAAGATGACTGAGCATTCATTTCACTTGGAGAAAACAAACCCTCCAGCAGAACTCATAGGTCCCACACGTCAGGTAAACACTGACTGCAAAGGAAATGCCACCCACGGCAGTCTGCCACCTGCTGTCTCTTGCCCTGCTTTTAATGCAACACAGTATCTTTGCACACTTGGGGGGTCGTACACATCAAGAGAGATTAATTGTAACAACAATGGTGGGGTTGGTAGGTAGGGTGAGTGTGGCACGTGGGGTTGGCCCCGGGTGGCTGTGGATGTCTGGGGCTCTGGGGTAGGGGGTCTGCCTCGCCGGTTGTGCCGTGGTCCCCTGGCCCTGCTCTGGGCCTGTGGGGCCCGGGGTGCCACGGCCCGTTGTGGGGGTGGGTGGTGGCAGGGGGCGCAGGTGTTGGCACTAGGGGACTGGCATGGGCTTTGGTGGCCGGGGTGGGATCCGGGGTAGGGGGGCTCGGGGGGCACTGCTGGCTCCGCTGGGGGGTCTGGCTGTTGGGGGGCCTTGTCCTCTTCCCGGCCCCGGGGTTGGGCCTCGCCTCTTGTCTGGGGGCTGTCTGTGGCTCGGTGGTCCCTACCTTGTGCTTTGGATTTGGTTGCGGTGGCTCCTTTGCTCCCTGTCCTTGCCGCCGCTCACTCCCGCCCTCGGGGGCCATGGCCCGGGTGGCATGGTTCTGGGGCTCCCCCTATTGGTGGGCCCATGCCGGCGCCCTGTGTGCTTCCCTGGGGTTTGGGGCAGCTCCCTGTGACCCCGTAGGGGGGGGGGGTGTTGTCGGGGGTTTGTTTTGGCGCTCTTGGGCCGCTTCCCTGTTGGTTTGCTGTGCTGCCCGGTGGCTGCGGGTGCTGCCTTTCTTGGCCCCCGTGCCCTTCCGCTGCCCCATTTTCTCCTGGTTCCCCTGGGGCCCTGCGTCTTGGACCCACTTCCGTCGTCGCTTGTGGCCAGCTGAGTGGCTTCTGACGTGCCGGAGTGGTCCATGTCATATGGTAAGGTTCTGTACTCTTGTCTTGGCCCAACACACCAGCCACAGTAGTGATCGGATATTTAGCTGTGATCTGGGTCTCTGTGTGTGGACGGTCGCATGTTTGTGGCCGTCACCACAATTCGGTTTTTGGGTGCTTTTAAAAGGATTAACACTACGGTGTTCTGGATTAGGGTATGGATGCTCACTAATTAGACAACAGACTGTTGCTGTCACTGTTTGTTCATGTGTGGTTGTTTGTCATTGTATGTCGTATGGTTGGGGCCTCGTCTCCTTGGTGTCTCACGTCACAGTTATTGTCTTCACCACTTGTCTCTCGTTTTTGTCTGTCTTTGTGTTGTTTTGGTGGTCGGCCCTTTCTGACAGAAGCTGTCGGGTGGCTTTGAGTAGGATGTTGTAGGCTGATTGGGAAGGGCGGATGGGGGTCACACACACACCACATTCACTCATGCACTACATACCTTCTGTCTTGCAAGAATAAATTGCATATATGGTTAGTAATGTTCATAAATGGTTCCGCCAGTGTGGCACTTACCATTACTATATATGCAGACAGGGGAAAAAAAAAGAAGAAAAAAAAAAGGAAATGCAAACTTAAAAATATTAACGACAGTTAATCAATGCCTTCAATTCATAGTCATGAGGTCAATGATAGATGTCTAAAAACACTGTATTATGTGTGTATTATACACTTTGTGAGTCTTTACAGGAATTGTGTTACAATACTGTGTCACAGGAGAGCGCTGCCAGTGGATTTTGCTCGGGGCCAATTAGCTGGAACGCCCCTTTGCATGGAGCAACATTATTCCCTATTCACCTCCTACCGCTTCCCAGGACTAAAGAGAGACATGCTGAATGTCCGCATGAATGAAACGTCCTCTGAGCTGGAACACGTCATTATAACACGGAAGAACCAGGTCAGGACTTCTGAGGCAGCTTTCTGAAAGAAAGCATGAGTGAATGTGTTTTTGGTGTATTTAGTTTAGTTCTGTGTGCAGCTGAAGGGTCTTCCTCAAAGAGGTCAGTGCATCATATCAGCTTCTGTCATTTCTACAGTATTCTACTTACCATCATGAGTGTGTTGGATATAATACTGCATGTGTCAGTACTGGACTGTAGTGCTGAAAAAGGTCTAAATTGGCTACAGCAAAAAGTGTTGCCATTCAAAATAACAATAATTTCTAACAGGAGAGCCACAAATAAGAACACGGCAACTTGTGCCTGAGCATACCCTGCTGGAACTAGCACTCCCTAAATGTGACACCCTGGGCCAGTGAACCAAGTTGAGTTGAGTGAGTTCAAAGAATTGCTGAGCTATGATCTCACTTCCTATTTGGCATCTTTGCCACTCATTTCAGTTGAATGCAAAATTTACTCTTAAGTTACCATAAAAGCACCTCACAAAGCGAAACATAAAAAAATAACATTCTTGTTTCCACTTTCAATGGGACAAACTAAGGGAGCACATAGTGCGAATTTGGTCGAATTACGGTGAAACAGCGCAAAACAGTTTGAATTAGCGCACCATGAAATATTGCTTCAATGGGCAGGCGTGCACGATCCCGGTGCGATGGTTCATGCACACGACGGTGTCTTTCGAGCAGGAACACAGCTGGAGCTGCTCGCACTGTGTGATGAGCTGCACCACATTATGCTGCTGAGATGGAGGGAGATAAAATAAAAACCAGATGTATAATTAGTGAATATCACTGGGTTGATAAAAATAATACAAGAAAGGGGACACAATACAGAACCCCACAGTTAAATAACCCTGGTTAAAAAAAAATGCCACTCACAGGATCTGAACCCACACACTCTGATTACCAGACAGAAACCTTACCACTACACCACAATCACTGTCTCATAACAGGAGTGTGAAATGGTTAAAATCAACAAGCAGATAAAAGTATTTTCTAAAAAAGAAAAAAGCGTTGTGATAACTGACCAAACGGTGTTTGGTATGGTGTATTTCTGCTGATATGTGACTGAAAGTGGCGTATTTGTCGTACTGTCGGCCTGTCATATGGTCCTGTGGCGCGCCGCTCACTGTCCTGTCAGACAGACGTGAAGCTGGTGTGCGCAAATAATTGTAGCAACAGGTGTACGAGGCATTCGAGGCAGCTACGAATTTAAATGTTTTGCATATGATTCCTGCTTCATGTGCACAAACATGTTCTGTTTGTTATGTGTTGCTTTACTGTATATGTGTTTTATTTTTGTGATTTTGGGTTTTTAATGTTAAGCACTCTGGACACCAGTCAGTGCTGTAAAGCGCTCTATAAATAAATGTTGACTGATTGATTGATTGATTGATTGCGCTTTGTCTGCACTTCAATCAAATCCGCATGATGTGTGAAAGGGCCCTAAGGTTGGCCATGTTCCACTGCTGTCGAGGTAACTTGGAAAACTCCACATCTTATTGATACACCCACTTTAAGTCTCATTATGCCAATGGTGACATACGGAGAGAGTGGCAGTTGCAGTGGTCAACCAGCTCTTTCCGGTACCACTGGCTATGAGGACTGCATTGGGTCTCGTAATCATGGTTAAAATCACTGCTCCTCAATTTTACAAAAGGTCAGGGGCTGTGAGTTGCTGGATCCTGGTTCCAAGAGGGACACTACTGGACATGGTATTCTAATACTGGTGGTTTTGCCAAGGAGATTGACTGTATCCTTGTGGGGAAATGTTTGAGAATTCTACAGGATTGAGGGATCTTTAGAAGTGCTTTGCTTGTGAATTCTGACCACATACTTGTACCTTCCTTGAGGATTCAGCTGAAATCTTTCTACCATCTGCTCAGTGTCCAAGATTAAATCTGGTCAGACTTCAAGATCAGAATGTTTCTCAGCAATTTACACACAATCTGGCTGGAGGACTCAACACAACTGGTGGTCCGAATGGATTGTGAGATTTCTTCTGCAACCAGATCTTAAAATTTGCTTGGGGATTGCATTGAATAACTGATGTGCACACCAGGAGGGATTTTGTATCTGAGTATTATCCATAGGAGTCATAGTGCATAGCTGGATGGACATTATCTGGGATATGGGTATCATCCACATGGACTGGAAGAAAGGACTTACTGTCCAAATCTGGAAAGGGTGATCACTATGCAGGTATTACACTGATCTCTGTGCCAGGGCAGGTTCTGACAAGGATTATTGCTTCCTCACAATAGGTTCCTACTGGGTGAAGCTGACACAGCACATGATGGACACATGCTGGCCCTACATCCCAGGGCGCTGGGTGACCCCCTGCCTGTGGCGCCAGTGACTGTGTGCTCATCTCAGTAATGCACTTTGTTTTTGATGCTATTCTGGTTTTTCTGTTTCCTGTTTCTTCAGCTTTGTAAAACTTTGTAAAAACCTTGTAACTGTGAGAATGGCCTCTGAGTCTGGTCTGCTTGAGGTTTCTTCCTCAACATTATCAGCGAGCGTTTTTCCTTACCGCTGTCGCCTGTGTGCTTGCACTAGGGGTTGTTAAGGTTAGACCTTATTTCGTGTAAAGGACACCTTGAGGCAGCTTTGTTGTGATTTGGCACTGTATAAATGAAATAAATTGAATTATTCTAAACAAAATTCAGTTCCAGCTACTTGCTGCTCAGTAACCGGAGCAGTCTGGCTTCACGCCAAAGACGTCAACCATCAACCGAATTCTAACTCTGTGATTGCTTGTAGAACACAAGCAGAGAAATGCACAACATGGCCAAAATATTGTATCAAGTAATGCAAGTAATACACCTCATTTGAGTCTCCCTAAGTAGCTGTTAGTTTGCGACAAACTCCAGCAGTACCCAAGGATCCTCCGACGGGTCCCAGGACTGAATACATCTAGCTGTTGCCCCAGATCACTGGTTAGTATCCAAGTCTCACAGAATATGATAAGAGAGGAAGTAATAGATTGAACCATCATTCTCCTGCAATCATAAAAACCTCTGTTCAGTGACTGCATGACTCCATAAGCTCCTCCCAGACGTTTGTCATCACAAAGGCTGAGAACCCAGAAGCATGAATGTCAATCCCTTTCACAGATAAATAAATATCTCGGCAAGTTTAACACTTCTACTAGGTATGGAAATACTTCTGATGGCCTAGTCCAAGAACTCTTTGAAAGGATGGATGTTAGTCTCAGTCTGGAGCAATTGCAAACCCATTATCATGATTATTGTGGTACAATAAGATTACTCTCCAAGAATTATTAGCAAGTCAGGATATAAACACATACCTACCTGTGTATAGTTAAAGTGTCATTTCTGTTTTTTTTCTTTAGTTTTTTGCAATGGATGTTATTGCAAATGGCAAGCAGCTCAACGAAATCGAGATCTTCTCTCAGCTGGAGAAAATAATGACAATGGCAGACAATGCCAAAGAGAGACAACCTCCTGTTGGAATCCTCACATCAGATGGGAGGACAGAATGGGCACAAGCTCGAGAAACACTAACAAAAGGTCTTAGCTCACACTCTCTTACCAAGTCAAATAAGATCCAGGGAATTATTCAGAATATCTCATCGCTCTTCTTCTTGCATCTGCATAGAGCCAATCAACAGAGCATCTCTGGTCCTGATAGAGAGCTGTGTGTGTGTTGTGTGTTTGGATGAGCCCTGCAGCTCAGAGCTCAGTGACACCACCAGGGCCCTGCTGATGCTGCACGGTGGAGGCCGTGAGAAGAATGGTGCAAACCGCTGGTATGACAAGTCAATGCAGGTAGGACCTTTTTAAATGATCCAAAATCCACCACGAGCAAGGAGTTAGGTCTAAGTTAACTCACCTTCTCTCAGTTTGTTGTAGGTCTGGATGGCATGTGTGGAGTGGTGTGTGAGCATTCAGCATTTGAGGGTATTGTTCTGGAGCAGTGTTCTGAATACCTGATGGAGTACATGTAAGTTTGCCCAAGGTAGTGGAATATAAGTCTTCAACCAGAATGGGGGTTTGACACCAGTTCCTCTTAGGTCAACATTCAAAGTCACGTCATTGTTATTCTGAACAGACCAGGGAGTCCAGCCAAATCAGCCACATCATCCACTGTGAGAGAACTTCCATCACCACGGAGACTCTTCTGGAAATGGAACCCACCACTCCAAAGACTACTAGCGGCATCTGCAAGCAGACTCCAGAGGCAAGACCAACACCAATTATAACATAGCCAGAGCTAGCAATTAGTGGTAATATAATTAGTAAACAAGAAGGTGCACTCAAGGAGTGCAACAACCCTTCTATCGCGTTTAGTCCATAATGGGTCCAAATTGTTTGAATTAAAGTCATGACCTTTAGTTTAATCTGCCAAGGTCACCTGTATCAATAGGTAGTAAGCATACAGTAGGTATATCTGTAACCAATCCCTTAAAGTGACCATTCAGAAGGAGTTTGATCCTTCAAGGTCATCCAAGGTTAAATTGAAATAAGACTTCAAATTAGCATATTTTTAAAAAAATTCTTTGGACTACCCATTCATTCGTTCATTCATTCATTTTTGTACCGGCTTACTTCAGTCAAGGGTCATGGGGAGGGTAGAGCCCATCTCAGCAGTCATAGGATGTGAGGTGGGGTACACCCAGGATAGGGTGCCAGCCTATCGCAGAACAGCCATTCAAAATATCCGAAATATACACTCAACAAAAATATAAACGCAACACTTTTGGTTTTGCTCCCATTTTGTATGAGATGAACTCAAAGATCTAAAACTTTTTCCACATACACAATATCACCATTTCCCTCAAATATTGTTCACAAACCAGTCGAAATCTGTGATAGTGAGCACTTCTCCTTTGCTGAGATAATCCATCCCACCTCACAGGTGTGCCATACCAAGATGCTGATTAGACACCATGATTAGTGCACAGGTGTGCCTTAGAATGTCCACAATAAAAGGCCACTCTGAAAGGTGCAGTTTTGTTTTATTGGGGGGGATACCAGTCAATATCTGGTGGGACCACCATTTGCCTCATGCAGTGCAACACATCTCCTTCGCATCATCCGTGAAGAGAGCACCTCTCCAACGTGCCAAACGCCAGCGAATGTGAGCATTTGCCCACTCAAGTCGGTTACGACGATGAACTGGAGTCAGGTCGAGACCCCGATGAGGACGACGAGCATGCAGATGAGCTTCCCTGAGACGGTTTCTGACAGTTTGTGCATAAATTCTTTGATTATGCAAACCGATTGTTCCAGCAGCTGTCCGAGTGGCTGGTCTCAGACGATCTTGGAGGTGAACATGCTGGATGTGGAGGTCCTGGGCTGGTGTGGTTACACGTGGTCTGCGGTTGTGAGGCTGGTTGGATGTATTGCCAAATTCTCTGAAACGCCTTTGGAGACGGCTTATGGTAGAGACATGAATATTCAATACACGAGCAACAGCTCTGGTTGACATTCTTGCTGTCAGCATGCCAATTGCACGCTCCCTCAAATCTTGCGACATCTGTGGCATTGTGCTGTGTGATAAAACTGCACCTTTCAGAGTGGCCTTTTATTGTGGACAGTCTAAGGCACACCTGTGCACTAATCATGGTGTCTAATCAGCATCTTGGTATGGCACACCTGTGAGGTGGGATGGATTATCTCAGCAAAGGAGAAGTGCTCACTATCACAGATTTAGACTGGTTTGTGAACAATATTTGAGGGAAATGGTGATATTGTGTATGTGGAAGAAGTTTTAGATCTTTGAGTTCATCTCATACAAAATGGGAGCAAAACCAGAAGTGTTGCGTTTATATTTTTGTTGAGTAAGCATTGGGCTGAATTTTGACTTTGGCCATTGATCTTGATTTTTAAAGTCCACTCCACTCATTACTTTGACATTTGGATGATCCTCAGTCATTCCACTTTTTTTTTTAGGACTGTCCTGATTGTGTTTTTTGGTTATCTAAGTAACCTAAAACAGTTGGTTTGGTTTAGATGGCTTGTTGAACCAAACTAGGCAACTACAGTATAATGTAACCATTTGACAAGAAACTTTTTTTTTTTGTCTTCTTCGAGCTTCTCATATAAGATTTGCATTTCTTTCTGTTTTTGATATAAAAGGTTTTGACTGATTTTCAAAAACTGATGTCCACCAAATATAGAATTTTTTTTTAGACTTCTTTAAACTGGACATCATCTCACTGGCTTTGGCTCTAAACCAATGGTAGAAGTGTTTATTATTAATGGGACTGAATCCTATATGTAAAGCACCTCCTGTGTACCTCTGTATGTGTGTCTGCAGTGTGCAGAAGCCATCACCTCACTCATTTTAAAAACTGCAGCACATGCTTCTTCACTGATACTAGGCCAATTAACTACAAAATAAGCCGTACACTACAGATATTTGTAATAATACAAACTAATCATACTAACGATGTTGTCAAGACACATGAACTATTAAATCCCTGACAAACCACTGCTTTAAAGCACTCACCTCGGTCACTTCATCAGCCACAGTTTGAAAATAAACTTACGACTTATAAATTAATAATAATAATGATAATTTGTGTTTATTAACAGATTGCAAACCAGCTTTAGAGGTGTGTACCGCAACCTACTGTATTGCAGTTTGTGGAATCATCTATCCATCCTTTTTCTATACCCACTTACTCCAATTAAGGGTACCAGGGGTGCTGGAGCCTATCCCAACAGTCATAGAGTATGAGGCAGGGTTTGTGGGTTCCTAATATTAATTATTCTAAGTCAATACAACACAGAATGTGAAAAAAAAAATACTCAAAATGTAAAATAAATATTCTAACACTATAAGGAAAGAGCAAGGGTTTGACAGTTTTAGCACAATTATAACACACTGAAGGAACAAAAGCACTTTGTAAGAACTGGAGTTTATTTAGCCTAAAACCACCATGTTAATGCGTTAATTCCAAGTGTGCTTAGATTTTTTTCTTTTTTATGAAAAACATTTACAACTGGGTAACTATTCTTTGCTAGTTTGTCTCAGTTATTGCTTATCTGATTTTAAGTCCTCAAACACTTTTTTACATATCGGATATATTAGTTAAAGTGTTTTAAGACACTTTAACAATTATGAGCTAATAGACATGTTCAATTAACTATCAAAAGCTTTTTAAGGAACTAATGAATTGACAGCAGCATCAAAAATAGTTTCTCTGTTTCAAATATGTTCCAACTTATACAAAAAGAAAGGTTGACACATTAGTTAATATTGTCTTCTTTCAATAAAAACCTTTCTTGGTTTTAGTGTATAAATTTTGGTTCCGCGGATTCCATTCTTATTGCCAGCACCTTAGTCATAAGTTTAAATCACAATTAACCTTATGGTTCGGTAACTTGAAGCAACAGCTGAATCTTTGTCAGGTTTAAGCAACACTGAAATAAGTGCTTGTGTGATATGTTTTAGTGTTATTTTGGAAGCCATACTTGCATTAGTGTCTCATAAGTACAGGGGTGAAAGAGCTCCCAAGAGCTTCCATTAAGTACAAACAGATAACGATGTACGTTGGAGATTTATTGGAATATAAAGTCAAAAGTACTTTTTCATCATCATCAATTGTGAGATACATCTTTGTCCTTCTCTATGACTAATGTCAGGAGTTCAGTCTTGATACAAAAGCATTAATATTTGAGGTATAATTATGTTATTTGAATCATAAAGATTTTGGGAAAAACCTTATTTATACTCTGTTGTATTCTAACTATAGGGGTGGTGGCCAAGTGGTTAATGCGCTTGGTTTCAGTTCAGAAGGTTCCGGGTTCAAATCTCACCCCTGCCACATTTCTCCATGTAATGTGGAGTTGCGTCAGGAAGGGCATCTGGCGTAAAACTTGTGCCAATTCAAACATGCAGATCCACCTTGGATTTGCTGTGGCGACCCCAAGTGCAAACAAGGGAGCAGCTGAAGGGACTTACTTTACTGTATTCTAACTATACGTATAATTTTGGATTTGGTTAATAAAAAAACTGACTGCTCTGCTCTGTCAGTTGTTGGAGTTATTATTGACATTGGCCATTGTTACTCCTTTGGTGTATTCTAGATTTTATCTATAATCAGTCTCAGGTTTGAATCTGCAGAAATTCATTATATCATGCTATATGTAATTTTATGGTATTAAATGAGATTTAATTTAAAAGAATATTTTATTCACATGATAATCTCTTTCACCACTGTATTAAAAACAACCATCAGTCCTTATATTTGCGGTTGTTTTCTGTTGCAGGCTGGTGGATAATCTTGACATGGACGTGTTTAACTTTAAAGTTCATGGAAAAGAATTCATCAAAAAGCAGAAGATGAGCCCAGATGCATATATACAAGTTGCACTACAACTTGCATTTTACAAGTACAGTACATTCATGGAAATTTGTATCCAAGTATGTTCTTTAAAGTATTTTGTTAAACAAGTGTTTCAAAGTATTTATTGATCACACGTGTCATGTACTCAGGTGTAATGGAAGACTTGTGCACACTTATGAAAGTGCGTCCATTCGCCGTTTCCAAAAAGGTCGTGTGGATAACATTCGCTCAGCCACCGCCGAGGCCCTGGCTTTTGTCAAATCGATGACGGATGAAGCAGCCACTCTTGCTGTAAGTCATTTGTCTCAATTTATCACAAAATGTCAGAGCAACTCCAATATTCTGGTCACTGTGGCCTGTTTTAATCAAACAGGTGCCTTGGGCCACATTGGCGCACTAAACCCAGCCTGTTCCCAAAACACACGATCTGCCAGCAGTTTACACACATGAAAGGGAAAATACTGAAAAAATATTCTTTTATTTCTTTTGCAGGACTCAGAGAAAATGAAACGACTGAGGGATGCAATTAATGCCCAGACCAATTATACAATTGCAGTAAGTATGACACAACATTATTAGAGCCCATATTTTCTGGAGTATAAGTCATACCCTTTTTTTCTGTATTATCAGCTCTTTAATTTGGGATTTTTGTGCATCGTTGTAGTTTACTTTTATTATTAGCATTTATTCTTTTACACTTTATTTTGTTTAGTGCTGTAATTCCTGGGAAAGGCATCCATAAAGAGTTATTAGCAGGAATAAAGAACATGAGATTTATTTATTTATTTTTTGTGGTATATAAGTTACACAGTCGAGTATAACTTGTAGAATCTCCCAAATTACTAAAATACAGTGACTTATACTCTGGAAAATATGGTAGAACAACAGTAAAGAGTAAGAAAATTTCTGTTCAAGAAGTTTTTCAACAAGACGCTACAGTAGGAAACATTAATGTACACTATGACACTTGGCCTAGCAAAGTTAGTTAAAGCAGGAATAAGATCTTTACTTTCCATATTTTGATTTGTCCCAAAATGCTTAAATATGGCTGATATAAAAACAGTGGCAGCATGACCACCAAACTACAAAAAAAGTAGCTAAAATGGGTACGTTTTTGAGTTTAAATACCATCTGAATTTGTCCAAAGATACAGTGAGGAAAATAAGTATTTGAACACCCTGCAGTTTTGCAAGTTCTCCCACTGAGAAATCATGGAGGGGTCTGAAATGTTCATCTTAGGTGCATGTCCACTGTGAGAGACATAATCTAAAAAAAAAAAAAAAAAAAAAATCCGGAAATCACAGTGTATGATTTTTTAATAATTTATTTGTATGTTACTGCTGCAAATAAGTATTTGAACACCTGTGAAAATCAATGTTAATATTTGGTACAGTAGCCTTTGTTTGCAATTACAGAGGTCAAACATTTCCTATAGTTTTTCACCAGGTTTGCACACACTGCAGCAGGGATTTTGGTCCACTCTTCCATACAGATCTTCTCTAGATCTTTCAGGTTTGGAGTTTCTGCTCCCTCCAAAGATTTTCTATTGAGTTCAGGTCTGGAGACTGGTCAGGCCACTCCAGGACCTTGAAATGCTTCTTACGGAGGCCCTCCTTAGTTGCCCTGGCTGTGTGTTTGGGGTCATTGTCATGCTGGAAGACCCAGCCATGACCTATCTTCAATGCTCTTACTGAGGGAAGGAGGTTGTTTGCCAAAATCTTGCAATACATGACCCCATCCAGCCTCCCTTCAATACGGTGCAGTCGTCCTGTCCCCTTTGCAGAAGAGCACCCCCAGAGTATGATGTTTCCACCCCCATGCTTCACGGTTGGGATGCTTTTCTTGGGGTTGTTCTCATCCTCTAAACATGGTAAATGGAGTTGATTCCAAAAAGCTCTATTTTGGTCTCATCTGACCACATGACCTTCTCCCATGCCTCCTCTGGATCATCCAGATGGTCACTGGTGAACTTCAAACGGGCCTGGACATGTGTTGGCTTGAGCAGGGGGACCTTGCTGCCCTGCAGGATTTTAAACCATGACAGCATCATATGTTACTATTGTAATCTTTGTGACTGGTCCCAGCTCTCTTCAGGTCATTGACCAGGTCCTCCTGTGTAGTTCTGAGCTTTCTCAGAATCATCCTTACCCCACAAAGTGAGATCTTGCATGGAATCCCAGACCGAGAGAGATTGACAGTCATCTTGTGTTTCTTCCACTTTCTAATAAATAATCATAACAGTTGCGGTCTTCTACCAAGCTGCTTGCCTGTTGTCCTGTAGTCCATCCCAGCCTTGTGCAGGTCTACAGTTTTGTCCCTGGTGTCCTTAGACAGCTCTTTGGTCTTGCTATGGTGGACAGGTTGGAGTGTGATTAACTGAGTGTGTGAACAGGTGTCTTTTATACAGGTAACAAGTTCAAACAGGTTCAATTAATACAGGTACAGAGAGCAGAATAAGAGGGCTTCGTAAAGAAAAATTAACAGGTGTGTGTGAGCCAGAATTCTTACTGTTTGGTAGGTGTTCAAATACTTATTTGCAGCAGTAACATACAAATTATTAAAAAAAAACTCATACATTGTGATTTCCAGATTTTTTTTTTTTAGATTATGTCTCTCACAGTGGACATGCACCTAAGATGAAAATTTCAGACCTCTCCATGATTTCTAAGTGGGAGAACCTGCAAAACCGCAGGGTGTTCAAATACTTATTTTCCTCACTGTACATCAAGAGTGTCTTTATTTTAAAAAGAAAGAAGAGTTGCAATAATGCTGTTGAGTGGTTGTATGGACTTGGTGTTGTGGTATGATTGTGGAAACCAGTGGCTTAGGTGCCTTTGTTAGAATTGGTAAATGGACTGCATTTATAGCAATTTTCCATCTGAATCAGAAACTCTACATATTCTACAATAATGCCTTGTATTCAACCATACACACACTGAGTCAGGGTACTGTCATGAAAAGTGCTGAATTGCACAGCAGGAATAAGTGGGGGTTTAAGAACCTTGCCCAAGGGCCCTTAGTGATTTTCCAATCTGGTGGGGGCTTCAACTGAGGAACCCCTGGTCATGATCCAGCATGCAGGTGTCTCAGTGCTCAAGACCTCAGTAATTGCATCAGGCCCATGTGTTATCTGGCTGTGGCAGACACATGGCTGCTTTTGGGAGTTGGGGATGGACCAGTTGTCTAAATGGGTTTTTGTCATTTAGGACACAAGCATCTTCCATAATGTGGTGGATGTGGCAACGTGGGGCATCAGCACATGCTCCCAGACCTGAATTCTATAAAAAAAACATAGATCAGAAACAAGAGAAAGACCATGAGCTTAAATTGTATTTTAACTGAATAAGAAGAACAAGATAGATTTGAAAAGAGTGGCTTCATTAAAAAGAAAAATATGCAGCACCAGTCTGTCAAAATTGTTAGGACAGATTCCCCATTACCAATTTATGGCTCTGATTTCAGTCCCATTTTTAAAATTGAGGACATCAGGCCTGATTTTTAAAAATCACAGCCAAAATTCATATGCAATAGCAATGTAATGACCTAAGATTTTTATCTGATAATGTATGATACACCCTATTACATGTGATTCTCATTATATGATTTTTTTTTCCACATGTGGCATTGTGTGAGCAAAATACTACCTCCTCTTGCATTTCCCCCCCCTTTACAGAAAGCTCAAATTTCTATGATAAAATGTCAAAACTGTCTTTTGTTGAAGTGCACGGAATACTTTTCATGTTGCAGAAGCTCAGGAGGTATCTGCTCAGAGAACAGTACGTCCCAATTACTGCATGTTACATCCGATTTCCCATTTTCAAATAATTTTACACAAGATTACCCGTGCTCTGCACTACTTAAAGCAGATTTATTATATCACTATTTTGGATCACGATTTATCTCAACATCACAAATTTTATAAACATATCTAAAGCGTTCCAATTGGTCATTGCATTCTAAAATGCTACTTTTACCACCGATTGCACCTGACTTTAGGACCTGATTGGGTATCAGATTTTGTTTATATTTATACTGAAATTGTAGACAATTTGGTATCAAAAATCAATAATGGGAGACAGGCTTAAAACCTTCAAATACACCTTAATTAATCCAATGCATAAAATCAGTGATTTAAATAGTGTAAATAAGAATTTGGTTCAGACAGAAGGACACACACAGCTGTCATGGGTCGGACAACTCTACATGGAGACTCTTTAGGGTTGAGGAATTAAAAAGTGTTCTATTCTTCGTGGAGGGTGACAGATACAACAAGCTTGAGTTCATGTCTTTCAAAATTACAATAGTGATCAGTGTTTATGGTAAAGGAAAGTATCAGTCGGTACGTTTTGGTATTGTACCAAACATCCAATGAAGTTACGGCTCAGAAAGTTTAAATACACTCTGTAACAAGAGCAATCCAAGATGTCTGATGTCTGCCAATCCAGATCTGGATGACCTCCAAAATTCAGTGGAGTCTTCCATGCCCTAATTCTGTGGTGCAAATTTGGTGAGAATCCGTGAAGTAATTTTGATGTAATCCTGCTAAAAGTCAGACAGACAAATAAAAAACGCAGATGATTTTATTACGTTCTTGGCGGACATAATTAGTGAACAACTCTTTTTATACCCAGACACTGGCTGTGTAGTTCACTTACAGTGTACTTGGTACACATAAGGTGACTGTTATGATGGAAAGAGCACTACTGCCCCCCAAAACAGGATTACGACTATTCTGTACTATTCTGATTTTTTCTTTTGCTTTGACCTGAAAAGTCATTATTATTACTAAAAAAAGAAAAAAATGTTTTACAGGCTATTACAGGAATGGCAATAGACAATCATCTTCTTGGGCTTCTGAAGATCTCCAAGGAGCTCAATATGGAGAAACCAGAGATTTTCTCTGATCAGACATATGTGGACAGTAACCAGTTCATCTTTTCTACCAGTCAGGTAAAGTAACTTATTATTCTTATTTATTTATTCTTGGATATGAGATCGCTTCAGATTATTACAACACAACATGAGCAAAAAGGTTTGATTGTCTCCAAAACGTCATAGAAAATTATTTGACTGATTTTCATTTTAGGCTCCTGTCAATCAATCAATCAATCAATCAATTTTTTTATATAGCGCCAAATCACAACAAACAGTTGCCCCAAGGCGCTTTATATTGTAAGGCAAGGCCATACAATAATTATGTAAAACCCCAACGGTCAAAACGACCCCCTGTGAGCAAGCACTTGGCTACAGTGGGAAGGAAAAACTCCCTTTTAACAGGAAGAAACCTCCAGCAGAACCAGGCTCAGGGAGGGGCAGTCTTCTGCTGGGACTGGTTGGGGCTGAGGGAGAGAACCAGGAAAAAGACATGCTGTGGAGGGGAGCAGAGATCGATCACTAATGATTAAATGCAGAGTGGTGCATACAGAGCAAAAAGAGAAAGAAACAGTGCATCATGGGAACCCCCCAGCAGTCTACGTCTATAGCAGCATAACTAAGGGATGGTTCAGGGTCACCTGATCCAGCCCTAACTATAAGCTTTAGCAAAAAGGAAAGTTTTAAGCCTAATCTTAAAAGTAGAGAGGGTGTCTGTCTCCCTGATCTGAATTGGGAGCTGGTTCCACAGGAGAGGAGCCTGAAAGCTGAAGGCTCTGCCTCCCATTCTACTCTTACAAACCCTAGGAACTACAAGTAAGCCTGCAGTCTGAGAGCGAAGCGCTCTATTGGGGTGATATGGTACTACGAGGTCCCTAAGATAAGATGGGACCTGATTATTCAAAACCTTATAAGTAAGAAGAAGAATTTTAAATTCTATTCTAGAATTAACAGGAAGCCAATGAAGAGAGGCCAATATGGGTGAGATATGCTCTCTCCTTCTAGTCCCCGTCAGTACTCTAGCTGCAGCATTTTGAATTAACTGAAGGCTTTTTAGGGAACTTTTAGGACAACCTGATAATAATGAATTACAATAGTCCAGCCTAGAGGAAATAAATGCATGAATTAGTTTTTCAGCATCACTCTGAGACAAGACCTTTCTGATTTTAGAGATATTGCGTAAATGCAAAAAAGCAGTCCTACATATTTGTTTAATATGCGCTTTGAATGACATATCCTGATCAAAAATGACTCCAAGATTTCTCACAGTATTACTAGAGGTCAGGGTAATGCCATCCAGAGTAAGGATCTGGTTAGACACCATGTTTCTAAGATTTGTGGGGCCAAGTACAATAACTTCAGTTTTATCTGAGTTTAAAAGCAGGAAATTAGAGGTCATCCATGTCTTTATGTCTGTAAGACAATCCTGCAGTTTAGCTTATTGGTGTGTGTCCTCTGGCTTCATGGATAGATAAAGCTGGGTATCATCTGCGTAACAATGAAAATTTAAGCAATACCGTCTAATAATACTGCCTAAGGGAAGCATGTATAAAGTGAATAAAATTGGTCCTAGCACAGAACCTTGTGGAACTCCATAATTAACTTTAGTCTGTGAAGAAGATTCCCCATTTACATGAACAAATTGTAATCTATTAGACAAATATGATTCAAACCACCGCAGCGCAGTGCCTTTAATACCTATGGCATGCTCTAATCTCTGTAATAAAATGTTATGCAAATTTTATGCAAAAATGTGCAAATACATTTTATGTAATTGTCTTTTGTGTACAATGATGTACTTTTAGTTCACATCAATATAGAATGTGCAATCAAAAATATATTGGACTTATTAATAAAACTGATCAATAGATTATTTTGTAAATGAGTGCAAAAATCATACTTTGACTCAAGGAGTCTGTATTAATTAAACTGAGTATATAGAATTTTGATGCAACCTACAGCTGACTCCACAACACCCATTAGGTGAGGTCATCGAGTACAGAATTTTACCCAGAGCTGGTCGGGAGAAACGCCAGCTCAGTTATCCTGCAGTGTTTTAACTGAACTTGGTAATTGTATTCATAGGCGTGACTAAAGTCATGGCTGTGGTATTCTGACATTTGGCCACAGTGGCCTTGTTCTCAGCCCAAATGACTGACTGACCTCTGGCTAACCTTGCCAGGGCAGTTTCAAATTTTACCTCAGCGTGATCCATATTCATATCAGGTGGAAAATCAAACTGTGTGACTTTGACCTTAAGGGAAAGTTTGGGGTTAGCCTTCACTGACATACTACGTTTGGTAGAAATTAGCAAAATGAGCTGGGAAGGGCAGGATAATCAACAAGACAGGTCGACATGACCTTGACCCCAATGACTGACCTTTGGCAAATCTGACCTTTCTGCACAATTATGAGACACAGCTCCATGCTGTGTCCTGGATCTTTGCACACCATAAATGTGCATAGATTGATGGAAATCACAGTGAAAATTTTGCATTTATTTTGATCCAGTTGTGGTAAAAAAAAAATAAAAAATAAAAATCAGTCTCACTGGAAGAAACGCAGCTCCATGCTCACAACCTGTTTTAAAAAAACAGTCTCACAGAGAGATGAGCTTCCACTGTCGCGTGCACACACAGCCTGTACAGCCTCCTCCTTCATACACACACTCAGCACTTCAGATCCAAGTACACACACACACACACACACACACACACACACACACACACACACACACACACACACACACACACACACACACACACACACACACACACACACACACACACACACACACACACACACACACACACACACACAAATCTCCATTAACATCAAGGACAAAGTGTCCGTCGTCTCATCACGACAATTACATTAATCTATTGATTTGTGATAGTCATGAAAAGCACCACATTTTTGTGAAGAGTATGTCTCATTTTGTGATGGGAGCTCAAAAAAGTAAGAGACTGGGCTGAATAAACCCACTTCCACACTCAAAGCCCGTGCATAGTCCACAGCTCCGGAAAACAATGGCTTTTTCCGATTGTTTCTGATCGTGTGCTAATCAGGACGAAATGACGTGAATGAATTCTGATCAGTGTGTAGAATGAATGTATTTATCCAGAAAGAGTTTTGAAATAAATGTTTTCTGGTCATCTTCACAACAATGTAGACATCTTCATCTCTTCTTTAAAAAAAGTTAAAGTTATAAACTCATGTTA
The DNA here is from genome assembly GCF_902500255.1 of Thalassophryne amazonica. NCBI lineage: Eukaryota > Metazoa > Chordata > Actinopteri > Batrachoidiformes > Batrachoididae > Thalassophryne > Thalassophryne amazonica. Next base: position 27,622,187 of record NC_047120.1, on the reverse strand, counting down.
GTTTAGCAGCTTTTCTCTCTTTCTAATTTTCATGGTTTTGACAAAGGCATTTTTTTATTCATTGATAATGTTCATGTTGCAATTTAATTCAATAATTAAATGTTTTAAAATATTCCGGAAAATATTGGGCACCTTGCTCTCACTCAGGACAGACATAAGTTCTTTATTTTCATGACTCATTAAATTATTGTTAATAGGCATCTTTATTATAAGTACAATATCTCAGAATAACTAATTTGTCCTGATATTAATTCATAGGCTGTAATTCTGTGATGGATGTCGGCTTAATGACTTTATTTCTCTGTTTAAATCTGAGCATTACTGTAGAAACATGACTTTCTATAAAACCTTTAATTGCTAAGTCAAGCTTTGTATCATAATTTGTCAAACTCTGTTTTCTATTAGTGCAACTCAGATATGTTTACTGCTGTGCACTAGTAGGCCTACCGTTGGGGACAGATGAATATTATTGACTAGATTGTCACAACACGTGTAACTTTACTAATAAATACTCAGACTGCTGTGTTTCAGAATCAGAATCAAAATTGAATTTATTGCCAAGTAAGTATGCACATACTTGGAATTCAATCTGGTGTTACTGGTGCAAAAACAATAAGAAAAGAAAAGAAAAGAGAAAAACATTTATGCAAGAAGTAAACGAGTCAAACAGACAAAACTATGTTAACTGTTAAATAAATATAACATAATGAAATGGGACTGTGCAAAAACAGGTGAGTGAAATACAGATGTACAGTAGCTTTCAGTACAGGGATGACCAGTCTGTACTTTATGGTAGTGGGAGAGGGACGCAGGGTAAGAGGGGGTCTCTGGCATTATTTATTAGTCTAGCTGTGGATGGAAAGAAGCTGTTTTTGTGTCTCGAGGGTTTGGTCTTAATGGACCTCAGCCTCCTGCCAAAGACAGAGGGTGAGAAAAGGTTTGTGTCCTGGGTGAGAGGGACCAGCCACTATTTCCCTTGCTCACCTCAGGGCTCAGGAAGTGTACAGGTCCTGTAGGGATGGCAGTTGATCACCTTCTTTGCTGCATGGATGACAAGCTGCAGTCTGCTCCTGTCCTGAGCAGTGGCAGCAGCATACCAGATGGTGATGGAAAAGCAGAGGTAGTGACGGTAGTGATGGCAGTTTCACAAAAAAAGAAAAAATCACAAATTCCATGAATGAAATTTGAAATTTCTTCAGTTTATTGCTCTAAAATGCTGGAAAATACATTTCAGAGCATTGAGAACCCTACAGCTTCAGGGGCTCTGGGCGGGCCACAGACCATCATACTCAGTGTCAGTTTTCCTCAGATTTCTCTGTTACTGAATCACATCCCTCAGAACAGCTGAAGCCTTGTGCATTTGGTCGCATCCCTCGGAAGCTGACGTTTGCTGTGAAGATTTCATATTAATGAAAGTTAAGCAAGGAAGAACAATGCTGCTTCTTAAGCTGTTGCTGCCAAACATACCGATATGGGACAGGATAGCAATAGGACAAGTGGATCTCTCATACTACTTGTCCTATGGGACAAGTCCCTGAAAATGCTTAATGTCTATACCTGTGAACTGATTTAATGTATATATATATATATATATATATATATATATATGAGGATATTATACAAAAAATAAAGGAATAAAATGCCAAATCTGACACATTTTACTTAAATTCACACACAATGTGTATCATGACCACATCATATCATGATGTATTATCATTTGTGTATGCTGTTTGAGAAATCCCAAGTTGGACCTCCAACATCCTAACAAATAAAATGTTGAATACATTGATTCTTAAAAATAAACTAGCGCGATGCCCGTAGCTGACATTTTTCAAGGGTGGTAATAAATTATACAGTTTCTATAATGAGATGGAATGGTGTGTGAGTCCAGAATGTTTTTAGAACCTTAGACCACCACAGATTTTAGAAGAACTCAACCCTTTTTTCTGTTAATTGCATAATTTTTAAATGTTAATTTACTGTCTGATGTTAATTTAATGTCTTAACTTATAAATACTATCATATTTATAAATTGTTTAGGTTCTTGTCATCATGTACACACTATTATTATTATTACTATTATTATTATTAACATTATCAGTGTTATTATTTTATTTTATTATTACATCTATTTTGTCATTTGATTTTTAAATGGACCACAATGGAAATAACTGTTTTCAGATTCTTGTGTCATCAATGTATTTTTAACATATTTACAATTATATGTATTGTATGTTTCTTCTGCATTCTGCCACAAGCAGGTGCTTTTATTTTTACACACCCACAAACAGAGAGTGGCAGAAGATATCAAACGCAGTACACTTATCACTCATGGTAACAGCAACATGAAACCTAACAAAACTGACAAAACCAACTGAACTCCAAAAACACAATAAATCAATAACACTAACAACGCTGTTAAACTAACATGTACCTCAATAACATTTAAAACCCCAAAAATCCATGGTGCATTGCAGCACAACATCCATTGTTCACTGTTGTTAGCGAATATTGCTAGTTTCTCCAAAAATATTACTTCTGTCAATTTTCCATTTTCACAGCATGCATCTTTGACCCAAAATACATAGCCATACTAAACGGCAAATGTCAGCTCTCCCCAGTTTCTCTGTGATCGAAGCTATACACATGCACGCACGCATACACGCACACACGCACACAGAGGCCACTTGGCTATTACAATATAGATTCAGAGGTGGTATTGTATTAAATACGGAAACATACAGTCGTTAAATGTAACCTGTGCACGTGTGAGAAAAGAAGCCTTCTCACAGAAATCCAGGTGGAACACAGCGCCGCTACATGACGCGTACGCCTAATTAATGACAACTGGAAACACTGGGCCTGACGTTAAACTCAGCATTTAATTGGAACACCTGCCAGAGTCATTTGCAATTCTCGGCACCAGCTTTATTTACTGTATGTGTCTTTGTCAGCACATCAGCATTATTGTTGTTTTCTGCTATATGTTGATTCAGGCAGCTACACAATGACAGTATATTTTGAAGTGTGTAGAAAAGACTCCCAAATGTTTATAAAATGATTTGTTTCATTCTGATCCTCCTCACAAGCTCCACTTTTAGGTGGTGACAGCTACTTTTTAATTCCACAAAGTGGCAAGCGTGAAGTGTTAAAGTGATGGTCCCCTTTTTGCATTTTTGGAAATATAACAGCTGTCAAACATTCCACTTCCAGTAGTGGTCAACGGTCATATTCCAGACGCATCACTTTCATTGTAGGAAAAAAGCTTTTATTTTCCCTCTTTTGCGGCCATTTACTGTAACAGCCAGATTAGTGAAATTAGTAATCTGCAGATATAAATTAACAATTTGATGTATATTTTGTTGTGTTGCTGTGAAACATCCCACCTGTGCATGTTCAAAGTATTCCTTTATTTGCCAAAATCAGGGATGCTACCCAGTGTAGACTATAAAAACATTTCCACTAAATCACTCAGGTTCTGTGGTTGCAATTAAATTGTATGAATATGGGATTATATTATAAGGCAATGTATATGAAATTTCATGAAATCTCACCGATTTTCCTAAATTCATGTAATTTCCTGCAAAGTGGCATATCAGCAAAGTGACACCAAATTAAGGACCATAAGGCTATTTAGATCACTTTGCCAGACATCAAAACATTAGATCTTTAAACAGAGATTAGGGCCCCTTCACACATAACACAAAAGACGCAGAAACCGGAAGAAATCTGCGAACCAAACACAAAATGGGGAACCACAAAATATTCCACCTGCTGTTGGGAGGGACGCATGGTCGGACAGGCATGCACGATACCGTGATGACGGTTTTGTGCATGCTCGTGTTCACGCGCACGAACAGAGTGCGAGCACGTGGAAAGTCCCGCACACAGCAGCAGAGCAAAAAATAAATAAAACACCACAATTCATAATACTTAATTCCTGTTCTAAAGAGCGGATTTAGCCTCCACCTGGACGTACACCAGGAAGTAATGAAATGATGTGGATTACTGTTCTCTCTTTCATGTTTTATATGAATTACCCGATGCGCTCATCTCATGAACAGCCAGGCTCTTGCGTCGTGAACACGTGCAGCCAGCATGGCATGTCCAGCGTGCAGTGATCCGCTGCAAAGGTGATATGTGTTTTTATTATTACAATGTGGGGAAATCCCACAGTGACACGCAGGAGCATCCCGTGGGGTGATTTCCTGCATGGCACAATATTCACCAGCACTGCGGTGCGCTGACACCGTGGACAGCTGAAGCAATATGTATTTAATTTATTTCCATGTGAGGACAGCATGTCGACGTCTGCGGCTCACAGTACAGTTGTGTGAGGTCGTATCCTACAAGCCAGTACAGGTGTTCCCAAGCTATGACTTGCGAGCACAGATATCTGAACACGTCACAGGGGACACACCCACTTTTGTCAGCTGACCTCGGCAGCTCACAGAAAAGAAGCTCACTCTCTGTACCTTCATTCTGTGATTTTTATTCTATGTATGTATTATTATGTGTTTGTCCTGCATCTGTCTGATGTCTGTGTTTTTAATGTGACACGTCATGTGCACTGAGCCATCATTTCCAGCTGTCAGTGAGTCGCTGGCTGGCGATCAACTGAGAGGCACTTTGCCGTGCTGTGTGCGCTCAGACGTGGCTGGTCGGTCCCCATGTGATAATTGTCTGTACATACATATCAGCATTTCATGCAAGTTTGCCCCCCTGCATGCCACATATGTTGCGGGGAGGGGGTGTGTGCAAAAGACAAGCACGCCACGTGTGTTGCAGGGAGGCCGCGCAACAGACATGCATGCCATGTGTGTTGCACGGAGGTGCAAAAGACACGCATGCCACATGTGTCTTTGAGGGGCGGGGGTGCAAAAGACAAGCACACCGCGTGTGGTGCGTGCAGGGAGAGCCGAAACTCTGGCACGCCACGTGTGTTGCTTGGCTATGCCACAATCGTGGGGCACTTAGACACTTTTCACAGACAGCTCGAATGTGGTCAGCTGCTGTCTACTCTCGTACCAGGAGTGTGACTAGCCCCGCCTTTTGTAAGTGTCCAGCGAATGGTGTTAGATATTCGTGTGTGACACCTGGAATTTAGCCAACACCAGAAAGGGGTCGAATGAGCACTCGCAGGACACTCGCTGTCTTTCGGCCATTTAAGGCGGCTCCGATTTTTCACGAATGGCATGCAATTCCTTCTTCGTGTGCTAGTTGGCTTCAATCGTGTTATGTGTGAAAGGGCCCTTAACTGGCGGTAAGAAGTTTTTAAATTTCCCTATTTATTATTAGTATTTTTTTAAATTTACAATGTCGGATGTTTTTACCTCATTATCATGAGGGGTGAATAAAATTTCTGACATGTTTGGAATTCGTCAGACTGTTAGAGTGACAGTCTGGAGGGGTTGATCGTGTCATTTACCCCCCTGTACACAACAAACGATGCACAACAAAGCTGAAATTCAGTGACTCAAAAAAAAAAAAAAAAAAAAAAAAAAAAAAGAGTCATGTGGCTCAGAATTCAATAAACAATTAGACTCAAATCATACACTGTATATCCCAAGTTTAAGAGAGGCTGGATAACTGTGTTACCAGTATGTGGGGATCAATCGGAAAGTCATGAAAACAGTATGCTGTTACAACTGGATGAAGCTGAACACAGTGAGTCAAACATAGAAATGCTTGGAGTATTGCTTTTCCTGTTTTTCAAAATGGTCCATTTTAAATATTTTCCTGTGTATACTCATACTGAAACAGCCAAAGCCCCTTTTTGCAAGAGCTAGACCTGAAACGAACCAAGTAGTATTAGATGAAATCAGAAATACATCACAATCCTGAGTGCATGTAGTCCATTAGGAAACTGGAGTTGAAGATACCCAAAATGTTTTCCTCAGCAAGCAAAACAGGTCTAACCTGGTCTGTTTTCCTCCATTCCAGGTTCCCACCACAGAGGAAATGTTCTGTTGCTACGGCCCAGTGGTGCCCAATGGCTACGGGGCCTGTTACAACCCTCAGCCGGACCACATCGTCTTCTGTGTGTCGAGTTTCCGGGAGAGCACGGAGACGAGCTCGGCCGTTTTCATCAAAGAGCTGAAGCGGGGCCTGCTGGACATCAGGGACCTGTGCGACAGAAACAACGCTGCAGCTTCCAAATTGCCCGATCACATGAATGGAGTCGGCCAGACCCAAAAACAGGGAAGTAAGCCATACTGACAGAGCTCATCCAATCAGCTGCTCTGCTCAAAATGCTCAGAATTTAGCTTTAGACTCCGCAGAAAAGATGCAGCTGTTGTGTGTGCAACATTACATTATCTCGTTTACAACAAAAAATTCACATGTAACTATGAAGAATATATGTAGAAATATAAATATACAATTCTGTTTTTGTATCTGCTTCGATGTGAGATTGAGCCTGTTTGATTCTGTAGACTGACTGAATTGGTCTGCTGCCTTTAGGAAACTGAAGCCATAACTTTTAGCACTGAAACGAGGAAAACTCCTCTGTCACAGTGATCAATGATTTATGTCAATATAATATACATGGTGCAATAGACAAAATATACTGTGCATAAAATACCTAGGGTATATTTAAGTGACTCAAAAAGAATTTTCTTTTGCACCACTATAATTTTATTTATTTATTAGCCTTTAAATAAGGGATTCACAATATGACAATGTCAATATGATTAAAATTTCGACTGTCTGGAAAAAACTTAGTAATTAATTCCCCTGAAGGGAAAAATTTCAAACAAATAAACAGCCGTGAACTACTTTCTATTTTGACCCATGCAGTCTATGATAGGGACTGTAGCAACATCACAGACCACGCAGGGGTTTCCCCTGTCTTGTGCAAGAGATGCTGAGAAGCACATGGCGACAGCCAATCAGAGTCCAAAGGCATGGTGACATCAGTTGGCTGCTCATTCAAACAAAATAATCCAAGATGGTGGAAAACACTCAGAAATGGCTTATCAGTGTGTAAATCTAATGTTTGCCATATATTTTGTAAAGGTTGGCAAGAAATAAAGAGTTGTAATTTTAAAAAAGTTTGAACCCAGGTAACACCTCTGAAGTCATTTATGAGACATTTTATGGATGCAGGAACATGCATCACGCGCATCACGCGAAGTCAAAGGTTATTCCATTCATTTCAAAACATTATGCATGTGCACATGCATTTCCTCCTGTAGACGGCATTAAAAGGAAAATAAAATATTCGTCTGGAATTCCCCCCCGTTAAATAAAAATCATTAAAATGAGCTGTAATTTTGCAACAAGTTACACAAATAAATATACATTATAATACTTGGGTTTCAGTAGAAACTACTTTTTGCCAGTTTTGTGAAATCTGAAAAGCCGTACAGCTTTAAGATATCTTGCTAATGTGTGTTTATACATATATAGTGTTAAAATGCCCTGCGACCTGATCATATAAGCAGTTGAAGATGAGTGTGTTTTAAAATGGAAAAAAATTTAAATATGAAATAATTAATTATTTTAAAATTAAAGTAATAATTTGTTTTTAAGTAGTATCGAGAAAAATCATAACACAAAAGCATCTCCTCCATATATATTTTAGACTGTGTGTGCGTGCGGGTGTGTCTCAAAACAACTTTGATATCGATAGAACTTTGTAACGCTGTGTATAAGTAGAGGACATCTTATAAACTATCAAGACATGATATGGTTTCAACGGCACATTTGAAGTTGTTGAATTGTGGCGTGTGTCTTTTGTATTATAGCAACAGTTAAATGTGTAATGAACCTTATAAATAACTTAGAGTCCAGTGGTGAATGAGGCAAACCACTGTGTTCATGTGTACATAGGTGCTTTATATTTGGATATAGAGATAGGGGAAAAGTACAGATGTACTTTTATACTGTTATACCGAACGTGCTTTGTGCAATAACAGAAATAGTTCATACTTTTGAGGTTGTACTGTATGTGATTGTGCATTTCACCAAATTAAAACATTCATACATAGAAACTTGTACGTTATTACACTAGCCATTGCTACTATTTTAAAAAGTCATCAATATTAAAGGAAAAGAGAAAAGAGAACATCCAACTAGTATACTGTACAGTGTGAGTGAGATTTTAAATGGTTTCTTTTACAACAAATTAACAAACTAAATCAGTGGCTTTTAACTTGTGTTGGTCATGACAGTGTGGCAATACGTGGAGAGATGGCGTGAATGTTTGTTGTGTCCCTGGGAATAAACAGCCAAAGTCAATGTGAAAAAAGAACAGAATACTTTAGATGTATGCGCATGCTTAATCCTATTTACTAAGTGTATTTTTTTAGCCTGATGTGGAAATTATAAATATTACATGGCAAAATATAAAAATAATCACTATATACTGTATTTTACAGAGTATTTTTGTAGTAGTTAGGGAGGCCCCTGCAACTTGTACTCTGGTGTGACTTATATAGCAAAAAAAAAAAAACATTTCTTTCACACATTTCTTAAAAATAATAACTATTATAATGACTAATTCTATTGAATGTTCCCAGGAATCAAAGCACTGAACAAACTGTAATAATAAAATAAGAGTCCGTACTAAAAAGTACACTAAAACAATGCATAAAAATCACAAATTAAATATATGATAATACAGGGAAAAATGCATATATGCATATATATATATATATATATATATATATATATATATATATATATATATATACATACACATACATACATATACACACACACACACAACAAAAATATAAACGCAACACTTTTGGTTTTGCTCCCATTTTGTATGAGATGAACTCAAAGATCTAAAACTTTTTCCGCATACACAATATCACCATTTCCCTCAAATATTGTTCACAACCCAGTCTAAATCTGTGATAGTGAGCACTTCTCCTTTGCTGAGATAATCCATCCCACCTCACAGGTGTGCCATATCAAGATGCTGATTACACACCATGATTAGTGCACAGGTGTGCCTTAGACTGCCCACAATAAAAGGCCACTCTGAAAGGTGCAGTTTTGTTTTATTGGGGGGGGATACCAGTCAGTATCTGGTGTGACCACCATTTGCCTCATGCAGTGCAACACGCCTTCGCATAGAGTTGATCAGGTTGTCAATTGTGGCCTGTGGAATGTTGGTCCACTCCTCTTCAATGGCTCTGCGAAGTTGCTGGATATTGGCAGGAACTGGTACACGCTGTCAAATACGCCGGTCCAGAACATCCCAAACATGCTCAATGGGTGACATGTCCGGTGAGTATGCCGGCCATGTAAGAAATGGGACATTTTCAGCTTCCAAGAATTGTGTACAGATCCTTGCAACATGGGGCCGTGCATTATCCTGCTGCAACATGAGGTGATGTTCTTGGATGTATGGCACAACAATGGGCCTCAGGATCTCGTCACGGTATCTCTGTGCATTCAAAATGCCATCAATAAAATGCAACTGTGTTCTTCGTCCAGAACAGACGCCTGCCCATACCATAACCCCACCGCCACCATGGGCCACTCGATCCACAAGACTGACATCAGAAAACCGCTCACCCACACAACGCCACACACGCTGTCTGCCATCTGCCCTGAACAGTGTGAACCGGGATTCATCCGTGAAGAGAACACCTCTCCAACGTGCCAAACACCAGTGAATGTGAGCATTTGCCCACTCAAGTCGGTTACGACGACGAACTGGAGTCAGGTCGAAACCCCGATGAGAACGACGAGCATGCAGATGAGCTTCCCTGAGACGGTTTCTGACAGTTTGTGCAGAAATTCTTTGGTTATGCAAACCGATTGTTTCAGCAGCTGTCCGAGTGGCTGGTCTCAGACGATCTTGGAGGTGAACATGCTGGATGTGGAGGTCCTGGGCTGGTGTGGTTACACGTGGTCTGCGGTTGTGAGGCTGGTTGGATGTACTGCCAAATTCTCTGAAATGACTTTGGAGACGGCTTATGGTAGAGAAATGAACATTCAATACACGAGCAACAGCTCTGGTTGACATTCCTGCTGTCAGCATGCCAATTGCACGCTCCCTCAAATCTTGCGACATCTGTGGCATTGTGCTGTGTGATAAAACTGCACCTTTCAGAGTGGCCTTTTATTTTGGACAGTCTAAGGCACAGCTGTGCACTAATCATGGTGTCTAATCAGCATCTTGATATGGCACACCTGTGAGGTGGGATGGATTATCTCAGCAAAGGAGAAGTGCTCACTATCACAGATTTAGACTGGTTTGTGAACAATATTTGAGGGAAATGGTGATATTGTGTATGTGGAAAAAGTTTTAGATCTTTGAGTTCATCTCATACAAAATGGGAGCAAAACCAAAAGTGTTGCGTTTATATTTTTGTTGAGTGTATATATATATATATATATATATATATATATATATATATATATATATATATATATATCACATTGCATGGCAGCACCCTGACTTCGGTGTGTGAGTGTTTTTGTGTGAATGTGAGGCATAATTGTAAAGCACTTTGAGTGTCTGATGCAGATGGAAAGGCACTATATAAATGCAGTCCATTTACCATTTAAAGATAGATAAATATGCAGTATATACAATGTGTATGTGGATAGATATGCAGTATATACTATGTGTGTGTTTGTGTGAAAGCACAGCTGCCTTAAAATGTTAAATAAAGTAATGCAAGCTATTTTCCACAGTTGCTTATAGATTATATGTCTATGTTGTTTTACTTCTCATAATTTGTTTTCGGAGCAATATATGTAAAAGGAATGTTATATTTTTAGCACATTGTTGAGGATTTTTATTTTGCTCAGCTGAGCAGTGATTGTGTAACAGTACAATTATTTTTATTGTTTTGTGATTGAACCCAACACCTTGCTCATAACTATATTTCAAATACCCTCTTTCTTCCAAAAAGGCTTCCTGACAAACCATTCCAATATGTATTCATAGATGTAAATGAAATGATTATTCCATGAATATTGAACCTGCCTTACAGTAAAATATAAATTATTTTTCCCCACAATTGCTGTTTGTAATGACATTTCTGTAAGTGTTATTGGTATCTACAATTTTTTTTATCTACTTTAAAATGGGAAACAATGTTGTTTTTTGTGCTTGCTGAATTGCTTTCCGTTTTTGTGATTATATTGTATAAAAAAAATACTCACCAAGGCATCCACAAAGTACAGCTTTTGACATTATAACCAGAGCCATTGGAAGCTGTGCTTTCTGTGAGCAGTCTGATGTAATTTAATTCTCTTTTGCTGTCATTTGAGTCCTGCAGACTTTAGACCTATCAAACAAGTAGTTATGTGATCTCTATAAGAAGAAGAAGTAGATCATATATAGGCCGAGGCCCAGTAGTCTTCAGTGCTATTGTACAAATTCCGTAACGTCAAGCGGATGAGAGTCGACAACTCCCCGTAGACGGCACAACAGTCATTTCCCCAACCGATGTCAGTACCCATTTACAGCTGTGTGGACAGACAATGTAGATTAAGTGTCTTGTCCAAAGATACAGACAAATAGCATGAGCGAGATTTGAAACCAGGTCTACATATTGGCAGCCCAGCTCCTTATCCACTTATCCACCTGCTCCACTGATCTCCAGAGGTTGATACATAAATGAACTTTTGGCTCCTGGTCACACCTGCACCATCACTGCCATGATCTGTTCAAATGGCCACAGAGCTGAAGAACCCAAAGGGCAAATTCCATGTGCACATGGTGACAAAGTGTCAAAAATCCTACTATTTGGATGCTTTTGCATGAAACAGAACTGCATAATTGTTGTTGCTGAAACAGGATATGAGGATAAAAAGACAGTAGTCAAGTATTTAATGCTTATGTCATTATTAAAAAGGGTGACTATATGTATAACGTGTGAGTAGATTTGAGAGTTCACTGATTGTTGGTGTAAAAATTTTTTAGGCTGTAACATTATGTTGTTGATAGATCATTTTTCAGATTTTGAATGTTTTTGTGTGAACAGAAAACCACTGTAAACAAACTGACCTGCAGAGAAAACAGAAATACTGTGATGAAATAAAATGGTCCTCAAATTACTGTACTGTCCATACTGCTGATTCTGTTTTGTATTTTACACACACACACACACACACACACACACACACACACACACACACACACACACACACACACACACACACACACACACACACACACACACACACACACACACACACACACACTTATTAATATTCTTACTCTTATATGTAAAAATATATTTAAAGTATCTCTTCAAATTTGAACTTTTACCCAAAGGGGGGAGGAGCTTTAAACCCCTCTCCCTTCTGGCCTGTACAATAAAGCAGGAGGAACACAGACAACATGATGAGGAAATAAACTTGTGTATTAATTTGTAAAGTGTGACCTGATTGGCTGGTAAGATGTACATCACATGTACCATCCGTCAGTAAGGAACCCCCAAACGTTCCTGTCAAGTATACCAAACAAACAAACAAAGCGACAGAAATCAAATCGCATACACACACACAGGACCAACATTGTTACACTGCTACACGTTTTTTCTCTTAAGACAGAGAAATATGAACATATATGCGTATTTTTCGGTGGCATCAATGAACAGCTGCTATGAAACAGTTCTATGTTTTCCTAAATAGTCCAGAAAAGGTTGCCAAATCTTGATAAATTTACCCGCTTTATCCTCAAGGGAATACCGGATCTTTTCCATATGCAAGATGTTTATGATTTCAGACAACCACATTTTGAATTGGGGCACCGTATCAGTTTTCCTTAAAGTTAATATAATCTTTTTTGCTATAATCATACCATATTCAATTGTGTGTCGTTCAGAGGAGCTGAGGCACAGAAGAGATCGAGATAACCCAAACAATGCTACTTTGGGGTCTGGGGTTAAACAGCACTCATACATACCTTCAAACCACTGAAAAACCTCCAGCCAAAAATTATGCAGTTTTGTGCAAGACCAAAATAAATGGGTCAGAGAGCCCTCCGCACATTTACAACGGTCACATAAAGGAGAGGTGGAAGGAAAAATTTTGTGCAATGTAGTCTTAGAGTAGTGCAGCCTGTTCAAAATTTTAAACTGAATTAATTGATGCCTTGCATTTATAGAGCAGGACCAGATTTTGTTCAGACGCTCCTCCCATTCCTCGTCCTCTATCTGTAAGCCCAGCTCCCCTTCCCATGCATTTTTCAAGGGTAAAGAGTTACACTGAACTAAAAAGAGATTAACAAACCCAGACACCAACTTTTTGGATTCAGGTGAACTCGAGAGAAGCTTATAAATTGGCACCTCCTCAGGTAAGGACTCGACTTCAGGGATATTCTGGCGAACAAAGTTCCTAACTTGCAGATATCGAAAAAAATGCGTTGCAGGCAGAGAGAACTTATCTTTTAGTTGAGCAAAGGAGGCAAACTGTCTAGCAACATATAAATCCCTAAGAGAAACAATTCCCTTTTCTTTCCAATTGTGAAACGAGGCATCTAAAAAGGATGGGGGGAAAGTGTGGCTACTTGATATCGGTGTATGAATATTTGTATTTGGTAAGGAATATTTTTTCCTAATTTGACTGAGCATTTTTATACAGTTTGAGACAACAAAATTGTGCACCTTAACATTTGGACTAGGATGCGAAAAAAGGAGGGCAGGGAGAGAACTATTTTCAACCTCTTCACTTTCAATGGCCACCCAAGGAGGAATGTCAGCCACTGAGTCCAATGTGTACTCCGTTTGCCAGTAGACCAATGTGCGGCAGAGTGCCGCCCAATAGTAATGTTGAAAGTTGGGCAAACCTAGCCCCCCCATCGATTTGGGCTTACATAAATGAGCCTTAGTTATTCATTGGGCTTTATAGCCCCAAATGAAAGGAATAATTATTGAATCTATTGATTTAAAGAACTGCTTTGTCAAGTAAATGGGCAACTTTTGGAAAATGTACAAAAATTTTGGAAGTGAGACCATTTTTATTGCATTTATGCGACCTATCATAGAAATAGGAAGGCTTCTCCATTTCTCAATATCCTGCTTTAATTTTTCAATCTTATCAAGATGATTATACTTAAAAATTAACTTAGGATTTTTTGGCAAGGTAACACCTAGATATTTTAACTGGTCCGTTTTTTTAAAAGGGAGATTTTCTAAAAAAAATCTACGTCAAGATCAGTCCCCAGAACCATAAATTCACTTTTCTGCCAATTAATGGTATAGCCAGAAATTTCCCCAAAAGATTTTACCAATTCTAATAAAGCTGGAACTCAGCTTTCAGGATTAGATAAAAAGATAACCACATCATCAGCATACAGTGATATGGAATGATCAACTCTACCTAACTGGACTGGGTTAACGGTGGGACTGTTCCTAATTGCTATGGCGAGGGGCTCAATTGCAATTACAAAAAGCAGGGGGATTAGGGGACAACCCTGACGAGTGCCCCGATGCAAAGGGAAAGGTGCTGATCGTTCTTGGTTAGTAAAAATGGAAGCTGATGGATGCCTATATAATAACTTCACCCAGGAGATAAACTGGTCACCCAGACCAAATCTTTCTAATACTACCACCATATAGGCCCATTCCACCTGATCAAACGCCTTTTCTGCATCTAAACATAAAGCTGCGACTTTTTGAGTTTGCCAATGTCGATGATACATGATGTTCATTAATCTCCTAATGTTAAAAAAAGAAAACCTATTAGGTACAAACCCAGTCTGATCAGGATGAATGATTGAGCTAATGTGGTTATTTAATCTATTTGCCAATAACTTAGTAAATATTTTCAAATCGGTATTTAATAAGGAAATGGGGCGGTAGGATGAAGGTTCCATTTCATCCTTTCCTTCGTTCAGTAATAATGAAATGTTGGCATCATATAATGTTCTTGGGAATTCCTTAGTTTGAAATGAATGCTTAAACATCCTAAGTAACAAAGGGGCAATTTTTTCAGCATTTTTTTTTTTGTAAATTTCAATGCCAAAGCCATCCTGACCTGCAGCCTTGCCATTGGGAATGGATTTAATTGCTGATGCTATTTCCTGAATAGTGATTTCAGCATTCAAAGCATTACGTGATGCATCATTTAAAATTGGGAGATCCTACTTGTCTAGCCAGGCTGAAATGCCTCCTTTGGATTTTGACCTGTAGTGTTCTTCATAATACTCTTTAAATCTGTCATTAATAGCTTTAGGGTCTATTATAATTTCCCCAGATTTAGATTTTATTTTATGTATTGCCCTGTTAGACTGGATTCCTCTCAATTGTCATGAAAGAAGATTATGGGGTTTTTCACCAAGCTCAAAATGCTTTTGTTTAATTCTGATGAGTTGTTTACTTACTTTGGTTGATAGAATGGAATTATACTCATATTTTAACTTCAGGATATCCTGCAGGACAGTTGAGCCGGGAGAGGCCTTATGTGCTTGTTCAAGCTCTGCTAGCTTAGCTTCTATATCTAGCAAACGCTGTCGACGTCTCTTCTTTAAAGAAGCTTCAAATTATATAATATGCCCTCTTAACACTACTTTAAAAGTCTCCCACAGCACCGAGTCAGACACATCATTTTTATCATTGGACTCTATAAATTCTAAGATTTTATCCGCAATAAACTGTGGAAAAGATTTTTCAGTCAAAAGATGTGGATTAAACCGCCTGTTATATGCCTGCTTAGAAAAGCGTAAATCTAAAACTATTGAAGTTGGGGAGTGATCTGAAATAAGAATATTGTGATATTTAGTGGAGATTACATAGGGTAACAATTTGGAATCTAGCAAGAAATAGTCTATTCTAGAGTAAGATTTGTGTACTTGTGAAAAATATGAATAGTCCCTTACTGTAGGATTACATAATCTCCATATATCAACCAAGTTGTTCGCACTCATTAAAGTTTTCAATTGAATTGAAGAGGCCATCACATGAGAAATTTGAGAGGATTTATCTAAATGTGCATCTAGCACACAATTAAAGTCTCCACCAAATATCACATGGGTCTCGGACAAATTGGGAATCATTTTGAGTATTTTACGAAAAAAAGAGGGATTGTCATAGTTGGGGCCATAAACATTTAAAAGTGTGACATGAAATGAGTGAATATAGCCGGTTACCAAAAGGAAATGACCATTCGGGTCTTTGACAGTGGAAATATGCCTGAAAGGTACAGTCCTTTTAATCAAAATTGCCACCCCTCTCGCATTGCTTGAAAAGGTAGATTGGAAAATCTGGTTAGCCCAGCTGCATTTAAGCAATTGCTCTTTAGCTGGTCTAATGTGCATTTCTTGAAGGTAAACTATGTCAGCAGATAATGATTTTAAATCGAAAAAACTTTAGCTCTTTTCAACACATGTCCCAGACCATGCACATTCCAACTGATAAACTTAAAACCACCTGCTGGGTTAATGACTCATGGATAAACCCATAAAAAGAAAATTGCAGTGTAACTATGCATTAAAGAAGCACAAAAATAAAAGAACACATAAAAACATATACCCCCCTCCCTCCTTCCCACTTTCCTAAACAAAGTGAGAATGCATAGCCCACATATTCATGTAGGGATAGATGGAACAACCGCACTATAGAGCCCCTCCGAGCCATCTGGATAAGAACGAATGTCCAAAGAAAATACCAAAAAAGTCACCTTTAATCCTGAGAACACACCTCCGAAGCACCAAGCTTAACAGATCAGCCTTCTTCCAGAGTGCCCGCGTAGACCTCCGCGTCGTGCAGCGAAGAAAATACTTTAACAGTAGATCCAAAAGACACGCGGAGATGGGCTGGATAGATGAATCCACACCGTGCGCCGCGAGCCATTAGACACTTACGCACATCCCCAAAGACCTGGCGCTGCCTCACCACCTCGGCTGGGAGATCTGGAAAGATGAAGATCGGCTTGTCGTTGTAGTGGAGCGGGAATGCCTCACGTGCCAGCCGAAATATCTTCTCCTTGATGAAATAGTGATGCAGACGAGCGATCACCCTCTCCAGGTACGCGAGCACCCAGCCGGTGCGCTCGGTCTACTTTTATTGGCTTTTCAAACTTGTCTGCACCAAGCAGCTCAGGGAGGAACTTAGACAAAAACATTTCCATCTGACCTTTCTCCATTTTTTCAGGAATTCCCACTATCTTGATATTTTTTTCCCCTGAAACGAGCTTCTAAGTCCACCACTTTATGACCCAGCCTTTCGTTTTCGGCTTGAAGCGTGTCAAGAGCATTCTCAACCAGCTTTATACGTCGCTCGTAGTCACAGCCAGCCTTCTCAACATCTTGAACCCTGGCACCCAGACTCACCAAG